>NC_054469.1:118839107-119439107 GCF_017639515.1 Carcharodon carcharias | reverse complement strand
TTAATAAAACTATTAACTATAACTATTATTCTTTTTCACATTGTCATAATACTCTAGTCCTAATGCATCTTTTCATTTTAAGTAATGTTGGATTTTTGAGATCACCGTTTTGATCTTTCTCACATTTTGCCACTACATCCAACCCTCAGTGCTGTTTTCTAAAAAAAGCTAAACCGGTGCAATATCAAAGTGATCTCAAATCATATCACTCTGGGTCACAGCCCGACACTGGTGCAGCTTCAGCACTTGCATCAGTCACTTGCCATTTAATTGATGTGATTGGCCCAAGGTTTGCTCAATTATTGATTGAGAGGACCTTGATTTCACACAGGCACTTTGAATCTGAATAAATGGAGCTGAAAAAACATCAGTAAGCTGAATTTATGCAGGCTTTTAGAATATCCTTAACAATTGAAAAAAATAAGAAGTACAAGATTATTTTTATTTTCAATGCAGTAGGTTGAAGAAATTGAATAGGCACTATATACCAGGCTAACACCTATTTCCATTCCTACACATGGACTTTGTTGGGATTAGAGTTAAAAGATTGCAACTCTGCAGGTATTGCTTTGGACGACAAAAAGCCTGAATTTTCTGAAATGACAATTGTGCTGGTTGATTAAGATGTATTTATTCTGCACATACAATTATTTCAAACTCGAAAGAGTTACAATTATTTCAATGGTCGCATGGATCACTTGCTGCTACAAGTTTCAAATGTACTGTGAATGGTCTCTTGGATTCAGTATCAGTGATTATTCCCAATAGCAACACTGTGTCCCTTCTGACCAAGAGTTTTCCCATACTGGCAAATATGATAATACTTCAATGAGTTGTGGACAGCTGCGTTATTAAGCTGCTATATGTTACAGTCAGTTAGCAAACATATAGACTGACTGCTACAGAAAATCTCACTTAATTTCAGTCCTTCCTCATAACAAAGAGCACTACACTGCCCCCTGCTAGCGAACAAAATAATACTTCTGTTTGGTCAAGCTATTGACTGGTTCAGACGCTTCTTTCTCTGAGCCTGGTTAACTCTCCTTTCTTGTTGAGGTAAGCTGGCTTCAGCCCTTAACTATCTCACTTTACCGACTTTTATAAATTAATCTGCATTATGTTGCTCTATCACCACGTAGGATTGAGCTCACACAGAGGGTCCAAGTTGCCATGAAAACATGCATGTTGTAGTCCAGAGATATGGATCATGAGGCCCCAACTTTTATTCCATCACATGGACAACCAGGTATTGCTCACACCCTGACCCACTGTTATTAGATAGGTGTGACAGAAGGATTTGCAGGAAGATGTTTAGCCATATAAGATGAGACCATCTTCCTTGGCCATCAAGTCCTGAGGGTGGGACTTGAACCAGGAGCTTCTAACTCAGAGGCAGTGAGGCTATGCACAGCACCACAAGACTTCCACTCTTTTACCATGTAGTAAGATGGAAAGTGGGCAATTTAACCCCTTGCTCCTCTTTCTGATTGGGGATTGGCCAGTGTAATTGCAAATTAAAATGGCTACTGCCCCTTAAGTGACGCCCAGAAAATAATTCCTCATGCCTTTGAAATGAATAGGGCTGCCCCAGTACAATGAACCTGGATGGACTACCATTGCCTCATCTAAAGACAGGCAGCTTTCCACAGACAGGTCCATTCAGATTGGTTTGAATAGAATCCTGCCCCTCAGCCATAGCTGCAATATGTATTTAAAACAAGTGTGAGCTTAACATGTAACACTTTAATGGAATTAACATCATTTCTTTCTGTGACAAAATGTTTGACCATCACAAAATGCAGGCTTGATTTGCATTAAAGATTGCATGAGTTTTGGGTCAGTCAAATGGAGCCAAACACCCAAATCTTGGATACTTGGTTCATTCCTAATTGCAAAAGGATATATGTAAAAGAGAAACTAAACTGATGTTTGCAACGTCTAATGCAGGGTGTTTGCAGTGATCATAATATGTTTAGACACCAAACGTGGGTATAAATTTGAGCTCAGTTTTGCTGAGACTTTCTTTTGAGGGACAATATATCACAAGTTCTTAATTTTCCCTCCTCACAAGTGTAAATGATGAGAGCTGAAATTTAGGATATGCCAAGATTGAAAGTTTAGATCTTGTCAAGCACAAATAGCAAACAAGAATTGTACAAACTGTGTTTGCCAACAAAAGCCAAAACACAGATGAGATTGGAAATAGAACAGAGCATTGATTTCAAAGCCTATTTAAAATTTTGGCAGTCATTATAAACTGATAGATGAAAAACACCAAAAGCTAGAGTACTTTTGCTCTTTTCTAGTTAAATGCTGTTTCCTCAATCCACATGTCTGTTTAAATTTAGAGATGTGTTGTGATAATATGGGTGGCATTATCACATGTCCGGCCATTAAATTATTTGGGGAGTAATTGGAGCATATTAACAACCAATTACCAACCAGCATCTGCTAGATGATTTAATGTTTTTTTTTAATTTTTAACTTTCTGCTGGCATTAAGTTAAACTAACCAATCAGACAAAAGATGTAATCATGCAGATTAGTCATCCTAACAACAGGAAATGAACCACTTGACCTTTGCTAATGAGCCAGATTTTATTTCAGTTGATCGTTACAAAAAGAAAATGTCATACAAAACACCATTATAGGTGTAGTCTACAATTTAGACATTTCAGTTAAATAATTTATGAAATTAGGGAATGGTGATAATATTAAAATCACAGTCAACGTTCTTTCTTCATGAGCTTTATAAAGAGATGGACAAGTGTAAAGAATGGTGGAATGTTAGAAATAAGTGTCAGTGGATAAATGTTCCTTACTTTAAACATTCCAATCCCTCAAAAACAGAAAGTAGAATCGTTGCAGAAACTGTTATAAAGGTCAATTGTACTTGAGATCAATGAGTTGTAGCAGTCTTTCCTGGCCATGAGCATGAATGTAATGGAAAATTTCGAACATTTCTTTATTATAGACTCAGTGCATTAAAACACAATTTTACAGCATCCATTTTTCATGCACTGAACACCCTCCTAAGCCTCCATTATGGCAGGCAGGAAGCACATGCTAATTATGAGTCAGAGGTGCATCATCCATCGTTTGTGCATAGATCTCATGTCTGAAAAAGGTGGTGGATGCTAAATAAGGCACCTAACGCCTTCTGCAAAATTGGGATACTCTGAATGTAGCTAGTGCCATGAGTCCAGGATCGCATGCAACCTAACAGGTGGTCCTCAAAGGGACCACAGTAGACCACAGTCCAATGTAAGTCATTGTACTTAATTGAATGTATATTCAGGAGGAGAAGGAACACTTCTCTGGATACTACATTAAAACTGTGTGAGCCACTGATAGTTTACACATTGATGTGTGGGATTCATTCCCTGTATGCCTTGAGCTCCTGTTTATGAGTGTGCTCTAGTTTCTTGGCCAGCGCTTTCTGAGACTATGTCCACTGTTGCTTGTGCATAGTTTTTCAATTGCACAGAATTATCCGTAATATGGGTGTTAACCAGCTGTGCAATGGCAGACTGAAATCTCCAAGTTGCAAGTCACTCCATGGCCTACATTCTGTCCCACAATACGTCTTGTTCCCTATTGTGCTTAGCTTTTGCCTACGCAGAAATTTCAATATCCTCACCCTTATCTATCTGCAGTGACCACCTCAAATCTTTTTTCCTCGAGTTCTTGGTCACCTTTGTGCAAAATTTCAGGACAAAATAAGTGTAAGTTTTTGCATTACAGCAATGATAAAAGTAACTGGTGCTGGCCTCCTCCAAACCCAGGCCACCTTTCAATGTTGTGTATAAAGAACCGCACGATTCTTCAAAATGGACTTTATATTTATAATGAAACAAATTCTTCTGCCTGCCATGGCATTTTTTGGGGTTAGTATAACAGGGTAATTTTATAAAATCATGTGCATAACATGAGCATCATTCACTGGGTGCACAAATTGTGAAATCTGGTGTGCACATTTCATGATTTCCAATTCATTCATTTTAATAATAGAAAAATCATGGGGGCATGGCCTGTAGTCACAATGTGCATTCTTGGTAGATGATGGTTGAAACATCATATATCATTTTCCACGAAAATTAACCATCATGCACAGACACCCCCTTTGTAGTAAAATTTACATCTCAGCTTCTCTTTAAATTGTGCATCATTTTTCAGACCTTCTGGCAAGTTATTTGAGTGAAGGTAACAGTGTTGGTAATGTCAGTGAGTGTATTGCTACATATGGCATTTTCTTTGCATGTTCCCGAGCTGTCTTCCCCATTCAACATGTCCCATGTCTTAGAATTATATTCACCAGCACTTGCAGAGCCTGCTTGCTGTAATTGGCATTGTGCTACTGTTAATGAGCCATTTTCCTTTGTTATTCAACATTCAACAAGTGGATTCTCAGCCCTTTCAAAACTTACTGAAGATAAGCGGCACGTCAGCAGCTTCAGAAGTGTGAAAAAGTCTTAATTGCTGGTGCTTCATAACTGGTTGCTGCTTTTGCATTGCTGTTTGTTAAAATTTACAAAATCACATTCACAGCTGCCACCCAGAACTGCTGGACAATTCATCACATTTAGTAGTAGACCATTAAAAGTTTGAAAAACATAGTTTACAAATGATTTTGTATTAAGTAAGGGGAATAATTCCATTGTGATAAAACACCAAGATGATTTATGGACACCTGGGATAAATATTTACCAGATAAATATAATACCCGGCATGCCAAGAGGGATCCACAAGGCACATTTTTCTAAACTCAGTTCAGGACTAAGATTTCAAAAACACTCCCTGAGCTTGGACTCATGAAAGCCAAGATTTCATAGATTTATGGAAGTTACAGCACAAAATGAGGCCATTTGTTCCTGAGTATGGGTGCTCTTCCCAGAAGCCCCGTCACCCCTTCCCCAAAGAGTCTTTTTATATTCCTCATTTTTAAATAGATATTCCTTTCCCTTTGAAATGAAGTTTTACTCTGTACCTCAATTGCCGTTTGTGGCGAAATGTCCTACAGTCTAATTGTCCTCAGTTTAAGGACTTTCCTACTCCTTTTCCCCTTGTTTCTTCAAGCGAGAATTGTTGTTTTCCATTCCCCAGTTCCCCATTTGCCCACCAATGACAATAATCTTTCACTCTTTACTCATAGTAAGTTCTCTGAGGTTCCATCAGCCTTTTTGTGGATGCTCCTCCCTCAGTATCTCTCCCACTCACCACCTTGCCGCTGCTGCTCCTACATGGCTCTGTGGGAAACACTGGTCCCCAATTTCTCCACCTCTACACGACTGCAACCCAATCGGACCACCACTAGTCTTCTTTGCTTTCTCTTATAGGACCTGACATCCCCTAAGTCCTCATCACTGCCGTCGAGCCCCTATTTCCCTGTCTCCATCTTGTCCCCTGATTCCTCTTCCCCAGTCTCCCCTCAGTCTTCTCCTAGTTGATCCCTCAGACTCCTTCTTTGCCTGCCTGCACACCCACCCCCAACCTACACCAGTCCCCACTTCCATACTCAACTCCTGTGATTTCAGCCAGCTTCCCAAGTTCACTAGTTAGTGGGCTCAACAAATGATGACATTTACAATCCCCAAGTCATCTGATGACTGACTGTCCAGTGCCCTGCTGACTGAGCTCCCTGTAATCATGGTTTCCTGTATCGGTGATCAGGATTCCCTGAGGCCGAGGCTTTAACTGCTGTTGGTAATGTCCCAGAGCAGGGAGTGGGGGCACACTATGGTGGGAAATTTAAATAGCTGATCTATATACAGAGTGCCTTTAACAAAACAGGAGAGCGGATACAATCATGCATTGGGAGGAAGCAGACTTCATGCTGAATTTTCCCAAATTTGCACTAAGTGCTGTAGCGGGCAGGTAAAACATTGGCGGGTTTTCACGCAGTATTGACCTGAACCCGCCTCATTATTTATGCATTCCCGGAGAACGCACCATTTCCATGGCAGGCAGGCTCTCATTCACCCGCCTCTCATCACCCTGGCACTGCATCACGCTGGGTGCCATGTTTAAAGTCCAGCTGCAAGAACGTATCTCAGTGCTTCCAGACCACCACGGTGGCACAGAAGACATTGCCCTGAAACTGAAGAAGACTGCAGCCCCCAGGTTCAGCGGCACGTCTCTGGAGCGACTTTTGGATGCCTTGGAGGCCCGCCAGGATGTCGTCTACCCCCGATCTGGCCACAGGATGGGCAGCAACAGCACAAATCTGGCTTCAGCGGTGGTGGCTGTAGTGGTCAGTACCAACGCACTGCTAAAAGGAACAGCCACCCGGTGCCGCAAGAGGATGAATGATCTCCTATGTTCCGCCAGGGTAAGTCACTCATCTCATCACTCAACTCACATACCCATCACACATCCACAGGGCCTGCACTCACTGCCAGTTCAAGGGGCATTACCATTCACCCTCTCACACTCACCGTAATTGTCCTTACCCCATCCATGGGACCACTCACCACCCACACAGGCCAGGCATACTTATCATCTGGCATGGCAGCTGTCCTGCATACACTTTCTCCTTCTCAATCCATGCAGGACTAGTTGGCACACAAGAAGAGAGAGAAGTGGTAGACTGGTGGCGGCATGCCTAAAATCAAGGTCCTCACAGACTTTAAAAACAGAATCACCCAGCTGGCTGGCGAGGATCTGGACTGGTCCTGTTGATGGTGCTCTACTAATTGAGGGTCCAGCAGTACAACATCCATCGGACAACCATGCTGTGAGTGATGTGTCCTCTTTCACAGGCCGCTGCCATGCTCTAATTACCTCCCCTTGCTTTTGCAGGCACATCTGGGGAACAGCCGACAGAGCCCATGACCCAGGGCCTCTAATCAGGCTCTGATGAAACCTCCCTGAAAGCCCGTCACAGTGCTTGCCCAGGCCTTCAACCGGGTCACCTCAGAGGCAGGGCTGCCCTTAACCACCACCCATCCCACCCAACAACCCCCTCCCCCCGCCACCAATTGTCTCAATGGCAAGGTTGCACACGGCCCCTGATCACCCAGCCCAACAACAAGTCGGGCAGGGCTGTACTTAACCCCAATCCCCCAGTGCCCTGAAGGCTTCAAAGCAACAAGTGACCCTGGCAAGCTTTGCTGAACGTTGCTATGCACTCACCTCCAGTTCATCCAAAGTGCAGGCCGCCAAGTGCATGTCACCTCTGTGCTGTTGTGAATCACATTGGCGTGCTTTCCCGCCAATGTGGACCTGATCGTGCCATATTGTCCGCTCATGCCACTATCACACTGGCCACCAGCAGGCATGGAAAATTCCTCCCATAGCAGAAATTACTGAGACCTACCTACAGAAAAATCAGGACTGCAAATTAAACATTGCTGGCTATGATACATTTAGTAAAGATAGAGAGGGAAAAGCGGATGTGGAGTAGCTGTACTTAGTCGGGATAACATAATGTCAGTAGAAAAAAGGGACACAGCTACCAACAAAACAAAGATAGAATCCTCATAGATTCAGATAAAAGATAATAAAAGGTGAATCACACAAATAGATGTAGCCTACAGAGGGACCTTTTGTCCTCTTTTTAGGCAGTCCCTTGGGACCAAGGATGACTTGCTTTTACTCCGGTTCAATGGGTTCTGAGGTGGTTGATAAGTCCAATCTGTGAGCTGCTGAGTGCCACATGTGGGACAGTTGGTGCTTGAAGGGTCGGTAGATAAGATTTTTGAAGGTTTGTGCACACTTTCCAATGCCTTGACTTCGCCTCAGTGCTCCCGATGAATTTTCTCGATGTGTTCTGTTCCATGCCAAATAAACCATCTCCATTTTGGTTTGGGCTCCCATGAGTTGGGATCTCTTCAAGGATGCTTTGAGGACATCCCTGAAGCATTTCCACTGCCCGCCTGGAAGTCTTCTGCCACAACTGAGTCCTGAGTAGAGAGGTTGCTTTGGTAGTCTTGTGTCAGGCATACGAATGACATGTTGCACTCAGCAGAGCTGGTTTTGAGTGACATGCACCTCAATGTGGGCATGTTGGCTTGGGTGAGGATCCTGCTGTTGGACCACCTTTCTTGCCTCTGGATTTAGAAGATCTTGCTAAGGCACTGATGGTACTGCTCCAGTGCTTTGAGGTGCCAGCTGTAGGTTGTTCAACTCTCTGAAGTGTATAGGAGCATGGGGATCACTGCTGCCTGGTAAACCTTGACCTTGGTCCTTGATATTGGTCCTCAGACACTCTTTTCTGCATCTGATTGAAGACTGAGCTGGCACAATTGAGGCAATAATGAATTTTGTTGTCTATATCTGCCTTTATTGAAGGGAGGCTCCCAAGATACAGAAAATGGTCGACATTTTCCAGGATTTCGCAGTTGATCTTAATTGATGTGGGGAGGTGTTGTGCAGTGGGAGCTGGATGGATGAAGACCATAGTTTTCCAGTTAATTTAAAGAACCATTTCTCAAATGCTTCAGAGAAGGAGTCAACAATAACCTGGAAATCAGGTTGGAGTGCTTTTGGTTTTGGATTGAAGATGGTGTAGGTTGGACTGTTTTCCATTCTGTAGGTTATCTCCATGCTTGTGGGTAAATTGAGGCGCAGTATTGCAGTGAGGAAATGGAGAATAGGGTTGGTGAAATTACACAACTTGTTTGATCACAGTCTTCTCAGAGATAGGGTCCGTTGGTGAGGATCACATCTTGCAGGAGTAAGTGGAGGATGGTGACAAATTTCTGAGGGCAGCTAAATTTGAGGAGGATATTCCATAAGTCTTCACAGTTGACAGAGTCAAAGGTTTTCTTGAGGTCTGAAAAGCTATGTATAGGGGTTGGTGGTGTTTCTTGCATTTTGCTGTGCAGTGAAGATCATGTCTATGGTACCTGTCGATGGGCAGAAACTAGTACTGTTTCTCTGGAAGGAGCTCTTCTGCCACTGAGGAGGCAATTGAGGAGGATCCTTGCAACGATCTTCCCTATGACAGACATCAGGCAGACTCCTCTGTAGTTACTGCAATCAGACTACCTAACAGTGGAATAGAGGTACAGGAATAAATATGCAGATAAATTAGGGAATTGACTAGCAAACGTGCTATAATAATCATGGGAGGAATTTCAACTCCCCCGATATTAAAGGGACAGATGAGGTGTGTAAAGGAGATAATGAAATGGAGTTGTTATAATGTACACAAACTTCTTTCTAACCTACTAAGGGAAGATTTGCCATTAGATCTAGTAATAGAAACTAAACTAGAGCAGATTAGTGAAGTAAAAGTAGGGGAACTTCTTGGCAATAGTGATCACAATATAAAACACTTTAAAATCATGATAGAGAATGATGTAAGTATGACAAAAAACAAATTAATAGATTGAGAAAAGCTGATTTTGAGGGGCAGAGAATAGGACTTGGGAAAATAAAATGGGCAACTATATGGGCAAACAAGCGTGTAGAATAGCAATGGGAAACATTTAAAACAGTGTTCAACAGAATGCAGGAAAATATATTGCTCTAAGAGGAAAGAACAAAGTAAACACTAGTGGGATTCTATGGATAAGTAAAGACATAAGGGAACGATTGAGGGTTAGATGGAGGCAGTAACTAAGTACATAGACCACAGAGGAGTGCATGATAAGAGAGGTTAGGAGAGAAGTCAAAAAACATTATGAAGCCAAAGAAGAACTATGAAATTAAATTATCAAGGAACATAAAGCAAAACAGTGAAATATTTTACAGACCCTCAATAAAAAAGGAAAGCTGTGATGGGAATAGGACCATGAAGCAATAGCCTGGATAATACCACAGAAAATGATAGAGAGATGGCAGAAAGATTAAATAATTATTTCATTTCAGTACTTACCGGAGAGATAGAACAAGTAGACATGATATTGAATGACAACAAGAGCAATGAGATAAGTGCATTTAAAATAATAAAGGGAATGTTCAGATGGATTGCATCCATGCATTTTCAAAGAATTTAATGCCAAAAATGTGGTGGATATCAAATGTAATTCTTATATTTAACAAAGGGGACAGAACATATTTGGGGAATTATAAACTAGTCAGCTTAATATCAGCAGTAGGAATAAAAATGGAATCCTTACTAAAGATGAGAATAGAAAAACACCTAGAAATGAGAAATATAATAATGTATAGTCAGCATGGATTTCAAAAGGGAAAGTCTTGCTTGACCAATTTTATTGATCTTTTTGTGCAAGTAGTAGAGAGACTAGACAATGATAATGCAGTAAATGTAATTAGTCTGGATTTTTAAAAGGCTTTGATAAGGTGGCTCGTAATAGACTAACGAATAGAGTCAGAGAATGTGGAATCAGGAGACAGGTGACAGTGTAAATTGTTAGTTGGCATCATTACAGCAAGCAGAAAATTAGAGTAAAGAATAGTTATTCAAAGTATTAGGAGGTGGGGGGCTGCATTTTCTGGTTGGTGAGCATAGAGTGGGGCCCACTCACCGATGCGTACAATGACATGGGGTGATGTCAGGTGTGCGTCCCGACATCATTTAGATTTTCAGTTTGGCAGGTGCGCAGCCGAATCAGCTGCGCGCCCGCTGAAGTGTCAAAGACCTATTAAGGCCATTAAAAAAATAATTAAAATGACTAATGGACCTGCCCATCCAACCTTAAGGTTGGCGGGCAGGCGAAGAGGGCTTTGGAAGAAACATGAAACCTCAACCACGGGCAGTTTGAGGTTTCATGAGGGCATTAAAACTTTTATAAAATGTTTAAATAAAATAAATTGACATGTCCCAGCTCATGTGACAGAGTCACATGAGGAGACATGTCAGGAAAATTTTTTCTACCCTTCAAAAAATTTTCAGATCTTCCACCGATCTCTCTAAGGTGGCACTTTGCCTCAGGGAGATCTGTGTGCTCTTTTGCACTAAACAGTGCACTTCTGGCTCAGGGAGTTCACCCCCCTCACCCCCCACCCCCCCACCACTGCCCACACAGGGAGCACACAGCACTTCTGAGCAGACGTCACGCTGGGCTGGACTTAGTTGGCCTGCTGGAGAACCCGCCCGCCCACTCCCATACATCCCCCCCACGACGGTGGAAAAATGCTGCCCGGGGTGTGGTGATTTTTTTATTTTATTCATTCATGGAATGTAGCCATCGCTACCCTAATTGCCTTGAGAAGGTGGCAGTGAGCCTCCTTCTTGAACTGCTGCAAACCCTGTGGTGTAGATACACCCACAGTGCTGTTGGGGAGGGAGTGCCAGGACTTTGACCCATTGACAGGGGTCAGTAGGTGAGTTATTCACTTCAGGATCCCCAGCCCCTGACCTGCTCTTGTAGCCACAGTATTTATATGGCTGCTGCAGTACAGTTTCTGGTCAATGGTAAAACCCAGGATGTTGATAGTGGGGAATTCAGCAATGGTAGAGCCATTGAATGTCAAGAGACAATGGTCTGATTCTCTTTTATTGAAGGTGGTCATTGCCTGGCACTTGTGTGATGCAAGTATTACTTGCCACCTGTCAGCCCAAGCCTGGATATTGTCCAGGTCTTGCTGCATTTGGACATGGACTGCTTCAGTATCTGAGGAGTCACGAATGGTGCTGAATCATCAGCGAACATCCCAACTTCTGACCTTATGATGGACAGAAGGTCATTGTTGAAGCAGCTGAAGATGGTTGGGCCTAGGACACTACCCTGAGGAACTCCTGCAGTGATGTCCTGGAACTGAGATGATTGACCTCCAAAACCCACAACTACCTTCCTTTGTGCTTGGTATGACTCCAACCACCGGAGAGTTTTCCCACTGATTATCACTGAGTCCAGTTTTGCTAGGGCTCCCTGATGAATACTCGGTCAAAAAATTTTCATAACTTCCACCGATCTCCCTGAGGCCTCAGGGAGATCTGTGGGCTCTTTGACTGCCTTGATGTCAAGGGCAGTCACTCTCACCTCACCACTGAAGTTCAACTTTTTTGTCCACGTTTGAACTAAGGCTGTAATGAAGTCAGTAGCCCACTAGTCCTGGCAGAACCCAAACAGGGTGTCAGTGAGCAGGTTATTGCTAAGCAAGTGCCACTTGATATCATCGCCGATGACCACTTCCAACACTTTACTGATGATCGAGTAGTCTGATGGGGCGGTAATTGGCCGGGTTTTATTTGTCATGCTTTTTATGTACACCTGAGCATTTTCCACATTGCCTGGTAGATGCCAGTGTTGTAGGGTCAATTAGGAATCATAGACGTAATCTGTGTGTGGACCCAGAAGACATGGGTACAGTCCTCAATGAATACTTTGTGTTCATCTTCACAATGGAAAAGGGCAACGCAGGTATAGACATCAGGGTGGAGGACTGTGAAATGTTACAGGAAATTAACATAGTGAGAGAGGAGGTACTGACAGGTTTGGCAGCCTTAAAAGTGGATAGATCCGCAGGACTGGATGAGATGTATCCCAGGCTGTTGAGAGAGGCAAGGGGAGAGATATCAGGGGCCTGGCAGTAATTTTAAAATCCTCTCTGGCAACAGGTGAGGTGCCAGAAGACTGGAGGATGGCAAACATTGTCCCATTATTTAAAAAAGGAGGATGAGAGACCAGGAAATTATAGGCCAGTCAGCCTAAACACGGTGGTGGAGAAGTTACTGGAAAGAATTCTGGGGGACAGAATATATCTGTACTTGGAGGGACATGGATTAATCAGGGATAGTCAGCATGGATTTGTTAATGGAAGGTTATGTTTGACAAATTTGATTGAATTTTTTGAGGAGGTGACCAGGAGTGTTGATGTCGGTAATGAATTTAATGTGGTCTACATGGACTTTAGCAAGGCTTTAGCAAGACAGACTGGTCAAATAAGTAAGAGCCCATGGGAGCCAAGGCAAAGTGGCATGTTGGATCCAAAATTGGCTGAGAGGCAGGAAGCAGAGGCTGATGGTAGCGGGATGTTTCTGTGACTGGAAGTCTGTTTCCAGTGGGGTTCCACAGGGCTCAGTGCTGGGGCCCTTGCTGTTTGTGGTGTACATAAATTATTTGGAATTAAATGTAGGGGGTATGATCAAGAAGTTCTTGGACGACACGAGAATTGGTAGGGTGGTAAATAGTGAGGGGGATAGCCGTAAACTGCAGGAGGATATCAATGGACTGGTCAGGTGGGCAGAGCAGTGGCAAATAGAATTCAACCCAGACAAATGTGAGAAAATTTGGGGAGGGCTATCAATGCAAGTGATTACCCTATGAATAGTAGGATCCTGGAATGTACTGAAGATCAGAGGGATCTTGGTATGCATATCCATAGACCCCTGAAGGTAGCAGGGCAGGTAGACAAAGTGGTTAAGAAGGCATATGGGACACTTGCCTTTATTAGCTGAGGCGTAGAATACAAGATCAGGGAGGTTATGCTGGAATTGTATAAAATGCTGGTTAGACCACAACTGGAGTACTGAATGCAGTTCTGGTCACCAAATTATAGGAAGGATGTGATTGCACTGGAGAGGGTGCAGAGGAGATTTACCAGGATGCTGCCTGGGCTGGAGAGTCTGAGCTATAGGGAAAGATTCCATAGGCTGGCATTGTTTTTCTTGGAGCAGCGAAGGTTGAGAGGGGACCTGATAGAGGTGTATAAGATTATGAGGAGCATAGATAGGGTGGATAGAAAGCCACTTTTCACATTAGTAGAGGGGTTAGTAACCAGGGGGCATAGATTTAAGGTAAGAGGTAGAACACTAGGAGGGGAGTAGAGGAGAAATGTTTTCACTCAAAGGGTGGTCGGAGTCTGGAATGCACTGCCTGAAAGGGTGGTTGAGTCAGAAACTCTCGTAACATATAAGAAGTATTTAGATAATCACTATGTTGCCATAGACTCCAAGGCTATGGGCTAAGAGCTGGAAAATGGGATTAGTCAGTTCTTTGTTGACCGGTGTGGACACAATGGGCTGAATGGCCTACATCTGTGCTGTAAACGTCTATGAGTCTATGAGTGGAATTAATGGCGTGATAGGTGGCGTGCATGGAAAATATGGCGGGACTACTTCACGACAGCGTGAAGGCAGGTCGCAATCTTCCACTCAGCCCGCTGATGGCAGGATATGTTTCCCACCATCGGGTTGGCAGGGAGCTAATTTTAATACATTAACATATGATTAAAAGGCCATCCCGCCAGGCTCTTGGAACCCCACCGTATCGTCCGTCCATGTCAGCGGGGAAGAACGTTGATGTGTTTCACAACAGCACGCAGGCGATGTGCACTTGGCAGCCTTCACTTTGGGGGAACTGAGGTGAGTGAGCAGCAGCGTTCTCCACAGCTCGCCTGTTGTTTACAGGCCTCAGGGGTGCTGGGGGTGGGTAGGAAGGGCGGGGGAAACTGATACCTGGCCCTGGAGGCGACTGCTGAGGGGTGAGAGGTGTCTGGGGGCAAATGCTAGCCAGTCTCGGAGTCGACTGCTGAGGGTTGGGGATCGTGGGTCAAGTGCTGCCCGCGCACAGACAATTGGGGTGGGGGGGCAGGGTAAGTGAGGGAAGTGGCCACACATTAGGGACACTTGTATAAGCTGACCATGCCTCTGCAACTGAGGCAGATCAGGCACAACCACAGTGATTTAGTTGGAGTCGGGCTCCTAGCCTGCCCGCACATGCAAGCAACATGGAAGCACCAAAGGGCCACCAAGTGGCCCAACCCCTGGCCCCCTACTGCCACTGGCACAGACTTCGAGTCTGCCATCACTTTGTTGGACCGCGGAGCAGTTGGACTGAACACGTTATACAATCTCCTCACCAATGCTGGCCATGTAGCAGTCACTGCTGGAGGTGCTCACAGCCCCTTGAAATCTTAGCATCCTGGTTTGGCCAAGTGTGCCCCATGTCGCAGGTTAACAGGGCAGTCATGCAGTGCACTCATCTCTGCCCATCTGAGGAGTGACCAGCACTCCCCGGGAAGCATTAAGGGGCGGTCACACAGGGCCAGGGAAGGTGCTAACTACAGCCATGATAACCATGTCTCCCTCTCATTCACGCTGCAGAAGGACCACATCAGGATCATGGATCCTGGTGACCTAGCTGTATGCCTGATGGTCTACAGACACCATAGAAGATGGAGTAGAGAGAGGCTGAGACTCCTGGCTTTGCAAAAATGGAGCAGCAACCTCATGAAGAAGGGGCAGCAGGGGCTCCCACACACACTGCCCAGGAGCGACAGCAAGCTGTGGCTGGTCAGTGCCTAGCAACACCCAGGGTCTATAGACGCCACCTGCCATTCCTGCAGATGACTGAGAATCAGTATCACCGATGACTGCACATGTCTAGGAACCTGGTGGCTCACTTCTGCACTTACTGCAGGATTTGGCTCCAAGGAGACATGGAGGGCATCCACTGCCAATGGCTGTGAAAGTGACCAGGGCACTCAATTTCTATGCCAGTGGCTCCTTTCAGGGTTCCACAGGTGACCTCTGGGGGATTTCACAATCTGCCACCCACAAAAGCATCAACGAGGTGACGGATGCCATCTTCTCCTTGGCACACAACTATGTGCATTTCGCCTAGGACCGGGACAGCCAGGATGCAAGGGCCATTGGATTCACCCTGATCTCAGGATTCCCACAGGTTAGGGTGCGATTGACTGCACTCATGTGGCACTCAGGTCCTCCATTGCTACACTCGGTGAACTTCATCAACCACAAGGGCTTCCATTCACTGAATGTGCAGCTGGGATACGACCACCAGAAACACATCCTGCAGGTATGCGCACGGTTTCCAGGGAGTATGCATGATGTCTACATCCTGAATTGCTCACAGATCCCTGAAGTCTTCCAGGGTCCAGAGAGGCTGCAGGGATGGCTTCTTAGGGACAAGGGCTACCCGCAGAGGCCGTGGCTGATGACACCTGTGCGGTGGCCTCAGACTGCAGCAGAGCGACGCTATAATGAGGCTTATGCTGCAGCTCGCAACTTGGTGGAGCAAACCATCGAGATGCTGAAGATGAGGTTCTAGTGCCTGGACCAGTCTGGTGGAGCCCTGCAATACAGTCCGCAGAAGGTGTCACACATCATCGTCATCTGCTACATCCTTTACAACCTGGCGCTGCAAAGGGGTGAGGAGCTGGCTGCGGAGGAGATGGAGGAGCTGCATGTCCCCTCTAATGAGGAGGACGCCGAAGGGGATGAGGGTGAGGAGGTCCTCAGTGGTGATGGTGACGGGGATGAGGCTTTCGCATTGGCTAGATGAGGCAGGCGCACTCAGGAGGCCCTCATAGTTGCCATATTTGTGGATGATGATGATGACATGCAGTGAGGTGTCCCCATAGATCCTTAGATCGCAGTTGTAAACGTTTGACTCCAGTCTGGCTTATACCAGTGCCAATACCCTCTGACAGAATGTTCCTGTCATTGAGATGCAGTGGAGGTCCTAATAGTCACTATATCACAAGAGGATGATGACAACATGCAGTGCGGACACTCCATAGATCTTCACATGGCCTCTGAGAATGTCTGACTCCTGTCTGGCCGAGGGCAGCTCACTTGTACTCCAAGATCAGGGCCATCGCAGAGATGGAGCACATGCCTTTGGCACTATTGCCAGAATATTGTCAGAGCCGCTAGCCTTTGCACTATCCCGTGCCTTCAGTCATCTCTTGATGACACATGGAGTGAATCGAATTGGCTGAAGACTGGCATCTGTGATGCCGGGGACTTCCAGAAGAGGCTGAGCTGGATTCTGGCTGAAGATTGTTGCAAATGCTTCAGCCTTATCTTTTGCACTGCTGTGCTGGGCTCTCCCATCATTGAAGATGGGGATATTTGTGGAGCCTCCTCCTCCAGTGAGTTTTTTAATTGCCCACCACCATTCATGACTGAATGTGGCTGGAGTCCAGTGCTTAGATATGGTCTGTTGGTTGTGAAATCACTTAACTCTGTCTATCACTTGCTGCTTATGTTGTTTGGCACACACGTAGTCCTGTGTTGTAGCTTCACCAGGTTGATACCTCATTTTTAGGTATGCCTGGTGCTGCCCCTGCATTCTTAATTGAACCAAGGTTGATACCCTGTCTTGGTGTTATTGGTAGTGTGGGAGTTATGCTGGGGCATGAGATTACAGATTATGGTTGAGTATAATTCTGCTGCTGCTGATAGACCACAGAGCCTCATGGATGTGCAGTGTTGAGTTGCAAGATCTGTTCAAAATATATCCAACTTAGCACAGTGGTAGTGCCACACAACATGATGAAGGGTATCCTCAATGTGAAGATGGGACTTTGGCTCCACAAGGACTGATACTGTCATGGACAGGTGCATCTACAGAAGGCAGGTTGGTGATGATGAGGTCATTTTTTTTTTTCTCTCTTGGTTACCTCACCACCTGCTGCAGACCCAGTCTAGCAGCTATGTCCTTTAGGATTTGACCAGCTCGGTCTGCAATGGTGCTACAAAAGTCACTCTTGGTGATGGACTTTGAAGTCTCTCATTCAGGTAAATTCTGCGCCCTTGTTACCCTCAGTGGTCCTCCAAGTCATGTTTAACATGGAGGAGTACTCATTCATCAGCTGAGGTAGGGTGGTACATGGTAATCAATAGGAGGTTTTCTTGCCCATATTTGACCTGATGCCATGAGACCTCATGGGGTCCATAGTCAATGTTGATGGACTCCCAGAGCAACTAACTCCCAACTGTATACCACTGTGCTGCCAACTCTCCTGGGTCTGGCCTGCCAGTGAGACAGGACATGCCTAGGGATGGTGCTGGTGGTGTCTGGGACATTACCTGTAAAGTATGATTCCATGAGGATGACTATATTTGACAATTTTGGCACTCGCCCCCAGATGTTAGTGAGGAGGACTTTGCAGGATCGATAGGTCTGAGTTGCCATTGTCATTTCCAGTACCTAGGTCGATGCCAGGTGGTCAGTTCAGTTTCATTCTTTATTGACTTGCTTTTAGTGGTTTGATACAACTGATTGGCTTACTAGGCCATTTCAGGGGCACTTAAGAGTCAACCACGTTGCTGTATGTCTGGAGTCACATGTAAGCCAGCCCAGGTAAAGACTTCAGATTTCCTTCCTTAAAGGACAATAGTGAACCAGGTGGTTTTTTACGACAATCAACAATAAACTTGTTATCCCAGATATTTGTTGAATTCAAATTTCACCATCTGCTGTGGTGAGATTCGAACCCAGGTCCCCAGAGCATTACCTGGGTCTCTGGATTACTTGGTGACCCAAATAGAACAGCGTTGGGACCAGTGGTGTTCACAATTTACATCAATGACTTCGACTTTGGAATCAAAAATTTCTAAATTTGTAGATGACACCAAATTTAGGGCTGGGGTGTGATTTGGTACTCAGTCAATACTGAGGAAGAATGCAGCAAGTTACAGGGGGACATTAATAAACTTGTAGAATGGACAAATAATTGGCAAATAAAATTCAGTACAGAAAAATGTGAGATAGTACATTTTGGTAGGAAGAATGGGAGACACATATTACTTTGAAGTGCAAGTCTAAATGTGGTAGAGGTGTCATGTGCAGGAACAGAGGATTCAAACAGTATGCCAAGCAATTTATTTGGCCATTGATGCAAGTGATATAAGCATTGTGGCCATACTGTTACAAGAAGATGGCACTGGATTTGAAAAACCAATAGGGTATTTTTCATGGAAGTTGCTTGTAGAACAGAGCAGATATTCAATGACCGAAAAGGTGACTTTGGGTCTGGTATTAGTATTGCAGCATTTTGAGATTTATGTTGCAAACAATTTGTCAGAAACAATTATTTATACAGAGCACAATCCTTTAACGTTTCTGGACAAATTTCAAGGTAACAGTGCAAGGCTTTACAGATGGAGTTTATTATTGCAACAATTTAATCGACAAATTATACACGTGGCTAGATGAAAAAATCTGACTGCCGATGCATTGCCAAGAGTTTGAAGCTAAAAGGGAAATTTGGATGTTTAAAACCTGGATACTGGTCTGGAATGATTTGTTGATAGGAAGGATTTATATATGTTTCATTATGTTAATGCATGCACCTTGTAACGTAATATTGTAATAAGTATAGGAGATAATGTAAGATGGGTTAAGAAAAGGAAGTCCTTTTTTTAAAATTATGACTGTTCATTTTTCAATAAGGTATGGTGGGTGTATCACGAAAATATAGTAATTTTCATAATGTTATTGGGATTTGTTGTAAAGTAGGAATAGTTGGGTCTGGAAAATCTATTTGTGTGCATGGGGGGGGGTGGGGTTGGGAGATTTAATTGAATTAAACGCCATTGGTCTGAAGGCTTTGATGTATCAGAGGAGAAGCTAGGTTGAAATGCTAAATAAGTAAACATGGCTGAAGTTTTATAATGTGAGGTGTGATAGAAATTTTGCATTTTTAGATAAGCCAGACTAGTTTTAATTTCAAAAGAGAGAGTGAAGTATTACACTTAGCCAGAAGCAGCTAAATAGAGTGTTTATATTTCCCAAAGCTTACTGATAAAATTGGTACTATGAAATAATTTTATTATTAGAAAGGCAAAGTCCAAAGGCATATTGAAACAATGAAATTTGCATTCAAAGTGGAAAATATGTATAAAGGAGAGAAGGCTATGTGTGAGAGAAAGGCATTCTAAGATGTAACATGTTGAAAAGCCTCCAGCGTCTATCTACCAAGCTGCTGCCTATAGGAACCGAAGCTAAGAGAATTCACTGTGATTATCCCTGTCCAGGGTATTGTGTGGTTTGTTAAAATCTATTTTGTTTTTATGGTTTCCTTAAGGGGGCTGTAACTTGGAGTCAGGTTAAATAGAGGAGCCAGGAGTTATAGTAATAATTTGTAAACCCATGTATGTACTTAAAATTGTTTCTTTTATTAATAAACTTAATAAATTTAGTTTTGTGAAAAAAAGACTTCTAAGACTCGGCGCACTTATTACAACTGAATTCAAGGCATGCATCTTGAAATAAAAATACAAATGTCAAAACAGTTGTGGCAGTTGTTTCAAGTATCCCTATGGGATTTGAGCAGCTTAGTATTTACCATCCACTGTGCCACAACAAAAATTGAAGGCTCGTTTGGGATATATTAGAAATTCCTTGATTGGATTAGAGTTGGTGAATCTTAAGGTTATGAGTATGAAAAGCACTTTGAATTCCGGAGTTGGTGTGAGGTTTTTTTAAAGTGGTGAAACTGCAATATGCCTTTGGCAGTTGCTAAGGCCAGGATTTTCCCCTTAGCGATTTGGGGGCGGGGCCCAGTCATCAAGGGGAAAATGATGTGGGATGATGTCGGGGGGAACCCCCAACGTCATTCCGGGCCATTTAAACTTGTAGGAAGGCGGGTGGACAACATAACCAGTTGTCTGCCCGCCAACCTGTCAATGGCCAGTTGAGGCCATTGACAGGCTAAAGTACTTAATGACCTGCCCGACCAACCTTAAGGCTGGCAGGCAGGCCAGGAACCCCAGCGGGCTTCTGATTATTCATGAAACTTTATCCACTGGTGGGATGAAATTTCATGTCCATTTTGTACAAAAATAATAAAGTTTATGTGTTCTTTATTAACATGTCCCATCTTGTGTGACATTGTCACATGAGGGGGACATGTTAATAATTTTTAACGTTTATATTTTTAAAGTTTTTACCACTGTCAGTATTCTCCCTGAGACAGGACTTTGCCTCAGGAGAAGTGTGCTCTTACGCCAAAAGAGCGCACCTTGACAGATGGGGAATCCCTCCCCCCACCCTCCGCACGGGAAGCGTAAAGTGTTTCTGTCGGGGATGCTGCTGGGCGGGCCTTAATTGGCCCGACCACTCAAAATGGCGGCATTTGCGGGGATCAGCTGCCCGCCCGCCATCCAAGGGCAAAATTCTGCCCTAAGACTTGTCTAGATTTGAAGTTAACGCTTTCGTTGGTGTACAAATGTAAATAAAGCTAAGTTAATGGAATTGGCAGATAAGTTACAATTACGATTACCTGCAGGGGTAAGAAGATCATGCATAATTGAATGTATAGCACAGTATTTAAAATTGGATGGAATAGCGAGGGACCGAGTTCTCCAATGGGGTGGAACATTGGAATGGGCTCAAATTCAGTATGCAAATGAAAAAAAGTGGAACTAGAGGCAGCAGAAAGCTAAAAAGAACAGGCATTCCAAAAGGAACAGGCAGAAAGGCAGGAGAGAGAAAGAAACAACAAAGGGAATTAGAAATGGTGAGGTTAGAAAAGGAGGAAAGAGAAAAAGAGTGAGACAGAGAATTTCAGCATAAAGTCCTGGCAGTTAAAAAAGAACAACCAGGAGGTGGAGAATGATTTATTTCCATATCAGAACCCAAAAGAAAGAGATGTTGAAGCATTCTTTATTTCATTCTTTATTTCATTTGAGAAACTAGCTAAAAGATGAAATGGCAATAGGAAAACTGGACATTGTTGTTACAATCCAGGTTGGCGTGTAGAGCACATCAGGTTTATGCTTCATTGTCAGAAGAAATGTCGGTGAACTATGATGCGGTAAAAAAGGCTATTTGTAGTGCATGAGTTGGTTCCTGAGGCATAATAAAAGACACACAAAAAAATTTAAGACATGTCCCCTCATGTGACAGTGTCACATGAGCTGGGACATATCAATGAATTTTATTTAAAAATTTTATTAAGCTTTAAAAACCTTCATGAAACCTCATCCTGCCCGTGGATGAGGTTTCATGATAAATGCGAAGGCCGCGTAGACTCTTCGCTCATTTAATTATTTTAATTAGTTTTTAAATGGTCTTAATAGGCCTTTGATAGTTCGGCGCCAGCTGAACTGAAGATCTGAATGATGCGCGATGGTGTCGGGACGCACGCCTGACGTCACCATGCATCATTTTACATCCCCGCTCGCCAACCTGAATATTCTGCCCCAAGGTTTCCAAACGGGAATTCAGAATAAACTTCTTCACAAAAGATTAGCAGTTGAATACGCTACTGCAGGGGATAGCTGAAGCAAATAGAATTTGTGCTTTCAAGGGGAAACTAAGCAAGAAATTAAGGCAGAAGAGAATAGGTGATTACAAAAGTAGATTTAGATAAGGTGGGAAAGGCTTGAGTGGGGCATAAACACAGGCATGACTGGTTGCTTTGAAAGGCCTGTTTCTGTACTAAGTGTCCGATTTAATCCTATATGTAATCCTATGTTATCTTCCAGGTTGCTGAAGACAAATCTCTTAAGAGGTGCCCTCAATTCCTGTAAACTGCTGGTCACTCCAGAAGGCTTTGGAACATTACTCTGCACTAGAGCCAATCATTCACAAGGGTTAGTGCTGTGAAATGGCTAAAGTTGAAATATTGCCCAGGTAAATCTCGTCCACAAAAAAGGACAAATCTAATTCTCAATTACTGCCCAATTATTAATCTCGCAGTCATCAGTAGAGTGATGGAGAAAGTTATCAACAGTGCTTTCAAGCAAAGCACACTCACACTAACAATCTCACTGATGTTCAATTCGGGTTCTGTCAAAACAATGTGGATACAGATCTCATCACAGCCTTGATACAGATATGAGGGGAGAGCAAGAAGTGAGTATCAGGTGAAAGATGAAAAAAGTTGCTTTCAACATCAAAACAGCGTTCAATTGAGTATGACACCTACGAGCTCTTGTGGAACAAGTTATTAGGGAACTAAGTAGCTAGTGTCATATCTGGCACAAGGGTTGGTAATCATAGTTGAATGTGGCTAATTATTGCAGTCTGAGGACATCACTCCAGGGGTCCTCAGAGAGGCATACTCAGGCCAACAGTAATTTATTTCTGTCACTCTGACTTGGAATATAATGATGTTGCTTCATTATGTTGATGGGTTATTTCCTACCAAATATTACCTGGGAGAACCATCACTATAAGGACCGCAACACTTTTCAAGTGACATGACAGGGCCAATTGGACAGAGCATGCAAAGGTTGAAATTTCAATTGTAGATTCCTCCCTGATGTCATCTTTCAAAATGAAAAATTCAGCTTTGTTTAAACCTAACAAACATAATAATAGACAGATTAGCCACTGGTACAGTGTTGATAGTCCTAGAATATATTAGCCACCGGTGTAGTGATGATGGAGTTGGTCCAGACAGTCCCACTATCATAAGTGAAGAGCGTGGTCAGAGAAGGGACCTAAAGAATGTTAAGTGATAGAAAAGTGTCAATATAAAATTTTTGACAACATGAAGCACCTTCCTTGATTCAGATCACAATTTCATAAAAGAATATTAGAATGTGAATGTCTGAAGGTGAAAATCTGTGGTCACTGTAATTCATAAGAGGGGGATAAATTAGACTTATCCACTGGTATCCCCTTGTCCAATAGATTTGGTTTTGGACAGAGTTAATTTGCTTGGAGGTGATACCTAGTTACGATTGGAAATGAAACCTGGCCAACCTACCCACAACTGAATGACAGATTAGAAATATCTTTCGTTGTCTGGTGCTGAAGAAGTGAAATTATTAAAGGTTATTTTTTGAGTGACATGCCTCTCAAATTCGCCAAGCCATTGCTGTGAAAAAGAGAATAACAATTTGATATTTGATGTGCCAAAAAGTGAGAGAAATGTATGTTGTAGAATATATGTCAAATTAAAATACAAGCATGTGAGAGAGATATAAAAATTCAGCAAAGGATAGAATACTAGGCCTGACAAATTTTGCTTCCCTGCTCTGTGATGTTTCTAGATGATAAAACCTGTCTGTTAACTTGTGCACTGCAATACTTTACATCACATTGGGATAACAATGAATTGTCAAGTTATTAGTAGTGACAATTTAATAGAAAGGTGAAAAGATACAACAAAGGTGAGCTCTGTCAGTTCTGTGATCTCTATTATCACAGTTTCTAATGTGATGAAATTCAGCAATAGGTTAGGCCAATCAAAAACAATATAGTATTGATTTTCAATTCACATGCACTGGAACCACAGTACAAATTTTTACAAAGTAGGATTTGATTTATATAGCAATTCAAATGAATGAAATGTATACGTGAAGAATATCCAGGGCTGGATTTTCTTCATTTCAACCCAGGAGCAGCAGGACAGGATATTCCTCTGCCGCTCTGTAATCCCTGCCCAGTTCCCTCTCTGGGCCTTATTAAAGATACAGTTCTGACTCTTGCTATTAAGAGTGAGCACATGGCAGAGAAACAGAATGATGTTGGACTGCAGTGAGACAACTGTTAGAGCAAAAGAAGAGAGAAAGGAAGGCTTTAGAATGACCAGACATTCCTGATTACTACAGGCTCAAGCTTGGAGCTTCTGTTGCGCTGCACTTCCCACAGGGGCAGATCAGACTTTCTTACAGTGCTTTGTGGATCCCAGACCAGGGCTGTGGAACTTTCTGGTGTGAGAGTACAATCCCTTAGTTAATATCTCACATAAACTGTTATATGAAATTGTATGTACCTGTGTGCCATTGTAATGTAAAGATGCTAAGTTGGTCAAGGGTTAACGTGGTACTACAGAATAGCACTGCCCACAGTATGATGTATAGAGTCACATGATGATAGGCTAAGAGAACAATCTAGAAAGAACACTTAGAAGCAACCTACCTGCATGAAGCAGTACCATGCATGGCAGGAGTATCTGGAATCTGTAAATAGTTATAAGATTAACAATAAACAGTTTACCTTTCAATATACAAGTCTCAAGATCTCCTCAGTGGCACCATAACACAACATGGTGACCAATGGTGATAATACAACATGTTGAGCAGTGGTGATATAAAAAGTGGCATTTTAAACCCAAAACAGAATCCCAAGATATGAAAAACTAAAAGCAGCTTAAGCTGGACTAGAGAGAGATGTGTCTAAAAATAAAATTGAAGAAACAGTTGAAGAAGCTTCACTACAGGCTTAGAAGCTAAGGAATATACAAGAGTGAGTGGAAGTCCAATCTAAGACCCCTGAGTGATGCAGAATAAAAACAATGGTGGTTAGATCACAAAGGCAGGTGAGCAAAAATACAAAACATTGCAAGACCATGAGTGAGGCAGTGTGAACAATGCTTCTCAGCTCACAAGATGGTGAGCAAAACTACAAAAATTACAAGACCCTGAGTGATGCAGAGTCAAAAACACGTGGTCAGTTCACACAACGTTGAGCAAAAATTAGAAAAGAGAAGTTGTATTTGCATTATAAAATAGGTGACAGTCCCAAGGATCAGCATATGCATAGAGCAGCTGGAGGAAAGCTTCAATGTCTGCCAGCAACATATAAGACAGGACATCTGAGCTGAAGTCAAAAAAAGGGGAAGAAGCTGCTGCAGTTTTGAAGGTTCTACAAAAAAAGAAATGTCCCATGATTTTGAGAGAACCCTTTACAGTTGGAAAAAGTAAAGTTTTTCAGTAGAGGGGGAAAAAAAAGATCCTGTTCGCAAAATTAAAAAAAGGCACTGAGAGTTAAAAAAAAAGAAAAAAAAGAACTGCAGAGTTTGGAAAAGGGATCCCTTTTCCATTGGGTCCCCAGTTTTAAAAGTTTTGGAAGCTTAAAAAAAGTCCATAATCATAAAAGTGTGGGAAACTCATAACAAAGAAAACCAACAGGCTGCCGACAACCTGAATGAGAAAGAAATGGTTACTGCATTGAAAACTTTAAAGGGGCAATGAAATTTAATGCTGTGAATACAAGGAAAAAAAGACCACTGTCACAAGATTAGAAGAGATTTTAGAGAGAGAGTGATACAAATATTGGCCGGGTGGTTAACAATGAGGTTGAGTGTCTTGGGCTACAGGAAGATATAGACGGGATGGTCAAATGGGCAGATAAGTGGAAGATGGAATTTAACCCTGAAAAGTGTGAGGTGATACACTTTGGAAGGAGTAATTTGACAAGGAAGTATTCAATGAATGTCATGATACTAGGAAGTTCTGAGAAACAAAGCGACCTTGACGTGTGTGTCCATAGATCTCTGAAGGCAGAGGGGCATGTTAGTGGGGTGGTGAAAAATGCAAACGGGACACTTGCCTTTATCAATCGAGGCATAGATTACAAAAGTAGGGAGGTCATGTTGGAGTTGTATAGAACCTTGGTGAGGTCATAGCTGGAGTACTGGTCACAACATTATCGGAAGGATGTGATTAGACTGGAGGGGGTGCAGAGGAGATTCACCAACGTGTTGCCTGGGATGAGTTATGAAGAGAGGTTGGATAGACTTGGGTTGTTTTCGTTGGAGCAGAGAAGACAGAGAGGCGACCTGATCAGGTGTACAAGATTGTGAGGGGCATGGACAGGGTGGATAGGGAGCAGCTGTTCCCCTTAGTTGAAGGGTCAGTCATTAAAGGACACAAGTTCAAGGTGAGGGGCAGGAGATTTAGGGGGGATGTGAGGAAAAACTTTTTCACCCAGAGGGCAGTGATGGTTTGGAATGCGCTGGGCATGTCATAACATTTAAGGCTATGGGCCAAGTGCTGGTAAAGAGGATTAGGTAGGTAGGTCAGGTATTTCTCATGTGTCAGTGCAGACTCGATGGGCCGAATGGCCTCTTTTGCACTGTGTGATTCTGTGATTTTATGAAAAGACCCCAGAGAGAATGCTACAAGAGACCACAGAAACAGGGCAACTCCCAATAAAGTGCCAAGGGCAACAAGAGACTTCAGAGAGAAGGCAACAAAAGACCCCAGAATGAGGGCAACAGAAGACTCCAGAGCAAGGGAGACAATATACAAATAAATCACAAAATGGTTGCCAACCATTTTGGGCAATGAAATGCATGAGCTGAAGAGTTTAGTGCAGAAGAAAGAAATAGCTGAGAAGCAGCTGAACGGCTTAAAAATAGATGCTTCTGAAAATACTTACATGGTGCCCAAACTGCAACAGCACATAGTAGTGCCGAGTGAGCAGGTGGCTTTGCATGAAGGAAAGCCATTTGAGGCAACTCAGAAGAACCAAAATGTGCAAAAATAAATGAAACTGTTCTACAGAAAAATGTTTGCATCAGCACTGAACTGGAAGATTTGAAGTACAAGATTCAAGCTGAGTATATACCTTTGAAAACGCATGACAAACTGAAGTCTTCAATGAACTAAGCTGTTTGAGATCTGAACAAAGAGGAGTTAATGACCCTCAATTCCACAGTTGGCAAATCAAAGCAGGCAAACAGCAGGCAGAAATGGCACACAAAGAAGTTGAGACTCTGAAAGATTCCTTGAAGAATCAAAAGGTAGCCATGGAAAAACATCTAAAAAGGACATTGAATATTACTTCAGAAAAAGCTATGTTGGAAATATCAGTAGCAATGAAACAATGCATTGAAGCCTAGAGATGGCAAGAGGTCAACAACAAAATAAACAGTGGAAAGAGCAGTTGATTGCCCTTTAAGATCAAAAATGCAAAAGGGATGCATAGTCATTCAGCAACATGAAGAAATGAAGACTATCTTAAACAGCAGAATGGGGGTACAGCAGAAGAAACTTCAGGAAACTTTGTTGAATTACTGGAAAGCGCAAGACAAAGCAAGTGAGCTTCGCAAAGTAAAGGAAAACCTGTTGAAAGACCTACGCTACAAGAATCCCTTAGGCCAAAGTTTATTTTCCTGAAAAATTATGAAGAGAAGCAAAATTAATTTAACATTACTCTGAACAAACTGAAGGACCAGTTGGCAGAGAAGACTCAGCAATGTTCACTATTCTAGAAAGAAGCTGAAAGGTACAAGAAACAGACTGAAGAGCTGAAGGAGCAGTTGAATGAAAAAGACGAGACATTGAAAGGAAAAGTTGTAGAACTTTCCAAGCTGTGAATGGATAATGAAGCCAAGAGTAGCACAATTACAGAACTGAAACACGTTAAGACTTTGCTAGAGACAGATTTGGCCAACAGTGAAACCAAAATGAAAACCAAGACATAGGGCGGAATCATCCCAGATTTGCACTAAATGCGGTAGTGGGCGGGAAAAAGAACATTTTACCCGCTGGCCACAATGGCATATCATCCCAAACCCGCCTCATGAATCATGTATTCATGGAAAACACACCATTTTGATGGCGGGTGGGCTCTCATTCACCCCCCATGCCATCATCACCTTGCCTCTTCGTCACGCTGGCTGCCATATTTAAAGTACAGCCATGCGCACACCTCTCAGTGCTTCCAGCCCAGGACTGCTGCACAGAAGACACTGCCCAGAAAGACAAGAAGGCTGCAGCCCCTCTAATTCAGTGACGCTTCCCTGGAATGCCTTTTGAACACTGTGGAGGCCCACCATGATGTCCTCTACCCCCACTCGAACCACAGGAGGGGCAGCAACATCACCAATCCAGTTTGGGAGGCGATGGCAGCAGTAGTCAGTGCCAACACTCTGTAAAAGGGGACAGCCACACAGCACCAAAAGAGAATGAATGATCTCCTCTGCTCCACCAGGATAAGTCGCTCTTCTCACGACTCTCAACTCACACACTCACAAAGCCGTCACGTATCCACAGGGATCATACTCACTGCCAATTCAAGGGTCATCACCATTCCCTCGCTTGCACAGTC
Organism: Carcharodon carcharias; assembly: GCF_017639515.1. Taxonomy (NCBI): domain Eukaryota; kingdom Metazoa; phylum Chordata; class Chondrichthyes; order Lamniformes; family Lamnidae; genus Carcharodon; species Carcharodon carcharias. The sequence goes on along the minus strand of NC_054469.1, from coordinate 119,410,711 downwards.
CTTCGTTGAACTCATCCTGTCCTTGGGACCACTTACCACCCACACATGCTAAGCATACTCATCGTCTGACTTGGCAGGTGTCCTGTTTGCACTCTCTCCATCTGCCTTCATGCAGGACAAGCTGGCACCCAACAAAGGGGAGAGGTCGCAGACAGATGGAGGAATGCCTGAAATTAAGGCCCTCATGAACACTGAAAATAGAATCATCTCACTGGCTGGTGAAAACCTGGACTGGTCCTGTACTGGCAGTGAGGTCGGTGGTGCTCTACCAAGTGAAAATTCAGCCGTGCAACATCCATTACACAACCATGCGGAGTGATGTGTTCTGTTTCACAGGCCATGCACTAATCATCAGTCTTTGCTTTCACAGACACATCTGAGAAACAGCCGAGGGAATCCATGATCTAGATCCTTGACTCAAGCCCCGAAGACACCTCGGAAGAGAAATCTGCTGAAACCCCAATTGAATACCCATCACAGCGCTCACCCACGCCCTCCACCAGTGCAGGGACAAACACCCCAGTGTGACTTAGTTCTAGAGGAGCCTCAGGGTCACAATCTGGTGAACACATCACACCGTCTGATCCACAGCAGGCGGCGGCAGGGACTTCCCAGGTTGCTGGCACTCGGAGGACTGCTGGAGGCCAGAAATCTGCTGAGTCTGAGTCAGATCCACAAGCCTAAAAATAAAAACAAAAAACTGCGGATGCTGGAAATCCAAAACAAAAACAGAATTACCTGAAAAAACTCAGCAGCTCTGGCAGCATCGGCGGAGAAGAAAAGAGTTGATGTTTCATGTTTCGAGTCCTCATGACCCTTCAACAGAACTGAGTGAATATTAGGAGAGGGGTGAAATATAAGCTGGTTTAAGGTGGGGGGGTGGGGGGGCGCGGGGGGAGTGTGGTTGTAGGGACAAGCAAGCAGTGATATGAGCAGATAATGAAAAAATGTCACAGACAAAAGAACAAAGAGCTGTTGAAGGTGGTAATATTATCTAAACGAATGTGCTAATTAAGAATGGAGGGTAGGGCACTCAAGGTACAGTTCTAGTGGGGGTTGGGTGGAAGGACTAGCAGGCCATAAAAGATTTAAAAATAATGGAAATAGGTGGGAAAAGAAAAATCTATATAAATTATTGGAAAAAACAAAAGGAAGGGGGAAGAAACGGAAAGGGGGTGGGGATGGAGGAGAGAGTTCAAGATCTTAAAGTTGAATTCAATATTCAGTCCGAAAGGCTGTAAAGTGCCTAGTCGGAAGATGAGGTGCTGTTCCTCCAGTTTGCTTTGGGCTTCACTGGAACAATGCAGCAAGCCAAGGACAGACATGTGGGCAAGAGAGCAGGGTGGAGTGTTAAAATGGCAAGCGACAGGGAGGTTTGGGTCTTTCTTGCGGACAGACCGCAGGTGTTCTGCAAAGCGGTTGCCCAGTTTACGTTTGGTCTCTCCAATGTAGAGGAGACTGCAGTGGGAGCAACGGATATAGTAGACTACGTTGGGGGAAATGCAAGTGAAATGCTGCTTCACTTGAAAGGAGGTTTGGGCCCTTGGATGGTGCGGAGAGAGGAAGTGAAGGGGCAGGTGTTGCATCTTTTGCATGGGCATGGGGAGGTGCCATAGGTGGGGGTTGAGGAGTAGGGGGTGATAGAGGAGTGGACCAGGGTGTCCCAGAGGGAACGATCCCTACAGAATGCCGCTGGGGGTGGGGGTGAAGGGAAGATTTGTTTGGTGGTGGCATCATGCTGGAGTTGGCGGAAATGGCAGAGGATGATCCTTTGAATGCGGAGGCTGGTGGGGTGATAAGTGAGGACAAGGGGGACCCTATCATGTTTCTGGGAGGGAGGAGAAGGCGTGAGGGCGGATGCGCGGGAGATGGGCCAGACACGGTTGAGGGCCCTGTCAACGACCGTGGGTGGAAAACTTCGGTTAAGGAAGAAGGAGGACATGTCAGAGGAACTGTTTTTGAAGGTAGCATCATCAGAACAGATGTGACGGAGGCGAAGGAACTGAGAGAATGGGATGGAGTCCTTACAGGAAGCGGGGTGTGAGGAGCTGTAGTCGAGGTAGCTGTGGGAGTTGGTAGGCTTGTAATGGATATTGGTGGACAGTCTATCACCAGAAATTGAGACAGAGAGGTCAAGGAAGGGAAGGGAAGTGTCAGAGATGGACCACGTGAAAATGATGGAGGGTTGGAGATTGGAAGCAAAATTAATAAATTTTTCCAAGTCCCGACGAGAGCATGAAGCAGCACTGAAGCAATCATCGATGTACCAGAGAAAGGGTAGTGGGAGGGGGCCGGAGTAGGGCTGGAACAAGGAATGTTCCACATACCCCATAAAGAGACAGGCATAGCTGGAGCCCATGAGGGTACCCATAGCCACATATTTTATTTGGAGGAAGTGAGAGGAGTTGAAGGAGAAATTGTTCAGCGTGAGAACAAGTTCAGCCAGAGTAGTGGTGGATGGGGGTTGTTCAGGCCTCTGTTCGAGGAAGAAGCTAAGGACCCTCAGACCATCCTGGTGGGGGATGGAGGTGTAGAGGGATTGGACGTCCATGGTGAAGACAAAGTGGTTGGGGCCAGGGAACTGAAAATTGTTGATGTGACATAAGATGTCAGAGGAATCACGGATGTAGGTGCGAAGGGACTGGACAAGGGGAGAGAGAACGGAGTCAAGATAATGAGAAATGAGTTCCGTGGAGCAGGAACAGACTGACATGATTGGTCTACCTCCTACCCAAAATCCACAAACAGAACTGTCACCTTCAACACCTCTGTGTTCTTTTGTTCTTTTGTCTGTGACATCTTTTGATTATCTGCTCATATCACTGCTTGCTTGTCCCTACAACCACACCACCACCCCCCATTTCTCTACCCCACCCCCCCCAACCTTAAACCAGCTTATATTTCACCCCTCTCCTAATATTCACTCAGTTCTGTTAAAGGGTCACTAGGACTTGAAACATCAACTCTTTTCTTCTCCGCCGATGCTGCCAGACCTGCTGAGTTTTTCCAGGTAATACTGTTTTTGTTTCAGATAACGAGCCTCTGGACTCGGTCATGTCACAGTTGCTGGAGCTGCAAATGGAAGCTCAGGAACATCAGGAAGGGATATCCGCTGCATTCCTCGGATTGCAACTTACAAAGAAGGAGCCTGTCCACCTTCAGGCCGCGATAATACTGCCGGCATGTCAACAAACCAAAGTCAACACTGGTAGGATGACGGCTGCAATGGAGGCCTTGGTCCAGGACATTAGTCCTCCGTGGGCTCAACTCCATCACTGATGCCCTACTTGGCCTCCAACAATGTCAACATGAGAGAGGTTTGGGGGTAGCTCGATCTCACTCCAGCTTCCCCTTCTCCTCAAGGAGTCAGCTAGGAATCCTCGGGGACCCATGGGGAGCAGGATCAGCAGGTGCACAATGTGGGGCCATCCACCCAGGTGGTTCGGGGAGTGTCCAGCCCATCAAATCCCCTGTCCCTGTGACCTCAGCAGCTCCAGCTCCACAGGCCGAAGAGTGTGCCACTGCCACACAGCAGGACCCCGAAAGCAGGCTGGGGCCCTCCAGGACTCGGCCCTCCAGAGGACATCCACAAAGTTCATCACAGACAGGGTGTAGCCGTCAGCAGGCTGCCTCCACCTCCGCAGTGGATGTCGAGGGAGCATCAAGACATAGCGGCAGGGTTAAGAAGGTTAAGAAGACATAGTTGCACAGCCTGGGCACGGGTGATAACCACATAATGTTCACGATTGTAAGTAAATTCCCATGAATGTCTCTTGGCCCATAGCTCCTTGTTATGATGAGCAGTGTTCATGTCACATAGATGTGAAACATTGGTTCCTACACAAGATAAAGGCAGGTGTCTTACTCCAGGCCACCTTCCCTATGCTTTGTGCAGCCTTCAAACCAAAGCGGTGGTCTGGCTTTACATTCACTGGAGACATTACCTATGCCTGCGCCTCGATGGTGCTTGTCATCGCTGCCAGAATGCGGTGGGCAGGCGTCACAGAGTTCTCTCATTCTCCCTATGTGCTCTCAGCACCTTTAAGGTGGGGCTGGCCCCCCATCTCTTCAACAGCTGTGAGTGGTGATGCTGTGCTCCTGAAGCGGTTGGATACTGAAGGCAGTCAAGCGTTAGGTGCATTTAAAGTTTCATGACTGCGTCTCTATGATATGACCCTGATCATGGACTGCAAGTGAGCTGCCCTCGGACAGACAGAAGTCAGACATTCACAGAGGCTATGTGAAAATCTGTGGAGTGTCCTCACTGCATGTCATCATCATCCTCCTGGAATCAAGCAGCTATTAGGGCCTCCACTGCATCTCAACAACAGGATCATTCTCACAGAGAGTATGTGCGCTGCCATAAACCAGACTAGAGTCAAACGTTCAGAGATGCAATGTGAGAATCTATGCTTGTCTCCTCACAACTTGTTGTCATCATCCTCCATGAACCTAGCAACAATGAGAACCTCCCAAGTGCACTTGCCTTATCTGGCCAGTGCGAGGGCCTCATCACTGGCATTCTCGTCTTCGAGGACCTCCTCACTCTCATCCCCATCGATGTCCTCCTCATTGGAGGAGGCCTCCAGATCCTCCATCTCGTCCTCAGCTAGCTCCTCTACCTGTTGCAGTGCCAGGTTGTAAAGGGCGTAGCAGACAACACCAATGCGTGGCACCCTCTGTGGACTGTATTGCAGGGCTCCACCAGAATGGTCCAGGCACTGAAACCTCATTTTCAACATCCCGATGGTTTGCTCTACCAAGGTGCAAGTTGCAGCATGAGCATTGTTGTAACTTTTCTCTTCTGCAATCTGAGGCCACCACACAGGTGTCATCAGCCACATCCTCTGCGGGTAGCCCTTGACCCTGAGGAGCTATCCCTGAAGCCTCTGTGGACCCTGGAAGATGTCAGGGACCGACTGAGAACGTAGGAGTCGTGGACACTCCCTGGAAACTATGCGCAGACCTGCAGGATGTGTTTGTCATTGTTGCACACCAGCTGAACGTTCAGTGAGTTGCAGCCTTGCGGTTGAGGTAGTTGACAGCTTGTTGGCACAGAGATCTGAGTGCCACGTGAGTGCAATCGATGACAATCCTGGGAAATCCTGGGATCTGGGCAAGTCCCAGATCTTTTGCTTCCTGGCTTTCTTGGCCCCGAGCGAAATGCAGAAAGTTGTGTGCCTTTGCGAAGATGGTGTCCATAACCTCATGGATGCATTTGTGTATGAAGGCTTGCGATATTTCAGAGAGATCACCTGTGGAGCTCTGAAAGGTTCCACTTGTGTAAAAGTTGAGCACCACAGTCACTTTCACAGCCACTGGAGCCAAATCCTGCAGCAGTTGACAGATGAGACCGACTAGTTCCCTAGACATATGCAGACTTCGGCGACACTGGATCTCAGTCATCTGTAGGAATGAAAGGCGGCATCTATAAACCCTGGGTCTAGCTAGGTACTGACCAGTGACAGCTTGCTGTGTCTCTTCTGTGGCGTGAGCTGGAGCACCCTTCTTCCTGAGGGTGCTGCTCCTCCCTCTGCCCAGCCAGGCACCTTCATCACTCTCTTCTCCTTTGTCTCTGCTCTCTGTAAGCCATGAGGCATACAGCTAGTTCACCAGGCTCCATGCTCCTGATATACTCCTCCTGCAGGATGAACAACAGGGACATGTGGGTTAGCATGAGTGTACTAAGAACCTCTTGGTTAAGTCTGAAGGCCCCTTAACACATCCCAGAAGGTGCTGGCAACCTCATGAATGGGCAAAATTTAGTGTGCGGCATGGCTGCCTGGAACCCCTACCACCTCCACCCCACCCCACCTGGTGTGACTAGCAGCAGCTTCGCCTGCTGGACTGCATGCTGTAATCTCAGCACAGGCCCAGGCATTCTCCTAACCTGTACTGCAAAGCTGCACTGTTAGCTTGAACCATGAATGAGACTGGTCCAAACTTCAGTAATAAGATTTCAAGGAGTTGCGAGTGCCTCAATCAGTGACTGCTCCTTGGTCAGGTGTCATGCCAGGCATGAGCAGACACTATGGTGGGAAGGACAAAAATCGGTTTTACGCTGTCATGAAACACATTTGCAATGTCCGCTCCAACTGTCAGTGGCTGGCCTCATTTCCCACTGCTGGATGTCGGCAAATTCATTGTAATACATCTGCATGTCATTAAAAGTCCAGCGTTTGCAAGAATATAGTACAACGTGCGCAGTCGTCCAATTGTTCTGCAGTCCACTAAAATGCTCATTAGTTTGCAATCTGTAGCTGAGGGGTGAAAAGCTTCAGAGCGCTTGCTGGCACTTTCAGGAATCTGTGTAGCTTGAGTGGGCAGATAATCTAGAGGCCTGACTCCAGCCATGTCAATGTGCTTAAACTGTCTCAACTGCAGAGGAATGGTTAGTTAGCTCAGTTGGCTGGACGGCTGGTTTATGATGCAGGGTGATGCCAACAGCATGGGTTCAATTATCGTACTGGCTGAGCTCATCCATGAAGGCCCTACCTTCTCAACCCTACCACTTGCCTGAGGTGTGGTGACTCTCAGGTTAAACTCACTCCCAGTCTTCTCTCTCTCTAATGAGAGAGCAGTCTCTGGGACTACAGTGACTTTCTTTTCATTCACTTGAAAGAAGGTTCCCTAATGTGTGGCTACTTCCTTCCTCCTCCCCACACTCGTCCTTGTGCACTACCATCAACCGCACGGCAGTCCTTGCTCTCACCTCACCTGCATTGCAGCCCTTGCTCCCCCTCCCAACTCTCCTCAACCACAGGGCTGCCCTTGCCCCAGCACCGCAACTTCAGCCAGCCAGGAAAAAGCGACTTGCCTGTGCCCTTGCATGAATGTGCAGCACTTCAAAGTGGACGTCCAACAGGTGACCCTTGCAAGCGCCAGGCAATGTTTCTTTGCACTCACCTCTGAGTTCCCCTTGAAGTGCAGCTCACCAGCTGCACATCTTATATATGCTGTTGTGACACACATCGGTGTGCAATCATGCCAGCTTGCTAGGATGATCCAGCGTGGTGGGATGATTTTGGCAAGCTGGGTTTATAATGATATGCAGGTCTATTACAACGAAGGTCCCAACGCCCAGCGGCTGGCAACATGGCCCGCCATTACAGGTGGAGCGGACTGTTGCCAACGTGTTCCACGACGGTGTGAAACTGACTTCCGGCCTTCCCGCCATATTGTCCGCTCATGCCCGCCATGACGCCTGACGCCAGCGGGCACAGACATTTCCACCCATAGTTATGCTGCAGGCAAAGAAAGAAAAGACAGAAATCAGATCAGAAAATATAAATCCGTCACTGAGGGATTCATAAACTTGCAAAACAATTTGAAAATAAAACAGCAAACAAGTGTTTGGCTGATATTATGAAACAAGTGGAAATGAAGGTTCCATTTATGAAACATATACGTCCAGCAAGAACAAGACGGATACCACGAAAAGGAAAATTCGAGACCGCTTTAGGAACGAACAGAGTGCACATTCCCTTTGGAAGGATTGGGACAGGCCCACAGTGTCCAAAATAATCTGACGGGTTGTTAATAATGAGAAACACAACTTGAAGTAGCACAAAAAGTGAATCAATGGAGGCGACCAAGTACAGAAACACAGATTACCACAACCATTCTTCAGACATGACAGACCGAGATGTGGAAGAACTGTCAATCCACAAGACCATCTGAATTCACAATGTCAGATGCCCGAATTCGGGGGACAAGGGATAGCAAGTAAAGATTTTATTGTAATATTTAGTTGAAAGGGGGGAAAGTTTTCTTTTGAGAGGGAAGGGGGATGTTGTATGATGCTGTATGTTTAAGTATACAAAGTCTCAAGATCTTGTCCGTGAGAGACACCACAGCTGGCACCATAACACATCATGGTGACCGGTGGTTATAATACAACAGAAATTGTGACCGAAGGCCATGGTCTGGCATATTCAGGCCCCAGCCTAATTCCCTGGTCTTCTGCCATTATCCTACCCAGTTTAACAGGAGTTCACATTGAAACATTGCCAGAAATTCCAAGTTTTCCAATAGTTTTAAACATAACAGCAGTTTGGTCTAAAGCAAGATGATTTCGTTCATAGTTCTATCAGAATATTCTCTCTGTCACTATGCAGTAATCTAATGTACAAAAGCCTGCTTTTTTCACATGCATTATCTTCCTTGGTGCATTCTTGTTACCGTTTCTTCCTTTGTAGGCATAGCACTTTTGAGAATCTTTTCAACAACTACATTTTTATTTTTGCCTTGAATGTCTTGTTGCCACTAAAGTAACATTATTGCCTTCCTGCTCTTGGTCAACTGGTGAAGTTTCCTTATGACCTCCTACCCAGGTGCTCCAAGTGCTTGACGTCATAGTTCACATTGCCTCCAATGTTGGGGAGGTACCCATCCATTCCCACTAAAACATCTTGCCATTTTGCTTAATTACACACTGTGGCTTGATAGTCAGGGCCAAGTTACTGAAATGTACTTGCATAACCTTCTCAACACTTCTGTTCGTCACACAGCTGGATTCACAAGTATGTCGTCATTTATAAGTCAAGTGACTCATTAGCTGTTTGAGCAGGAACATCTTACAGGTGCTTTAGAATTGGCTGATTTTTTTCCATGTGCACTAATGAAATTATATTGCACAAAATCACCCATTTAAAACTTGAGTGCACTTGACATTTTGTCAGTGGGTCATAAATAACTACAAAAATGGATTATTAACTTTCTTCGAATAGAGAATAAAATATAACCCACGGATATATCACCTGCAATTTGAGCTTACAAAAACAATGCACAGTTTCTTCTCATCTCTACCATTTAATTAACTGTTCTTCAGGGTATTCCAGCCATGAGAAAATTCTGTTCCTCTTTCCATTGTGATTTACATTGTCTCTTTCATTCTGTTCGCCATTTGAGTTGTCCCTTTATTTTCCTGTTTGCGACTGCAAACTGGAAAAGTCAATGTCACAGCCAAATTGGTTCATGTAACTCAATCTTGGTAAGTTCCAGCTGCAAATTCTTCCTTTCTTTGCCATGTCCACTTAAAATCACCAGTATATTTTTGATATTTGGCATTCCTCTGAGCAGTGCTCTCAATATTTCATTCAATTCATCCACTCTTACCTTTGTCATATGCATTTTATTGTCCTTTGTCTGACAGTATTGGATAATTACTTTGATGGCAACTCCCTGAAACTTTCACCTACCCTTTTCAAATACTGATCAGCCAACTTTTGTTTGAGATTTATTCAATGGACGTGGGCTTCGCTGGCTAGGCCAGCATTTATTGCCCATCCCAAATTGCCCTTGAGAAGGTGGTGGTGAGCTGCCTTCTCGAACCATGTGGTGCTGGCTCACCCACAGTGCTATTAGAGAGAGAGTTCCAGGAATTCAACCCAGCAACAGTGAAGGAACAGCGATATATTTCAAACGCAGCGTGGTGAAAGACTGGGAGGGTGCAATGACTTCATGGAGCGGACATGTTTCAACAAGAAACAGATAAACTTTATTACAGAGAACTTCTCAGGTGCTACGTGCTTGATCAGGACTCTCGTCAGGAAGCCCCACCCCCAACTGCCTGCTTTTAGGTCTCATTGGTTGGAGCTCCCAGAACATCACATGACCCCTGAGAGACAGCAGGAGAGGCAATACCTACCGTTGCAACATTTCTTCCCCTTTTAGTTTTTAAAAAGTTTCTATTCACAGAGAAACATTTGCATATCCAACATCCTATACGCGTATACAACTTTGGATGATTAAGGACCAAGGACAACATTTTTACCTTGGCGGGTGGGCACGTGCCCAACCCACTTGAGCATAAAATAAAGGTCATAGATGTTGGGCGAACATCCCAACATCAATGTGCAGTTGTGCGATATTTCGGCCGGCAGGTGCACGCGGGAAACGGCAGCACACCTGCCGACAGTTAAAAGGCCTATTAAGGCTATTAAAAGGATAATTAACTTAAATTTTTTGGTACCTGTCCAAACTTACAGTTGGCAGGCAGGTGAAAAGTCCAAGCGGCATTTGCACTTTTTAGGAAACCTCATCCACCAACTGGGTAAGGTTTCCAACAACAAATAAAAATAAAATAAAAAATTTCACATTTCATTTATAACATGGCAAAGTCACATGAGAAGGGACATGCTTTATAATATTTTTAAAATCTGTATTTTTTTTGGAACACTGTTCATCCCCCTGAGGCGCAGAGCTGCCTCAGGGAGATTTTCAAGCGCACGCTTGCGCACATGAGTGCAGCTTGTGCTAACCCTCTTACCCCACCTGCAAAGGCAGCGCTGAGCACTGCCACACACGTTTCATGTTGGGCAGGCCTTAATTGCCCTGCCAGCGTAAAATCACGGTTCAGCCCCACTTACGGGCAGCAGTCGGCTTCCTGACAGCCCCCACCCGCTCCCGCTGAGCCCGCCCAACAAGGGGAAAATTTTGTCCTAAGTCTCTGAGGTTCTCTCCTTATATGGCTAGAGCAGCGTAACTCTACCACTTGAGCTTCCTCAGCAGAATCGACAGGATCTAGAACTGCACCATGAGATGCATCATTAGGAAGTGGCAGTCCTGAGGTTGGCAACTCTGCAGAGACATCGGGCATGTCTACTCTTGGTCAATCCATCACCTCAGGAATTGGCGGCTCAACGTTAATCACAGGAGGAATAGTTGGTTGTTGGAATGTCTCTCTAGCACAAATATAATCTACATGCTTACGAACAATTCTAACCTCCACTTGCACTTGGAAAGATAATGGTGCAGTCTCAGAGACAATGGTTCCACTTCTGAAATTTTATATAAATACTGTATCACCTACACCAAATATGTGAGCTTTGCTGTGTATGTTGTGGCTCAATTTTTGATTACTCTGATCCCTCTCTATCTTCCCCTCTAAATTTGGAAACACCGGGCTTAACCATGTAAGTAGGAGTTGTTTCATCAATAATCCAGACGGTGATAAACCCATAGTTAAATGTGGCATTGTACGATAACTGAGAAGAAAGTGGGAAAGTCAAGATTCGAGAGTACCTTCTGATCACCTTTTCATACCAGATTTGAAAGTTTGCACAGCACCCTTCGCTAAACCATTCAATGAGGAATGGTAAGGGGCTATTTTAATATGTCTGATTCCATTCAGATTCAAAAATTTCTGAAACTTTGTGCTGGTAAAGGCAGTACTCTTATCAGAAACAATGATTTCAGGTAGGCCATGCACACTAATAGAGTAACACAGATTCTCGATAGTCATGCTCAATGTTGGTGATTTGACTTTGTCTATATCCATCCATTTAGAATGCACACCTACAATCAACAAAAACATTGTACCTAAGAATGGTCCTACACAATGGATGTAGTCTAACCTAAGATGGACCAGGCCACTCCCATGGATGCAGGGGAGCTGAAACAGACAACTTCTGTAGTTGCTGACAATGGAGACAGTGCTTGACCATTCTTTCAATGTCACTGCCAATGCCTGGCCACCAGACATAGCTACGCACAAGCATTTTCATTTTTGATATGCCTGGATGCACACTGTGAAGCTCTCTCAAGGGTGGTTCTCTTCCTTATGATGGGGTGACAACTCTTGATTTCCACAAAAAAATTCCATCTTGAAAGCTTAACTGTGGGCTGCATTTTCCAGTTGGCAAACGGGGGCAGGGCACACTTGCCGACGCGTAAAATGACATGGGGTGACATCGGGCGTGTGTCCCCATGTCGCCCTGTGTCATTTAGATTTTCAGTTCGGCAGGTGCACAGCCGACTCGGCTCTGTGCCCACCGAGCTGTCAGCAGCCACTTAAGGCCTTTAAAAAATTAATTAAGTCAATTAATGGACCTGCTCATCCATGGGGGTGAGGTTTCATGAAGGATTTAAAATGTTTATAAAATGTTGAAATAAAAGAAATTGACATGCCCTAGCTCATGTGATGTCACATGAGGGGACACATCAGGAATTTTTTATGTACACTTCCAAAAATCTTTACAACTTCCACCGATCTCCCTGAGGCAGCACTTTGCCTCAGGGAGATCTGTACGCTCTTTCAAGCACATGCGCAAAAGAGCACACTTCTGGCTCAGGGAATCTCCCACCCCCCCAACCCCCCTGCCCGCACACGGAGCGCATAGTGCTTCCGAGTGGATGTCACACGGGAGAATGTTGCCCTCTGTTTCTGCCATGGAATGGTCTTAAGCCTTCACATAGAGACGAATTTGACCATCCTTGCAAAACAAAGCCTCTGGCTTTTGTCAATATTGGATCTCTGTTCATCCAATTTCTAATTTGCTTCACACACACAGGTGAAGAATCCAATAAATTCAGTAATAGCACAACTTCTTGTGGAACAGGAGATGACTGAGTGCATCCGCATTTGCAATGTGTAAGCCAAGACGGTGCATAAAGTATACTCATACGCAGATAATATCAGAGCCCAATCTTGTATTCTTGCTGATGCTATTGGCAAAATGGCCTTATCATCACTCAATAAATCATTAATGGTTTATGGTGCAATACAATGGTGAAATGTCATCCATGTAGGAACGTCTTCACTCTGAATACCACTGACAAATCTTCCTTTTCTAGCTGGGAATAACCCTTCTTGGCTGTAGAGGGTCCTCAGGACATGCCAATGGGCCTTTCTGATGTGATAACATGGCTTCTGCACCATAAGGAGAGGCATCACATGTTAATACCAACTCTTTCAATGGGTCATAGTGTACCAATAAACATATTGAATGCAACAGTCCCTTCACGTTCACAAAAGCTTCTTCCTGTTGTGAATTCCATGGCCAATAGTGATTCTTTGTTAACAACAAGTGTAACGGTGCCAACACAGTTGATAAGCTAGGCAAGAAGTGGCCATTGTAGTTAATCATACCCAGGAAGGACTTGAGTTCGATTACATTGGATGGTGAGGGTGCATCTGTTATTGCCCAAACTTTCTCTTCTACCGGATGCAAACCCATGGCGTCCCCCCTGTGACTCAGGTAAATAACTTCTGGTGCTTGAAATGCGCATCTTTCCTTCTTTACCTGTACACCGACTTCCATGAACTTTCTTAGCGCTCCCCCAGGTCAGCCAAGTGTTCAGTCTTGGTTGACTCTGTGATCAGAACATCATCTAGGTATATTACCACTCAGGGAACTCCATTGTTCTCTGGAAAATAGCGCAGGCAGATGGTACTCCAAAGGGTAGGCGAGTGTACTGATAAAAATCATTGTGTGTGTTAAATGTCACGTATTCCCTCAATGTACTATACAATTCTAACTGTTGGTAGGCGTGGCTCATATACAATTTTGTACAGTCTTGCCTCCAGCTAGCTTTGCATATAAGTCAGCTATCCTTGGAATGGGATGCTTATCTAGTTTTGCTGCCTTATTTATGGTCAATTTATAGTCCACACAAATGTGTATGATTTGGTCAGTCTTAACTACTGGAACTATGGGTGCTGCCCAGACTGAGAATTGGACAGGCTGGATGATGCCCAGTTTTTCTAACTGGCACAGTTCTGCATCCACCTTCTCCTTCAATGCATAAGGCACAGGCCTGGTGTTAAAGGAACATGGTGTCACCTGAGGATCCACATATATCTTGGCCTGCACATCTTTTAATTTCCCTAATTCATCCCAAAATACCATGTTGTATTTCCTTATCAGCTCAGGAGTTCCTCCTGTTTTCAGGTGAAATATCTCAGACCAGTCAAGTTTGATCTTCTGTCGCCAGTCTTGGCCTTAAAGACTGGCTCCTTCTCCTTTCACTATAATCACAGGCAGCTGAGCTGTCTGTTGCCTGTAAGACTCTGGTACTGTGGTGATGCTCTTTGCCTGAATAGATTCTTCAGCGTATGTCTTTAATTTAGTGGCTGTTGCTCCAGATTTTTTGGTTTCCCACCTTCATTAAGGTATTTGAAAGTGTGCTCTCCCACCACTTTATTTGAAGCACTCATATCCACCTCTATTATTTGTGGCTTCTCATTAACTTGGATTGTGACAGTGACAGTTTGGTGTTTATAGCAGTTATGTTATACAGGAAATTATTGTCAGTATCGGCAGCTTCAGGTTCTGCCGTATTTTTCAATTCATTCATGTTGGTATTTGCTTTACGGGCTGTTTCGACTTTGCCCAGCATTGCCTTACTACGTGACCTTTCTTATGGCAATAATGGCATTCTGCCTCCTTGAATTTACAGGTGTCCGGTCCATGGTCACTTCCACACCTATAACAACTTAATCTTGGAGTTGCTGCTGAAGTGTTTCTACTCGGTCTTTTCATGTTTCTAACAGCGGACATTACATCTCGCTCTGATGCTGCGAGCCTGGTTTTCACATGATGCCCAGCAGTAGGTTCCTGCCCCACATGAAGAACGGTGCCATGTCGTATATATTGCGAAGCCTGCAAGACTCTTGCAGCACTTTCCATGACGAGGGAGATTTTCAGGCTGCGCTTAAAGTCAATGTCGACCTCAGTGAGTAAGCGGTGCTGTATGACCTGAATTCCACAAACTAATTGGCCCTGCAGTAAATCATTTAATGTGTCCCTGAAGTTGCAGTGTTCTGTCAACTGCTTTAGGTTTGCTAGATAGGTTGCGATGGACTCTCTTGGGGCTCTAACTCTGGCATTAAACTTAAAACGCTGCATTATTACGGATGACATTGGCTGGAAGTGCGTTTTCACGAGGTTCATAATTCATTATAAGATTTAGAATTGAGTGCGCTCAGGGCCATCAGGTTGGGAATGAGATTGTATATCTTACTGCCACATACACTCAAAAGGATGGCTTTCTGCTTTTCCTCCGCGGTAATTTCATTCGCCATGAAATAAAATCCGAGGCGCTCTGCATACTGGCTCCAGTCTCCCATTGTTGCATCATAATGATCGATTCTGCCGAAGCGTGACAGGGCTGGTGAGTAGTCTTTTTGTTTTCTTAAGATTCAAAGTAGTTACAGTAACCAGGCAAGTTGCAGAATCAGAGATATTTTACCCTCATCGCCAAATCTTATGACTTGATGGTGTAGACAGGTTTCAACAAGAAACAGATAAATCTTATTACAGAGAGCTTTTCAGGTGCTCCACGCTTGATAAGGACTCTCGTTAGGAAGCCCCACCCTCTGGATTGCCCGCGCTTAGGGCTCATTGGTAGGAGCCTCTCAGAACATTACATGACCCCTGATAGACAGCAGGAGGGGCTATATCTTCAGTTACTACAGAGTGGAACTTCCAGGTGGTGATGTTCCCATGTATCTGCTGTCCTTGTCCTTCTAGATGGTAGTGGTCATTGATTTGGAATGTACTGTTTATAGAGTCTTGGTGAGTTCCTGCAGTGCATCTTGTAGATGGTGCATACTGCTGCAACTGTGCATCGGTGGTGGGGGGAGTGAATTATTGTGGATGGGATGCCAATCAAGCAGGTTGCTTTGCACTGAATTGTGTCAAGCTTTTTGAGTGTTGTTGGAGCTGCACTCATTCAGGCAAGTGGACATTATTCCATCAAACTCCTGACTTGGGCCTTATAGATTGTGGACAGGCTTTGGGGAGTCAGGAGTTGAGTTACTCACTGCAGGATTCCTAGCCTCTGATCTGCTTTTGTAGCCACAATATTTATATAGCTGTCCCAGTTCAGCTTCTGGTCAATGGCAACCCTCAGGGTATTGATAGTGGAGGATTCAGTGATGTAATGCCATTGAATGTCAAGGGGTGATGGTTAGATTCTCTCTTGTTGGAGATGGTCATTGCCTGGCACTTAAGTGACACGAATGTTACTTGGACTTGTCAGCCCAAGCCTGGATATAGTCCTGGTCTTGTTGCATTTGAACATGGACTGCTTTATTATCTCATGAGTCGCGAATGGTGCTGAACATTGTGCAATCATCAGTGGGCATCCCCACTTCTGACCTTATGCTGGAAGGAAGGTCATTGATGAAGCAGCTGAAGATGGTTGGGCCTAGGACACTACCCCAAGGAACTCCTGCAGTGATGTCCTGGAACTGAGATGACTGACCTCCAATAACCACAACCATCTTCCTTTGTGCTAGGTAACTCTCCAACCAGTGGAGAGTTTTCCCTCTTATTCCCATTGACTCCAGTTTTGCTAGGGCTCCTTGATGCCACACCTGGTCAAACGCTGCCGTGATGTCAAAGGCAGTTGCTCTCACCTCACCTCTGGAGTTCAGCTCTTTTGTCCATGTTTGAACCAAAGCTGTAATGAGGTCAGGAGCTGAGTGGCCCTGGCGGAACCCAAGCTGAGCGTTGTGGAGCAGGCTATTGCTAAGCAAGTGCCACTTGATAGCACTGTTGATGACCACTTCCATCACCCTTTACTGATGATCGCAAGTGTACTGATGGGGCAGTAACTGGCCAGGTTGGATTTGTCCTGCTTTTTGTGTACAGGACATACCTGGGCAATTTTCCACATTGTTTGGTAGAGGCTAGTGTTGTAGCTGTACTGGCAAGGGGTGCGGCAAGTTCTGGAGCACAAGTCTTCAGTCCTGTTGCCAGAATATTGTTAGGGCCCAAAGCCTTTGCAGTATCCAGTGCCTTCAGCCATTCCTTTATATCATTTGGAGTGAATTGAAGTGGCTGAAGACTGGCATCTGTGTTGCTGGGGGCCTCTGGAGGAAGCCAAGATGGATCATCCACTTGGCATTTCTGACTGAAGATTGTAGCAAATGCTTCAGCCTTATCTTTTGCACTGCAGTACTGGGCTCCCCATCATTGAGGATGGGGATAATTGTGGAGACTCCTTCTCCAGTGAGTTATTTAATTGCTCATTACTATTCACGGCTGGATGTGGCAGGACTACAGAACTTAGATTTGATCCATTGGTTGTGGAATCGCTTAGCTCTATCACTTGCTGCTTATGCTGTTTGGCATGCAAGTAGTCCTGTGTTGTTGATTCACCAGGTTGATACCTCGGTTTTAGGTATGCCTGGTGCTGCTTCTGGCATGCCTTCCTGCATTCTTCATTGAACCAGGGTGGTCCCCTGGCTTGGTGGTAATAGTAGATTGGGGGATATGCCGGGTCATGAGTGTACAGATTGAGTACAATTCTGATGCTGCTGATGGCCCACAGTGCCTCATGGTTGCCCAGTCTTGAGTTGCTAAATATGTTCGAAATCTATCCAATTTAGCACGGTGGTAGTGCCACACAACACGATGGAGGGTCTCCTAAATGTGAAGGTGGGAATTCATCTCCAGAATGACTGTGCAATAGGCACTCTTTCAATACTATCATGGACAGATGCATCTGTGGCAGGCAGGTTGGTGAGGATGAGGTCAAGTACATTTTTCCCTTTTGTTGGTTCCCTCACCAGCTGCTGCAGACCTAATCCAGCAGCTATGTCCTTTAGGACTAGGCCAGCTCAGTCAGTTGTGATGTTTGCGAGCCATTCTTGATGATGGACATTGAAGTTCCCCACCCAGAGTACATTCTGTGACCTTGCCACTCTCAGCGCTTCCTCCAAGTGGTGTTCAACATAGAGGAGCATTGATTCATCTGCTGTTAGGGCTGGGGGTTGGATGGAGCGGGGTTTTGGGGGGTGGGCAGTACATGCTAATCAGCAGGAAGTCTCCTTGCCCATGTTTGACCTGATGCCATGGGACTTCATAGGGTCCGGAGTCGGTTTTCTGGACTCCTATGGCAACTCCCTCCTGACTGCATACCACTGTGCCACCACTTCTACTGGGTCTGTCCTGCCAGTGGGACAGGACATACCCAGGGATGGTGATGGTGGTGTTTGGGACATTATCTGTAAGGTATGATTCCGTGAGGATGACTATGTCAGGCTGTTGCTTGACTAGTGTGTGAGACAGCTCTCCCAATTTTGGCACTAGCCCCAAGCTGTTAGCAAGATGGGCTTTGCAGGGTCAACAGGACTGAGTTTGCCATTGCTGTTTCCAATGGCTAGGTCGATGCCAGCTGGTCCATCCGGCTTCATTGCTTTGAAACTTTTTAGCAGTTTGATGCAACTGGGTGGCTTGCTAGGTAATTTCAGAGGGTGTCAATCACATTGCTGTGGGTTTGGAGCCAACTGTGTGTTTCAAGCATTTGGGCATTTGATGTAGTTTTCAATACACAGTGACTTTGTTTACTTCAGGAACTAAGTGACCCAAAAACGAAAATAAAAACAGAAAATGCTGGAAAAACTCAGCATTGGTGGCAGCATCTGTCGAGAGAGAAACAGAGTTCATGTTTTGAGTCCATATGACTCTTCTTCCGAGCTTAACAGATGCCAGGAAAATGGTGAACATATCAAACAATATTGGCAGTGTTGCAGGAATTGGCTTCTATTTGTAAATTTGGTGCACTAACCAACAAACTAATTTGCGACCAATTAATTGAAAAGACATCAGTTGCACAAAATAGGGGACATCTCCTCATGGAGGGTGATAACTTAACTTTGGAAAATGCTGTGACCTTTGCAGTCCAAATTGAATCTGCCATGTTAGATTCAAAGAGGTTACACAGCAATGCACCCTCACACTCAGGGCTGCAGACACAGCCTAACCAGTTCAAGTTCAAGGGTTACAGACAAAAAGACCTCAGCAATCTCATCAACACGTGCCCCATCATAGTCAGATGCCTTTGGAACTGTGCCCAAATTGTGGAAATGCTCATCAAGTCACAAGGCCATGTCCAGTTCAAGATAAAAAGTGTAGCTCAGGGTTAAAGTGGAAACTTTTGTATAGGTGTGCAAGTTGTCGATGAAGAAGACTTCATCAGTTTGACATGTGAAGTAGTCTCTTCCTGAGAGTGAGGTGCAGCAGACGTATGCCATCACGAATGGATAGCACTAGGTCACTTTAAGGATTGCTCAGTTGAGATCGTCAGCATCTCTATGTCACTTCTCATCATTGTTGACGTGTGAGAATCTATGTTGAGTGACAAACTCTACCATCAATGTTTTTCACAAGTTTCTCTCACTGCTGCTACAGACACTCTTCAAGCTTATGACGACTCAGTTATTCTGGTTTTGGGAATGATCACAGTTCTGGTACACTACAAAAAAGATGCTCAGGTTCTATACAGCCTTATGAGGGTAAGCTTTTCAATAAGCTTGGATTCAAACTTGAAGACACCACCAGAGCACATTAACATGACCACCGGTGTCCATCTTACTGACCAGGTTTGAGGAGATGAAGGGGTACTGTCATGCTCCTCACATTGACACATCACTTTCACCAGTTTTAGGAAATTTAAGATGGTTGCCATTTGCAATCTGTGCCAAAGTGTCACAACTAGAAGCAGATGTTATCATTGAGTGAACTGACTCACCACCATGGATATCAAATCGAGTCATTGCACAACACAAAATTGGCAAACTTAGACAATGCATTGGCCTTACAGCAGTCAACAAAGCGATCATTCCAAACAATGGTCCACTTCTTAGAATCCAAGAACTTTCAGCTTCATTTCATGTCTTCACAGTCTTCACAAAGCTCAACATGCGACAGAACTAGCAGAGCAAAGCCCATATCTTACAGCTTTTGTTACTCATGAAGGTGTGTTTCAGTACTGCAGTACTGTTTATGGACTAAGTTCAATATCCAGCGTATTCCAGAAAATCATTTCTTCAGTCTTGTCAGATGTTGAGGAAATGTTCAATCTGCTTGATGACATCATTGTCATTGGAAGGGGCAAAGCAGACCCAAACTCCACCAACCCTCCACAGGCCTGGCCCGACCTGACCCCCTGCCCTCCCTCCAGGCCTGACTTGCCACAGCCCAAACGACCTGACCTACGCCACAGCAACCCCGTCCCCCCCACCTCCACCTCCCGAACAGGCCTGACCCGACCCAACCTGACCTCTCCCTACCCCCCAAGTCCGACCCACCTCCTGCTCCACCCCCTCCCCAGGCCTGACCTGACCCCGCCCAAATCCTTCCTGTTTACCTTAAACGCTTACCTTGTCCCTGGCTTATCTAAGTGTCTGTACCTTTAAACTTAACTGGTTTAAGGCAGCTAGTGCAGTGAAAATGGCGGCATGGCTTCTTTACATTCGACTGAGCTGCCCTCAGGCTTTGGGAACTCACTGTGCTACACAGGTCTCACCCGGCCTAAGTCGGAGGGTTGGGCGACATAGGATTTCAAGTTAAATAATTACGAGCAGGGTGGCAATCCGATTCCCATTGACAAGTTTAGCTCAGGCTCCTTGATGCCACAACCAGTCACATGCTGCCTGATGTCACTCTCATCTCACCTTTACTATAGGCTTTACTACAGCTAGTGTCACTATTTACCCTAGAAAGTCAATCTCAGGTACCGCGAATATGTATTTGTACTTGTTGAGTGTCAAATTGTGTTCTGCAAGTTGAGTGAGTTCAGTACATTCGTTACCCGGAAGCTAGAAGGGGTTTTAATTCTTCTAACTTTTTTCTGGGTAACTGTTGCTGTGAGACAGTCAGAACCATCTGAAGTTTGCGATTTAAATCACATTATTGGATAGTTCCTAGCACAGGGCAATTGCCCAAAAGAAGTTTGAACTTCCCGGGCAATTGCCATGCAATCCTTACCTGGGAATTTCTGGGGTAGGGGAGGAGTCTTAGTGCACCCCCAGATACACTGGTGGTAAGTTATGGCCCATGTGTTCACAGTTGATTTCGCACTTGACTGCGCATCTTGTTATGGGAGAGGAGTTAGAGGCAGAATGGGCAGCAGGCAGTGTACTGCAGAAAATAAGTCAAACCTGAAAACCAAGTGGCCTCGTGGGATAAGAGAAGAAATAAACCCATACTACAGAGTATGCAGTGAACTCACATTGTTTGATGATGACTGTATTGCATGCAGAACTCGAGCAGTTATCCCAAAAGCGCTGTAGCAACTCATATTGCATCTTGTCCATAAAGGAGATTAGGTGTTGTTAAGATGTAACAGCAATCTTATGAAGCAGTCTGAAGACCAGCATTATATTGCTGCATAGAAGAGCTCATTGGAAACTGCGTCACTTGTACAGTCAGTGAAAAGTCTGTTGAATCATGACCTGCACCTCTACGGTTGACCCCATGGCAACAAATCCAAGTTTTTATTTTTGGAGAAGAGCATTGGACAGCCAACTGCTATCATTTAAATTCACAGGTAGTGCAATGTTTATGTGCTGGCTGCCTCACTAAGGGACAGATTAACTATGGGTGCCTCATGATCTCTCTGTCCGTTCTTGGCCTTACCCAAAATTACCCCGCATGAATGTTAGGGTTCTCTTTTGAAAATTAGATTAGCAGTAGTGATTAATATAATTATTCACTATAGTTACCCTCTCTAGATTACTTGAAAGTGCATTAAATGTATTGTCCCAGAGCTAAGACCTCACTCTATGGGCGGAATCATCCGATATTTGCATTAAGTGCGGTAGTGGGCTGGAAAAACAGCGTTTTATCTGCCGGCTACAATGGTGGCTTTTCTGCCATATTGTCCAAGTCCTGCCTCATTAATCATGCCTTCCCAGGAAACACGCTATTTCGATAGCGGGCAGGTGCTCATTCGCTGCCAAGCCAACACCTCGTCACTTCATCACAGTGAGTGCCATATTTTAAGTGCAGCCGCGCACACACATCTCAGTCCAGGACAGCTGCGCTGAAGACATGACCTCAAAAAGCAAGAAATCTGCAGCCTCCCAGTTTAATGATGTGTCCTTGAAATGAATTTTGGATGCCGTGGACGTCTGCCGTGATGCCCTCTACCCCCGTTGTGGCAGAGACAGCAACATCACCAATCCAACGTGGGAGGCGGTGGCAGCGATGGCCAGCACCAATGCCCCGCACAAAAAGGACAGCCACCCAGTGACAAAAGAGGATGAATGGTCTCATCCATTCTTCTCAAATGAGTGATACCCTCAGCCAGCCAGTCTCTTCGTCCCATTCATGTCCTCATATCCAGCCAAGTGGACACCTCCTCCATTGAACAGCTAGAAATAAGCAGCCTAGAAAACCCGTCAGAGCGCTTACCCACATCCTCCACCAGCACAGAGACACACGCCTCGGTGGGGCCTAGCTCTAGGCTCGAGTTCAAAATCTGGTGGTCACTGCAAGGACACCTGTCCGAAGCAGGAGGAGGCAGGTTCAACCAAGCTCCTCGGTGCTCAGAGGACTGCTGGGAATCAGTATCTGAGAGGTCCGGGTTAGAGCCTCTGGATTTGGCCTTCCAACTCATTGTGGAGAGTCAGCAGCAGGTGAGAGAACATCACACAGAGCTGTTGGAAGCCTTCAACAGAGTAGCACACGAGTTGGAGGAGTGCATCTGCCTGCTCTCTGATGAAGTGGAGCCCACATGTGCACGTATGGAGGTCTCTCTGGGGAGGATGGCGGATGCCATGGAGACCCTGGTCCAGCAGAACGCAGTGATGCGTGCAGACATGCACTCCATCACAGTAGCCATGGGCGAGTTCCTGCAATGGCAATGCAAGGGGGAAGTGGGACACCTCCAAGTCCCTCCAGGTATTTCCTCCCCTCAAGGAGTCAGGCAGGGGCCATCGGGCACCCAAAAGGAGGAGCAGCAGCTGGACATCTCTGGGTCATCCACTCATGAATCTCAGAAGCTGTCCTCCCCTTCCGAGTTCCCTTTGCCTGTGACCCCCTCGACCTTGTCCTCTGTCACCGCAAAGGGGGCAGCTGGCCCACAGGAGGACAGCCAAAGCAAGTCGGAGACTCCAAGGCCCCAGCTCTCCAGAGGACCCATGCCAAAGGCAACAGGGCCAACCATTGCACAGCCTGTCTCCCCTCCTGCTGCGGATGCGAGGGCAACAACTAGATGTCTAAGGCATTCAAAAGTTATGAAATTCTGATCACAGTTGGTTGCACGGGTGAACACATTTTGTCACTTTACAATCTGAAAATATACTTTCGCTCAATAATGTGCAATGGTGTCTTTCAGCTTCATTGACAGGCTTCACGAATCATCCTGCTGCACCCCCACCCCCCCCACCCCCACAACACCCCAACAGTTCAGTTGCATGCCGCCAACCTGTGAGTTATTCAGGAAGGAGAAGTATATGTGTGGCAGGGCCTTTCGGAGACTTGTGCAAGCACTCTCCCACGTTCACGGATCCTTCCAATTTCATGCTCATCTCCATGTCCTGAGTATTTTCACTGCTGCCTGCTGGGGTTTGCTTTTAGTTGTCCATCTGAGCTGAGCTGCATCTCCACCCACCCGCTGATCACACTGCTATGCAGCACCGGTTCCTGCCCACCATGACTCTCGTTTCATTTTTGATTTGGCCAGCATGGTGCTGCTACATTTTTTCCCTGCACTCTCCCGTCCTTTCCCCTCCCACAGTCATCCATTTCCTTTCCCCCATCACTGTCAATGCCCCTGGCATCACCTGCCATCTCCCCCCTATGACCTACCAGATATAATCCTTTTCTTTCGGGGCTGTCCAGGTGAACATGCACATTCCCCTCTTCCTGAAAATCCCACTCAGATCCGTATTATCCTCCCCGACCTTCTCCTTCCCACCCCCAGGGTCCACCTCTGCTTTCAAGTCCCCACCAACCACCCTCGCCATCTCTTCTACCGACAGCGTCAAACCCTCACGCTCCCACCCTACCACCTCACCCTGGCCTCAGTCATTCTCACCATTCCCTCATACCATGCCCACCCTCAGTTCGCTCACCAGGAGAGAGTCATGGACTCATCAGATTCCTCCCTTGCGCATTCACCTGGACATCCTCCTGCCCCTCCGGGACTCCTTCCCCACCTTGAAACTCCTTCTCCTTCTCCCTTTAGAACTCCTTCCAAGTCCTGGACTGCCACCACCCCCGGACTCCCCCCACTTAGTCATTTTGCCTTCCTGACTCCTTCAGACACCCTTACTTCTTCCTCCACCCTTACGCCTTCCTCCCCCCAGACTCCTTCCCCTCTCCACACTTCCTCCTCCCCCTCAACTCCCTCCTTCCCCTGAACTCCTTCCCCTCTCCACAATCCTTCTTCCCCAAGACTACTTCCTCTCTTCGCACTCCTTCCTATCCTGGGTTCCTTCCTCCCCCCAGACTCCTTCCTCCCCCCAGGCTCCTTCTTCCCCCTGGACTCCTTCCCCTCTCTGGTCTCCTTCACCCCTCCGAATTCCTTCATTTGCACCTTCCTCCCCCAGTTGCCATCTTCTCCCTGTTATCCCCCTCCCCACAACCTCACCCTCCCATGACACCTTCGATCCCCCCTCCCAACCTCAACCCACCGTCACCTTCATTCCCTGCTGCCTAACCTCACGCCCCCCCGATGCCTCTTCCATTCCAAGTTGATCATAGACCTTCCTCTCCCAAATACAGCTGAACCTTCTTCTCCACCCCCTCGACCAACACCCATTGTGAGCAGAATCTCAAAGGTGACTTTCCACCTTCCGTGAGCTGCTTCACGGCAGAGCTATGTCCATAAGCATCCACCCACCATGTGATGGACATTCGTCCAGGGTCCCGTTGCTGTCAGACTCCAGCATCTTACGCTCCTTGAATGTCTGCGAGGAGAGCAAGGGCCTGGTGGTAAGTCCCAACTTCTGCACGTCACACTTGTCAAGCCATATTCTGCACCGGTGTGTTATCTCGCCGACGAGAGGGGATGATTCCAGCAGGTGGCCTTATAATAATATGCAGATATATTACAATGAGGTTCCCGGCATCTGATGACAGGAAATGCAGCCCACCATCGACGGGCAGACCAGACAATTGCAAACTGGTTTCACGACGTTGTGAAACTGATGTTTGGCCTCCTTGCCATATTGTCTCATCACATGGGTGGAAAATTCTGCCCAGTATTTATAAAATGTATGTGTAGATGTATATATGTACATCAGCATGGCTAATTTATAAAATCTTTAAAACTCAACAAAGGCTTCAAAATGACTGAAGACATGGCCCCTAAAAAGGTACTAATGCCCCCATGACTGCAGAGATTGGCCTTATTGCAAACTTGTGAAGAGGGCCCAAGACATTTGCTCACCCTGCAAGCTTGATGCTGATAAATGGTACATAAAAGACGTCCTGTGGGATAATGGCTACCCTGATCACATCATGTTGTGCTGCCTATCGCGCAAACCCATGAACGGGCCCAAGACCATCAGTTTCAGCCCTGAAAAGTGCCCAGTCTACCTCAGATTGCCCTGGAAGGCAATTATGTTGCAACAGCAACACGAGTGGTATTCGCCATTAACAGGATGCTACTGTCAAGTGAAAAAGACATTCTGCCTATCACACAAATGAGTAATGTGGTAGATGAATTTTAGCGCCAGTGTGATGTTAGGTATGTAGGCTGTATGTCCCAAAAACTGGCGGATCATATCAAACAGCATGTCACTTCCGCTATTTGGAATGGGCAAAGTACCCAACCAGCCTGTGCCTGTAAAACTCAAAACACAGTCTCCAACATTAGATGTGATATTGTGATTGGGCAGCATTTACTAAATAATCCTTAGTATGCTAAGAATTACGCTGACAGCCAATTTAAGATTGTCAGTCAGGTTTGCATTGTGACACTTTTACGTGTAGTGGAAGCTACATATATACCATACAGGGCCCTGTTCTTTGAAGGCAGAATGAACATGTACACACATTGTACCTGCTTCAGTGAAACAAAATAAATGACAGTCTCTCGCTGTTTCATATCTCAGAGCAATGTTTTGACCAATCAGAGTCAAGCTGTCTGGTTTAAATTTCAAACAATTCTTGGAAGTTAACTGTCAGTCAACATCAACTGGTTCATTCTCCATGGCAATGCCTCTACCAGTCAGAGACCACTTGCCAACCAATCAGTACTCTCTTCTCATACATTATAAATATGTTGTTTTCCCTTATATTGATATTTTCTTGCAAATTGTCCTGATGAAAAAAAAAGCTTTGTCAAAAATGTCTTTTTTTTTCAGCAAAACTTATTAATGGTTGAAACATTAACCATCTCAAGAATCCAGATCAGGAATATACATCCTTTGCCCAAATCAAGGTGGAGAAGTTGGAATCATGTCAAATGGCACCCCCCTCCGAAGCTTCTAGAACCAGTTATCCTGCTTTCTGGAGCTGTAAAAGCCAGACTGCCATTTTACCATCTAGCAGGCAGCAACAGAACCAAAGCTCTGTTCCAGGTTTGAATGCCTGGCCCCCAGCTATGCTGTTTCTGAACTTCTGTACCAGTGCCTACAGGACTAAATCATCTCTATGTGCCTTTCCCATAGTGGAAGTCTCCACTGAAAAAGTGGGTTATCCAGCATCAGCTTCAGCCTGCTAAACTCAGTGAAAGAATACACTCTTGGACTTTGATTCTGGGCTCTGGACTCACATATCATAGTCTTTGTCCTGTACCTTTTTGTGTTCTCTATCCCATCTCTACTGTTTGAATTAAAAGATGGTCACATTACGATCCTCCTCTCACATTTGTGTGTGTGCAAATAAATTAACACTTTTTGTTCACATTATCTCGAGATAGCTGGGGCGTTATTAATAGAGATTTGGATCACACCAAAATTGAGGGGTTGGGAAAATACAGCACCACATATAAAGGAGGAAGTCAAAAATCAAAAACACCTTTCTGTTTACAGACAGGTGGCAAGAGGGGAAAGCAGGACTGTTTTAAGTTAAATCTGTTCCTATCCTGTAACAGGATGTATCAAAACTGCATCTCAAAAATTGGTGAAGACTGTTTTCTCATTCATTATGGGATGTGGGCATTGCTTGGGAGACCAGCATTTATTGCACATTCCTAATTGCCCTTGAGAAGGTGGTGGTGAGCTGAGATGCCTTCTTGAACTGCTGCCTGTGATGCAGGTACACCCACAGTGCTGTTGGGAGGGAATTCCAGGATTTTGACCCAGCAACAGTGAAGGAACGGCGATATATTTCCAAGTCAGGGTGGTGAGTGACTTGGAGGGGAACTTCCAGTTGGTGGTGTTCCCATCTATCTGCTGCCCTTGTCCTTCTAGATGGTAGTGTTTGTGGGTTTGGAAGATGCTGCCTTAGGAGCCTTGATGAGTTTCACAGTGCATCTTGTAGATGATATACACTGCAGCCACTGTTCGTTGGTGGAGTGAGTGAATGTTTGTGGAAGGGGTGCCAATCAGCAGGCTGCTTTGTCCTGGATGGTGTCCAGCTTCTTAAGTATTTTTGGAGTTGCACTCATCCAGGCAAGTGGAACGTATTCCATCACACTCCTGACTTGTGCCTTGTAGATGGTGGACAGGCTTTGGGGAGTCAGGAGATGAGTTACTCGTTGCCGGACAAGTAAGCCATACTTTTGAGCCTCATTTAAATTCCCAACCACTACCCCCCCACCTTCCCCCCCCACTCTCAGTAATCGCTGTATTTACTGCAAAACTTCTATCAATTGTTGGCTGCTTCTGTTTAGTTCAATACATCACTCCTATGGAGGAGTCAAAGCAACAATAGAATTATAAACGAAAGTTTGTCAAAATATGTGAGTAGACTAGGTTTTGATCTGAAAAAGAGTCATACGGACTCAAAACTGTCTCTCTCTCTACAGATGCTGTCAGACCTGCTGAGTTTTTCCAGCAATTTTTGTTTTTATTTCGGATTTCCAGCATTCACGGTATTTTGCCTTTATTATATGAGTAGACTTGGTACTTTCCACCACATAAAGGCAGTCATAAGTTTTCATTTCAACAAAATCTACAATTGGCAATGGACTTAGATTACCCAATTTATAAATTCAAAAATTAATTTCAATGATCTTCAAGGTCCAATCTTTTTTCACTAAGGCAAGGGGTGGAGACAGACCAGCAGTTCTATTGTCTAAGATAGATGAAAGGCTAACAGCTCATCAGATGCCTTCTAACTCTTGGATTGTTTTCAATAAATGTGAAGACAAAAATTACCAAATGCTCAGTATTACTAGCCAGTAGCCATTGTGAAGTAATCTTGAATAATGATGTTTATCACTGCATCTCAGAAAAATAAAAGTATAACTCAGACATCACCACTTTCATTTTAACAGAAGGCAAGTGGTAGAATTAAAGAAAATCAATATTTCAGATAACCTGGAGGAATGATTTTCCAGTCATTAATAAACCATCTGCACCAGTTGATGAAGCAGAATGGCATGGAAAAAGCAGCAGGGATCTATAATGCAGAGTCTCTATCCATTTACACACGATATGCATTTCTGGGAGGAGTCAGGGCAAGAGGGAGGGAGAACTTGGGAATTATATAATGATGCAGATTTAAAGCAATAATATATCCTATGTCCATATGCTAGGTGTATACCACTCCCAACAGCTACCTATTTAAAGCTGCCCAGAGTTGTTGGGCACTAAACAATATATTGAAGTTTTAAAGGGGAAGTAGAACTATTTTTTCATCTATTTTTGGACCCATTTCTGCTGATCTTTATAGGTTCTGCAACAATTGTTCCTCTTTTTTGCTCCCAGCCCTAACACTCGCACCAATGGGTTTTCGAATGGGAATCTCTGTATTTGTGGGGCTTGGGGACAGGTTGAGAAAGCGGCTGTGGCAACACTGATTAATAAAAAAAACACATTTGAATGTTAACAAGGTCAGAAGATCCTCGTTTTAATATTAATTCACCAAAGAATTTTGACATCAAAGCTCACTTTGAATTTGATGTTGTCAGGTGTCTTTGGACATTTTTTGCCTTGTAATATTGGTTAATTTTCTCCTATGTTAAATTGAGTAAACAGATGAAACCATGGCCAATTTCTAATTGTAGTAATAGATCTGTAATAGCACATGGATAAATGTACTGGCCACTGAAAACCAAAGGCTAGGATCAGGTCAAACTTAAGATGCATCATTCCTTTTGCTGTCAAGTGTTCATGAGGATGGAAGGAGGGAAGAAGAATGCCCCTCATGCACCTGAAGAATTATGGGCCTAGAAATTGGATCCTGCCCGATTTGAGATCAGATTCAGGTGGGAATACTAGACAAGTAAAAATTGTTCTAATCCAGGGATTCTCAACCATATTTTATCTGAGGCTTCTCCCCATGTTACAAAAATTTCACAGACCCCTTGTAATTTTGTTTTACTGATGCACAACAATGTGGAAAATTGCCCAATATGTCCTGTCCACAAAAAACAAAAGAAGTCCATCTGGACACCACCAGTCTACTCTCAACATTAACAAAATGATAGAAGGTGTCATCAACAGTGCTATTTGCAACACTGACTCACCATTAACCTACTCAAGGGCACTCAGTTTGGGTTCTACCACAACCACTTGGCTCCTGAACTCATTACAGCCTTTGTCCAAACATGAACAAAAAAGCTGACTTCCAGAGATGAGATGTGAGGGAATTCCTTTGACATCAAGTCCGCATTTGACCAAATATGGCATGAAGGAGCCCCAGTGAAAATAGGATCAGGTGGAAAGCTGTCCACTGGCTGGCCTCATACATAGTATAAAGGAAGATGGTAGTTGTTGTTGAAGCCCAATCCTCTCAGTCCCAAGGCCTTGCTACAAGACTGCCTCAGGGCAATGTCTAAGATCCCAACCATATTCAGTTACTTCATCAGTGATTTTGCCTCTATCAAAGGTCAGAAGTGGGGATGCTTGCTGATGATTGTGCAGTGTTCAGGTCCATTTCTAACTCTTCAGATAATGAAAATAGATCCATTCAGGCATGGGCTGATAAGAGGCCAGGAACTTTCATGCCACACAATTGCCAGGCAATGACCATCTCCAACAAAAGAGAATCTTTGAAGGAATAACATGTGCTGTGGACAAAGGGGAACCTGCAGATATGTTGTACTTGGATTTTTAGAAGACATTTGATAAGCTGCCATATCAAAGTTTATTGAGGAAAATAAAAGCTCATGGTATAAGGGGTAACATATTAGCGTGGATAGAAGATTGGCTGGCTGGCAGAAAACTAGAGGGTATGCATAAATGCGTCTTTTTGTGATTGGCAGTATGTGATCAGTGGAGTCCCTCAAGGGTCTGTCCTGCGGCTTCAATTTTTTTACAATTTGTATCAATGACTCAGATGAGGGCAGTGAAGGCATGGTAGCTAACTTTGCAGATGACACAAAGATAGGTAGGAAAGTATGTGCAAAGAGGAGGTTGCAGACAGATATAGATAGGTTGAGTGAGTGGGCGAAAATCTCAGTTATGCAGGGCATTGGAGAGACCATGTCTTGAATATTATGTGCAGTTTTAGTCTCCTTATTTAAGCAAGGATGTAAATGCATTGGAGGCAATTCAGAGGAGGTTTACTTGGTTGATACCTGGAATGGGTGGGTTGTCTTATGAAAAAAGTGTTAGATAGACTGAGCTTGTCTCCACTGGAGTTTAGAAGAGTGAGGGGTGACTTGATTGAAGTACACAAGATCCTGAACAGTCTTGACAAGGTGGACATAGAAAGGATCTCTCCTTTGGTGGGTGAGTCCAGAATTAGGGGGCAACTTTTTTTAAATTAGGGGTTGCTCTTTTAGGACAGAGATGCGAAATGTTTTCTCTCAGAGGGTTATGCAACTTTGGAACTCTTTGCCTCCGAAGCAGTGGAGGCAGTATCATTGAATATTTTTAAGGCGGAGTTAGGTGAATTCTTGTTAGGTAAGGGAATCAAAGGTTATCGGGGGTAGATGGGAATGTGGAATTTAAAACACAAACAGATCAGCCATGATCTTATTGAATGGCAAGCAGGCTTGAGGGACCAAATGGCCTACTTCTGCTCCTATTTTGTATGTTCATATGTAACCTCTCCTATTGACATTAAATGGAATACCATCACTGAAGCCCCATTATCAACATCCTGGGGGTTACCATTGACCAGAAACTTAACTGGAACAGCCACATAACTACTGTGGCAGATCAAAGGCTGGTTATTGTGTAGTGAGTAACTTACCTCCTGACTTCCCAAAGGCTATCCACAATCTACAAGGCACAAATCAGGAGTGTGATGGAATACTCTCCACTTGCCTGAATGAATGCAGTTCCACCAACACACAAGCAGCTCAACATCATGCAAGACAAATGAGCCCACTTGATTGGCAACCCATCCATCACCAAAAGCATTCATTCTGTCCAACACTGGCACCTCATTGCATCAGTATGTATCATCTAAAACATGCAGTGCAATAACATCCCAAGATTCCTTCAACAGCACTTTTCAAAGCAGTGAACTCTAATACCTAGAATTATAAGAACAACTTGTGCATGGGAACATCAACGCCTACAAATCATAAGTGATCATGACTTGAAATATATCACTGGTCCTTCAATTGCTGGGTCAAAGTGTTGGAACTCCCCCCTAACAGCACTGTGGGTGTACCTACACCACATGGACTGCAGTGGTTCAAGAGGGCAGCTCACCACCACTTTCTCAAGGGCAATTCAGGATGTGCAATGAATGCTGTCCTTGCCAATGATGTCCACATCCCATGAATTAATTAAAGAACATGTAATAGTCCAGTGTTCTAGAAATTGCATCACTCAACTGGAACATACCCTGACTCCAAAGACACATAAACGCTTCTCCAAATTTTGGGCATCCATGCTATGCTGCAACCATTTACAACCTGCATAAACGCACACATTTTTCAAACAATATATTTATTACATGCCCTACACCCTCTCTCCATAGAAACAAAGAAAACATAGAAACATTTGTGGCAAAGAATGCAGTCATTTTTCCCATGATGTCTGTACCGGCCATAAAAGAGTGATCCAGCCTAATCCCACATTTCAGCTCTTATTCCATAGCCATGTAGGTTATGGTCCCTGCAATGAATATCCAAGCGGTTTGTAATCTGCCATGACCACCATTTCAGGCAGTGTGTTTCAGACTACCACCAACCTTAGAGTAAAAAAGATTACTCCTCAGTTCTCCTCTAATCCTTCCATCAATTGCCTTAAATGCAAGCCCCCTCATTATTGAGGGCACTGCTAAGGGAAATAGGTTCCTCCTAACCATTCTTTCTAGGCTCCTCATAATTTTATGCACCTCAATTAAATCTTCTCTCAAACTCCTTCATTCCAAAGAAACACAACACCCAGTGGTTCCCAGACTATCCAATCTTCCCTCATAGTCAAAATATTCCATTCCGAACAGCATTCTCATAATTCTCCTCTGTTCTGTACTGTGATCACATCCTACCTGTAATGCAGTGACCAAAACTGTACATAATATTCTAGCTGTGGTCTCACTAGATTTTTTTATACAGTTCCATCATAACCTCCCTGCTCTTATACACCAGGGCTTGGCCAATGAAGTATAGTATCCCTCTGAAATGTTCCTCTGAGTGCTGTGTCCAAACACCAAGTGGCAATGCTGCCTCACACAAGCTTATTTTTTTTCTCTCTTTCTTTCTCTATCTTCACAGGTCAACCCAAATTTATGCAAACATAGTGAGATCCCAGTTCTGATTCATTTTCATTGAAGGCCATCCCTTGATTAACAAGGTTGCCATTTGTCCTGACTCTAATTCTGATTGGTCTATTATCACATCAATTTTTTTCTATTTTTGGTGGACACATTGAAAACTTCCTGTGAATCCCTAGAGGGCTGCAGAACCCCGGTTCAGAACCGTTTCATTGAACATTGTGGCTTGAGGCACAAGCCATTTGGTGCGTCGAGTGCATGCACACTGCACAGCATAAATACAAGTTGTTGTTGACAATTCAGTGTCCATTTTTCACCAGAAAAGCAAGTGGGTGCAGATTAGTTTCCAGGCCCTAGGCCAGTGTTCTAGAAATTGCAACAATCGTGTTTAGCATCTTAGACTTGGAGCTCTGGATGTATTGGAGAGATAATAATTGAGCCCAAATGAAAATGAGGCTTTAGTGGCAGCAGAAGAGATGTAATGTGCACTTTGCAAAGCATTTGACACTGCTGTGAATCAAAAACGAAGTTTTAATTGTTGTGTAGAACCGATTAATAATGATTTAAAAAGGAACACTCTGTGTAAATTGTAATTGTAGTGACAGACAGAAGTTAACTATGACACTTCATTAAACTCACAGATTTTTATGATGGTGATTTTTCTTCTTAAATGAAAAGAACACGTCAGTACGGATGGCTGATTCTATAATGAACATTGATGATTTTTTTTTGAAGTACATTAACTGACTTGCATCCTTCTTAAATCCCGTTATAAAATGCATTCCAGATATGTCTTCTGATGCATATAGAAAGAGCTGCAAGTACAGACACGAAGGCCAACATTTAGTGCTTTGCCAGTAATAACTCTAAACTGCCTGGAGTGTTAGGAGTGCCTCTTACAAGTCAGATATTATATTAAGTTAGAAATTCTCATATGCTGAGAAGGGTAAAGAGAAAAAAAATCAAACCCTTTTTGAATTGGGCCCAAATATCCAAGGTTAATTTTCTCAGAAAGCTGCAGCAGCTAGATAAGGCCGTCCCTTGCAAATTAGTTTTGCCTGCCTGGATTACAGCTAAATTTATGCAGCTGCCTTATCCTTTCAGCAGCAGCTCTGAAGTGCTGTAATTAACTGGCACACATAAAATGTGCAAATTTTCTGCTTGGTGGCAGCAATCCCTCATTTTCATCTTTTCATTTCTGACCCTGTTGAATAGGCAGTTTATTTCAGAAGCTTTAACCCCTGAGGTCTATGGCAGCATTTTTACACTATTTCAAAATAATACATCGCTGCGTTAGCTTGACTGATGCAAAGGATAATTTGTCTGCATATTTTTTCTAATTGTATTGTACACATGAACCAAAGAGCAAACACTGGATTGTGCTGGTGTCTATCAGTGTGAGAAGTAAGAATACTGTTGACAAATTGGTTTGTTCAATGTTTTCGTATACTATTTTGATGTAAATATCTTTTGAAACTTTGGAATGCTGCTTTAAAATATCTTGTTTATTACAATGTGTTTCTGCCTAGTCTGTACTACATAGTAGCTGCAGTTGACTTGCTTGCCAACAAGCTATTTAATAGTCACTTAACTTCATCATTCTTAACAGGTAAATTTTTGTGTAGCAAGAAACAATGTGCCATTATAATGTAAATAGAAGATTTAAGACCTTTCCACACCTAGTTCTAATGCACCAGTAGAAGTTGTCTGCTCTCACTCTCGGGTAAACTACAGGTCACAGCTACTGGCACCATCCTTTCCCTAACAATTATCCTTTTTACTTAGATTTTGCAACCAGAGGAAGAAACTAGATAAGCATATGAAATAGAAGGGAATAGAGGCTTATGTTGAGAAAGTTAGTTGTAGAAGGATGGGAGGAGATTTGGATGGAGCATAAATGTCAGCATGGACTATTTGACCCCAATGCCCTGATTCTCTGCTGTATACTCCATGGAATTCTATGAAAGTTTAGTTTGCTTTCCAGTTACAGGCTACCCTGAACCTTATTCCATAGTTGGCATTCCAAAGTAATAGTTCTGTTGAACTCCGAAATAGAGTTAGAACTTTACAATGCAGAAAAAAGGCCATCAGGTCCACTGCACCTGAATTAAGCTCTGCCCTTTTCCGATACAATGTTAAAGTATTTATCTATTTCCCT
Source organism: Carcharodon carcharias (assembly GCF_017639515.1). Taxonomy (NCBI): domain Eukaryota; kingdom Metazoa; phylum Chordata; class Chondrichthyes; order Lamniformes; family Lamnidae; genus Carcharodon; species Carcharodon carcharias. The sequence continues at coordinate 119,376,301 of NC_054469.1, read as the reverse complement.
TTAAAAGCAATTGTGGATCCTCCTTCTGTCATTCTTTCTTGGAGGAGGTTCCATGTTCTAACAACTCACTCTAAAAAATGCTCTCTAACCTCTCCCTTTGTTCTTTCGTGATGGTCTGAAATTGATATACTGATTCGTTGAGCAGCGGTAATGATTCTATCCTAATTGTCTCATCAAAAATGCCTCATCGGACCTCAGCAGCGATTACGTTATTTTAAAGGGTAAATGCTTATCATTCTGGCACATTTATATTCCTGGTTATATGCATGTCCAGCCATCAAACATTCCTCGTTCAGCCAGTACTTTTCTGTGAATGTTGTTGGTAATGCTCCTCACCTACCAACAGAAGTTACAGCTTATGGATGAGAGAGGTTCTTTCCAATAACTATTTTTTGTCCTAGATATATGTTGTGTATTGATGTCATATTTAATGAAGTGGAACTCTGAGTAAAGGCACTCATAAATCCAAGCACATTAATTGGAATGTACTGCATTGCTCAGCTTCTAAAGCAAACATGGAGGAAAAAGTTTGGTGATGCTTATAGTAATCAAAAGAATACGTAATGAAAATGAATAGTTCCATTCTATTGGCAACATATATATCAAAACATCTGCAGAAAATAACATTTTATTTTACCTCCATTGTATTTTTTGAAATGAATTGAGCAACAACATAGCTAATATTAATAAGAATGAACCATGCTGAAAATACTCAATTGTCTTTGAAACATTTAATTTGAAAACATTTACATTGATGTTTAAAGAATATTTTACATATATTTCTGATATGATGAGGCTAAGCATTTTGTGTTACTGCAATGAAAGTAGCAATGCAAAGAATAAATTATTTGTACCTCACAAAAGAACATTCCACATCATACTTATTGGGTGCTATAAAAACACTTCAAGAAACAAATGGCTTCAATATTTTACCTCTCCCCTTTATCTGAAATTACATTCATTGAATATTGAAGAACAAATGCTGAGCATGCTCAAATTTAAACTCCTTTGCTGGATTATCAGGTGTATTAGCCTATTTATTTGAAATAGATTAGCACCTCTGTTAAGATAGCAGGGAAGGGAATTTCATATTACTGCATTAAGCTTGTGTATGTTAATTTTTGACAAGACAAATTCAGCGATCATAGGCTATCGACTTGAGTTGAATTTCCAAAATTCGATAGGCTGACTGAACATGTATCAAATTACACTCATGAGATATGTCTCTGTAAGAACATCTTATAAACTCAAAAAATCTAAGTATGATTTTCAACCCGTGTCCAGTTGGACAGAAATTGCAAACTGCTCTCCAAAGGTTCCCATGACAACCCTATTGCCAACAATATTTTCTATGACAGTTTAGTGTAACATCACAATTGCATTTGTCAGTTGTTAAATCCATTCTTTATACTTTGATATATGGTCACTATGTTTCAATTGCAAACAATTTTGTACATTTGCTTATAATAATTACAATTTAAATGGGAATGATGTCTGACCTGGTAACACAATTGTGACTTTATTGCACAAGTCACTAATTTAGGTTTGCCTTCCAAACACCTATTAACTAGCCACTAGACGTGTTCTATAAGAACAAAAGGATTTTTAGGAGGAGGACACAACATGCCCGCTCCTTGTTACTAGATCAACCCCACATACTCATTTGCCATGTCCCTCTCCAAACACTTCACTGTCTAAAAATATATTTAATTCACTTTAGAAGGCATGTACACTGTTCCAATTTCCTCATAACTCAAATTCCTAACACCTGGAATTCAATTTTGGGACATTTACATTAAGGGAATGAATTTTTTCAGCTGTCTTCTGTGTATTAACAACACATAAATGCTGCATGAATTTTCTAAACCAGAATAAAGCTGGAAATGTTTTTCTGTCTGTTATACACCTTTAAAATACTTCTGAGTTCCCTTAATTAGATATTTTGATTGCAAAATTGGCCTCCATAGTGATATGAGAGCCTGGAGTCCCAAAAACTGCAAGGTGACAGAGGCCTGTTCACCAGCAGAAGGGACTTCAGAGTTTTCTCTTTAACCAGAGATAAGCAGGCAGAGTTGGTACATGGCTTTGCCAGTCTAATATGATTCCTAATGACGCAGTCAACTCAAGGGGTACGGCATCTCAATGGAGTGTAGTACTGGAACTATAAGGTGCACTTTGTGAACATTCACTTGATGAGCAACTAACAACAAAATATCATGTTGGTGAATGCCCACTGTTCTGTCAGCAGCCACAACACATTCATCCCCCACCAGTCAGCCATTCCCGTCACATCTGAGCCAGTATAATGAACCAGAGAATGGCTGCTTGGTGACAAGGGCTACTTGCTCTACACATGGCTTATGACTCCCTTCCACCTCCTGGAAATTCATGGGACAGTGCACTTAGAATAAGAGAAATGCTGCAACCAGGAACCTCATGGAGCAAACTATTATGGTCTGCGGGATGAACAAGATGCAGAGCACAAAGCATCCTCAAAGGATCTTAAGGAGGAGCAAGAGGAAGAGTGGGAGGAGAAGATGAAATCAAATGCAGCCAATGCACCAACAGCGCATTGTTGCTCTGGATGCCTGGTAGACCCTCAAGAGTGAAGTTCAGTTAGATTCCACCAATCACCTCTCTGACAGCCAGGTGCAAAAGCCATTTCAACGGCACCCAAGCCCCCATTTCACCAACAAGAAGCAGTCCTGTAAACAACCAAGAATTCCTTTCACAGGGCACAATGTGGAATCATCCCAGATTTGTACAAAGTGCGGATGCGGGCATGTAAAAAGTAATTTTACCCGGCGGTCGTAATGGCCTGTTTTCACGCTGTATGATCCCCTTTCGGTCTCATAAATTATGCAGTCACGGGAAACATGCTGGAGGTCTGGCGGGCGGCCTCTGATTGGCCCGCCACACATTACCTCGCTGCTTCCTTGCGCCAGGCACCATATTTAAAGTGCATCTACATGCCCACTTCTCAATGCTTGCAGCCCAGGTCTGCTGTGCTGAAAACTTGTCCACAAAAGCCAGGAAGATTGCAGACCCATAATTTAGTGATGCATCCCTGGAACACCTTCTGAATGCTGTGGAGGCCTGCCGTGTAGTCCCCTACCCCTGCTCTGGCCGCAGGAGGCCCATCAGTCTCACCACTCTGACTTGGGAGGCGATAGCAGAGGTGGTCAGTGCCAATGTTGCACACAAGAGGTCAGCCACCCAGTGCAGAAAACAGATGAATGATCTCATCCGTGCCACCAGGATAAGCCAACAATTTCATCACTCTGAACTCATCCACTTGCAAGCCCATCACTCATTCACTGGCATCTCACTCACTGCCAATTTGAGGGACATCACCACTCACTCTCTCACACACATCTTCACATCTCCATCTGGCCTCATCTCCTCTGAAGATTGCATCCTTATCCCATCCTTGGCTCCACTCAGCACACACACGCCTGCCACCCTTCTCATTTAGGCTGGCATGTGCCTTGCTCACAGTCTCTCCATCTGTCTTTATACAGAGCAAGATCATGCACAATCAATGGGAGAGGCCCCAGACTGGGGGCGGAGTGACCAACATCAAGGTCCTCTCACTCCATTTGAGTGTTGCACATTGGAGCTGGCCAGAGAGGACAGCGATCATTCGGCAACCATTCCTGCAGCGACAGTGAGGTCAGTGGCGAGCACATGAGGATCCTGCACTACATCATCCCGCTCTCAAAGCTACTCTGAATCCATTGTTTTGTGTTCAAAGTGGCTGCCAAGCACTAGTAATCTCCTGGGCACATCTGACACATCGCCCTCAGGCAACCAAGGCCCCAACCCCAGAGCCAAGAGCACTTCGGATAAGGGCCCTGAGGGCAGTACCATTGAAGACCCATCATGGCTCTCACCCACACCCTCCACCAGTGCAGCAACACACACCTCGGTGGGACCTAGATGTAAAATAGCTTCAGGATCACAATCTGGTGAGCACACCACACAATCTGCTCCACAGCTGGCAGAGGCAGGGATATAACTCATAGGAGATAGTTCCAGTTGTGATGGCAATCATTATCTCTGCAAACACAGGAGATTACAGTTCAGTTTTTGCATTGCATCTTTTCCTTTGAAGTGTCTCTGTCTGAAGTAGGCCTTGATACCTTTTTAGGTGCAACATTCTGTTCACAGGTCTAGTTGACCATGTGTAATCCAGATGGGAATTTTCCATCAAGTGGCTACTTTACAGTCTCAGCTTCTGCTTGTATGTCCTTTTTTTAATATATCTGTAAGTAATTCAGGGCTATGATCCATGGTCATGACACAATTCTCCTCAAGGAGTCAGCCAGGGGCCTTCGGGCATCCACAGGGAGGAGGACCAGCAGCTCAGCACTGTGGGGCCATCAACCCAGGTGACTCCGGGAATGTCCAGCTGATCCAAATACCCTCTTCCTGTGACCCCTGCAGCTCCAGCTCAAAGGGTCAAGGGGGGAGCAGCTGGCCCACAGTAGGATACCCAATGCAGGCCAGGGCCCTCTAGGTCTCAGTTTTTCAAGGACGCCCATCAAGGTCATCACAGACAGAGCGTAGCAGTCAACAGGCTGCATCCATCCCTGTTGTGGATGTCGGGGGAGCACCAAGATGTAGCAGCAGGATTAGGAAGGTGAAGAAGATGTAACTCTTTCGAGTACAAACATGTTTCCATCTGTTCCTATTCAGATGAAGTTACATTGTTTCATAGTTTGCCATTGTGAAATTTGAACTCTTGATAATCTTTTAAATGAAAACCAAATCAACAAAATTGGGATAAATCAGGCACAGCCCCTAATTCAGGTCAGCTGTAAAACCAAGAACAAAGTTTAAAGGAAACTTACAAACTTTAAATCAAAATGTGATTAAAGGGGTCAACAAAACACCCCAGTCCCCGCGGTGCCCACCGAGCACGGAAGGCCTCGAGAGTGCCAGCAGACACCGCGTGCTCCTTCTCCAGGGACATCCGGCAGCGAACGTAGCCGCGGAAGAGGGACAAACAATCGGGCGGGACTCCCCCGTCGATCGCCCGCTGCCTGGACCTGTTAATGGCCAACTTGGCCAGGCCCAGGAGCAGGTTCACGAGGAGGTCCTCCTCCTTCCCGACCCCCTTCCGCACCGGGTGCCCATAGATCAGGAGCGTGGGGCTGAAGTGCAAACAAAACATCAATAAAAGGTTTTTCAAATAACTAAAAAGGGAGTGCAGCCTACAACACCCTATGTATACATGGTCCACGGACTCCACAAGACCGCAAAAAGGGCATGTGTCCTGAGAGTCCGTGAACCTATGCATCCTCTTATTATAAGGGACTGCTGCATGCAACACCCTCCAACCCAGGTCCCCGATAGAAAGGGGGAGGACACCTCCGTAGAGGGCCTCCCATCGAGGGCCTCCGCCGCCGGACGGCAACAAGGCACGCCAGGGCGTGTCCGGTCGACGGACAAGGGCGAGAAAATGGAAGGTGTGCAGCAGCAGTCCATACAAAAAGCCCCTCTTTGCTGTGCCAAAAGGCACAGAGGGCATGTCCCGAGGCGGCTCATATTGCGGGGCACCAGCACCCGAGGGAGGGTTCGGGGCTTGGGGCCAATGTGGAATTCCGTCCGAACAGGGGAACGCTCAGATGGAAGACCACCGCGCACCTGGGCCACCTCAAGACCCAAAATAACGTCGGGTCCGAGCACGACCGTTCTCAGGTCTTGGATGGCATCGGCTGCGACCTGGACACTCACAGACGCGCGTCGCGCCAACTCCTGCGGGAGCATCCAGCCCAGTCCTCCGCCACCCAGCACGTCCCCGATCCTGGTCACCCCTGCGGCCACAGCCCTCCTCTCCGCCAACCACTGAAAAGGACGGAGGGGCGGATTCCTGAGCAGCGGCTCTCTGACGATAGCCGCTACTCCTGACGGGGGAGAGCTGCGTCGCGAGGCGACCACTTTCCAGACTTTGATCAGGTCCTGGTAAAAGACGGGCAACGCCTGCAACGAGCCACCGAGGCCCAGCTGTTCTATAAACAGGAGCTGCACGTCATAATTCAGGCCGTGCACCTGACGGAAGAAATACGTCATCAGGGCACACCATCTAGGAGGAGGCTCAACGTAGAGGTATCGCTGCAGGGTCTGAAGGCGGAAAGTCGCCACCTGTGTGCGTAGGCACACTAGCGCCTGACCACCCTCCCTAAGCGGGAGACTCAGAACCTCGGCAGCGACCCAGTGCAATCTTTTGTCCCAGAAGAAGTCGACTAACAATCTCTGGATTCTTGTGACAAAGTCCGGGGGAGGGGTCAAAGTGACCAGCCGATACCACAACATGGCGGCGATCAGCTGGTTTATGACCAGAACTCGACCCCGGTAAGATAGCACTCGGAGCAGTCCTGTCCAGCGCCGCAGGCGAGCGGTGACTTTCGTCTCCAGTTCCTGCCAGTTTGCCGGCCAGGATTCCTCAGCGGGGCAGAGATGGACACCCAGGTAGAGGAGGCTGGTCCTGCTCCAGGTGAAAGGCCTGAGCTCCTCGGGTAGGGGATCCATCTGCCACTGACCGACCAGGAGTCCAGAACACTTACCCCAGTTGATCCTGGCAGAAGAAGCGGCAGAGTAGACCTCCTGGCACTCGCGCATCCTCCGCAGGTCAGCCGGGTCACTAAACATAAGGAGCACGTCATCGGCGTAAGCCGAAAGGACCACCCCGATGCCCGGCCCGCGCAGAACCAATCCCGACAACCTCCTCCGCAAGAGGCGCAGGAAAGGCTCCACGCAAATAGAATACAACTGGCCAGACAGGGGGCAGCCCTGACGTACCCCTCTCCCAAAGCGAAGGGGCGCCGTCAGGGACCCGTTAACCTTCACTAGACACTCCGCGGCAGTGTACAGAAGTCGGATCCGGGCGACAAAATGCGTCCCGAACCCGAAAGCTCGCAGAGTTCCGAGTAAGTATTCGTGATCCACCCTGTCGAACGCCTTCTCCTGATCGAGAGACAGGAAGGCGCTCGACAGACCAGCCCTCTGGGAATGGTGGATGATGTCCCGGCCCAGATGGATGTTATCATAAATGGTTCGGTCCGGGACGGTGTAGGACTGGTCAGGGTGGATCATGTGGTCCAGCACGGTGCCGAGCCGAGAAGACATGGCTCGGGCGAAGATTTTGTAGTCCGTGCTGAGGAGGGAGACCGGGCGCCAGTTTTTAAGAAGGCGGAGATCCCCCTTCTTCGGTAGCAGGGCAATCACGGCCCTGCGCCACGAAAGGGGCATCTCCCCGGTAGCAATGCTCTCCCCCAGGACCCCCGCGAAGTCGCTCCCCAAGACGTCCCAGAACGCCCTGAAGAACTCCACGGTCAGCCCGTCTAGTCCCGGGGTTTTGCCCCTAGAAAGACCGTCGAGTGCGCCGGTCAGCTCCCCCAGACTTATAGGGGAGTCGAGCTTTCCGGCGCACTCCGGGCCGACCTGCGGCAGGTCCTCCCACAAAACTCTGCAAGCTTCCTCACTGGACGGATCCGGAGAGAAAAGGGCAGTGTAGTAATCTCGGGCAATGGCCCTGATGCCCTCCGGATCCGAGACAAGTGATCCGTCGTCGGCCAGCAGCGTAAAGAGCTGCTTACGGACCCCGTGCCTTTTTTCCAGTGAGTAGAAGAAGGGAGAGCCACGGTCCATCTCCTTAAGGAAACAGATCCGCGACCTCACGAACGCGCCCCGAGACCCGACCAGTTGCAGGTCCCGCAGCGCGCCCTTCTTCTCATCGTACACCGACCGCAGGGCCGGGTCCGCGTCGGGCTGACGGAGACGTGCCTCCAGGTCGAGCACCTCCTTCTCCAACTCCTCGACCCTGGATTTGCGTCTCTTTGTCGACCCCTTCGCGTACTCTTGACAGAAAACTCGGACGTGAGTCTTGCCCACGTCCCACCATAGCCTCAAGGAGGGGAAGCCTCCCCGCTTCCTTCTCCAGCCGGTCCAGAAGCGACGGAACGAGTCCAGGAACCGCTGGTCTTCCAACAACAGGTTATTAAAATGCCAGTACGCGGACCCCGTCCGAGCGCAGAACGAAGTGAGCTCCGCCCACACCAGACGGTGGTCCGTGCACGGAACCTGCTGTATAGAAGCAGCCTGAACGCAGGACACGTACGCCTTCGAAACGTAAAGGCGGTCGAGTCTGGACGCTCCGACTCCAGGTGACACAAAGGTGAACACGCTGGAGTCAGGATGGAGATTTCGCCAGACGTCCACTAAGTCGAAGGACCTGACCAGGTCCCGCAACCTACTCACACCTCGCGTGCAGTGCGGGGTACCGTGACGGTCCCGGACCCCGAGGGTGCAATTGAAATCCCCCCCGAGGACGATGCACTCGCCAGCGTCGATGGAGCCGAGATGAGTGGACACTTCTTCAAAGAAGCTCGCTTGCTGCTGCGTGCCCAGGGGAGCGTACACATTCACAAAGTGAAGCACCGCCCCCCCCAGACGCACAGTCAGGTGCAGCAACCGGCCTGGCACTGGCTCCTTGACCCCCAAGATCTCCGGCTGAAAATGCGGGGCCAACAAGATAGCCACCCCGCCAGAATTGGAGGCTAGGTGACTCATGTAGACCCCCCCTCGCCACTCCAGGAGCCACGTGGCTTCGTCTCCCGGAACGGTATGGGTTTCTTGCAGGAAGCACAACGCGTACTTCCCGTCCCTGAGGACCGAGAAGTTCTGGAACCTGCGCTGTGCGGCCCTGCTGCCGCGGATGTTGAGGCTGGCTATAGTCGTCTTCATTGTCAAAGGTACATCAAACCTTCACCTTAAGTCATTAAAAAGAAGAAGAGGACTTTTTAGTCCTTCCTCTCCTTCAGGAGCCCAGCGAGAAACGTTTGGACCCTCCGCCGCGCGTTCCTATCCAACTCAGGAGACTTGAGAGCCTCGCGAGTGGACCAGAACACCAGCGGAAAAGAATGCCACCGGTCCAAGGCCAACTGAACCCTGTCTCGGCGACCGCGATGACTCGCCAAAAAGTCCCGGAGTTCCCTTGGGGGGATGAGGGGGGAGTCAGTGGAGGGCACCAGGGGATCCACCGCCTCGCTTGAGAGCGACTCAGCGTAATCTCCAGCGCTCACCACGGACACCCCGTCCTCCTCCAGGTCGTCGCCTCCAGCTTCCGACCCCTCCCCCGCATTGAGTACGGGGGCTGATTCGGAGCTGCCAGCTGGCCCCACCTGTACCTCGATCCCACCCCCAGGATCAAGGCCAGAGGGGTCCTCTCTGGTCTCCTCTAAACGTTTTGGGTCAGAGGGCAGCGGCAGTTCTGATGCCCGCTCTCCTCCCGGCACCGGGTCGTCCGGGGAGCTCAGGACAAGCTCCTGACCTAAAACTAGGACGCCCGGTGCTAAGGTTTGGGAGGGAGTGGGAAGGCCTTCCTTTTCGCCGCCACCCAATGACCCGTTGACATTTTTTAAATTTTGAAAGTTGCAGTCCCCCGATGAGCCAGAAGGTACCTCGGGGGTATCGAGGGTCTCTGAGTCGGGCACCACCTCAAGGGAGGTGCCTTCAGTGACCCCCGAGGGGCCCTGTTCAGGGGACTGCAGCAGGTTGACAGGGGTAATAGTGGTGGGAGTCAGTGCAGGGGTTTTGAGTTCCCCCAGAGGACAGGGCGAGATTTTACTTGGTGGAGACGCCACCACCTCTTCATCGGGGGAAGGGACACACCCAACTTCTTCAGTTTGGGCATCACCCACCTCCTCCTCCGAAGCGTGACGTCTCTTCCGGGTCAGGCTGGGGGCTAGGGAGACCTCCATTTCCGAGGCCCCCTCCTCCTTGTCCAGCCCTCCCGGACACTCCACCCTCTGGGTTTTGGGTGTTAGATACCCCGGCTCGGGGTCCCGCGTCCCTTCCCCGCCGGCCCCGGGAGCACGCGCAGGGACGACGCCGGGCCCAGCACTCGGCGCCTTAGCACCCACGGGCCCGGGAGCACACGCGGACACGACGCCGGGGCCGGATGTTGTCTTTTCCCCCGAGCCGGTGCTTGCAGGTGTTTGGGGGTTTTGGGGCGTTTCAGGGGCCGCCTCCAGGTTGCGGGTCTTCCTCTGCGCCTTCTTACGGCGTGGGGGCTCTCCCCCCGCCTCACCGGCAGCCGAGATGGCAGTGGCCGCCGGCGTCGCTTCCCCTTGCGGGGAGGGAGATGGAGTGGTGGCGGGGGGAGGAGGGGCGGTGCCAGCCGTGGCCACTTGGGTGGGGCTCGTAGCCTTGGAGGCGGGGCAGTTCTTCCTCACGTGCCCCGCCTCCTTACAAGCATGGCACCGCACGCCCTCCACGGTCCAGAAGACCCGATAGGCGGTCCCCTCAAAATTGATAACGAAGGCCCCCTCCAGGCACTCCTCCTGGGCCAAGCGGACAAATACCTGGCGCCGGAAGGAGTACACATGGCGGAGGGCCAAGTCCCTGAGGCCGAGCGGGATTGGTGCAACCCCCGACCTGACCTCCCCCAATTTATTAAGGTGGGGGAGGAGGAGCTCACTGGATAGAAAAGGCGGGATGTTCGAAATAATAATTCTCTGGGCGGTGGCCTCAAGGGGGTCCACCGCCAGAAAAGTCCCGCCCACAGTGAGTCCTTTTTGCAGGGCGAGGTGCACCGCCCGCTCGGACCTCAAGAAGAATATGGCCTTCCCATACATTTTAGAGGCCGCGACAATGGCTGAGGGGCCGACGACCCCAGCCATAGCCTTTACGCAGGCCTCTATTGTCATTTCAGGGTGAGCATAGCTCTTTACCCCAAGGGCCCTGGTCAGGAGGCGGAAAGGTGACAGGGCAGCGGGAGCAGCTGGAGCCGCAGAAGCAACCACCCCCGGATAAGTTTTCTTTTTTTGAGGCCCTGCCACCGGTGACAAAACCGCCTCCACATTAGCCCTCGAGGGCCCGGCCACAGGCGATGGTGAATTGGCCTTAGGGCCAGAGCCACGCCCACCCCGGGAAGGATTGGCCATTTTGTTTTTTTCTTTTTATTTTTTTTTAGAAATATAGGGAGGAAAGGGGGTGGGGGAAGAGAGGTAGAAACAACCTCCCCTCTTTTAGGCAGGAGAGGAGAGGAGGGAGAGGAGTAAAAGACAGGGAGGCACAGGAGGGAAAGAGGTAAATGTCCTGGTGGGTGTCCTCGATGGTGGATGGACGGTGGGTGGGGGCCTGATGTTCTTCAGGCAGGGGGAGGCGATGTCTTCACCAGCTATTGCTGGCCTTACTGGGAAAAGGGCTGGGTTGGGGGGAGGGGTGGCAGAAAGATGGTTTCAGCACACACACACACCCTCCCGCTCTTCCTTCCCCAACTCCTCTGGCAGTCTTCTTGCCTCCCCCTACAAAAACACAGTCCTTAATTGCCCCCACCTTAAACAAAAATACACAGTTCAGACACCCACCTAGGATGTTGTTTTCCAACTCAATCCTGGCCTCCTGGCCTTCCTGTCCTGTAGCAACAGTAGCAACTGTTCTCTTCTCTCCCTCTCTCTCCTTTGGCAGCACTGGAGGAGCAGCAGCAGAAGCAGCAGCAGCACACAGCAGAAGCAACAACCCCAAAGGCAGCAGCAGAAACAGTTGAAACACTGAGGAGCAGCAACACCAACACCACACACCTTCTCTCCTCAGTACCAGGAAACCAACTGAATCCACAATTACCTCCACGAGATCGTTAGGAAAATGAACTCTTGATCTGGGGGTTACAAACCCAGTACCATAACCACTTGGCTATTTGCACAGCCTGGGCATGGGTGTTAATCACTTGTACATACTGTTCACTATTGTCAATAAACTTCCAACAATGTTTCCACACCTATGGCTTCTTGTTATGCTGAGCAGTGTTTGTGTCATCAGATGTTAAACCTTGGTTCCTGCACAAGATAAATGCAGGTGTCTAAATCCAGGGCCTCTTCCCTGTGCAGTGAATAACCTTCAGAGCAAAGTGATGGTCCGGCTTTACACTCACTGGACACATTACCGATGCTCAAACCTCGATGGTGCTTGTCATTGCTGCTAGAATGTCGTGAGCAGGCGTAACCGAGTTCCATCATTCTCTCTGTGTGCTCTCAGAATCTTTAAGGAGGGCTGGACCCCACCTCTACATCATCTGTGACCAGTTATGCTGTGCTCCTGAAGGGGTTGGATGCTGAAGGCAGACAAATGATCAGATGCTTTAAAGTTTCATGGCTGCCTCTCTATGATATGAACCTGATCACAGAGTGCAAGAGAGCTGCCCTTGGCCAGACAGGTGTCAGACATGTGAAGATCTATGGAGTGTCCTCACTACATGTCATCATCATACTCCTGGAATCTAGCAACTACTAGGGCCTGTGCTGTGTCTTCCTGACATGTCCTGAGCACTGAGGGTATGTGCAATGCCATCAGTCACACAGAGGTACAAACGTTCACAGATGCAAGGTAAGGATGTCAGGACTGTCCTCACAGCATCTCGTCATCATCCTCCACAAATCTTCTGGGTCCTGTTGTTGGGAACTAGGACCTCCGGCAACCCATGCACTGCAAAAGTCTGCCACAAACGGTCTATGGTGGCAGCCGACGTGAGCGACCAGACTTCATAGGTGACCATTCATTTGGAGTGGGAGTCAATCAGTAAAAGGAACATTGTGCCCAAGAAGGGTCCCACATAATTGACTTGGAGGCATGCCCTGGCCACGGGGCATGATAACCCTTGCTCCCCAGAGTAATATACCTTTCTGGGAGGAGGGTTCATATATCGATCAGAATAGGGTTTCATCTGCTTGGTTTTAGAGCCACCTGACCAACCATTCAAGACCTGCTTCTAGACATTAGGCAATATTGGGTCCCGGCTTGTCTGCTCACTGATTTGTCTGGTCTGAACAGCGGAGGAATACAAAAAAATGTAGCACTAAGACGAGTTCCTGGGGAATCAGAGCCTCCCCATCATTAGCTGGCAGGGGAAGGCAGCTTAGTGTGTCAGCATGTGCGCATTGAGTTCCCAAATGGTGAACAAAAGTGTATGTGTAGGCGGCTAATATTAGTGCCCATCTCTGGATGCGAGCCAATGTGATAGGGGGTATCACTTTATCTTCTCCAAATAATCTCAGTAGGGGCTTGTGGTGGGCTATAATTTGGAAATGGGGACCATGGAGATATAGAAATATAGAAACATAGAAAATAGGAGCAGAAGTAGGCCATTCAGCTCTTCGAGCCTGCTCCGCCATTCATTATGGTTATGGCTGATCATCCAACTCAATAGCCTGCTGCCATTTTCTCCCCATATCCTTTGATCCCTTTTGCCCCAAGAGCTATATCTAACTCCTTCTTGAAAACATACAATGTCTTGGCCTCAACTACTTTCTGTGGTAGCGAATTCCATAGGCTCACCACTCTCTGGGTGAAGAAATTTCTCCTCATCTTAGTCCTAAATGGTGTACCCCTTATCCTCAGATTGTGACCCCTGGTTCTGGACTCCCCACCATTGGGAACATCCTTACTGCATCTGCCCTGTCTAGTCCTGTTAGAATTTTATAGGTTTCTATGTGATCACCCCTCATTCTTCTGAACTCCAGCGAATATAATCCTAACTGACTCAATCTCTCCTCATATGTCAGTCCTGCCATCCCAGGAATCAGTCTGGTAAACCTTCGCTGCACTCTCTCGATAGCAAGAACATTCTTCCAAAAATAAGGAGACCAAAACTGCACACAATATTCCAGGTGTGGTCTCACCAAGGCCTTGTATAATTGCAGCAACACATCCCTGCTCCTGTACTTGAATCCTCTCGCTATGAAGGCCAACAAATCATTTGCCTCCTTTACTGCCTGCTGTACTTGCATGCTTACCTTCAGTGACTGGTGTACGAAACCCAGGTTTTGTTGCACATTCCCCTCTCTCAATCTATAGCCATTCAGATAATAATCTGCCTTCCTGTTTTTGCTACCTCACATTTATCCACATTATACTGCATCTGCCATGCATTTGCCCACTCACTCAGCTTCTCCAAATCACACTGAAGCATCTCTGCATCCTCCTCACAGCTCACCCTCCCACCCAGCTGTGTGTCATCTGCAAATTTGGAGATATTACATTTAGTTCCCTTAATTAAATCATTAATATATATTGTGAATAGCTGGAGTCCCAGCGCCAATCCCTGCGGTACCCCACTAGTCACTGCCTGCCATTCGGAAAAAGACCCATTTATTCCTACTCTTTGTTTCCTGTCTGCCAACCAGTTTTCTATCCATCTCAATACACTACCCACAATCCCATGCACTTTAATTTTACATGCTAATCTCTTATGTGGGACTTTGTCGAAAGCCTTCTGAAAGTCCAAATAAACCACATCCATTGGCTCCCCCTCATAAACTCTACTAGTTACATTCTCGAAAAATTCCAGTAGATTTGTCAAGCATGATTTCCGTTTTGTAAATCCATGCTGATTCTGTCCGATTCTGCCACTGTTTTCCAAGTGCTCCGCTATTAAATCTTTTATAATGGACTCTAGAATTTTCCCCACTACTGACATCAGCCTGACTGGTCTATAATTCCCTGCTTTCTCTCAACCTCCCTTTTTAAATAGTGGGGTTACATTAGCTATCCTCCAATCTATAGGAACTGTTCCAGTGTCTATAGAATCTTGGAAGATGACCACCAATGCCTCCATTATTTCTAGGGCTACTTCCTTAAGTACTCTGGGATGTAGATTATCAGGCCCTGGAGACTTATTGGCCTTCGATACCATCAAGTTCTCCAGCTAATACTGATTTCTTTCAGTTCCTGCCTCTCACTAAACCTTGTGTTCCCCAACATTTCTGGTATGTTACTTGTGTCCTCTTTTGTGAAGATGGAACCAAAATGTGTATTTAGTTGGTCAGCCATTTCTTTGTTCCCCATTATAAATTCCCCTGCTTCTGACTGTAAGGGACTTACATTTGTCTTCACGAATCTTTTTCTCTTCACATGCCTATAGAAACTTTTACAGTCAGTTTTTATGTTCCCCACACACTTACTCTCCTACCCTATTTTCCCCTTCTTAATCAATCCCTTGGTCCTCCTTTGCTGAATTCTAAACTGCTCCCAATCCTCAGGTCTGTTGTTTTTTTCTGGCCAATTTGTATGCTTCTTCCTTGGATCTAATACTATCTCTCATTTCCCTTGTAAGCCATGGTTTGGCCTCCTTTCCTATATTACTTTTGCGCCAGACAGGAATAAATAATTGTTGCAGCTCACCCATGTGCTCTTTGAATGTTTGCCATCGCCTATCCTGGAGTCTCGTTTGCAGCCACAGAAATACCTATCTATTCCCCTTACAATTGAATCCCCTATAACTATTGCATTCCCACACTTTTTACTCCTCCCTTATGCAGCAGAGTCAACCGTGGTGCAACGGATTTGGCTGTTGCTGCTTTCACCTGAGAGGTCATTCCCCCCAACAGTATCCAAAGTAGTATGTCTGTTTTGCAGGGGAATAGTTACAGGAGATTCCTTCACTGCCTGGTGGTTACCCATTCCTTTCCTGCCTGTGGACTCTTAACCTGCGGTGTGACCACCTCTCTATACGTGCTATCCATGATGCTCCCCACCTCGTGGATGCTCCACAGTGTCCCTAGCTCCGAAACCCGGGCTTCCAGGAACTGCAGCTGGAGATACTTCCCGCACACATGCTGGCCCCGGGCACTGGAAATGTTCCCTGCTTCCCACATAGAGCAGGGGTAGCACATCAAGACTTTCAGCTCTCCTGCTATGACTTACCCCTTTAAATGAAATGAAACCTTTTGGAAGGTACTTATAATCTAATAATATCAATTACTCTCGGGCCCTTCTTCCCTGGTTTTCATTGTTACAGAATTTAGCTCTTACAAATGATGAACCACAAAATAAGGATTTAAGAACTATAAGTGATATAAGTAGTAAATACTTACCCAACCTTACTCATGGTACTCAAAGGATCACCTCATTCCTTCTTCACTGAACTTCCTCAGTCATCTCTGCTCTCCCAGCTCTTTTTCAACTCGCGACTCCTCTCGCACTCCTTTTCAACTCATGACTCCTCTTGCACTTCCCTTCAACTCCTGACTCCTCTCGCAGTTCTCTTCAACTCCCGGCTCCTCTCATGCTTCTCTTCCTTTATTGATGAAGATGATATTGATGAAAGTTCCAGACGCTGAACATAATAGAAAAGCCCTCCTTTTCAATTTGGAAATATCGTCATTCTGCAGCACTGAGTGTGCGAGATATATAACCAATGGGTCGGTCGGAGCCATCTGCCATCTGATTAGAAAGGACTGCCCCTATTCCATAAGGGGACTTGTCGCATGTTAAAAATAATTCCTTCTTGGGTTCAAAGTGGACCTTTAAGACTGATGATCTTAACAATCACTTCACTTTCAGGAAGGCATCCTGGTGCAGGGCTTTCCAACTCCATTTATGGTTCTTCTTAAGCAGGCCTGTACAATGGGGCCAACACAGTCTAGAGATTTGGGAGGAATCAGCCATAGTAGTTTACCATGCCTAAGAAGGCCTTAAGCTCTGTCGTATTTCTTGGGGCAGGTGCCTTGCGAATGGCCTGGACTTTTTCTTCCACAAGATGCAGACCCAGCGCATCAACCTTGTGGCCCAAGTAAACTACCTCCTTAGTTTGGAACAGACACTTCTCTCATTTTAAACATACCCCTGCTCGAGCGAAGCACTTGAGACCTCTTCTAGATTTGCTAAGTGTTCATCGTCGGTGAGTCCCATTTCCAATACATCACCCAGGTAAACGATAATGTGGGACAATCCTTGGAGCAAGTTTTCCATCGTTCTTTGGGAAACAGCATACGCCAAGAAGACCTCAAAGGGTAGACTTGTGTATTGATACAATCCTCTGTGTGTATTAATGGTGACAAATTCCCTAGAGTCCCTTTCTGACTCCCCTAGAGAGGCCTTTAAACTAAATAGGGGTTGGGGGGGGGAGGAGGGTTCTGGCGAGGGAATACATAGGCTTACAAAGCAAAAGAATATGGCAGCTTTGCAGGGCAGCTATTTAGATAATGATGTCCAGATTGCGACAGGAAGGGACAGAGTGTACAAACATAAAAAAAAGCAGAAAATAGGGTAAAAGGGGGAAAATGGTAAAAAAAATTAATGGCTCTTTACTTAAACACACACAGTATTTGGAACAAAATAAATGAATTAGTGTCACAAATAGAGGTTAATGGGTATGATCTTCTGGCTATTACAGAGACATGGTTACAAGGAGATCAAAGCTGGGAACTAAATATTCAGGGGAATGTGACCTTTCAAAAGGACAGGTAGGAAGGAAAGGGTGGTGTGGTAGCTTTGTTAATATGGGATGGAATATGTACGATAGCAAGAAATGATCTTGGGTCGGAAGATGTAGAATCCATATGGGTAGAGGTAAGAAATAAGAAGGGGAAGAAGACACTGGTGAAAGTAGTCTATAGGCCGCCAAATAGTAGCTTTACTCTAGGACAGAGAATAAATCAGGAGATAATGGGGGCTGGTAAAAAAGGCAGTACATGATTCATGGGTGACTTTAATCTTCATGTAGATTGGGAAAATCAATTGGCAGAGGAAGCCACGAGCAAGAATTCATAGAGTGTATTCAGGATAGTTTCCTAGAACAATATGTGTGGATCCAACCTGGGATCAGGCTATTTTGGATCTGGTAATGTGTAATGAAGCAGGTTTAATAAATGATCTCAGAGTAAAGGATCACCTTGGAAAAATGACCATAACATGGTAGAATTTAGCATTCAATTTGAGAGTGAGGAACTTGGGTCGGAAACAGCTGTGCTAAACTTACATAGGGATAATTAGAAAGAAATGAGGGCAGAGTTGGCTGTAGTGGACAGGGAATTTAACAGAAAAGACGGTTGTTGAACAATGATAGGTGTTTAAGAAAATAGTTCATGACTCACAAAAATATATCCCAGTGTGGAAGAAGAATACTAGGAATGGAATAAACCAACCATGGTTAACCAAGCAAGTTAAGGATAGTATCAAATTGAAAGAAAAAACAATGTGGCAAAGGTTAGTGGTAAGCCAGAGGATTGGTAAAGTTCAAAACCCAACAAAAGATGACCAAAAACATAATAAGGAGGGAGAAAATAAACTTTGAGAGTAAACCAGCAAGTAATATAAAAATGGACAGTAAGAGCTTCTTTAAATATATAAAAAAGAAGAGAGAAGCCAAATTGAACATAGGCTCCTTAGAGAATGAGGTTGGGGAGGTAATTATGGGGAACCAGGAAATGACAGAGGAGTTGAAGAAATACTTTGTGTCAGTCTTCTCGGTAGAGGACACTGTTAGCATTCCAAAAATATTAAATAATCAAGTGGCAAAAGGCAGGTAGGAAATAAATATAATAACTATCACTAGAGAAAAAGTATTAAGGAAACTGATGGGGCTAAAGGCAGATAAATCCTCTGGACCTGATGGGTTGCATCCTAGGATATTAAAGGAAGTAGCTATAGAGGTAGTGGATGCACTGGTGGTAATATTCCAAGAACCCTTAGGTCCTAGAAAAGTCCCAGAGAATTGGAAAACTGCCAATGTAACACCCTTATTCTAAAAGGGAGGGCGACAAAAAACAGGTAACTATAGGCCAGTTAGCTTAACATCCGTCATTGGGAAAATGTTAGAATCTATAATAAAGGATGTAGTAGCAGAGCATTTAAAAATGCATAATATAATCAGAGTCAGCATAGCTTCATAAAGGGGAAATCATGCCTGACAAAATTATTAGAATTCTTTGAGGAGGAAAAAAGCAGGATAGATAAAGAGGAACCAGTAGATGTATTATGTTTGGATTTCCAAAAAAGCATTCAACAATTGTCACACAAGAGGTTAATGTACAATATTAGGGCTCATGGAGTTGGGGGTAATATATTAGCATGGATGGAGAGTTGATTAACAGACAGGAAGCAGAGAGTGGGAATAAAGGGAACATTTACAAATTAGCAGGTTGTAACTAGTGGAGAGCTGCAAGGATCAGTGTCGGGGCCTCAGCTATTTGCAATCTATATTAATGACTTAGGCAAATAGATCCAGAGAAATGTATCCAAGTTTGCTAAAGCTACCTGGAAATAAAAGCTGTGACGAGACACAAAGAGGCTGCAAAGCAATATAGGCAGGTTAAGAGAGTGGGCAACAAAGTGGCAGATGGAGTATAATGTGGGGAAGTTGGAAGTTATTCACCTTGGTAGTAAGAACAGAAAAGCAGAATATTTTTTAAAAGGAATGGAAATGCTGTTGTTCAGTAAGACTAAAAGTCTTCTCCGACTGGGAACACAAAAAGTTAGTATGCAAGTGCAGCAAGCAATTAGGAAGGCAAATGACATGCTGGTCTTTATTTCAAGGAGAGACAAATACAAGAATAAGGGAATTTTGCTACAGTTGTACAGAGCTTTGCTGAGTCCACACCTGGAATACTAATAGAAGACAGAGAGTTGGGATAAGAGGGGCATTTTCAGGATGGCAAACTGTAACTAGTGGAGTGCCACATGGATCTGTGCTGGGGCCGTAGTTATTTACAATATATATTAATGATTTGGATGAGAGAGTGAATGTACTATCACCAACTTTGTGGATGACACAAAAATAGGTGGGAAGGCAAGTAGTGAGGATGACACATAGAGTTTACGAAGGGATATAGACAGGTTAAGTGAGTTGCAAAAACTTTGCAGATGGAATATAATGTGGGAAAATATGAGGTTATGCGATTTAGCAGGAAGAATAGAGGAGCTGAATATTATTTAAATGGAGAATGACTGCAGAAATCTGCGGCACAGAGGGATTTGGGAGCCCTCGTGCATGAATCACAAAAAGCTAACATACAAGTTCAACAGGTAATAGGGAAGGAAAATGGAATGTTGGCCTTTATTTCAAAGAGAATGGGATATACAAATAGGGAATTCTTGCTAAAACTATACAAGGCACTAGTTAGACCACACATAGAATACTGTGAACAGTTTTGGTCCCCTTACCTAAGGAAAGATATATATTGGAGGCAGTCCAGAGAAGGCTCACTGGAGCTCCTCTGGGTAAGGAGGGATTTTCTTATGAGGAGGGCTTGAGTTGGTTTGGCCTATACTTATTGGAGTTTAGAAGAATGAGAGACAACCTTATTGAAACTTATAAGGTTCATAGGGGGCTTGACAGGGTGGATCCTGAGAGGCTGGTTCCTCTTCTGGAAGAGTCTATGGCTAGAGGGCATAAACTCAGAGTGAGGGGTTGTCCATTCAAGACAGAGATGAGGAGGAATTTCTTGTCTCAGAGGGTGGTGAATCTGGGGAATTCTTTACCGCAGAGGGCTGTAGAGGCTGGGCAATTAAGTATATTCAAGGTAGAAATAGACAGATTTTTAATCAGTAAGGGAATCAAGGGTTATGGGGAAAAGGCAGGAAAGTAGAGTTGAGGATTATCAGATCAGCATGATCTCATTGAATCGTGGAGCAGAATTGAAGGGCCAAATGGCCTCTTTCTGCTCTTACGTCCATAACACCATTAGACATAGGAGCAGAAATTAGGCCATTCGGCCCATCAAGTCTGCTCCACCACTCAATCGTGGCTGATAAGTTTCTCAAACCCATTCCCGCCTTCTCCCCATAATCTTTGATCCCCTTATTAAGAACCTATCTATCTCGGTCTTAAATACACTCAATGACCTGGCCTCCACAGCCTTCTGTAGCAATGAATTCCATAGATTCACCACTCTCTG
Organism: Carcharodon carcharias; assembly: GCF_017639515.1. Classification (NCBI taxonomy): domain Eukaryota; kingdom Metazoa; phylum Chordata; class Chondrichthyes; order Lamniformes; family Lamnidae; genus Carcharodon; species Carcharodon carcharias. Next base: position 119,355,623 of record NC_054469.1, on the reverse strand, counting down.
GCTAAAGAAGTTTCTCCTCATCTCTGTTCTAAAAGGTTTCCCCTTTACTCTGAGGCTGTGCCCTGGGGTCCTAGTCTCTCCTACTAATGGAAACATCTTCCCCACGTCCACTCTGTCCAGGCCTTTCAGTATTCTTAAGTTTCAATTAGATCCCCCCTCATCCTTCTAAACTCCATCGAGTATAGACCCAGAGTCCTCAAACGTCCCTCATATGTTAAGCCTTTCATTCCTGGGATTGTTCTCGTGAACCTCCTCTGGACCCTCTCCAGAGCCAGCACATCCTTCCTGAGATATAGGGCCCAAAATTGCTCACAATATTCTAAATGTGGTCTGACCAGAGCCTTATAAAGCCTCAACAGTACATTCTTGCTTCTATATTCTAGTGCTCTCGAAATAAATGCCAACATTGCATTTACCTTCCTAACTACCGACTCAACCTGCAAGTTAACCTTACAAGACTCCCAAGTCCCTTTGCACTCCAGATTTCTGAATTCTCTCTCCATTTAGAAAATAGTCTATGCCTCTATTCTTCCTACCAAAGTGCACACTTCCCCATGTTGTATTCCATCTACCACTTCTTTGCCCATTCTCCTAACCTGTCCAAATCCTTCTGCAGCCTCCCCGCCTCCTCAATACTACCTGTCCCTCCACCTATCTTTGTATCATATGCAAACTTAGCCAGAATGCCCTCAGTTCCTTCATCTAGATCATTAACGTATAAAGTGAAAAGTTGTGGTCCCAACACTGACCCCTGCGGAACGCCACTAGTCACCGGCCGCCATGCTGAGAATGACGCTCTTATCCCCACTCTCTGCTTCCTGCCAGACAGCCAATCTTCTTTCCATGCTAGTACCTTGCCTCCAACACCAGGGGCTCTTATCTTACTGAGCAGCCTCCTGTGCGGCACCTTGTCAAAGGCCTTCTGGAAGCCCAAGTAGATAACATCCATTGGCTCTCCTTTGTCTAACCTACTCGTTACCTCCTCAAAGAATTCTAACAGATTTGTCAGGCATGACCTCCCCTTGATGAAACCATGCTGACGTTGCCCGATTTTACCGTGCACTTCCAAGTATTCTGAAATCTCATCCTTAATAATAGACTCTAAAATCTTACCAACGACCGAGGTCAGGCTAATCGGCCTGTACTTTCCCGTCTTTTACCTCACTCTCTTCTTAAACAGGGGGGTTACATTAGTGATTTTCCAGTCCTCTGGGATCCTTCCTGACTCCAGTGATTCCTGAAAGATCACCACTAATGCCTCCACTATCTCTTCAGCTATCTCCTTCAGAACTCTGGGATGTAGTCCATCTGGTCCAGGTGATTTATCCACCTTCAGACCTTTTCGTTTTTCTTGCACCTTCTCCTTGGCAATGGCCACCATACTCACCTCTGCCCCCCGTCTCTCTTGAACTTTGGGGATGTTACTCGTGTCTTCCACCATGAAGACTGACGCAAAGTACCTATTCAGTTCCTCCGCCATTTCTTTGTTCCCCAATACTACTTCTCCAGCATCATTTTCCAGCAGCCCAATGTCCACTTTTGCCTCTCTCTTACCCTTTATATATTTAAAAAAAACTCTTGCAATCTTCTTTTATATTACTGGCTAGTTTACACTCATATTTAATATTCTCCCTCCTTATTTTTTTTTAGTTGTTCTCTGTGGTCTTTGAAGACTTCCCAATCCCCTGGTTTCCCACTGCTGTTCTCCGCATTGTATGCTTTCTCTTTAGCTTTTATGCTGTCCCTGACTTTCCTTGTCAGTCATGGTTGCCTCGTCCTCCCTTTAGTATGCTTCTTCTTACTAGGGATGAGTTTTTGCTGTGTCTCCCAAATTACTCCCAGAAACTCCTGCCATTGCTACTCCACTGTCTTTCCTGCTAGGCTCATCTCCCAGTCAATTCTGGCCAGCTCTTCTCTCATGCCACTGTAGTTGCCTTTATTCGACTGTAATACCGTTACATCTGATTCCAGCTTTTTCCTCTCAAATTGCCGGGTAAATTCTATCATATTATGGTCACTTCCTCCAAAGGGTTCCTTCACCTTAAGCTCCCTTATTAAATCTGCCTCATTACACATCACTAAATCTAGAATTGCCTGTTCCCTAGTGGGCTCCACCACCAGCTGCTCCAAAAAGCCATCTCGTAGACATTCCACAAATTCCTTTTCTTGGGATCCACTACCAACCTGATTTTCCCAGTCTACCTGCATATTGAAATCCCCCATGATCACTGTAACCTTGCCTTTCTTACACGCCTTTTCTATCTCCTGGTGTATCTTGTGCCCCACATCCTGACTGTTCAGAGGCCTGTACATAACTCCCATTATGGTTTTGTTACCTTTGCGATTCCTCAACTCTACCCACACAGGTTCTACATCATCTGATCTTACATCGTTTCTTGCTATCGATTTAATTTCATTTCTTACTAACAAAGCAACCCCACCCCCTCTGCCAACCTGTCTATCTTTTCGATAGAATGTATGTCCTTGGATATTTAGCTCCCAGTCCTAATCCCCTTGCAGCCAAGTCTCCATGATGCCCACCACATCATACCTGCCAATTTCAATCTGCGCTACAAGCTCATTTACCTTATTTCTTATACTGAGTGCATTCAGCTACAACACCTTCAGTCCTGTATTTCCCATCCCTTTCTCATTGTCGTCCCTTTATCTGATGTGCTTGAAGTTAGATTCCTAGCCCTTTCCAAAAACTCTGTCCTATTTTCTATTCTGGAGAATTTAATAGCCTTTCCTGGGCTCTCCTTTCTTTTCAGTTTTTCATAATTTTCCATGAAGTTGAATCCACTCCCCACATGCTAACCTGCTGCTTTGTTTCCCATTAGTCATACTTCTTGGAGTATTACCCGTCCCTCCCCCCCCAACTTTCTAGTTTAAAGTCCTGTTGACCACCCCTTTTCGCTAGAATATTGGTCCCAGATCGGTTTAGGTGGAGACCGTCCCAACAGTACAGATCCCTCCTGTTCCAATACTGATACCAGTGCCCCACGAAATGGAACCCCTCTCTTCCGCACCACTCCTTTAGCCACATGTTTACTTCCCTTATTCTCGCATCCCTATGCCAATTTGCAAGTGGCCTGGGTAGTAATCCAGAGATTATAACCCTTGAGGACCTGTTCTTTAATTTAGTTCCTAGTTCCTGATAATCCACAAACAGGTCCTCTTTCCTAGTCTTACCTATGTTATTTGTCCTGACGTGGACCACAACAACTGGATCCTCCCCCTCCCTCTCCAATATCCTTTCAAGCCGGTCAGAGATGTCCCTTACCCTGGCACCAGGCAGGCAACATACCAGGCGGGACTCTCGATCCTGCTTACAAAGGATGCTATCAATTCCCCTAATTATAGAATCCTCTACAACTACCACTTGTCTTTTTCCTCCCCCCTTTTGAATGGCCACCTGTGCCACGGTGCCGTGGTCAGCTGGCTTATCCTCCCTACAGCCCTGTTCCTCATCCACACAGGGAGCAAGTACCTCGTACCTGTTGGACAAGGTCAAGAGCTGAGGCTCCTCTGTTCTTGAACACAGTATCCCTCTACCTGCCTCACTTGCAGTCACACCCTGCTGACCCTGACCACTGACCAAAGTTGAGGTACTTAATCTACCGGGTGTGACCACCTCCTTAAACAAAGCATCCAGGTAACTCTCCCCCTCCCGGATGTGCCTCAGTGTCCGGAGCTCGGACTCCAGCTTATCAATTCTGAGCTGGAGATCCTCCAACAACCAACACTTGCTGCAGATGTGGTCACTGCAGCTCGCAATGGGATCTGCCAGCTCCTACATTATACAGCTACAGCACATCACCTTCCCAGCCATCTCAACTTAGTTAGTTAATTTAGTAATTAGCTAAGCAGTGTTTTTTTTTCAAATTTGGTGCAGATTTCCTACCTACCAATCAGGTCACAGCTTTCCTGTAATGTCACTTTTTCAGTTTTGTCTTCAGTTACTCTGTGCCCCGAGGTGACCACTCAGGTGCTCCTCCCTCCGAGTCTGCTCCCTGGAGACAAGGCCGCGAATCCCATAGGTAAGCTAGATTTATACTCACTGCTCCGGTGCTCCTCACTGCAAGTCTGCTCCCAGGATTTACTCACCAATCAGCTGCTTTTTCTTTAAAATCCACTTTCAAAAGGGTGTCCCTCGCAGGTCTGGTGCACTTCTGAAGGCACTGCCTCCTCCTCTCTCTCTTTTTTTTTAGGTTTGAGAAGGAGGGATGGAAACACTACAGCAATGTAATGTTTGGGGCTATTCCATTCTTTGACATTGGGTCCTCCTCGATCCTCTCCTGAGTCGCAGTGTCTGCAGTGACTTCTCCCAGAATGCTTCAGCCACCAGCGGTCCCTTATGGTCTTATGGTCTAAACTGCTGGAAGGCATGGCTCATGTCCAACTTTGAATATGTGGTGCCCCCTGCCAACTTTGAATACAATTCATCAGTCTTGGGTATCGGGTGGCTATCAAGTTTGGCCACTTTATTGACAGTTAGCTTATAGTCACCGCAGAAACTCACCCTTTGGTCCGGCTTCAGTACAGGTACGTTGTGTGCTGCCCACTTAGAAAATTGTACTGGTTGTTGGATGCCCAATTTTCCAGTCTGTCCAGTTCGGTTTCAACCTTGTCCCATAGAGCATAAGCGACTGGTCTGACTCTTATAAATCTGGGGGTTGCATTTGGATTTACATGGATTCTGGCCTGTAGCCCTCGAATACTTCCTAACTCATCGTTGAAAACCGATGCATAATTTTGCAACAATTCCTGTAAGCCTTTTGTTGCAATTTGACAAAATTCAGCCCATTTCAATTTAATCTTTTTGAGCCAGTTGAAGCCTATTAAGCTGGGGCCCCCTGCTGCTACCACTGTCAAAGGCAACTTTTCAGATTGATCTCCATACATCACCGAGACTTGACATTACCCTTTCAATCTTATTTCTTCACCTGCGTATGTTCTCATAGTGTCCAAAAGGTCCAATCTTAAGGTTTGGGTTCCTTTATTCAAGTATCTGAATGTACGTTGTCCAAAGACAGACATCTATGCTCCAGTATCAACTTCCATTTTAACGGGTTGTCAATTAACTATAATGACTACTTGGATCAGCTCTGTTCTGTCCACTTTCAGGTTATATAATGAATGGATGTCTGATTCTATTTCTTCTGGTTCTTCCATGAAACATATTTCATATGCCTTTGTCTTTAAAATGCTGTCTCTGCCTATCTCTGCAGTGCCGCATTATGTGACCATAGCGGTGGCAGAATAAACATTCGACTTGCTTGAATTATCAGTCACCCACTGGCTGCCTGGATGCACTTCTCTCATTCATTTTGTGGGTTTTCACTGTGGTACAGCTGTTTTTTACTAACCTGTACATAGGGGGCTTTTCCTGCCTTTCTGTGGCGTCCGATGTTTTCGTGCCTTTTGTTGCCGGTTTGTCCCGCCTTACCAGATAGACGGTCCCATTTTGTGCATCTCTTATAGCTTCCAAATTTCTAACAGCACTCTCCATGGCTGTGGCTAATTCAAATGCCTTATTGAAGTCTAGGTTAACGTTGGCTAGCAAAAACCTTTGAATAGTATCATCTCCAATCCCGCATTTATGTCGGTCTCTCAACATATCACTAATGGATGTTCCAATTTTGCAATGTTCAGTTAATACCTTTAAAACAACAACATAGTCAGCTATTGTCTTCCCTGGAAGCCTATTCCTTGAATTGAACTTGAAGCGCTGCATAGTGACTGAGGGCTTTGGTCTCAGGTGGTTTTGCACAATTTTTATTAAATCTCCGAGTCAGGGTGTCAGGTGATATGAGGCTGCGGATCAGCCCATATGTTTTGATCCTGCATGTGGACAAAAGACTCGCCCTCTTCTTTTCCTCCCCCGGGATGTCGTTAGCGGTAAAAAGGAACACTAAGCATTCGACACACTGAGACCAATCATCTGAAATGGGGTCAAATGGATTGACACACCCAAACTGCGATTTGGGAAAGATTGCAAGGCGACTGTGCTTCCGATGGCCTCCCAGTTAATGACAAATTCAGGTGACTGGCTTGCCATGGCTTTCTTGACTACCATCGATCAATTTGTGTTTTGCATTCCACAGAGTTGCCCTCTCTTTGTGTTATCTCATAATTTTCTGTCCCTAGCCATTTTTCTTGCATGTACCTTGTTAAATGTATTGCTGCTTTAAGAGTCGTCACCATTTTTTAAATTCCATTTCTGTAGCTGTCGGCTTTTCTGTGCTGGGTTTCGCGCTCTTTTTGAGTTTTGGCAGAATCCCTGTGATCACAATTCTGCAGGATTTTTTCTTTTGTCTTTTTTTACAATTTAAAACTGCAGCACTGCTTTCTGCTCTTATTGCTGCTTATTTTATAGCTTAAGTACATATTCTCTTTCTAATGTTTTGCTCACCCGTCTTGTGGATCATTTTGCTAATTTCATCCTTCGTACCAGTTTTATGTGTTGAGTCTATGAGTTCACTATGCAAGTAAACTTGAATTGCACTCTTTCATATTCACTTGTTAGTTGGTGCTCATTATCAATAATGGAGAGAGATCAACATAAAGGACAAACTGGGATTGTTTATTGCAACAGAGGGCAGAGAATTAAATCCTTGCATGCTCCCACAACCACCTCCAGCTCTAGGCCTACAGTTAACCAGTAGCCTCACACTGTACAGTAATTAGTCAGTACTGTCACACGGTTATCCCACTTATATTCTCTTAAAGGTGCATGGCACTCCACTTTACCACACATCCTCAGCCCCATTGCAGCACCAGGTTGTGTAGTGTGCAGCAAGTGATGAAGATGCGTGACACCCTGGGTGGACTGTATTGCAGTGCTCCACTGGACCTGTCGAGGCACTGGAACACCATTTTAAAGATGCCGATCATTTGCTCCACCAAAGTCCGGGACGTGGAATGAGCCCCATTATACTGTCGCTCTGCTGCAGTCCGAGGCTGCCTCATGGGCATCATCAGCCACGTCCTCTGTGGGTAGCCCTTGTTGCCAAGGAGCCAAGGAGCTTGTAGTCTCGCTGGACCCTGGAAGATGTCAGGGATCTGAGATACCTGGGAATCATGTAAGGACCTGGAGGATGCGTTTGTGGTGGCCACACACCAGCTGAACATTGAGTGAGTGGAAGCCCTTGCAGCTGACGTAGCTGACTGTTTGTTGCCATGGAGATCTAACCACATGTTCACCTGTGGAAAGCCAGAAGTCTGCACAAATCCCAGTGCTCTTGCTTCCTGGCTTTCCTGATCCCGGGCAAAATGTACAAAGTTCTGTGTCTTCACAAAGATGGCATCTGTGACCTCCTGGATACACTTGTGCATGGAGGATGGCAAGATCCTGCACAGGTCATCTGTGGAGTCCAGGAAGGAGCCACTGGGGTAAAAATTGATGCCGTGGTCACTGGCAGTGGATGTCCTCCTTGTCACCATAGTGCCAAATGCTGCAGCACATGACATATTTATAACCAGTTCCCCGGAAATGCGCAGTCTTCAGTGTACTGGCTCTCAGTCATCTGCAGGAAGGACGGGTGCTGTCTATAGACCCTGGATCTATTGAGGCGCCTACAAGTGACGGCTTGTTATGGATCTTCAGCTGCGTGTGCAGCAGGCCCTGCCACCCTTTATCTTGAGGGAGGTGCTCCTCCCTTTGTCGAGCCAGGCACCTCTACCACTCTTTTCTTCTCCTCTGCTCTCTGTAAGCTATGAGACATAATGCTAAAACACCAGGCTTCATGATCCTGATGTTCTTCTGCAGCATCAAAGAGAGAAGTGCGTAGGTTAGCACAGCTGTACTAAGAACGTTTCTTGGTTAAGTCTGAAGGTCCCTTCATGCCTGCAGGAGAGTGCTGGCCACTACTTGGATGGCCAGTGTGTAGAGCACTGCATGGCTGTCCAAAACCCCACCCACCTCCACCCGAACCCACTTGGCCGATTTGCAGCAGCTTCACCCACTGGCCTTAATGCTGTGCTCTCAGCTCAGGCACAGGCATTCTCCTAACCCACAATGCAAGGCTGCGTTATTAGCTTGAACCATGATGGATACTGGTCCAAACCTTAATAAAGACATTGTAAGGGGCTCTGAGTGCCTCCAGCAGTGACTGACACATGACCACCTTTCGCAAGGGGATTGTACAACTTGCCCAGTCGTCCAATTGTTCTACCGAGCCCTAAAACACACAATAATTTGCAGTCTGCGCCCGAAGGCTGAAAAGATCTGAAGCATTTGGTGGCACTTTCAAGCTCTTGCATTGCCTGAGTGGGCAGAAAATCTTCAGAGGCCGGACTCCAAGCATGTCAATGGAGTTGCAGATGAACTGTCTCAGCTGCAGAAAAATGTTCACTTTTGACAAGTCTTTCCAAGTGCGTGGCCACTTCCCTCACACCCTCTCACTTTACTGCATTGCCCCACCATCCCAACCCAACCCCCAGCTTGTGCTTGTGTACTTCATTCAGCCAGTACTGCCGTGCTCCCTTGCCCCCCAAACCCAAGGCCTCACCCGCACTGGAGCCCTTGCCCTGAAAACCAGCCGGGAAAAAGCAACTTATCTGTGCCTGCCCAATCATCCCACCCCCACCCCACCCACCCCCAAATGCGTAATGCCTCTTCCTTGATGTCCTACAGGCGATGTTCATGAGCACTGCGCAAGGTTGTGCGCACCCACCACTGGGTTCCCCTCAAAGTTCGGGTTGTCAAGTGCACACCTTTTAAAGGCAGTCATGAAGCACGGCATTCTGAAGTTAGGTCGATGTGGGTGGTAAATTTGACACGGGGGATGATTCTGGTGAGCAGGGCTTATAATAAGATGTTAAAGTGTTGAAATACAAATGCAGCTCACCTTTGACGCATGCAGTGGATGATCGCAAACTGGTTTCACGACGGCATGAGACTGATTTTTGGCCCTCTCGCCACATTGTCCCCTCTACACCCACCATGACGCCCAACGTTAACAGGGACGGACAATTCTGCCCTCCGGGTGGAATTTTGAGTGTCTGCTGGTGCCAGGGTGTTCGGCGCATGAGCGGACAATATGGCGAGGTCAAGAATTGGTTTCATGATGCTGTGAAATGAGTTTGCGATCTACCACTCTGCCCCTCAATGGTGAGCAGTACTTCCCGCCTTTGGACATCAGGAACCTCATTGTAATACATCTGCATACCATGGTAAGGCCACCCCGCCGAAATCATCCGCCCCACCCTGGAGTCCGCCCACGTTGGCGGGAAAACATGCCAATGCAGAACATGCCTTGACAAGTGTGACATGCAGAAGTCGGGACTTAGCGTTAGGGCCTTGCTCACATTGTGGACATCTGAGGGGCAAAAGATGCTGGACGCTGACAACAATGGGGCCCTAAAGGAATGTCCATGGCATGCTGAGTGGATTCTCGTGGACACGTCTCTGCTGTGAAGCAGCTCACGGAAGGTGGGAAGTCACTGCTGAGGGTCTGCTCACAGCAGATGATGGTCAAGGAGGTGGAGAGGAAAGTCCAGCTGTGTTTAGGGGAGAAAGATGTACCAGGGGTTAGACAGGAAGATCTGGGATCGACAGGGAGAGGAAGAGGTGTCAGGAGGATGAGGTAGGAAAGGGGGGAACGAAGTTGTCAGGAGGGGGAGGTTGGGACGGGGGAGGGACTACAGGAGGAGGGGTAACTGGGAGAAGGTGGCAACTGGGGAGTTAGGTGTAAGGGGGATGGAAGGTGTAAGGGAAGGAGTACAGAGGGGGGAAGGAGTGCAGAGAGGGGAAGGAGTCGAGGGGGAGGAAGGATTCCAGGTGCAGGAAGGAGTTCAGAGACAGGCGGGAGTAAGGGCGGGGGAAGAAGTAAGGTTGGAGGAAAGAGTCAGGAAGATGAAAGGAGCAAGGGCGGATGAAGGCGTCCGGAGAGGGAAGGCAGTAAGGGCGGCGGAAGAAGTCAGGAAGGGGAAGGGCGAAAGGGGTGAGTATGGGTGGGGTGGGGGCAGGGGAAGTAGGGGTCAGGGGGGGAGAGCCTAAGATGGGGGAGTTGGAGTGGGTGAAGGAGTTCCAACGGGGAAAGGAGTCCAGAGGGGGGTGGGGTATCCAGGTAAATGTGCAAGGGAGGGCTCTGATGGGTCCATGACTGCCTCTTTGGGAGCGAACTGAGGGTGGGCATGGTTGGGGGGGATTGTGGGAATGACCGAGGATAGAGTGAAGTAGTAGGATGGGCCGGTGAGAGTTCGACGGTATCAGTAGAAGGGATGGTGAGTGTGGTTGGCGGGGGCTCAGAGGCAGACACGGACCCTGGGGGTGAGAAGGAGGAGGTCGGGGAGGATGGGGGTAGGAAGGAAGGGAACGTACACGTTCACCAGGACATCCCCGAAAGAATAGGGTTGTAGGTCATGGGGGGAGGTGGAAGATGATGCCGGGGGTGTTGACAGTGATGAGGGAAAAGAAATGGGTGACCAGGAAGGGGAAAGGACATGGGAGGGAAAGAAAAAAACTGTAGCACTACCATGCTGACTAAAGGGAAATTGAAACAAGATTTGTGGTGAGTGACATCAGGTGCGGCATGGGAGTGTGTTCAATGGGTGGAGATGCAGCTCAGCTCAGAAGCGAACCCCAGCAGGCAGCATTGAAAATGCTCGGGACATTGAGATAAGTGAGATGCAGGAGTGATCTGTGTGCATGGGGGAGAACTTGCACGAGTCTCCGAAAGGCCCTGCCACACACACACTTCTCCCTCCAGAATCCCTCGTGGGCTGACTGTGTACAGCTGAATGGCTAGCGGGGTGGGGGGGGGGGGTTGGTGGGGGAAGGGGGGTTGGGGGCAGGGGTGCAGCCTGTCAATGAAGCTGAAAGACACCATTACACCTTATTCAGAGAAAGTCCATACATTTCCAGGTTGTAAAGAGACAAAATGTGTTCACCCATGCAACCAACTGTGATCAGAATGTCGTAGCTTTTGAACACCTTAGACTTCTAGTTGCTGCCCTGACATCTGCACAGGGGTGGAGACAGCCTGTGCAATGTCTGGGCCTGTTGTCCAGAGTCGTGGGTCCTCTGGACAGCTGAGGCCTTGAGGGCCCCAGCTTGTTTTGGCGGTCCTCCTGTGGGCCAGCTGCTCCCTCTGCAGTGACAGAGGGTAATGTTGAGGGGACCACAGACAAAGGGGCCTTGGAGGGAGCGGACAGCCTCTGTGATTTCCGAGTGGATGACCCAGGGATGTCCAGCTCCCTTTGGATGCCCAAGGGCCCTGGCTTGACTCCTTGAGTGGAAGGAGCACCTGGAGGATTGTCGACTGTCCTGTTTCCCTCTCATGTTGCCATTACAGGAGCTCACCCATGGCTCCAATGGATGCAGGTCTGCGCACATCTTTGCGTTCTGCTGGATCAGGGTCTCAATGGCGTCCGTCATCCTCCCCATGGAGACCTCCATACATGCATATGTGGGCTTCACTTCATCAGAGAGCAGGTGGATGCACTCCCCTGACTCGTGTGCCGCTCTGTTGAGGGCTTGCAATAGCTCTGCATGATGTTCCCACGCCTTCTGCCAACTCTCCAGGATGAATTGGAAGGCCAAATCCAGAGGCTCATCACTTGACTTGGACCTCACAGATGCCTCTTCCCCAGCCGTCCTCCAAGTGCCGGGGAGCTCACATGAACCTGCCTCCTGCTGCTGTGGACATAGTCCATGTAGTGAGCACCAGATTGTGATCATGAGACTGCTCTAGGTCTAGGTCCCACCAAGGTGTGTGTCTCTGTGCTGGTGGAGGGTGTGAGTAAATGCTGTGATGGGTCTTCTGGGCTGCTTATTTCCAGCTCTTCAATGGAGGAGGTGTCCTCTTGGCTGGAGGTGAGGATCTGGATGGAGCTGAGGGAATGGCTGGCTGAGGCTGTCGGTCACATTGTAGGGCTCCCTGTGAACCAAAGTAGAAATAATTAGTGGATGGCAGCAGTGTCAAAAGCAGGAGAGAGAGAACTCACAGTTGCATTGAAAGAGGGATGATGTGGTGCAGGATCTTCACGAAGGTGTTCGCCACCAATCCCACCGTCACCGCAGGCACGGTCCACATCTTCACCAGTCATTGCGATAGCATGGCCTTCAAAGTGAGTGAGGGTCCTAATGCGGGCCACTCCAACACCTGGTCTGGGACCTCTCCCTGCTGTTAGGAGCAGGCTTCTCCTGCATGAAAACAGTTGGAGATAGTGTGAGCAGGACACATGACACTGTGTGGAATATTTGTGTGTTGAGTGGAGATATGGACGGGATGAGGACACAAGCTCGAGAGGGCATGATCCCGTTGGAGATGTGAGGGAGTGTGTGAGAATTAGTGGTGTTGTCCCTTGAGGTGGGAGATCCCCATGGATGCGTGATGGGTTTGTGAGTGTGTGAGTTGAGAGTCATGAGAAGAGTGAGTTACCCTGACGGAGCGGATGAAACCATTCATCCTGTTGTAGCACTGGGTGGTTGGTCTCTTTTGCAGGGCATTGGCACTGACCACCACCGCTACCGCCTCCCATGCTGGATTAGTGATGCTGCTGCCCATCCTGTGGCTAGAACAGGGGTAGAGGACACCACTGTGGGCCTCCATGGTGTCTAAAAGTTGCTCGAAGGGGGTGTCATTAAACCGGGGTGGGGGGGTGGGTGCGGTGGGGGGGTGCGGGGGAAGTAGCTGCAGTCTTCTTGCCTTTTGGGGCTATGTCTTCTTTGCAGCAGCAGCCGTGGCTGGAAGCACTGAGAGGTGTGCATGCGGCTGGACTTTAAATATGGCGCCCGGCGTGATGAAGCAATGAGATGATGGCGAGGCAGACAAATGGGAGCCTGCTTGCCAATGAAACAATGTGTTTCCCAGGAATGCATACTTAATGTGGTGGGATTGGGATGATATGGTGTGAGAAGCCAGCAGATAAAAGATCGTTTCTCCCACCCACTGCCGCACTTAATGCAAATCTGGGATGATTCCACCCTTAGTTTTAATTCTGGTCTTACCATTCAACTCAAGTGAAAGAAAAGGCAACAATCAAAGCTTCACAAGACAATTGGTGGAAACAACTAATTTCTATGTGCCTCAAAAATAAAATAGGTACTTAACAATCAACTTTAACACACCCATGTACGGGCCCTTGTGCAACTGATACGGCTTCAGCAGTGAAAAAAGCAAGCTACTCAGAGCTGACTGCTGAGCTGCTCTTGGCTGACTTTATCCTGGGCCAGAGCTCTTGAGGCCCCTACCAAAGATTGCTCAACCTGCACCTGTGCTGAGGCAAACTCGGCCATTAGGTTATGAGACCACATGTGAGGTACTGATTGAAAGGGGGGTTGGGGGGGGGTGCAAAACGTGAAATATGCAAGTATTTTGAGCCAAGTCCCTACTTCCATGATACTTTTTCATCATCATCTCTCTCATGGGCACCCACACTTCCCTACAATGAGTTGGATAGTGGGGAACAAGCAAAGCTAGTGTATCATTCATTCAACATAATGTGGTATTCATCGTGTGCAGGCCATTAGTGATAGCCTGCTTACACTCATTTGATAATTCATGCAGGTGTTTATTCATGGACAAAGATTTCATTTCAAAGGTCTGTGACATCCTGCCACCTATACAAAAGACAGACTCCTACCATGTGCACACTGCTGGTGGAGTACTAGCCAGTACAACACACATTATTTGTGGATGCTCCAGAAGTATTCTCATCATTGGCCCTCGAGGTATAGCATTTGTGTCCAGCTGCGCAGAGCTTGGAGCATCCTGCTGCCTTTGACTCAGACTCTCTACCTCTGTCCCTGTTTCCATCATCGGCCCTTGCTCACTTGTGATGTGTGAGTCACCAGATGAAATCCCACTCTCTCCTGACCCCAGCAAGGTGTGAGTACCCGAGCTAGAAGTTCCCCTCCAAGCCGCTCACCATCCTTCACTTTCACTTGGTCAAAATCCTGGAACTCCCTAACAGCACTGTGGGTGTACCTAAACCACAGGGGCTGCAGTGGTTCAAGAAGGCAGCTCACCACCACCTTCTCAAGGGCAATTAGGGTTGGACAATAAATCCTAGTCTAGCCAGTGAAGCCCACATCACTTGAATCAATGAAAAAAAAGGCTGGTGCAGGGTCTGTATGAGCCCTATGATGGTGCACCCTCAGGGTTCTCTAAGTGTCCATCATCTTTCTCCTGTGTACACTCTGTGGCCCTGTGGGAGGTTAATGAAATGAATTTGAATTATCAAGGTAGAATGTTTTAAGTGATCATTAAGCACATGATCATATTTACTTGCCGTTGACATCAAGTCAGCATGAGTGACTATTGTATGCCATGTTTTTGCCCGATAGTAAATTTAATACCAAATAGCTGAGAGGCCCTCATCTCCCCATCTCCACAAACCAAGCCAGTTGAGACACCACTGAGATCCAGTACCTCAACCTCAGCAACTGTCAATTAATGGATTATCCGTTTCTTCCTGGTGTTCTGTACTCTCCTCTTCTGTAATGAGGGAAATAAAAGATTTTTGAATGGGGATATTGTCATTTGTTGACAGTGACCATGAGGAAGAGTTGCGCCATTGCATAAAGATGAGGGTGAGTGTCAGTAGTGTAATGATCCCCGTAGAGACCTATAACTTTTAGAAAAAGTGATTCGAACTTCCAGCTGCTAGCTGAAAGAATGACACAAAAAGATTTCATGTTTAGAATCTTTTACTGTAACAAATTACTAAAAGTACTCCTGTATAGACTTAATACCATTTTCTTTTTGTAAGCAATTTATACTTTAAACTAGAGAGGAACATTCCTCTTTTACGCTTATCACACATCGCACTTTCCAAGGAATTATAGTCCTTACAGAAGACAGTCCACTGTTACGTCTAGCTTTCAATGGATTCCTGTATCTCTGCTTGTAGCACCATCTCCCGATGCTTTCCTCAGTGTTTGCACAGCAGTAAAGCCTGTTCTGATGGCTATTCTACCAACTGGCCATGCCAGAACAAATCTCCCAGAATTTGTAGAAGGCTGCAAGATGCACCTCTTTGACTAGAGACCGTCTCCTTCCCACATCTGGCTGTGGTAGCTCACAAAGTCTTTTCTCTGTTGACCACATGAAACTATTGTCTATGATATGCAATGACCTTATAAGCTGATCTCAAAAATGGCTTCCTCTGCCCTCTTCCCCACAATAACACATTAACCTTATATCCAGTAGAATTGCTAATTAGTTATCCTTGATCCCAATTCCCTTTCACCTTAGAAGTAAAGGGACAGTTTACAGCACAGCTATTTACAAACTGGTACTTTCAGTACCTTTCTGGGACATTGAGAGAATCTGACTCTACTCATTGTAAACTCAGAGACTGTTACCCATTGTCACCAAGCATAAATACCTTGCACCTTCTTCCCAGGAAAACAATCTAAGCCTTCCTTTGATCTCTAATAATCAAACAACCCGGGCTGACTGTCAGGCAAACTTCAGAACAAGTAACATGACCCCCTTTATTTACCGTAAATTTAAAGCTACGATGCAAAAATATAATGATGTAATAAACCTCATAATTGTATCAACAATGGATGGATAGCTAGGGATTTGAAGAACTACTAGACAGAGAGGAATGAGTGACCCTGCAAGGCAAATTGGTGTGAGGAGGAATGTGCTACAGTAGGCTTAAAAAGACAGGGTGAGGGAGTTTGAGTGATGTGCACAATGGATATGGCTGAATGTGCCACTGTACTCACCCTTTCTGTCCTGTTTAGGTCATGGAACTGCTTTTAGCACTGGAACCATGAGTGTGCACCACATGGATGCTACTATCTTCATGGGCAAACTCCAGTCATGTCTCCTTTGTTTTACAAGCAGACTTCCTCCTCCCTTCAGTAGAGAAAAGTACCTCCCTGTGGACACTTACAGCATCAGCATCACAGCCATGGGTGTCACTAAAACAAGATGCAACCTTTGAATGTCTGGACTCCATTCTGCCCATTCTTTCTATTTTGCACCCAACTCTAAACTACATTAAATTGCATGTTTTGGAGTATGCCTTTAAATGCCTTTAACTGGCATTGGATTCAACTCATGGAGATTGTCATAATGCCTACTCAAGCTAATTGGTAGGCAAACCTGGAAATGAGATGCTGATGCAGCGACTGGATTAAAAAGTAACTGGCAGATGGGCTACACTTACTTCTAGGTTTCCAGCAGGCTACCAGACACCCCCACTCCCAACCGTCAGGGATTTAAAGATGCAGCCCCTGGATTCCATTTTATACCAGGGTCAACAAATCATTTGTTATTTTATGACTCCATTTTAAATTTCCTCTCATATGAAATTACTAGGAACTGAAACAGAATGGAAGCTTCTTCATCAATCACAATAGGAAAAGACACTTACAGGGTTGCTACATTTCTGTGAGGTTTGTATCCTTGACCTTTAGAATATGAGAAAAATTGATGACGGATTGCTCTCTCATGTGGAGAGAGTGTACATAAATATAGTTGAACTGAACTACCTTCCTTATGGCTGCTGTGACCAATATAGTAAATGTCTTAAATTAGCAACTGGAATTTTAAGATAATTTACTTCAGATATATTTTTGATGGGTGCACATTAGATGTGTTAAAAAAACAGCTATACGGCTTCAGTTTTCACATATGTTATACATGGTGGAGAGATATGTGTAATAACTAATTACATAAGGAACAATATTTTAACAGTTTGCTGTCCTGAAGTCATTGGGATGGAGTTAGACTTTGTCCAATAGTGTAAAATGGACGATAGCGAGTCAACAGCCCATTTCACATCCCTCACAATTTTTATTTCCACTGAAGTCAATAGAAATAAAAATGGTGAGAGGTGTAAAATGGGCTGTCGATTCACAATTATATTGTATAAAGTCACAATCTATCCCACTGATGTTTTCTGAGCTATGGTCCAAACAAACGGTCATTCCTTGTACTTGAGCCTAAATAATAAGAATTGGCACTGTTGAACTGTGAAGGATGTCTGTAAATTCTGAACTTCCCCTCACCTTGACATTCTCGTACCTCCATTTCTGTTATGGTGGATTTATCTCAGGATTCATTGGCTTCTTACTCTAGAAGACATCATGCTGGAGGCAGTGGTCTTTTGTTTAAAAACACATATTAACATGCTAACTATTTACAAATGTTAAATAAGACCAAGACATAGCTGGAGCTACTCTCTGAGGTGCTTCACACTCATCTCCTCTCAGTGAGTGACATCACTTGGACATTGCTCCTTATGCAGATTCTCAGTAGGTATCATTAGAGTTAACCCTTTACTCTACATCTCCCCCTGGGTCTTTATCCCCATACTATTATACACACATTTTCCTATACCCTCTCTTCACAGTCTAGTGGCATTCATCTCCGACTGTGTTCTTGGCTCTTTTTGAGGATGTGTAGGATGTATGGTCTCCAGAATCTTCTCCTTGGAATGTACCAATCTTTTCAGACAGATTTCTACTTCTCGCAATAATAAAGGCGAATGAACAGAGATTTTCCTTTCCTTATCTGTTTTGTTTCCCTTCTTCTTGGTGCTTTGGGGAAAGGTCTGGCTTCTCTTGCTTGAAAGAATGAAGTTCACTCAGCTCCTGTGAGGATTTCTACAGCGATAGAGGGTCCACAAACTTCTACTGCTGCAACAAAATATTGTGTACTGCCTCATCCATGAGCAAATCAGATGGATGAAGAGAAGGATGGAGAATATTCTGAAGAAAAAATGATGATTGCCCTGCTAATACTGTAGGAATTTATTTTTCTGTAGGCAATTGTCCAGCTTGCACACTCTTTTCGGTGTGAATTTGCTCCTCAGCTGGCCTGAATGTCTCTGGAACATCATCAGAATGTATGATGTCTGCAAAAATTTAAGCATTCAGGATCTCTTCGTGCAACAAATCATTGAGATCAGTGGCATCTTGGCCACCATCCTCTTCCACTGTTCCCCAAAGGAACAAACTAACATCCAGAGTGCCATCTTATGGTTGGTCACCTTCATCCTTGCACCTGGCCTCTCCTCAAAGAGAAATGAAAGATCTATGATGTCTTCCTGTGGTGGTAGGGATGGAGTTTTGTCTAATGAAGACTGATTTGCAGAATTCTGAGTCAATTTGAGATTCGTGTGTGGAGGTTCCTTTAGCAGATTTCTCCTTCTGTCTTGCAAACATGGATTTCCTGGAATGGCAGACCACTTTAAAACGTTCTAACTTGCCACAGCCATAACACTACAGAATTAGGGCAGGACACTTTCCCATTTATGGACCTTCTTCCCGCTACAATGGGGATGTTGGAAAATGGAAGTTGGCATCTTTTCAGGGTATTTCCCTGGTCGCTGCCTTGCTTTACTTTTGATTTTACAACCCTCAAGTTGGACAACTATATCGGGCTGTTCTTGGGAAATTTCCCTCACATCTCTAACAAAAGCTTTATTCTGCCTCTGCTCTTTGGCCTGTATGGCCATTGTGCAGCTTTGCTTAAATTTAAATTTCCCCGTGGTTGTAAGTAGTTAGTGAGATTCTCACCTAAAAAGCCAATGCTTATTCTACCTCTGAGCAGGTCGTCTTTTAGTAATCCGTATTCACAATTTTTGGCTAGATGGTACAATTCTTTGATGAATGAGTCAATCTCTTCACCCTGTTTTTGACTGCGCCAATTAAATTTCACCATCTCAACGACAATATTTTTACAAAGACTGAAGTATGAGTCAAAGGCTCCAAAGACATCCTCTTAGGAGGCTGTCTCTGTTTTCATCCCCTGTCTGGCCAGCTATTCTGCTGCTATTCTCCTAGCAGCATATAACAAAGTGCTAACTTTATCTTTGTTCTCTTCACTCGCAAGACCTGAGGTGTTGCAGTACTGGGTAAAACACTTGCATCAATTTTGCCATTGCTCAGCCTGTCTGGGGCCTTCTATATTTTGAAATAATTCTGATAGGGGCAACGTAATAGCCATTTCCCACCCTGTTTTGAGATTGTCTTTTCCACACTGCTTGTTTTGCCAGTCGCTGGGCTGCCCTCATTACTTGATTATCTCCGGTGTGGCTGCTGGGTTTACCCCTAAATCTTCGACCCACTGCTCTACACTCTTATTTGGTTTCACTCAAGGTTTTCCCCGCCATTTTCTACTGTTTGTCTGTGGGCATAGTCACTACTGCCAGCATCTGTTATGGTGGATTTATCTCAGGGTTTGTTGGCTTCTTACTCTAGAAGAGATCCTGCTGGAGCCAATGGCCTTTTGTTCAAAAACATTTATTGACATGCTAACTATTTACAAAGGTTAAATAAGACCTAGACATAACTAAAGCTGCTCACTGAGATGCTTCACACTCATCTCCTCTCAGTGAGTAACATAATAGCTCCTTATGCACATGCTCAATAGCTATCATTACAGTTAACCCTTCACTCTACATCACTTCCCTCGGATCTACTGGATGATAGCCTGCACCGGAAACCTAACTGAATATTTCCTGCCTGGCTTAGTGGTGTTGATGATAATTGTAGCAGCCCAACCATGAGTTCCCAGCTAACCCGGCAGTGCATTTACTTACTAAATAATTAAGAAACTAATAGTTCATCATCCCCATACCATATGTAATGGGCCACAGATGTCATGAATGCCATTTATAGTAAAACAAACTGAATTGTTAAAAAAAAACTATTTGTGATGATGTTGTGAAAATCTGAATTTTAACTAAAGTAGGTTTTGCAATTTGCTATGCTGCCTTGAAAATCCCGATCAATATCCTGTGTATTACATCAGTCATAGGCTCAGGGTGATTGACACTCCTCCATTGTGCATTGTGTTTTTACAGTGGAAATGGAGATTACCTGATTTACAGTACGTTTAATGATTAAAATTTTATTTAATTTTATTAGGGATTTTCTGAAGGGAGAAGGTAACTTAATGCTCAATATAACAATCAGTCGAGGTAATGTTGACTGCTTACTTGAAAATACCTTCATGATTCAATGATCCAAACAGTTTTCTAGTGCCTCACCCAAGTTGTCATTCTTTATTTATGCATATTAAACCTACTGAGCCAATATGGCCCAAACACTGAGGCTTAAAAATTGAATGACTCTGTCCTCATCTTCAGGTGCAAAAAAGGTGCCTAAGTCTCCAACATGGCGGGGAGGGAGGGGAGGGGCGGGTGGCACATGCTCCAATTAAGTGACAGAAGTGTGTTTCCTGACATGAATACGATTTTTTAATGGGCTTGCTGTTGCCTTGCAGAATAGAACAGACAGTAGCTCAGATGCCCAGCAGCTAGGTGCAGTCAAGTGACCAAATGGCCAATCATAAGACACTACACTTGATCTGTGTGAATTGCCCAATATTATTTCAGCAGAAACATCATTTAATGGCTGCCTGCATTACTCCTGGCA
This sequence comes from Carcharodon carcharias, assembly GCF_017639515.1. Lineage (NCBI taxonomy): Eukaryota > Metazoa > Chordata > Chondrichthyes > Lamniformes > Lamnidae > Carcharodon > Carcharodon carcharias. Next base: position 119,335,270 of record NC_054469.1, on the reverse strand, counting down.
GTTGTGCACTAATGTACACCAGAGTGTTCACTTTTCCCAATCCGCAATTTGAAAATCAACTTCTCACCCTCCCAAATCTGTTAACAAGCTCTTTAAGGAACTTAACAGGCATTGGAGATGAGAAGGCTGCCGGCTCCCCTCAACCTTTGCTGTCGCTTTGAAAATAGCAGTGCATTGGATGACTGACATGATGTCTGGGAACACTGTTTTCAAATTGGTGCAGGCACGCTCGACCTTATCATTCTGTGCAATTGAAAATCAAGTCCTAGAAATTTTTCATATGCAAATTGGGAGCCTAAGGCCAGTTTGAGGATCTTATGGCAAAAATTAGGCTGTCCTACGTGTAGCTAGCATCAATTGTCTGCCCATTCCACTTACCAGTCAGACTTCAATTTAAGAAGTTTGAACTCTTTCTGGAGAAAGTTGGGGGCCTAATGAATACAGACTGAGTTAACATAATTAGAAGACCCAGCCATTTTATCTCTACCTGCATTATTATCACTAGTTCCTGATCTCATCCACAATCCATGGGCAATATAATTTGAGAAGCAGCCATTTCCTGTGATATTTAATGGGGCTCTCAGCTGCACTTAGGTGAAAAACTGGAACATTTTGAAAGATGTTTTTGTAACACAAGATGCATTTTTTATTACTTGGACTATTTTAAAGTGTTTTTAATGAATATAGAATATTCTGAACAATTAATACACTGCTGGCAATGTGCTCCTCTTCATGGCAGTCGTTCTAACAAGTCCAATCCAGCAAGAGGAGAAGAGCAGGAAGACTTAGCAGACAGAGCTGTAGTCCCAGGCACAGCAAATGAGCAGAGATGGTTTTGTAGGGATCCCTGCCTTCCTCAAAGCATGCATAGGCCCAGGGCGACATTCCTGCACTCCTCCCAGGAGCAGTGTGTGAGGAGACTGCCACTTTCTATGGAGGATGTTGCCCCCGGCAACTAGGAGAACTCTCCTTTTCTTTAATATCAAAGCAAAAAACTGTGGATGCTGGAAATCCAAAACAAAAACAAAAATAAAAATACCTTTTCTTTAAGTTGTGGCATATGATCTTCTATGTCCATCTGAGTTTAACACCTCATCTGAAATACAAGGCTCCTGCGGTATTGGAAATTTAGGGCAGAATTTTCCTTCCCTGTTGGTGGTGGGGGTGTTTGGTGGGCGTGAGTGAACAACACGGTGAGAAGGCCAAAAATCGGTTTCATGACATCATGAGACCAGTTGGCAATTGTCCGTTCTACCCTTCAATAGCAGGCCATGCTTCCCACCGTCGGATGTCAGGAACTTCATTGTAATACAGCTGCATTTCACTATAAACCCAGCTCGCTGGAATCAGCCCCCCACACTGGATCATCCGAGCACAGATGTGTTTCACAACCAAACATAAGTGACGGGGCACCTGGCAGGCTGCACTTCACTCGGAACTTCAAGGTTTGTTTTCCTACCTTTCTTCGGTGTCATCAGTGCCAGACTTCACGGGCAGCACCACATCACTTTTAGGAGGACTCACGGGCTGGTTTCTACCTACCAGACAGCCATAAGGTGGGGGTGGCTTTTTAACTGCTGCAGGCCTAGGGCTTGCTTGTGGAAGGGGGAGAAGTGGCCTCAGGAAAGGGAAGATGCTACAGGGCGAGGGCTGTACTGGGGAAGGGGGTATCCCAGGGTGTGTGTGGGGGCAAAAGTTGATCTGTGCAAGTGACCTCAAGATGGTGAGGGCTGAGGAGGCAGTCTCCAGAGGACATGAGGCCAGATGGAGATGTGAGGGTATGTGTGTGAGAGAGTGAGTGGTGATGTCCCTTGAGCTGGCAGTGAGTGAGATGCCAGTGAATGTGTGATGGGCTTGAGTGTGTGAGTTTAGAGTGATAAGATGGTTGCCTTAGCTTGGCAGCACAGATGAGATCATTCATCCTCTTTCTGAATTGGATGTCCAACCTCTTCTGTGCAACATCGGCACTGATCACACCCGCTGCCATCGCCTACCAAACCAGAGTGGTAAGATTTCTGCTCCTCCTGCAGTCAGAGCTGGGATTAGAGGACATCGCAGTGGGCCTCCATTGCATCCAAAAGGCATTCCAGGGATGCATCACTGAATTGGGGATTGCAGTATTCTTGCCTTTCGGGGCCATGTCTTCCGTGCAGCAGTTCTGGGCTGGAAGCACCGAGAGATGTGCACATGGTTACACTTGAAATATGGCACTCGGCATGAGGAAGTGGCGAGGTGATGGCAAGATGGCAATAAGAGCCCACCCACCATCGAAAAGATGCAGTTCCCGGGAATGCTTGATTAACAAGGTGGGATTGGAATGAAATGGCATGAAAAGCCGCCATAGCAGCCGGCAGGCTAAACGTTCTTTTTCATGCCCGCTACCGCACTTAGTGCAAATCTGGGGTTGATTCCGCCCATAGATGATATGCTCAAATTCCTGGAACAAAGCTTTAATCCACAATGTTCTGATGCAGAGGCAAGAGTGCTACCACTGGGCCATATGTTCAGCCACATAGTATAGTGACAAAATACAACCGGTACATCACAGTAAAAGGAAAGACAGACAGCCACAGTTGTAATGCTAGAACATTGATACATTGCTTATACATGGGCTGCAGTATTTTTTGATGTAAGGATAATGGATCCAGAGATTAAAACATCGTCCAGGTAGACTATCACTCAGGGAAGTCCTTATAGTAAGCTTTCCATGGTTCTTTGGAAAATCGCACAGGCAGAAGGGTAGGTATGTATATTGGTACAGGCCCTTACGTGTGTTTATGGTGACATAACTTATTGATGTGTTGTCCAGCTCGAGCTGTTTATACGCATGACCTGTGTCCAGTTTAGTGTAGGATCTTCCTCCTGTGAGTTTAGCAAACATCTTTAATCTTTGGCATTGGGTATTTGTCTAATGTTACAGGCTTGTTTACCATTAACTTATAATCCCTGCAGGTGCGAATGGTTTGGTCCAGTTTTAGCACAGGGACTATGGGTGCTGCCCATTCTAAAAATTGGAATATAAACAGAAAATGCTGAAAAAACTCAGCAGATCTAACAGCTTCTGTGGAAAGAAAAACAGAGCTAATGTTTTGAGTCTGTATGACTCACATCTTTTCATCACATTTTTACTTATCTTTAGCTCTGAAGAAGGGTCATATGGACTGTTTTTATTTCAGATTTCCAGCATCCACAGTATTTTGCTTTTATCTTACTAAAAATTGGGCTGGCTGTTTCATTCCTAACTTCTCCAAACAACATAATCCCACATTTACCTTTTTTTTAAAGAGTGTAAGGCACAGGTCTTGCCGTAAAAATCCAGGCTGTTTCTTCAGAGTTCACCTACATTTTAGCTTGTAGTCCTTTGATTTTCCCCAACTCATCTCAGAATACTCTGTTATATTTTTTCAGTAACTTTGGAATTCCTCCTGTCCTGACCTGAAAAATTTCTGACCAGTTTAGTTTGATTTCTTTCAAACAATCATGGCCCAGAAGGTCCTTCGCCTGTTACAACAATTATTAGCAGCTGGGCTGTCTGTTGTCTGTATGATGCAGGTACAAAGGTGATGCCTATCACCTGTATTGCTTCTATATATGTTTCTAACTAAGCAGCGGTTTTCTCTGAGCTCAATGGCTGGGTACCTTCTCTGAGGTTATAAAGATGTGTTCTCCCACCACTATGATCGATGCTCCTGTGTCAATCATGAGCAGAGGCTTTCCATTTACTTGAAGTGTAATAGTGATTGGTTCGGTTTTCCTGGCCTTCACATTGTGTTGGGAATAAACGTCATCCTCAGTAACTTCTGGCTCATCTATATTGTGCACTTCATTTAACTTGACCTACTGTCTGAATAGCTACTTTGATCTAGTCGTGCACTGTTTAACAACATGACCTTTTTGTCGCAGTAGTGGCATTCTGCCTCTTTAAATCTACAAACTTTGTGTGCATAATATCCCCCCACAACGGTAACACTTTAACTTCTGGATTACTGGTGAGCTGCTTCCAGCATTTCTTTTTGTTTTTCTAGCAGTGGGGACCATGGCCCACTTCACGGTAGCCTCCCTGGTCTTTGCGTATGACTGGCAGCAGGTTCCCACCCTAGCTGCAAAATGGCGCTACGTTGCACCCTCTGCAAAGCCTGCGAATTCCTCTCAGCACTCTCCATTGTGAGCGCTATCTCCATGGCGTGCTTCAGGTCTATCTCAACTTCTGCAAGCAAATGGCGCTGAATGGCGTCATTGTTTATGCCGCAAACCAAACAATCTTTCAACATGTTGTTTGAAGTATCAGCGAAGTCACAGTGCTCCATTAATGTTTTAACTTCATGACATAGATTGCAATTGACTCACCAGAGTCCCTTAATCAAAGAGTTAAACTTGAATCTTTGCATGATCACTGAGGGTTTAGGCTGAAAATGTTCCTTCACGAGGTCTACTAGCTCAGTAAAGGATCTGGAATTTGGCGCGTTCGGGATGGTCAAGTTCCAGATTAGGCTATACATTTTGCTCATGCAGACGCTTAGGAGAATTGCCTTCTGTTTCTCCTCCACTGTTATTTCATCAGCTACAAAGTAGAACCCAAGTTGCTCTGTGTATTGACTCCAGTCCTCAACAGATAAGTTGTACGGATCATTTCTGCTGAGTATTCTGGTGAGTATACATCTTTTCTTTCTTCCCTTAAGAAATGTAGTCTCCACAAATTTGAACACTTTGGTCTGGCTTAAGTGTATTGCTGCTGCCCATTCCGAGAACTGCACAGGTCATATCATTCACAGTCACGAGGCGAGGTGCTGCGCGGTACTGTTTTTCCTCTTTGCCAATTGTAATAAACTTGAAGTTAGGGCAGGTTTCTTGCAAGAAACAGTAAACTTTATTTACAGAATCCACATGAGGCTACATGCTTGTTCTAAGACCAAGGTAAAAAGCTCCACCCCTAAGATTCCCTACACTTAGGGCTGATTCATCTATATAGCCACATGACCTCCATAACAGTAAGAAATTATTTAATTACAATTACAATACAGCTCCATGAGGATTGAAGAGGCAAAGAGAAGTATATTGTGTTCAGGAGTGCCAGAAGGTCGCAAGAAAGATATTGCATTGATGTTTGGTGAGGCAGGTCAACCTTACCTTCTGGTTTAGGAACCCATCACCAGCAGTCTGCTATGTGCAAGGTTCTTGGTGTTTTTCTTCAAATTTGACTACTATGTAGTGCTCTGCACCCATAACTATCTGTAGTAATGAAGTTAAAGACAGTTTCTACAATGCACAGCATTGGTCCAGTTCCACAGCATGAAATCCTGACTGTGATGGGAGATTTGAATTCCAAAGTTGGATCCTCAAATGAAAATATGTATGAAGTTATGGGAACACATAGAATTGGTAAAATAAATAAAAGTGATGAAAGACTCAGGGCTATGCAAATCAACCTCTTGGTTATATGAGGCACCCTCTTTACCGATAAATTTATCCATAAGGCAACAAGGACACCATCTCATGACTTTAAGAATCAAACTGTCACGGCAGAAGTTCATATTCCTATTATGCTTTTCATGGTACTGATGTCAGTGATCACAAATTGTATATTATTACTGTGGGAATTAAATTGAAGAGCCTATGGATAATAAAGGAGACAACATTCGAGAATCAACATTGCTAGATTGAAAGACCTGGCTTTCAATACGGAATTTAAACTGGAGCTATCAAACAAATTTGATATTGAGGCAGAAAGTTTAACAATGCACGGTAATTTCCATCTTTGATACTGTGGAAAGTACAAGGACTGCTATTAAGAACATTTCAATTGAGAGCACTGAGTTGGTATTGGATAAAATGAGGCAAAAATGAGAAGTGGCTGAGTATAAACACTAAGCATGCAATTGCTGTTTTTAATAAGGCCAAGCTAAACTACTTCTTTAAATTCATCCCTGGGATTTGAGCTGAGATACAAGAAATTATATTGACAAATAACCTCAAGACAGAAATGGCTGCAGCTAGTAAAAAAAGGAGGACACTCTTATCAGACCACTAAGAAAGCTGCAAATTGTTTAAACACTACAGTGAAGATCCCATCAAAAACATTGTTTCCTTGTCAGCAAACTGTGTAAGGAGAAGGTGGACAGAGCACTTGTATGAAGTCCTCAACAGGCTAAATAGGATCAGAATCAGAGATGACAGACTCTTAGAAGAACAAACTGATTTTCCCTAGAACAGATCTTATTGACTAGATATTTACTTTTCATAATATCATCGATCAAAGCAAAGAATAGCAGTAAGCCAGTGGGTGCTGAATTTAATTGACCTTCAGAAGGCATTTGATAGAATAGATATAAATTTGCTATGGCAGATTTTCAAAGCGTAAGGGTTACCTAGTTAACATCATCAAATTCTGTATCAACAAGTACGGCAATAACAGGAAACAAGTCTGGAGTGGGCAATAAATGCTGGCCTAGCCAGTGGTACCTACTTCCTGTGAAAGAATTAAAAAAAAGGTTATCTGACCAGAATAATAAAACAACTGGTGTCAGACAAGGTTGCATCTGGTCCCCAACACTTTTCAACATTGTGACTGATGTTGTGACGAGTCATTCACCTGGAATCAAATCAGGGATTGCTTGGACAAGTGAAGAACTTGGGATCTAGGGAAGAATTTTCCCATCAGCGAGCGGGGGCGGGGCCCACTCGCTGACACATAAAATGATGTGCCCTGACATCACCGCACATCACTTAGATTGTTAGTTTGGTGGGCGCGCAGCCACGTCAGCTGCACGCCTGCTGAACTGTCAAAGGTCTATTAAGGCCATTAACAAAGTAATTGAAGTTGTTAAGAATGCTGCCCGTCCAACCTTAAGGTTGGTGGGCAGGCGAAGAACTCAGGTGGCCTTCACATTTTTCAAGAAACCTTATCCATGGGCAGGATGATGTTTCATGAAGGATTAATTAATTAAATTAAAAATGTTGAAAAAATTTATTGACACGTCTCACTCATGTGACAGTTTCACATGAGGGGACATGTCCTTAAAATTTCTTTTCACCTTTATTAAATTTTCCAGAACTTAAACCAATCTCCCTCAGTTACCTGAAGCGAAAGAGTACAGGACCCGACTGAAGGAAACCGCACCCCCAGCCTCCACAGGGGCAACTCAGTGCTTCCGGGCACACGTCACGCTGAGCGGGCATTAATTGGCCCACCCATGTAAAATGGCAGCACACATCCGATTAGGGGCACCATCCAGGTTCGCGCTTGTTCCCGCCCACCCCCGCACAACCCCCCTAACGGGGGAAAAATGCAGCCCCTAAATTTTGCAGGTTATGTTAGTCATGAAGTAAAATATAGATCACATGTAAAAGAAGGCATATGATCTCACAGACACAGCCAGAATAATAAAACATCAAAAGTGCAAAAACCAAGATCATATAAGTTAATGTTGACTCTGAAAAATAATATATCTGGAATGGGGATAAATGCATTCTTTTGCCTAGGCAATGTAGTGCAAGAGATTGTTTGCCAGATGCCAAAACTTACATCGGAAAAGCTAGTGGAGCCTTTAAAATGTGATTGGAATATGAAACAAAGCTGAGAGTCTTTAAGAGGAGTGGCTGGGCTCCAGTAATGGATTAGAGAACTGACAGCCCAACAAAGCCATCCAAAAGAAACTCAACAGCTTCTAGTGCAAATACCTGCCATGGATCTTTAACATCAGTTAGTTTAACATAGTGACAAATGATGGTATACTTCAGAGAGCATTGTGGTCAATAACTTCAGGGAGAAGATTGATCTGCATTAGGTAGCTTCTGAGAATGCTTGAAATGAGGACCATTAGTGAGCATAGAATTGGAACCAAGTGGTAAAAGGGTTAGAGGTTGACCAATAGGAACTGTACATAACACAATAACAACAAATGCAGCTCAAGTGCACTTGCAACTTTGGAAGCTGGAGGCAAAAGCCTGTCTTATGTGACTCAATGACACAGCAAGAACAATGATGTAGTGCTTAAGTATTAAGGATATGGGTCAGTATTTGGTAACTTAACTGTCTGCCTAATTAACTGAAATAAGTCAAATAATCCTTCAGAAGTCCGGCATGTTTAGGTAAATGGAACAATGTGACAGAAAGGGAAATCCACCACAATCCTTTACAACAAAAATATTTCTTGACTATTTTCAAAGTTGAATATTTTTGCAGGAAATTTTGCCCTCTTTTGTATCCTTGCTACAATTTATCACACAATAGGTTAGACCAGGTCAATTTTGAACGTGCCCTTTCAAAAGACAGATGCATTTGTAAGTATCCCCTAAATGGAAACGGAAGAAAGGGTGTGGAGTGTCCAGCATCTTCCCGCCACCATGCCATCTTGCCAATGGTGGGGAAGGTGGAGAACGGCCCTCCAGCCCAGAGGCCAAATGAGCCACTTAAGTCTGATGGAATATTCTCCACTTGCCTGAATGAAGCAGATCCAACAAGACTCAAGAAGCTCAACACCATCCAGGGCAAAGCAGACTGCTTTATTGGCACCTCACCCACCACCATAAATATTCATTCTACTCTCCATTGCTGACTGTGGCTATAGTGTGTACGCTATACAAGTTGCACTGCAGTATACCTCACCAAGCATCATTTGACAACACCTTCCAAACCTGTGATCTCTACCACCTAGAAGGACAAGGGCAGCAGATGCATGGGAGCACCACCACCACCACCCTCCAGGCCACACACTATCCTGACTTAGAACTGTATCGCCATTCCTTCACTGTCGCTGGGTCGAATTCTGCAACTCCCTACCTAACAGCACGAGGGTGGACCCGCATCACATGGACTGTAGCAGTTCAAGAAGGTGGCTCACTACCACCTTCTCAAGGGCAGTATAGATAGGCAATAAATGCTGACCATGCCAATGATGCTCCCAGCCCATAAAAGAATAATAAAAAAATTAAGGGCCTTTTCCTGACGTCAGTGACATTTTACCAGCAGCGGGTGGGTCCTTCATCACATGGAGAAATCACAACGTAAACCCTGATAGCCTCCCAGTGGACTCAGGGAAGGGGGAGAACTTCCAATTTGGGCAGTCTTTGGCTCACGGAGATTCCCCCAGCAGCAGAGGCCACCCTTGTGGCAATGTGCTGCCTTCCCTCACCAGTCCCTCTCTCCCTTTCACAGGAGACTGTCTGACTTGCTCCAATGCCCCCAAGACCCCACTTTCCTAGCTGGGAGGGTGCTATCCTTCCATGGAATCCTCTTCTTTCAGGTGCAGTCCGAGCAGTGGCCACTGCTCCTAAAGGCGCTGCTGAAACTGCTGAGGTATCGGCCCTCTGATTGACTGGCTTCTCTGGGAGGCTGGTGACTATCTTTAACATGAAGTCTGCCTGGTTACGACCAATTAGTGGCCTGCTGCCCATAAAATGCGGCTCCCAGTACCGCAGACCACTGAAGCAGGCTCACCATCTCCACCTCCACCCTGGCTTCTGAACCACCACTGTGAGAACCAAATTCCAGCTCAAGTTTTACTTTCTCACTGCAGGACTTGGTAATCTTTTAGTCTGAAATGCAATGATGAAGGTGGTGTGAATGAGTACAGCACAGAGTGAAGGACACATTGCATGAAGAAAATACTTAGGTATTGTTCTTGTTTGGACAAGAACTTGTCAACCCAATCTGCCTGAAGAAATGAATTATTTCTGGTTTTAGAATCCATTATTTTTGTTTTCTCCCAGAGTCAGAATATATTAAATCTTATTATTTCTGTTAAAAGAAATCACTTTGAGCTAAAGATTTAGGAGCACGTATGGAGTATCCCTTTCCATTCTTGGTATTTCAATGCCTGAGGCATGGTAACTATTTTAAGACACCTGCATACTGTGATGGATCTGTGTTATGCAAATACCCTAAAAACATATTCAATCTGAGCTTTGGGTTTAAGGAGAGAGGAAAAGTACTCAGAGATAGTTGTGCACAGCTGGAGTTCACTGGTGGAAAGCAGTCTGTCAATCACAAATGCATGTAATCAGCATTCGTATAAATGATAGGCTTATCTGTTCACAATGATTTCAATGAGGATCATACTAAATCATCGAATTAGCTGTAGGACTACAATTAATGCTGTCTGAGAATTAGTTAGACTTTGATATATGACAGAGGTTTTGAACAGATAATGTTTTACTTATACAGATTGGGGCAGAGTTTCCACTTTAGGTGCAATTGGGAATTTTTTTTATGCATCCAGTGGGCCACTGGGTCAAATGGTCATGTGATGTGGGTGTCACTGGCTAGGCCAACATTTATTGCTCATCCCTAATTGCCCTTGTTTAGAGGGCATTTAAGTGTCAACTGCATTTCTGTGGGTCTAGAGTCACATGTGGGTCAGATCAGGTAGAGAGATTTTCTTCCCTAAAGGACATTAGTAAGCCAGATGGGCTTTTAATAACAATCGGCAGCAGTTTCATGGTCATCATCAGACTTTTAATTCCAGATTTTTATTTGAATTCAGATTCCACTATCTGCCGTGTTGGGATTCAAACCCGGGTCCCCTGAGCATTACCCTGGGTCTCTGGATTACCAGTCTAGTGACAATACCATTACACCATTACATCCCTCAATGGGGCACAAATTGTGCTTGAAATTACCCTGGGTGGGTCACAGTTCAAGTTTTCACGAAATGTAATTGTATAATTGGAAATAAAAAGTCTTCCATGAGTCAGTACAATCAGTCAGGTCTTCATTTTTCTTTTGCATTAGAAGAATTCATTGATATATTTAAGATTAATAATCTGGTGCCTTTTTATTAATGGGTTCACAACAAAAAGATTGCATTTTTAAGACGTGTCTAGTCCTCACCTGTGTGTAACCTGATTTTACAGCACTGAAAAATGACTTAAATGCAGTATTGAACCATTTGCTAAGCTGTTTCTTAGTAAATCAAATATTTTAGTCATTTTAAAATCTTTCAAAACATGCCTACAGGTGATTGCGCCTAAAACATTGAGACCAAATTGGAAACCCTCCTCGAATAACCATAAGCAGCCACAATCTTTCATCAGAGCAGTGATATTGCGATGTTCCTAGATCTGCTTTGCATTTGCAGCAGTTTCTGCATTTCCTTTATGAGTATACCTTCTTCATCAAATTGTGCAGGTGTGAAAAAAAGCAAAGGTACAGTATTAAACTGATGAAATCATGTTGTGTGTCATTAGCAATAAATTTTATAAAATCATTAGGGATAGAAATAGACATGGGCAAGGATATAAAACAGATGGTGTTGCATTGGTTATTCCTAATTCAGTTTACCACTCTTGTCCAATTTCTGCCCCCCCAATAAGTTAATAATGTTGTTAAAATGGCAGCCAAAAATACAAATTTTTTAAAGCATGCTAATCTATTTTTTTCATCTTAACGTTGCTGCAGTACAAGTGTAGGCAAAGTATTACATTAAGCACAAAGGCTTGGATTTTTGTCCTTGAGGCAGAAAGCAAGAGTTGGGAAAATTCCAGGCTTGACCCGCCCACCTCAGGAAAAAGTGCCCACAAAGGACCTTCGTTGCTGGGGGTGGCTGTGGACTGCAGTTGGGCCAGCCAATCCAGGGAAAAGTTTGGAGCCAGCAGTCCGAGTTAGAATAAAAACACAAAGGCTCTCCAGGTCCACCCCTCACAACCCCTCACCCTCCAAACACTCACCAATCCCATCCGTGCAACCTCATGCCCCCCCCACTGACCCCCTGTGGCTCCCTCATATTCCTATGCCAAGCTCTGCCCTTCTACTTACCCCTATGGCCCCTCATGCCCTCCATGCCAAGCTCTGCCCTTCCACCCACCCCCTATAGCCCTCAGCCCCCATACTAAGCTATGCCACATTCACATTCATCCACTTAGAATGCACATCAATGATCAATAAAAACATAGTGCCTAAAAATGAACCTGCATAATCAATATGTCGTTTAGCCCAGGATCAACTAGGCCACTCCCACAAATGCTGTAGAGCTAAAATGGGCAACTTCTGTTGTTGCTGACACTGGAGACAGTGCTTGACCATGCTTTCAATGTCACTGTCTATGCCTGGCCACCAGACATAACTTCATGCAAGCATCTTCATCTTCAAAATGCCTGTGAAGCTCTGTCAAGAGTTGTTCACCTCCTTGCGAAGGGATGACGACTCTTGATCCCCACAACAAGATTCCAACTTGGCAACTTAACTGTTTTATGGCATAGGATAGTCTTATCTCTTCAGGCATGGTGAATTTGAACACCCTTACAATACAAGGTCTCGGAATTTGGACAAAATTGGATCTCTGCTTTTCCAATTCCTTATTCACTTCACACACACAGGCGAAGAGTCCAAGAAATTCCACACAAGTACAACATCTTGTGGCACTGGAACATGTACAATGTTATCTGGTAACGGGAGATGACTGAGTGTGTCTGCATTTGCAATATGCACGCCAGGACGGTGCATGAAGAAATACTCATTCGTAGATAATTTCAAAGCCCAACGTTGTATTCTTGCTGGTACTATTGGTGGAATGGCTTTATCCTCACTGAATAAACCCATTAATGAGTTATGGTCTGACACAATGGTGAAATGTCGTCCATGCAGATACTGGTGAAATTTCTAGCTGTGAATAACCCTTCTTGGCTACAGAGGGGGTTCTGGAGACATAGCTGATTGGCCTTTCTGATCTGATTTCTGTCTTTTCTTTTTCTGTTTGCCGCAGAGTTTTGTCTTGCCCTTCATTTTGATTTCACAGTCAGCCAAATTTCTCTCTGGTAAAATCTTAACTTGGCACAGTTTGGTAGCTGAGCTACCCATGGCTTCATCATCCACTTGCATCTAGGAAAGTTCCATGATTTTTCCTTCTGATACCTGTTTAGTTTCATTCAGCTGATTCTTCAGTCTCTTTCTTGTATCTCTTGGCTTTTTCCTGGGAAATTAAACATTGTTGTGTCTCCTGTGCCAACTGTATCTTCAGTTTGTTCAGAGTGGCACTAAATTTATTTTGTTTTTCTTCATGATTTTCCAGGGGAACCAACTCTGACCTGAGAGATCCTTGTATCATGTAAAGGTCCTTCAATTCTCCTAATTCATTCTGAAAAGCTCTGTCATATTCCCTTAACAGCTCAGGAACTCCTCCTGTACTCACTTTAAATATTTCAGATCAGATGGGCTTAATTTTTTGTAACAAGCTGCAGCCCAGAAGACTAGATCCTTCACCTGTCACTATGATGACTGGAAGTTGAGCAGTCTGTTGCCTATAGGACACAGGTATTGTAGCAATGCCCTTTACCTATATGGACTCTCCAATGTATGTCTTCAACTGAGCCTTGGTTTGCTCCAGTGGCTGGGTACCATCATTTAGGTATTTAAATGTGTGCTCTCCCACCACTGTGCTTGAGGCTTCCATACCTACCTCCATTACTAGAAGCTTCCCATTCACCTGAATGGTGATGGTATTGGTTCAGTTTTTATTGCTTTGACATTGTAAGGGGCATAGCTATCGGTATTGGAGGCTTCAGGTCCTGTTTTATTATGCACTTGAATCATCTTGGTCTGCTATCTTATGGACTGTCTCAATTTCACCCTGCATTGCTTTATTACATGCCCTTTTTTGTGGCTGTAATGACATTCTGCCACCCTGAATCAGCAGGTGTCTGGTACATGGTTACCCTCACATCTGTAACAGGTTAATTTCGGAGTTACTGCTGAAATGCTTCCACTAGGCCTTTCCATTTTTCTAGCAGTAGAGACTGTCTCTCACTTCGCTGCTGTCTCTCTGGTTTCATTGCCATGGCCGGCATTAGATTCTTGCCCCAACTGAGGAATGGCACCATGTTGCACATTCTGTAAAGCCTGCAAGTCCTTTGCAGCATTTTCCATGGATAGTGCTATTTGCACGGCGCGCTTCAAATCGATATTAACTTCTGCGAGTAGATGGCACTGAAAGGTGCCGTCGTGAATGCCTCAAGCTAACCGGTCCTGCAACATCTCATTGAGTGTGCCTCTGAAGTCACAGTGTTCAGACAACTGCTTCAACTTCACTGTATAAGTTGCGATGGACTCTCCCGGGGCCCTTACTCTGGAGTTAACCTTAAACCACTGCATTATTATCAACAGCATCGGCTGAAAATGCACCTTCCCGAGGTCTAGCAATTCGTTAAAAGATTTAGAGCTGGGCGCGTTCGGGGCTGTCTGGCTGAGGATGAGATTGTATGCCTTGTTACCACAGACACTCAAAAGAATTGCTTTCTGTTTCTCCTCTGCGGTTATTTCATTCACCACGAAATAAAAACCTCAACATACTGGGTCCAGTCCTCCATGGCCAGATCTTAAGGGTTGATTCTGCTGAACAGTGGCACGACTGGTGAGTATACTTTTCTTTTTTCCTAAGAACTGATGTATTCACATTCACAAGGGGATGTGCAGCGTCGGAGCTATCCCATCCTCATCACCAAATGTAATGAACTTGTTGTACCAGACAGGTTTATTACTTGAAACAGATAACTTTATTACAGAACTCTTTTAGAAGCTACATGCTTGAATCAGGTCCACAACTAGAAAGTTCCGCCTCCTGGATTACCCTCACTTAGGGCTCATTCGTCAGAACAATCACGTGACCTCTAATAGGCAGGAGGAAAGGTTATACCTTCAATCACTAAGCAGACCAGTGGGAGTGAAGGCAATGGGTAAAGACATTCTGTTCAAGGCAGGAAAAAGGTAGAGGGAGATAAATACTTGTATTGAGAGAAAAAGGGTAGAAACTGACACAACAAGATACCCTTTTTGAGTGATGTGGAAGAGAGAAAGAAGAATGTTCAGAGCTCTGTATGAGAATTAAATAAGAGAAATTGAGAGAGTGTGAGCAACTCCTTTCAAGTTATGAGAAAACAAAGACAAATACTTTCAGTGAGGGTTGAGATAAACAGCCTGTTGGGAGAGGTGCAGAAAGAGAGAAGGAGGCAGGAACCTTTGTGAATATTTTGGAGCCATCACTGTCTTTGTGGGAGTTAAGGGGCAGCTGCTAATAAGGCTTAGCAACATTATAAACTAGTGCATTGTCCAAATTACATGATCAATGTGATCCAGTAATAGATCCAATAATAGCAGAATAATGATCCAGACAATTGGGAATATAGGAATTATTCAACAGAAAAAGACAAATGTCCATCTAGTTCAGCTTCTACCATTTGTCATGAAAGTGGACTATAGCCCAAATTACTTAGGAAAAATTGAACTTTTAAGTAAGATATGAGTTTTTTTTCAAAAAGGACTTTTAAGCAAAAGCTGGCTGAGACAGAAAAGTAACCACTTGCTGGAAAATTCCTACATGAATTACACTTGACCAACTAACCCAGAGAACCAAATGTCATACCTAAAAAGGTGTCAAGGCCAACTTCAGACAGAGACACTTCAAAGAAAAAAGATGCAATGCAAACACTGTACTGAAATCTCGTGTGGTTGCTGAGATAATGGAAGCTGATTACCATTTTAGCAGAAACCAACTCCTGTGAGTTATATCCCAGACTGCAGACATGAACAAAAGGAAAGCAGATCTGGGTGAAAGACAAGTTTGTTTTTTTTCTCTCCTCCAGGAATACACAAGAAAATGGGTAAAAAACCAACTGCAACCCTGGTCTCTGTGTGCTAGTTTTGGTGTTCCAGGCCTGGTGTGCGAGGGTGAGTTGTGAAGTTCAACTAGGCACCCCTGTGCTTGCAGGTAAAAATGTCCCTTCTCACTGATTGCTGCAAGGAAGTCACAAGTCAACAAAACCACAGTCAAAAAGGGAACAGGACAAATCCTTTCAGCTAACCTGCAGAACAAAAACCAACTGCTCAACTGCCAAAGTCAGCTCTAACAGAATCATCCAACTTAACAGCCGCAACGTTTCATCATCTAATCCTCACGGAACAGCCAAAGACAGATTCATATTTCTTTGTAACTTTTATTTCTGGACTCACTTCTGATTTATAATCTGTGTGTATGTGTGTTGCAGTTTTATTATTTTTTTCCTTCTCTTTTAGTAACTAATAAACTCACTCTTTCTTTAACTCAAGAAAGCCTGGTTAAATTGGCTCCTTTTAAAACATAAATATATTTGGACAGGTAAAAGGTATCCATGAGGGAAGGAACCCTTTTTAAAATTAGCCTTGTTGTGACCAATCAAAAGGGTTGAATAAAGAAGGGTAGCTAGTTCACCCCTCCTCACACAGGAGCATAACAATTTGGGGGAACCTTGCCCGGGGACTGGTCATAATACATCCTAGTGGTCACACAATACAAAAATAATGCATTTCTTGATGAATCAATCCCTATCACCTAGGCCTGAATCTTCTGGTGAGTGGGCCCTGCTCGCCAACGCGTAAAATAACGCGCGGTGATGTTGGGCGTGTGTCCCGATGTCATCGTGCGTCATTCCAGTCTTCAGTCCAGCCAAACTGTCAAAGGCCTATTAAGGCCACTTAACAACTAATTAAACTAATTGTCTGGGCTGCCCATCCAACCTTAAGGTTGACGGGCAGGTGTAGAGCCCAGTTGGTCTTCGCATCTTTCATGAAATCTCATCCACGGGTGGGATGAGGTTTCATCAAAGCTTTATAAATCAAATAAAATCTTTTATTAAAATTCATTGACATGTCCCAGCTCATGTGACACATGAGCCTCAGGTGCCTCAGGGAGGTTCCTGCACTCTTTCGCACGCATGTGCAAAAGAGCGCAGGCCCTGACTCTCCCTCTTCCCCCCACCCACACAGGGAGCGCTGAGTGCTCATGTAAAACCCGCCATGTAAAATGGTGGCGTGCAGCTGATGACGGGCAGCCTTCCGCTGCATGCCCGCTCCTGCCCAGCCCGCACGTCGGGGAGAACATTCTCCCCCTAGTTTAGACCAGATCAGGATATGAGGTGAAGAAATGCCCAATGGTGGAAAGTTTTGGGAATCTTAGGTGAAAGCTGCCTGTTCCCCTTCAAGCATGCCACACCTACCATGTACCATGTCTGAAATTTCTCTTATACTGTCTCTCAAAATATTATTTTCTGAAAGAAATCTATCTAATTAGCATTTGAATTGATCAGTTGTGTGTGCTTCATCCATCTCCCCAGGGGGCCTGCTCCATAGATTTACCAATTATTTTCTAAGTGTTTCCGCAGACTGTATCCTCTAGCTGTACTGTTTTGGAAACATGAAAAATCTTGTCTCTTTAGAACCCTAACAACAACAATGACAGTCTGCATTTATATAGCACCCCGAACATAGCAAACTAAAGCATAGCTTCACAAAAGCATTATCAATCAAAATGCTGAAACTAAGCATAGATGATGAAAAGCTTCATCAAGGAAGTAGATTTGGGAATGCCTTAAAGAAAAAGAGCGAGGTAAAGAGGTGGGAATGTTTACCCAGGGAATTTCGCAGCTTAGTGCTAAGACCAGGGCCCAGGAGAGGGGGTTTCACAAGGTGCAAAACACTGGGGCCTGGATGCAGGTGTCCAGGCTCAAGCAAACATTTTCCACATATGAAACTGGTCCTTTTCTTCATAAAAAAAGATGTAGTATTAACCTGCTGTATACTCAACATTCCCCAGGGACAGATTGTGGGCTGTTGCATAAAGTTTCATTGGCTCGTGCATTCAAGTTTTCTGAATTTGATATCTCCCTGCCTTTGGATAGATGGGGAGGAGCCTAGGGAGGAATATACTAACTCCTGAGGCATCCAAGGCTGTGATAGGATAGCAAGGACATCATTGAGAAACTCTCTTTTTGAATATTGGAAGCTGATTGGTGGATAGCAGAGGTCAGAGGCAGCCACAAGAAACATTCTGAAAGATCAAAGCAATGAGTGATATTTTGTACACTATATCGAGAAAACCCTTATATATATTTTCTTTTACAGTATAAAGATTTTATTGCAAATGTAATGGTATAATACTGGTACATGAAGTGTCCACCATGGTTGATATTGATTTAGACAGTCAGACGAAGGGTTTTACCCTTCATTTCTTCTGCAATATCAGTGATAACTGACAAGCAAATGTGATGCCTACATATTGATTGATCAATTATATACACAAAACATAATCATATCAATAATGTTACAAGGAAGTTATCATGACAAAAAATCTTACATTGAACTCAATGCTGAAATTGTGATGATCTGTCGGAACATACTCACTTGGTCAATTAACTCACTAACTCTTCAGCCTGGAGAATTAAACATTTAGAGCTTCATAGACAAAAAAGACTTTGTGTTCACCTGTTTTACAAATTTAGTGAGTAGTAATAATTCAAAGCATAATTAGCAAACAACTATGATAAATTATGCTGTTGTAATTTTGATTGAAGTACAGTTTAGTAATAAAAAGTCTATATTTTCTTTTTTGTACCAACAGTTTCTACCGTGTTTCCTGAAAATGCTGCCAGTCAACAGATTGAGGATTCTACTTGAGATGGTCCTCAATCACAATATGTTCAAATTCCTTCAGATGGTAGAGGCTGATTATCTCCATTTTCAGTTTTCCAAGTGAAAACGACCAAATGGTGAAGTTAAGAAGTGAGACTGGCTGTTTTTTCAGTCCTCATAAGTGTAGGTAGTTGTGCTTCCCTTGCTGGCTGTTTGCTACACAGCTTAGTCAGATATCCAATACCTCTTATAAAAACAAAAAAACTGCGGATGCTGGAAATCCAAAACAAAAACAGAATTACCTGGAAAAACTCAGCAGGTCTGGCAGCATCGGCGGAGAAGAAAAGAGTTGACGTTTCGAGTCCTCATGACCCTTCGACAGAACTTGAGTTCGAGCCCAAGAAAGAGTTGAAATATAAGCTGGTTTAAGGTGTGTGTGTGTGGGGGGCGGAGAGAGAGAAAGAGAGAGAGAGAAGTGGAGGGGGGGTGTGGTTGTAGGGACAAACAAGCAGTGATAGAAGCAGATCATCAAAAGATGTCAACAACAATAGAACAAAAGAACACATAGGAGTTAAAGTTGGTGTTATTATCTAAATGAATGTGCTAATTAAGAATGGATGGTAGGGGACTCAAGGTATAGCTCTAGTGGGGATGGGGAGAGCATAAAATATTTTAAAATATTTAAAAATAATGGAAATAGGTGGGAAAAGAAAAATCTATATAATTTATTGGGAAAAAAAGAAAGGGGGAAACAGAAAGGGGGTGGGGATGGGGGAGGGAGCTCACGACCTAAAGTTGTTGAATTCAATATTCAGTCCAGAAGGCTGTAAAGTGCCTAGTCAGAAGATGAGGTGTTGTTCTTCCAGTTTGCGTTGGGCTTCACTGGAACAATGTAGCAAGCCAAGGACAGACATGCGGGCAAGAGAGCAGGGTGGAGTGTTAAAATGGCAAGCGACAGGGAGGTTTGGGTCATTCTTGCGGACAGACCGCAGGTATTCTGCAAAGCGGTCGCCCAGTTTACGTTTGGTCTCTCCAATGTAGAGGAGACCACATTGGGAGCAACGAATGCAGTAGACTAAGTTGGGGGAAATGCAAGTGAAATGCTGCTTCACTTGAAAGGAGTGTTTGGGCCCTTGGACGGTGAGGAGAGAGGAGGTGAAGGGGCAGGTGTTGCATCTTTTGCGTGGGCATGGGGTGGTGCCATAGGAGGGGGTTGAGGAGTAGGGGGTGATGGAGGAGTGGATCAGGGTGTCTCGGAGGGAGTGATCCCTACAGAATGCTGATAGTGGGGGTGAAGGGAAGATGTGTTTGGTGGTGGCATCATGCTGGAGTTGGTGGAAATGGCGGAGGATGATCCTTTGAATGCGGAGGCTGGTGGGGTGATAAGTGAGGACAAGGGGGATGCTATCATGTTTCTGGGAGGAGGAGAAGGCGTGAGGGCGGATGCGCGGGAGATGGGCTGGACACGGTTGAGGGCCCTGTCAACGACCGTGGGTGGAAAACCTCGGTTAAGGAAGAAGGAGGACATGTCAGAGGAACTGTTTTTGAAGGTGGCATCATCGGAACAGATGCGACGGAGGGGAGGGAACTGAAAGAATGGGATGGAGTCCTTACAGGAAGCGGGGTGTGAGGAGCTGTAGTCGAGGTAGCTGTGGGAGTCGGTGGGTTTGTAATGGATATTGGTGGACAGTCTATCACCAGAGATTGAGACAGAGAGGTCAAGGAAGGGAAGGGAAGTGTCAGAGATGGACCACGTGAAAATGATGGAGGGGTGGAGATTGGAAGCAAAATTAATAAATTTTTCCAAGTCCTGACGAGAGCATGAAGCGGCACCGAAGCAATCATCGATGTACCGGAGAAAGAGTTGTGGAAGGGGGCCGGAGTAGGACTGGAACAAGGAAAATTCCACATACCCCATAAAGAGACAGGCATAGCTGGGGCCCATGCGGGTACCCATAGCCACACCTTTTATTTGGAGGAAGTGAGAGGAGTTGAAGGAGAAATTGTTCAGCGTGAGAACAAGTTCAGCCAGACGGAGGAGAGTAGTGGTGGATGGGGATTGTTCTGGCCTCTGTTCGAGGAAGAAGCTAAGGGCCCTCAGATCATCCTGGTGGGGGATGGAGGTGTAGAGGAATTGGACGTCCATGGTGAAGAGGAAGCGGTTGGGGCCAGGGTACTGGAAATTGTTGATGTGACGTAAGGTGTCAGAGGAATCACGGATGTAGGTGGGAAGGGACTGGACAAGGGGAGAGAGAAGGGAGTCAAGATAACGAGAAATGAGTTCTGTGGGGCAGGAGCAAGCTGACACGATCGGTCTACCGGGGCAGTTCTGTTTATGCATTTTGGGTAGGAGATAGAAGCGGGCCCTCCGAGGTTGGGCGACTATCAGGTTGGAAGCTGTCACTGACCTCATCTCCTCTGGGGATCTTCCTCCCACAGCTTCCAACCTGACAGTCGCCCAACCTCGGAAGGTCCGCTTCTATCTCCTACCCAAAATCCACAAACAGAACTGCCCCGGTAGACCGATCGTGTCAGCTTGCTCCTGCCCCACAGAACTCATTTCTCGTTATCTTGACTCCCTTCTCTCTCCCCTTGTCCAGTCCCTTCCCACCTACATCCGTGATTCCTCTGACACCTTACGTCACATCAACAATTTCCAGTTCCCTGGCCCCAACCACTTCCTCTTCACCATGAATATCCAATCCCTCTACACCTCCATCCCCCACCAGGATGGTCTGAGGGTCCTTAGTTTCTTCCTCGAACAGAGGCCCGAACAATCCCCATCCACCACTACTCTCCTCCGTCTGGCTGAACTTGTTCTCACGCTGAACAATTTCTCCTTCAACTCCTCTCACTTCCTCCAAATAAAAGGTGTGGCTATGGGTACCCGCATGGGCCCCAGCTATGCCTGTCTCTTTATGTGGTATGTGGAATTTTCCTTGTTCCAGTCCTACTCCGGCCCCCTTCCACAACTCTTTCTCCGGTACATCGATGATTGCTTCAGTGCCGCTTCATGCTCTCGTCAGGACTTGGAAAAATTTATTAATTTTGCTTCCAATCTCCACCCCTCCATCATTTTCACGTGGTCCATCTCTGACACTTCCCTTCCCTTCCTTGACCTCTCTGTCTCAATCTCTGGTGATAGACTGTCCACCAATATCCATTACAAACCCACCGACTCCCACAGCTACCTCGACTACAGCTCCTCACACCCCGCTTCCTGTAAGGACTCCATCCCATTCTCTCAGTTCCTTCGCCTCCATCGCATCTGTTCCAATGATGCCACCTTCAAAAACAGTTCCTCTGACATGTCCTCCTTCTTCCTTAACCGAGGTTTTCCACCCACAGTCGTTGACAGGGCCCTCAACCGCGTCCAGCCCATCTCCCGTGCATGCGCCCTCACGCCTTCTCCTCCCTCCCAGAAACATGATAGGGTCCCCCTTGTCCTCACTTATCACCCCACCAGCCTCCGCATTCAAAGGATCATCCTCCGCCATTTCTGCCAACTCCAGCATGATGCCACCAACAAACACCTCTTCCCTTCACCCCCCCTATCGACATTCCGTAGGGATCGCTCCCTCCGGGACACCCTGGTCCACTCCTCCATCACCCCCTACTCCTCAACCCCCTCCTATGGCACCACCCCATGCCCACGCAAAAGATGCAACACCTGCCCCTTCACTTCCTCTCTCCTCACCGTCCAAGGGCCCAAACACTCCTTTCAAGTGAAGCAGCATTTCACTTGCATTTCCCCCAACTTAGTCTACTGCATTCGTTGCTCCCAATGTGGTCTCCTCTACATTGGAGAGACCAAACGTAAACTGGGCGACCGCTTTGCAGAACACCTGCGGTCTGTCCGCAAGAATGACCCAAACCTCCCTGTCGCTTGCCATTTTAACACTCCACCCTGCTCTCTTGCCTACGTGTCTGTCCTTGGCTTGCTACATTGCTCCAGTGAAGCCCAACGCAAACTGGAAGAACAACACCTCATCTTCCGACTAGGCACTTTACAGCCTTCTGGACTGAATATTGAATTCAACAACTTTAGGTCGTGAGCTCCCTCCCCCATCCCCACCCCCTTTCTGTTTCCCCCTTTCTTTTTTTTCCAATAAATTATATAGATTTTTCTTTTCCCACCTATTTTCATTTATTTCAAATATTTTAAAATATCTTATGCTCTCCCCACCCCCACTAGAGCTATACCTTGAGTCCCCTACCATCCATTCTTAATTAGCACATTCGTTTAGATAATATCACCAACTTTAACTCCTATGTGTTCTTTTGTTCTATTGTTGTTGACATCTTTTGATGATCTGCTCCTATCACTGCTTGTTTGTCCCTACAACCACACCCCCCTCCACTTCTCTCTCTCTCTCTCTCTCTCCGCCCCCCACACACACACACCTTAAACCAGCTTATATTTCAACTCTTTCTTGGGCTCGAACTCAAGTTCTGTCGAAGGGTCATGAGGACTCGAAACGTCAACTCTTTTCTTCTCCGCCGATGCTGCCAGACCTGCTGAGTTTTTCCAGGTAATTCTGTTTTTGTATCCAATACCTCTTCCTTAGCAACTGGTGGGTTTGGTAAAGATAGTCTACCTGGAAAAAGCCTTCCAGATCATGAAAACAACACATATCATAAAAAGTGTTATCTTGAACTGCACCTGTTCGGAATACACTCGGCTGGCAAGTCCGGCATTGATGATCAGTTAACTCAAACCATTCAGTCAGAAACAGATCAACGGAGTGTACTCAAGAAAATCCTTGAGTTCATCATTACAATGGAGGAAAGAGAAGTTCCTTTTCAGGGTGAGTCAAACAGAATTGGTGATGTTAATGATATTTTTCAGGCCTAATCGAGCTTTTGTCTCATCATAATCAAATTCTTCATGCATGTAGCTTAAGTGAAAGAAGCTCAGAAACAAGAAAAGTGTCCTCACGCTCGGGAGGTTGGGGTGGGGAAGGGGAATAATGGGCCCAAGAACAGGAGAAGTACCAGGGCCCAAGGTTCTCTTTTGGGCGCTGGCTAAGACTGCTGAAAGCACTGCTGCCAAAGATGAAGGAATTAAAATCAGGGCTGCACAATTTGCCAGAATTAGAGGAACACAAGTATCTTGGAGGTTTATAGAGCTGGAAAAGGTGACAGGGATAGGGAGGGGCAAGGCCCTGGAGTGATTTTTAATGTAAAAATTAGAAGAAGTGTTTTAAAATTGAGATGTTGCTTAACTGGGAGCAGGAAACAGAGGGGTTATGGGTAAAAGATACTTGAAGCAAATTGAGATATGAGCAGCAGAATGTTGGATGGGCACAATTTTACCTATCACAGAAGAAGAGAAACCAGCCAGAATAGTATTGGAATAATTGAGTCTGAAGATGCTAGCGGCGTAGATGAGAGTTTCAGCAGCAGATGAGCTGAGCTGCGTTTGGTCATGTTACAGATGTCAAGTAGGCAGGCTTGGTGATGTGTAGATATGTAGCTGGAAGTTCATCTCGGGATCAAACACAACACAAATGTTGTCAGTTGTCTTGTTTAGCTCCAGGCAGTCACCAGGGAGAGGGATGAAAATGGTGGCTAGAGAATAGGCTGAATATTACAGCACGTTTCGGTGGGCAGAAATCACACCCAGAATGCGTGGCTTGCCGACTCCCACCCTTGCTATCATCTTCCACCATGTAATACGGCAATCATCCAACTGATGGTCGCAGGGCAGGTTTGAAGCCTATGATGTCACTGGATTGTTGTTCCCCTACACACCGGCTGTATTTGCAGGCCATGATCCAGAAGGTAGTCACAGCCATTAATTTAAAGGGGCACCTGGCACAGAACAGTGCCGGGTTCCCCTGTGATTTACTGCAGCTGGGAGCAAGAAGGAAGTTAGTGAATTCTGCAAGATTGACCACCATTGGCTGAAGTAAGTTTTATTAACCTGAGTAATGTTTGGAATTCTGCAGAGTCTTAGGGCAGAATCATCCCAGATTTGCATTAAGTGCCATAGTGGGCTGAACAAAGGATGTTTTACTCACCGGCTGCAATGGCGGCTTTTCACACCATATCATCCCAACCCCGCCTCATTAATCATGCTTTCCTGGGAAACATGCCATTTCTCTGGCAGGTGAGCTCTCATTTTCCCACCACGTCGTCAACTCACTGCTTCCTCACGCTGGGTGCCACATTTAAAATGTAGCCGCGTGCATACCTCTCAGTGCTTCCAGCCCAGGACTGCTGCAAAGAAGACATGGCCCCAAAAGGCAAGAAGACTGCATGTCCCTGCCTTAGTGATGCATCCCTGGAATACCTTTTAGACGCTGTGGAGGCCCACTGTGATGTCCTCTACCCCTGCTCTGGGCAAAGGTCAAAGGTCAGTAAGCAAGGTCAGGGGAGGCAATGGTAGTCAGTGACAACACCTTATAAAAGAAGACAGCCACCCTGTGCCGCTAGAGGGTGAATGATCTCCTCCACTCTGCCAGGGCAAGTCACTCTTCTCATCACTCCAAACTCACACACTCACAAACCCATCACACATCCACATGGATCTCACACCTCAAGGGACAACACCACTACACCACTAACTCTCTCACACATCCTCATATCTCCATCAGGCGCATATCCTCTGGAGCTCACGTCCTCATTCTGTCCATGGCTCTGCTCACCACACAAACATTCCACACAGTGTCATGTGTCCTGCTCACACTCTCTCCAACTGTTTTCATGCAAAAGATGCTGGCTCAAAGTAGCAGGGAGAGGACCGAGACTGGGGGTGGAGGGCCCTAATTAGGCCCCTCACTCTTCATGCTGACAGGTGAGCACATGAACCGTGTCTGCGGCAAGGGTGAGGCTGGTGGTGAGCACCACATGTGGACCTGCACCCCACCTTGCCTACCTCAATTCAAATGTGAGTGCTCTCTCTCCTGCTTTTGACTCTGCTGCCATGCGCTAATTATCTCTACTTTGGTTTTCAGGGAGCTCTGCCAAGTGACCAACACCCTCAGCCAGCCAGTCCCTCAGGTCCATCCATGTCCTCAGCTCCAGCCAAGAGGGCACTTCCTCCATTGAAGAACTGGAAATAAGCAACAAGGAAGATCCGTCACAGTGCTTACCCACACCCTCCACCAGCGCAGAGACACACACCTTGGTAGCACCTAGATCTAGAGCAGGCTCAAGTTCACAATCTGATGGTCACCGCAAGGACATGTGTCCGCTGCAGGTGGAGGCAGGTTCAGCTGAGCTCCCTGGAACTCAGAGGACTGCTGGAGAAGAGGCATCTGTGAGGTCCGAGTCAGATGACGAGCTTCTGGATTCAGCATTCCAACTCATCCTGGAGAGTCAGCAGAAGGTGTGGGAAGATCACAAAGAGCTGTTGGAAACCGTCAATGGAGTGGCATGTGAGTTGGAGGAGTCCATCCGCCTGCTCTCTGATGAAGCAGTGCCCACAAGTGCATGTATGGAGGTCTCCATGGGAAGGATGGCAGATGCAATGGTGCATCTCCGAGCTGACCATTTGAGCTGACCTTCATCTCCAGCCATCCAATACTTGCACCCCCATGCAGCAACTGCTCCCACCCACCACGACTTTCCTTTCACTTTCATTAGCACCACATGGATTATGAGATATGACACCTGAGTCTCATTCCAGCCTTAAAACAGCAAAGGTATACCTCCAAACCACAGCTTCCAATGGCAAATGATAACAGCACTCACAGAGGCCTGAACTGCTGAGGTGAAACAAATGACCCAGTTGCTGACTTTAATCCTTTCCTTACAATCATTCAGTGCAAAAAACGTGATCCCCACCTGGCATGATTCACACCCTCTGCATGTTTTATTACTCACAGTACGTATTATTCCAGTCAATTGCCAACTTTAACAAGCTCAACAACCCAAATTCCAATCAATTTGAATAAGGTGGGTGATTTCTAGGGTCGCCCGCTTAGCAGATTATCATGTTCTGGCTTGATGATGTTGGGAATGTGACCCGACATCATCCTTTCTAATAATATGTTGGCGCGGGTGCAGTACAGGGCCGTAATCGCCCATTAGCTTTGACCTTTCCAAAATTTAATTGAAAGAATTTTCTGGTTGCTCTCTTTTGTATCCTTTCAATTACTGCAATATATTTCCGATACTATGGTCACCTAAGAGGGTAACATCCCGGCCTCTGAGCTAGAAGCTCTGGGTTCAAGTCCCACACCACGGTTTGATGGCTATCGAAAATGCATTCGTAATGCAGACACACAGGTTGAGTATCAACCTATAAATCCTTCCAACCTATGCTGATGTCAGGCGGTAAGAGAGGGAGAGATTCTTGATCAGTCATGTAATTGAAAGAGCATTGGAACCTCCCCCATATCTCCAGACCAGAACATGCCACAGCAAATTGCACTCCTTGACTGAACTTTAACACACCCACTGTGGTGAGCAGAACTATCCACTGTATTTTAAGTGTTGTTGCTACAAATAATTTATGTAGTGGCAAAATTACTTTGCTATTTTTGTGCAATATTGAAATGCAAACCTCTTAATTTCACTGTTTTATGGTAAATGCAGATTATTTAATGCTGATTTAATTATGCTTTTTATATTATGAGCCTTTTTCCAAATATGTTTATGCTTTGAAATACAAGGCACTTAAATGGTTATTACTTGAGCAAACTTTTCACTTTTTCTGTTCAATGCCTTTTTGTCTTCATGCCAGTTTCCTTTATAATTTCATAGGTAGATATAAAACATTATCACTGAAAAAAGAGACATGTCTAAACTTTTTGTCTTGCATTCATCAGGACACTCACAAGAATACCAATATAAGGGGGAAAACAACAATTTATACTGTATGTGAAGAGAGTGTTGATTGGTTGGCAAGTGGCATTGCCATGGAGAATGCAACACTGATGGTGACTGACAGTTAACAGCCAAACATTGTTTGAAATTTAAACCAGGCAGCTTGACCCTGATTTCTCACAACATTGCCCTGATGAATGAGTCAGCAAATGATTGTCACTTATTTTGTTTAGCTGAAACCAATCAGCACTCTCTTAAGCTTATACAATTTCTCTTTTTTCAGCAATACTCGAGTTCTGTACTATCAAACATATACTAAAACATTATCTGTTAGCTTCTTTCCTGCAAAGCTTACAGCATTTAGAATTTTTAAAAATCTTTTGTCCCTGGTTCTTTTTTAATGTATTCACATTCAACACAATTTATTTCCTGCTCTAAACTTTTCCCCAATGCCCACTCAGAGCACTGTAATAACTCAATGTAACACTAATAGGCTTGTTGCACAAATTGGTCTAAGCTGTGATGTTGGAAAAACTCATTAACATTGCTACATGTCAAATCATGGTATATTCATAAGGTTTTAACACTCATTTAATATTTAAAAGTCTGTTGTGCATTATGAAAACTTAAATGCATTGATTTAACACCATCTGAGTTCACAAAATCTGGTTGGAATATGAATGGTTGAATTTGAATGCCATGAACTAAGATGCCCTCCATCAGCAGGTGAAACTGAAATCACCCAGAGGAAAGGAGAAATCAGAAGTATCAACTGACAGCTGTCCCCATAACAACCCACAAACCTAAAACTTCAGCAACTGTGACACAGATGGCCAAAAAGCCCAGGTGTAAATCCTGCATCTAGGGACATTAAACAGTGTAAAATAATGTACATATGGGTGTGTGCTAAACTCCAGATGGTTGGACATTTACTTTAGGTGTTAATGTGTTAAAACATGCACGTTTGCTCTTATTAGCTCTAGTCATAAAGCACAGATCACTAAAACTATGAACAGGAAACATGCATGTATTAATATGATAGAGAAGGGATAATGTCTAGGCTCTGCATTTCTGGTAGGAAACATTGGCTGCCAGGCACATCAGAAATGCGAGTGGACACTGCAAAATTAAACAATTACCCCAAGACAGACTGTTTCCCAGCTATGATATATTCACAGTCATATTTTTTGCTTTAATTTGTTAAAGCGTTCAAATTCAGCATTGGCTAAGAGAGTGCTAAAACAGATTAGCTGAGGGAAGTACAGATGGTTGAACAATTGAGTTTTGATGATATCAGTTTATAAACTCAAGTAATAGAAGAAGATGCAGTGAATAAACCTATACAAATTATATCTGTGATCCATTTGATTTACCTTTCTCTCTGATTAATTCATTTTCCTTTGTAAAGAAAGTTAAACACTTCCTATATTGATGCTATGTGCAATCAATCTGTCTTTATGGATCACTGAAAACAGAAATACTTACAGTCAATATAACTGGATTGATCATTGGAATATTTTCCAGTTATCCTGACACGTTGTTGCAATAAAAAAGTGGTAACTCAAGTCCTCACCTGACCCTCGTATAGGGCAGCATGAGACTCACCTGGTGGATGGAATGTCACTCCCGTTGCATTTAAGACTGCACAGTATTTCACTCCAATGTGGTGCCAATCCTGGTTTAAAAAAATACTCAGAAGATCTCTCAGACCTTCTGGTTACTTTAAAAGCATACACTGAAATGCTTTTTAACGAGAAATTGCTTCTGGCTATGGTCTCAAAACATTTAACATGCAATGGGTCAGCTAGAGCTCGAATGTGTGTAAGCATAGAGCATGCTCCTGATTGGGAAATGCGATTTGGAGCCAGAAAGTATCAACAAGGGACCAGCTGACTAGACTTGTTTCTTAGGCTACTTTTCACTGATGTTCTGCAGCTTTATTAAAATTAATTGGATCTATCTCCTAAAAATTTGTCAAGTTGGAGTTCTTCATTCAGGACTACATTTCATTTGTGGTGTGTCAAGATTATCCATTTCATCCTGAAGTAATTGGGTAGTGAAATTACCAATGAAAAGTAGGGCCAATGTGAGTATAAAGAAATGAATACTTTAGCCTTGATTTCGAAGCAGAAACGATGGTGAGGATTTTAGAGATAATCATTATTAATGTGCAAACTGGACAGCAATTTACATTTCAATAAGATAACTCCTCATTCTTCTAAATTCCAATGATTATAGGCCCAAATTGCTCAACGTTTCTTCATAAGGCAATCTTTTCATCCCAGGACTCAGCCCAGTGAACCTTTACTGATCTGCTTCCAAACCAAAAATGCCCCTCCTTAAGTAAGGAGACCAAAACTCTACATTGTACACCAGGTGTGGTCTCACCAATGTGTTATACAGTTGTAAGAAGACTTTTCAACTTTTATACTCCTTCCCCCTTGCAATAAAGACCTATTTTCCATTTGCCTTCTAAATTACTTGCTGTAACTGCATGCTAACTTCTTGTGATTCACATATAATGACACCAAGATCCCTCTGTACCACAGTAATCGGCAGTCTCTCTCCATTTAAATTATATACTGCTATTCTATTCTTCCTGCCAAAGTGGACAACCTCACAATTTCCCACATTATACTCAAGTGACAAATTTTTGCCCACTCAATTAACCTACCTACATCCCTTTCCAGATGCATTGTATCCTCTTTACAACTTGCTTTCCTACCTATCTTTGTATCATCAGCAAATTTGGTTACAATACATTTGGTCCCTTCACCAAGTCATTAAGGTCTTAGATGGTCTTTGAGGCAGAGGCCTAGCAAAATGATAGGAGGATGTGTTGGAGTGGATCCCTGACATCTTCCCACTGCCAACCAATTTTCCAGTGGTGATCATGCCAGGCCAGCTATCAGGCAATTCAGCCTATTAAGCAGCCACTTGACCATGAATGTACATGGGCTTTACCCTTTTCTATGGAGCCAGCAGGTTCCATGGAGCATCAATGAGCCTGCTCAAAGGAGGTGAGAAATGTGCAGTAGGTGACCGTTAGCTGTAACTAGCAACCATTGAGTTCTGCTACATTTAGAAGCTGACAGGTTCAGGTCAGACCATCAAAGACAGGGGCACTTAGAATAATTACAGTGTAAGTCTACAGTGATTGGCAGATTGTGGTAGAGTGCTTCCAAAGCCTCCTGAAGCGAGTGTAGACAACCCAAAGGTGGAGGAGGGGTTGGGGGGTGGGGGTGTGGTTGGCGGGGCTGTGTGGTGGTTTCAGTACCTTTGTGCCATAAAGACTCTGAAGCTAAATGGGTGTTCTGCACTCAGGGTTTGATTCCTTCTGAGGCTGCAGCCTCCACATGGAGAAAGGTAGCAATGGATAGTGGAGAATCAGCAGCATAAGGCTTTGATGGGATATGGTGAGGAAGGGATAGAGAGGCCATAAGAGTAATAAGGGCACAAAGTGGAAATATAGTGGCAATAAGGCAGGCTAATGTTTGAAGAAGACATCACCCATCTCAAATTGTGTACAAATGATTAGCTTTAGGATTAGCATCAGTGTCTCTTAAGACTCCAACTGTCCAGACAGGCCGTAGCAGATCTGTGCAGGATTCTGGAGGAAGACTTGAGGGCACTGGAATGTGATAGTCACCCATTGCCTGTGGCGGGGAAGGTGACTATGGAATTCAACATTTTTGCACAGGCTCATTCCAGGGATCATTTGGAGGCATATGTAGAATACCTCAGTCAACATCACATTACTGCGTTTAAGCAGGTGATGGATGCCTTGTTCTAGAAAGCAGGGGAATACATTAGGTTTCATACCAATCAGGCCAACAAAGCTGAGAGGGCAATTGTGATCAATGCTATGGAAGGATTCCCTCAGGTCAGGCGGCTGTAGACTCCAATTGTAGTCTTGACATTCAATGGCATTACTATCACTGAATCCCCCACTATCAACATACCATTGACCAAAAACTGAACTGGAGCAGCCATATAAACACTGTGGCTACAAGAGCAGGTCAGAGGCTAGGAATCATGCGACAAGTAACTCACCTCCTGACTCCCCAAAGCCTGTCCACATTCTACAAGGACAAGTCAGGAATGTGATGGAATACTCCTCACTTGCCTGGATGAGTTCAGCTCCCACAACACTCCGGAAGCTTGACAGTGTCCAGGACAAAACAGTCCACTTGATTGGCACCACATCCACAAACAGTCATTCCCTCCACCTTTGATGAACAGTAGCAGCAGTGTGTACCATCTACAAGATGCACTGCAGGAATTCATCAAGGCTCCTTAGACAGCACCTTCCAAACAACGATCAAGTAGAAGGACAAGGGCAGCAGATAGATGGGCACACCACCACCTGGAAGTTTCCCTCCAAGTCACACACCAGCCTGACTAGAAAATATATCACTGTTCCTTCACTGTCACTGTGTCAAAATCCTGGAACTCCCTCCCTAACTGCACTGTGGGTGTACCTACACCACATGAACTGCAGCAGTTCAAGAAGGCAATTCACCACAGTCTTCTCAAGAGCAACTAGGGATGGACGATAAATGCTGGCCTCACCAATGAAGCCAACATCCTTGGAATGAATAAAACAAAATGCCTCCTCAGAGCATCTTGGTACATTCGTCAATGTTCTTATAGTCTGAGACTACTGCAAAAGGATACAGCAAATGTGTGCAAGCTTCCTGGGAAGCTGCCATGACTCACACATCCTGAGACAGTCCAAGTTGCCTTGACTATTCATGCCACCCTTTGTGGATGGATCCTGAGTGACAAGGGCTTTCCACTAAAGATACGGCTGCTTTACCTGTGTGGAACCCGAACATAGAGACAGAGAGAACCTACAACATCGAGCGTAAAATGAACCAAAATAGCGTCAGGCGAATGTCCTGATGTCATCGAGCACTCGCGCAATTTTTCAGTCAGCGCGCCCACCAACAACTAACTGTTAAGGCCATTAAATTAATAATTAAATGGAAATTTTGGCTCAGCCAGGTGGCCTTTGGATTTTTTATGAAACTTCATCCACAGGCCGGATGAGGTTTCCAACAGGAATTAAAAATACAATACAAATGTTCGAATCAAATTTATAACATGTCCCTGCTCATGTGACAGGGTCACATCAGTGGGGATATGTTTTCAACATTTTTAATTTCTTCATTTGTGTTTGCAAAAATCTTCAGCTCCCAGAGGCAGCTCCATGCCTCAGGGAGCCTTCAGTGCGTGCATCCATGTGCACACGAAAACTTCCATGCTCACCCTCTGAATGCAGTAGCATCTGTCCTCACACCTTCCTCTCCCTCCCGGAACCATGATAGGGTCCCCCTTGCCCTCACTTATCATCCCACCAACCTCCGCATTCAAAGGATCACCCTCCACCATTTCCGCCAACTCCAGCAGATACCACCACCAAACACATCTTCCCTTCCCTCCCCCTGGTGGTTTTTTGCAGGGATCATTCTCTCCGGGACACCCTGGTCCACTCCTCCATCACCCCCTACACCTCAACCCCCTCCCATGGCACCTTCCCATGCAACTGCAGAAGGTGTTACACCTGCCCCTTTACTTCCCCACTCCTCACCGTCCAAGGGCCCAAACACTCCTTTCAAGTGAACCAGCGCTTCACTTGCACTTCCCTCAATTTAGTCTGCTGCATCGCTGCTCCCAATGCAGTTTCCTCTACATTAGAGAGACCAAATGCAGACTGGGTGACCACTTTGCTGAACACCTTCTCTCTGTCCACAAGCATGACCCAGACCTCCCTGTCGCTTGCCATTTCAACACTCCACCCTGCTCTCATGCCGACATGTCTGTCCTTGGCCTGCTGCATTGTTCCAGTGAAGCTCAAAGCAAACTAGAGGATCAGCACCTCATCTTTACAACCTTTCGGACTTAATATTGAGTTCAACAATTTCAGATCATGAACTCTCTCCTCCATCCCCACCCCCTATCTGATCCCCCTTTTTCCAATAGTTTATAATTTAAAAATATATATATATTTTTCTTTTCCCACATATTTTAAAATTTATTTCAATCTATTGTTTTATCTCCACCTTTTAGTTCATTTCGTTCCCTTCCCCCCACCCCACCCCCACCAGGGCCATCTGCCACTAGCTTGTCCTGCTTGCTACCCTTAATGTCCCCATTAGCACATTCCTTAGATAATATCATCACCATCTACACCCCTTTGTCCTTTTGTCTATGACATCTTTGGCAATCCCTTCTTTGCCTCCACTTATCACAGGCCCCCTACCCAGCTCTACCTTTCCCATCCCCCTCTAACAGCTTATATTTCTCCTCATTTCTCTATTTCCTTAGTTCTGATGAAGGGTCATACGGACTCGAAACATAAACTGCAGATGCTTTCCGACCAGCTGAGTTTTTCCAGGTATTTTTGTTTTTGTTTTGGATTTCCAGCATCCGCAGTGGTTTGCTTTTATCTTAGTACAGGGAGTGTTCCTTGTGCCCATTCAAAACATGGTCTAACCTAATTTCTAGACTGAAACATTTAATCAGTCCACAAAGTAATTTTCAGAATCTTCACACTCAAAATCTCAACATTGAAGAAGGACAGAAAAAAGGGGAGAAAATAAAAGAGAATTAATGAGTCCAGATAAAGGAGAGAGAGCGAGAAGTAAATAAACAGTTACAATCACAGATAAGTGATTTCTGCTCATAATACGCAAATGCTGCTTGATTTACGAAAGATATTTTTAATTCATTTTCATTTGTTTTCATTGATTTGTTCATATCGTGTCATTTATATGTTGAACATTTTCCACTGAAGATGTATTTCAATGGATTTCCTGGGGCCATGAATAGAATGATTTAAATCATGTACATAACAATGGGTTTACTGGCTCAATCAAGAAAATATAAGAATCGCCAAAATTTAGCTCACCCATCACACTGGATCATTTTCCACAGAAATCAGTATATCAGTTTTATTATAACGCAAAATGATTCATCACTCCCTCCCTTCCACTCGGAAGCAGATTTGCTTTGCCTGTTTGTAGTCTTTGTAGGCAACAAGTCATTTTATGAAACTGCCACTCCTGCAAGGGAATTTTAAGGGAATTGGGAGCCTTCCTTGATTTTGGATTGAAAAGTCTGGAAGGTGTGTGACCAAACTCTCCCAATTCATTCCACGCAGCTGGATTTCACACGCGAGCTCATATTCTTAAAATGAATCTGTTACTGTCATACTAAACATACACTCAAGTTACAATAGTCATATAAAGAAGTTTTAATTATCTGAATTCATCATTACTTTGATGGTTTGATCTGAGAGGGGTCTATTTAGCATTGGATGGATTTTTAAAAAAAGCATCAGATTTTAAGCAATCAGAAACCTTCCCTATAAAATTATGCATTTACTAGAAGCTTACCATTTTATTGTGTAATTAATAGAGCAGGCTTTGCTTTAAAAAATGTGAATAATTGTGGCTTTAAAAGCACATACTGGTTCTTAGCTTAAATGCAGTTCACTGAATAAATACTTATCGTAGCTTCCACTTGATTTTTACTTATTTAATACAATTATAATGCCTATTGCAAACTGTGTAAGTTCAAAAGAAAGATTTGTATTTGCTTTGCACCTTCTGACTGTGAATTTCTTTTAAGTTATATTAAGAAATTGGCTGCCATTTTACAGCAGAAAAAAATATAAAAAAACCATTAGGGGAATGATTAGTTAATCTGTTTTTTATCACGTCGGTTGAGGGTAGATGGTACTTAATACTTCACAAAACTCCTTATTCTTTATCAAACAGTGCTGTATGATCTTTAAGATCCACTTGAGCAGATAAGCAGTGTTGGATTAATGTCTTAACCAGAAGCTGGCCATTCTGACATTGAAGCATTTCATTAGTACATTAGTGTCAATTTAGATGATGTACTTGTGGCCTGGAATGGGGCTGAACCTACTACTTTCTGCCTCAGAAGCAAGACTGGATTAGTATCAGATTGATTGGAAAGAGTTTTTTTTAAGAGTATTATCAGTTACAGAAATAAAATTATGTTTAATTATTTGGTATTTATATTTTTATTTTGTTTCTTTTGTGAAAGCTTTATGCTTGAAAAAGCCCAGACACAATCATTGGGATAATTGATTGGGAGAAGTTGCTGAGGCAAACAATTCAAAAGGATGAAATTAACATGCAGAGCAGTTGACAAGATTGTTGAAGCAACTTGGGTTAATGACTCGAGCTATTGATGTTCATTCTGCCTGCACTATGTCAGGGAATTGATGTCAGCTCCCATTCAGTATCCAGAAATGAAATGATTTCTGGTCTCTTTGTGTCAATGGGTAACATTCACCGAGTGAGTTCATGAATGACATCAGCTAAGTGTATTTTGGGTCTTCCAGCAGCTTTGGAAGGAAAGAAAGGTACAAATCATGGATTTACGTGACAGGCATAAGAATTTTGCTAACTTATGTATGTGACTCATTGAAATATCTTCCCTGTAGAGCACCCTTCCTCTTAAAGCTATAGCGGGTTGTTCTATAAGCTAAGCTCTCAACTCTTCCATTGAGGTACAAATTGCACTTTATTATTTTCTGATGTTATTCATTCTGGGGATGTGGACTTCACAGTCCTCAAGTGATCCCCAGCATCATGGATGATGCCAATTCAATTCAGCCAATTCAATTCACTCCACGTGATATCAAGAAATGGCTGAGGGCATTGGATACTGCAAAGACTGTGGGCAATGTCAAAATTCCAGAAACAGTGCTGAAGATTTGGGGTGGAATTGTCCCAGATTTGCACTAAATATGGTAGCAGGCGAGTAAAACAATGCTTTATCCGCTGGCCGCAATGGCGGGTTTTCACGCCATATCATCCCAAACCCGCCACATTATTTATGCACTCCTGGGAAACAAGCTGTTCCTATGGCGAGCAGACTCTCATTTGCCCACCATCACCCTGCTGCTGCATCACGCTGGGTGCCATATTTAAAGTCCAGCCGCAAGAACACATCTCAGTGCTTCCACACCACCACTGCTGCATGGAAGCAATGGCCCTGAAACTGAAGAAGCCTTCATCCCCCAGGTACAGAACCTTTTGGATGCCATGGAGGCCTGCCAGGATGCCCTCTACCCCTGCACTGGCCGCAGGATGGGCAGCAACAGCACTAACCCAGTTTGGGAGGCGGTGGCAGTGGTGGTCAGTGCGAATACCCTACAAAGGAGGACAGCCACCCAGTGCTGCAAGAGGATGAATGATCTCCTCTCTTCCGCTAGGGTAAGTCACTCTCCTCATCACTCATAACTCACACACACACAAACACATCACACATCCACAGAGACCTCACATACTACCAGTTCAAGGGACATCACCATTCACTTTCTCATTCTCACTGTCATTGTCTCATCCCATCCATACGACCACTCACCACCCACACAGACCAGGCATACTTATCATCTGGCCTGGCAGGCGTCCTGCTTATACTTACTTCATCGCTGTTCATACAGGACAAGCTGGCACACAACAAGACGGAGAGTTCACAGACCAGTGGAGGAATGCCTGATATCAAAGTCCTCACTGGCTTTGAAAAGACAGCCATCCAGCTGTGGTCCTGTGCTGATGGTGAGGTCGGCAGTGCTCTACCAAGTGAGGATCCAACAGTGTAACATCCATCAGACAACCATGCTGTGAGTGATGCGTCCTGTTTCACAGGCCACTGCGATGCACTAATAGTCTCCCCCTGCTTCCACAGGCACATCTGCCAAACAGTTGACAGTCCATGACCCAGGGCCTCCAATCAAGCTCCGAAGAAACCTCTGAAGAGGAATCTGAAGGCACCCTCCCTGAAGTCCCGTAACAGTGCTCACCCACACCCTCCACCAGTGCAGAGACACACGTTTCGGTGGGACGCAGTTTTAGAATAGCCTTGGGATCATAATCTGATGAGCACATCGCACTTTCTGATGCACAACAGGCAGAGGCAGGGACCTCCCTGACATCCGGCACTTGGAGGATTGCTGGAGGCGAGAAATTCTTTGGGCCTGAGTCGGATGATGAGTCTCTGGACTCGGTCATGTCACAATTGCTGGAGCTGCAAAGGCAAGCTCGGGGACATCAGGAAAGGATGTCCACTGCACTCCTCAGATTGCAAGGCACAATGGAGGAGTTCATCTGCCTTCAGTCTGAGCTGATGGCACCATTATGCTAACACACCGAGATCAACATTGGTAGGATGGCGGCCACCATGGGGACCTTGGTCCAGCATGTCATTCCTGCACTGCTGCGCGGTTCAACTCCATTGCTTAAGCCATAGTTGGCCTCCAACAGTGTGTACGCGAGAGGGGTGCTGGGCAGCTCAATTTCATTGCAACTCCCCCTTCTCCTCAAGGAGTTAGCCTAGGGACCCCAGGCACCCACAGGGAGGAGGATTAGTAGGTGCACACTCCGGGCCCATCTCTCCAGGTGAGCCGGGAGTGTCCAGCCCATCCAACTCCCCTCTTCCTGTGACTTCACCAGCTCCAGCTCCACAGACCGAGGAGGGTGCCACTGCCACACAGCAGGACCCCGAAAGCAGGCCGGGGCCCTCCAAATCTTGGCCCTCCAGAGGATGCCCACCAAGGTTATCACAGACAGGGTGTCGCAGTCAGTAGGCTACCCACCTCTGCTATGGATGTCCAGGCAGCACCAAAACGTAGCGGCAGGGTTAGGAAAGTTAAGGAGAATTAGTTGCATAGCCCGGGCATGGGTGTTAATCACTTGTTACATATTGTTCACTATTGCCAATAAACTCCAAAGAATGTCTCCCTGCCTGTGACTCTTTGTTCTGATGAGCAGTGTTCTTGTCACTCAGGTGTGAAACCTTTCTGCAGAAGATAAAGACAGGTGTCTCAATCCAGCCTTCAGACCACAGTGATGGTCCAGCCTCATGCTTCCTGGAGACATTACTGATGCCTGCACCTCAGTGGTGCTGGTCATTGCTGCCAGAATGTAGTGGCAGGTGCCATAGAATTCTCTCATTCTCTCTGTATGCTCTCAGCACCTTTAAGGTGGGGCTGGCCCTCATGTCTGCAGCATCTGTGACCAGTGGTGCTGTGCTCCTGAAGCACTCAGGAAGCACACAAAGGAACAGATGCTTCTAAAGTTTTATGACTGCATCTGTATGATATGACCCTGATCACAGAGTGCAAGTGATCTGCCATAAGCCAGACTGTCGTCAAACGGTCACAGATGCAATGTGAGGATCTATGGGA
This sequence comes from Carcharodon carcharias, assembly GCF_017639515.1. NCBI lineage: Eukaryota > Metazoa > Chordata > Chondrichthyes > Lamniformes > Lamnidae > Carcharodon > Carcharodon carcharias. The sequence continues at coordinate 119,296,895 of NC_054469.1, read as the reverse complement.
TCAACGCACTGCATGTTGTCATCATCCTCCACAAATCTAGCAGCTATTTAGACATCTGGAGCACACCTGTCCCTTCCAGACAGTGTGAGGGCCTCAACTCCATCATCATTGCCTCCGAGGACCTCCTCATCCTCATCACCATTGATGTCCTCCTCATCAGAGGAGACGTGCAGCTCCTCCATCTCCTCCTCAGCCAGCTTGTCTCCCCATTGCAATGCCAGGTTGTAATGGACAAAGCAGATGACGACGATGCATGAAACTCTCTGCGGACTGTACTGAAGGGCTCCACCAGACCGATCCAGATACCGGAACTGCATCTTCAGTACTCCGACGGTCTGCTCCACCAAGTTGTGAGCTGCCGTTGAGGCTCGTTATACCGTCACTCTGTTGCAGTCTGAGGCTGCCACATGGGTGTCATCAGCCATGACCTCAGCGCTAGCCTTTGTCCCCGAGAAGCCATTCTTGCAGCTTATGTGGACCCTGGAAGACTCTAGTGACCTGTGACAGACTGAGGGTGTAGGCATCGTGCACACTCCCTGGAAACCATGTGTATACCTGCAGGATGTGTTTCTGATGGTCACATACTAGCTGCACACTTCAGCAAATGGCACCCCTTGCAGTTGATATAGTCCACCATGTGTTGTGGCTGAGATCTGAGCGCCACGAGTGCAGTCGAAAACACCCTGCACCTGTGGGAAACACCAGATCTGGGCAAATCCAATCGCTCTTGCATTCTGGCAGTCCTGGTCCCGGGCCAAATGCACAAAGTTGTGTGCCCTCGCAAAGATGGCATCCGTGACCTCATGGATAATTTGTGGGTGGAGGCTTGTGAGATCCCACAGAGGTCACCTGTAGAGCCCTGAAAGGATGCACTGACATAGAAATTGAGCACCACGGTCACTTTCATGGCCATTGGCAATGTATGCCCCCCATGTCCCTATGGCGCCAAATCCTGCAGCAGGTGGCATATGTGACCAGCCAGATCCCTAGACATGTGCAGTCTTCAGCTACACTTATTCTCGGTCATCTGTAGGAATTAAAGGCGGTGTCTATAGACCCTGGATGTCACTAGCCACTGGACTATGACAGCTCGCTGTGACTCTTGGGTGGTATGTGTGGGAGCCCCAGCCGTCCCTTCTTCCTGCAGTTGCTGCTCCTGCCTCTGCTCAGTCAGGAGCCTCAGTTGCTCTCTCCTCTGTCGTCTTTGCACTCTGTAGGCCATCAGGCATACAGCTAGTTCACCAGGCTCTATGTTCCTGGTGTACTCCTCCTGTAAGGTGAAAGCGAGGGACACGTGGTTAGCATGGGTGTACTAAGAACCTGTCCTGGTTACGTGTGAAGGCCCGTTAACGATTCCCAGAGAGTGCTCGCCACCACTTGGATTAGTGCATTGCATGGCTGCCTGAAACCCCACCCCCGTGCCCTACTCCACCCGACCAATTGGCGGCAGCTTTGCCCATCAGATTACATGCTGTGCTCTCAGCGCAGGCACAGGCATTCCCCTAACCCACACTGCAAGGCTGCCCAGTTAGCTTGAACCATGGGGGAGATTGGTCCAAACTGGGATACTGACATTGCAACGGACTGTGAGCACCTCCACCAGTGACTGCTCCATGGCCAGCTTCAGCCAGGAGACTGTACGATGTGTGCAGTCATCCAACTGTTCTGCTGTCCACTAAAATGCTCATGGCTTTGCAGTCTGTGCAGGGGTGGAGGGGCGGGCGAGGTGAGGGGTTGAAAAACTTTGGAGCACTTGGTGGCATTTTGATACCTCTGCATTGCTTGATTGGGCGGGTAAACTAATAGCCCAACTCCAATCCTATCAATGTGGATGCACCTGAACTGTCTGAGTTGCAGAGGAATGGTCACTTTATACAAGTTTCCCTAATATGTGGCCACTTCCCTCGCCCACCCTACGTCCCACCGCAAAGGCTTATGCGCTATATTCAATGACAGGCCCTTAGCCCCACCCCCTCCACAAGTTGCCTCAATGGCAGGGCTGCCCTTAACCCCGATCTCCCAGCGCCCCTCAAGCTTGAAGTGCAACATCCGACCCTGGCAAAAACTGCACAATGTTACTGTGTACCCACCTCCAAGTTCCCCTCAAAGTGCAGGACCCCAAGTGCACGCCTCTTATGTGTTGTTGTGAAACACATTGGCGTGCTTTCCTGCCAACATGGACAGACGATCCAGCGGGACGGGGGAACAATTCCGGTGGGCTGGCCTGATAATGATATGCAAATGTATTACAATGAGATTCCCGACATCCGATGGCGGGAAACACAGCCTGCAATCGGCCGGCTGAGTGGACAATCTCGAACTAGTTTCCTGCCATTGTAAAACTGGTCGTGCCATATTGTCCGCTCATGCCACCGATCATGCCTGATGCCTGCGGGCACACAAAATTCCGCCCTTCTGCTCCAGAACTTGCTGTGCCCCTAGCCAAGCTGTTCCTGTATAGCTACAACACAGGCATTTACCTGACTATGTGGAAAATTGCCCAGCTATGTCCTGTACACAAAAAGCAGGACAAATCCAACCCGACCAATTACCGCAAATCAGTCTACTCTCGATCATCAGTAAAGTGATGGAAGGGCTCATCAACAGTGTTATCAAATGGCACTTGCTTCGCAATAACCTGCTCACTGATGTCCAGCTTGGGTTCCACCAGGGCCACTCAGCTCCTGACCTCATTACAGTCTTGGTTCAAGCACGGACAAAATATCTGAACTCCCGAGATGAGGTGAGAATGACTGCACTTGACAGCAAAGCAGCATTTGACTGAGTGTGGCATCAAGGAGCCCCAGCAAAACTGGAGTAAATGGGAATCGGGGGAAAACTTTCCACTGGTTGGAGTCATACTGAGCACAAATGAAGATGGTTATGGCTGTTGAACAGCACTAATATAGTTTGAAGGAAGGATGTTATGTGACTTGGAGGGGAACTTGCTGGTGGTGGTGTTCCCATGTGTCTGCTGCAATTGTCCCTCGTTTACATGTTTGGAAGGTGTTATTGAAGGAGGCATGGTGAGTTGCTGCAGGGCATCTTGTATATGCTATTACTGCAGCCACTTTGCATCAGTGGTGGAGAGAATGAATGTTTAAGGTGGTGGATGGGGTCTGTTCAAGTGGCTACTTTAGCTTGGATGCTTCTTCAGTGATTTTGGAACTGCACTCTTCCAAGCAAGTGGAAAGGATTCCATCACACTCCTGACTTGTGCCTTGTGGAGGGCAGGCAGGCTGTTGGAGTGTCATTAGGTGAGTTAGTCATTCACAGAATTCCCAGCCATTGACCTGCTCTTGCAGCCACAGTATTTATATGGGCTGGTCCAGTTCAGTTTCTGGTTAATCATAACCCCCAAGATGCTGATAGTGGGGGATTCAGTGATGGTAATGCTGTTGATGATTGATGGGAGATGGTTAGATTCTCTCTTTTTGAGATGGTCATTGCCTGGCACATGTGTAGCATACATGTCACTTGCCACTTATGAACCCAAGCCTGAATGTTGTCCAGGTCTTGCTGCATGTGGGCACAGACTGCCTCAGTATCTGAGGAGCTATGAAAAGTACTCAACACTGCAATCATGAGTGAATATTACCACTTCTAACCTTAAGTTGGAGGCAAGGTCATTGATGAAGCTGCCGAAGATGGCTGGGCTTAAGACATTACTCTGAAGAATTCCTGCAGTGATTTCCTTGGTCTGCAATGATTGGCCTCCAACAACCACAACCACTTTACTTTGTATAAGGTATGACATTTTTTTAATTTTTTCATGAGATGTGGGCATTGCTGGCAAGGCCAGCATTTGTTGCCCAGTGCTAATTGCCCTTGAGGAGATGGTGGTGAGCTAACCAGTGAAGAGTTTTCCCTGTAATTCCCCTTGACTTCAATTTCATTGGGCTCCTTGATGCCACACTCAGTCAAATTCTGTTTTAATGTCAATCGTTTCTCTTTCACCTCTAGAATTCACGTCTTTAGTCTATGTTTGGACCAAGACTGTAATGTGGTCTGGACCAGACTGGGTCTGGCAGTACCCAAACTGAGCACCTGTAAGCAGTTTGTTGCTGAGGAAGTGACACTTGATAGCACTGTTAATGACACTTTCCATCACTTTGCTGTTGTTTGAGAGTAGACTGATGGTGTGGTGATTGGCTGAATTTGATTTATCCTGCTTTTTGTGGACAGGACATAGCTGGGTAATTTTCCAGTGGACTGGTAGACCCCTTGGTTGTAGCTGTATCGGAACAGCTTGGCATTGCCATCTATTTTTCTCCAGCTGTTTTGTAATTAACCATCTTTATTTTTTTCTTTGTGATTTCTTTATTTCACTTTCTTCTAGTTGTTAAAATCTTCATGGGGATCGGTAACCCAAAAGAACCAAATTTAGAGAAAGAATGAAGAAACCACCAGATAAGATTTCATTTTTTTTGTAACTCACTTTAATACGAATCAGAATCAATGTAAATTAACAGACAAATCATAGTCGGTACGAACTGTAAATTACACTTGGAATAGCAGATACAACAAAGACTATCTTATTCTATTAGTAGGTAGTCCACCCCATCTGTATAGTTCCCGTTTCTGTCACACAATCTTTCCAAGCAGAATTCCAGTTCCTTTGCTTCAAGGACTTAGCTGATTCTTGGCAGACAGCCTGCTCTTCTGTTTCCTCTTTGTGTCTGTGTTCTTCCTTCCTGTGGGCACTGTTTCCAGATCAAGGATTGCCAGATCACATGGTCCAGTATTTTTTATTATCTGAAAACTACTTTTGATCCCATTACAAGTAATACAAACTCTTGCAAGTCTTTTTCAAACATTTAAAAACAATTACAGATTCTCCAAACATTTTAAAGTAATTCAAATGTTCCTTACTGTTACTGCTTCCATGTCAGAGCCCATCACACTTACTCTTGAAAAGCTGAAGCTTTACCATAGTAACAAATTGGGTGACCACTTTGTGAAACATTTCATTTCAGTCCACATGACTCCGAACTTCCAGGGGCCTGTCGATTAATTGTCCACCCTACTCTCATGCTGACATCTCTGAACTTGGCCTGTTGAATTGTTCCAATGAGTCCTCAACCTAAGCTTGAGGAACAGAACCTCTCTTTTGATTAGGCACTTTTATAGTCTTCCAGACTCAACATTGAGTTCAACAATTTCAGGCCGTAAGCTCTGCCTCCTCTATTTGTTTTCCCTTTTCTTCACATGTTTCAGGTTTTCTCTTGGTTTTTGCTTTCAGACAGTAGCACATGTTTTGTTTCTTTGTTTCTCTTTTGCCTTGTCACAATTCCCTTTGGCCCTGGAAGACTAACTCTTCTATCGTTCAATCTCCTCTGTCTTTTATCCTATCAAAGACCCTCCTTTTGTCACTGTCTCACCCACCCCTTCCTCAAAATTTAGTTCATCTCTAACTTTTCCCAGTTCTAATGAAAGGTCATCAACCTGAAATGTTAACTCTGTTTCTTTCTCCACAGATGCTGCCTGATCTGCTGAGTATTTCCAGAATTTTCTGTTTTCATTACAACTTCAATCGACTTGTCTTACCCGTGACTTGCAGGGAAAAAGCTATGGCATCAATGTACAAGTGACATGAATGCCGGCATACTAAGAGATGTGATGAGGGAATATCTGCAATGTGCATAAACCATGCTGTATCTAGCTGGGGAATGCTTAAGCTGTGAATGTGGAAAATATTCCATTTAATGCACTGTCATTCATCATGTTCATGAGCACAAAATTCGGCCAATCTTTAAAAGAAAATAAATTGCATAGTACAACATGTAAAGACAAGTTAAATTAGCTGTAGCATTTCTACTGCGAACAGAACAAAATGGAAAAAAAATTAGATTTGTTTAATAAACAAGTGCTGCAAATTAGCAGCATAAGTGCGTATTAGGATGAATTTCCTGATGTAAACAATTTAGTGATGCGACCAGGAGCAATGAGTTTAAAGATTGCTGCTATTGCACTGGAATGAATTCACAGGTTTTCCAAGATTGGCCATAATTGCCTGCTGTATCAGGCACAAGCGCTGAAAACTGCATGCACAGAGAGCACTTGAAGGTTTGTGTCAGCATTGTCTTAGTGGTAGTACTTGAGCTTCAGAATCAGGGTTTGAGTTCAAGCCCTCATCCAAAGATTTAGGCTGTCGTGTAGTACTGAGGGACAAGAGTTGCACTATTGGAGGTGCTATTTTTGGATGAGATGTTAACAAGCAGCAATGGGATTTGTGAGCAGATAATCTGCTTTTGTGCTCTTGGTTGAGAGTTAAGTATTGGTCAGCACACCAAAATTGCTCCTGTTTTTCTTTGAAAAGTATCATGGGATATTTTACATCCACTTGAAAGGACAAATAGAAACTCAGCCGAACTGCTGATCTGAAAGGCAGCAGTGCTCCCTTAGTACTGCAGTGAAGTGTCACCTTGATTATGTGCTCAAGTCTCTTGCAGTGTGGCTTGAATTCAAAATCTTCTGATTCAGAAGTCAAAATGTTAACAAAGTTGACATTCCTATAAATGGGTCTTTATCCTGTTTGTATTTGATCTGCACTTCATGGGACATGAGTGGGAAACAGATGACAACATTTAAATGATGTGCAAATAACACACTCATAATATTATTTTCCAGGGAGTTTTGATGGCTAGCCAACCACAGCAGTCTGGTTTAATCCAAGGCAGTGGCTGGGGAGGAGAGACAGAAATAGCAGCGATGGTATGGTACTGTAATGGGGGCATTTGGGAATGGTTGAGGGGACAACATGGTTATTTCAGTCTTCCCAGTGTTTAACTGAAGGAAATTGTGGTTTGCTCTGGACTAGATGCCTGATAAGTAGGTCAACAATACAGAGGCACTAGAGGAGTCAAGAGGTGGTCAAAACTTTGAGATGGGTTTTATGTGCAACCTGACTCCACGTGTTCAGATAACTATCACCACATAGATGAGGAAAAGGAGGAAGTCAATGATAGGGCTTTGAGGGACTCCATTGATAATGGTACAGAGTCAAGAACAGAGGCCACTGCTGGAGGTGCTTTGACTATAATTAGCTAGGTAAGAAGGCAGTTCTCCTGAGCTGGACAATAGAGAGGCATTGGAGGAGGATGGTATAGTTGATCATGTCAAAGGCTACAGAATGGTAAAGAAGGCAGAGATATTTTAGCATAGCCACAGTTGTGGCTGGGGCAGAAACCAGCTGGAGAGTTTCAAACATAAAAATGTGGAGGGAATGGGCACAAATTTGGAAAGAGAGAACATACTCAAGAACTTTGAAGATGAAAGGGAGATTGGAGCTGGGATATTGGTTTTCAAACACAGGCTGGATGTGGGTTTTATGAGATGGTTGGCATATATGGGGTTCGAATGGGATGGAATTAGTGCGTGAAGAGATCGGACCGTTTAGAATGTTAGCTTTCATAGTGCAGGAAGGAACCTTATTTGATTGGTTGTTTAATGGAAATGGGGTTAAGTGAAAAGGACAGGACAGGAGAACCTTGGAGGAGGCTTTGCTTGGTGGGCCAAGGGAAGGAAAATGTAACTGAGCAGATAGATGGTCTCATATTTAGAAACAGCGAGGTTCCTCGCACTTGTTTTTGAAAAGGAGGGGGAGGGGAGAGGCATTTAAAAAGACATTTAACACCAGAGAAAAGTACAGAGTATTATCTTTGCTTTCCATGGTGATCCTGGAATAGTGAGTCATATATGGAGTGGAATATCAGGCCTAATAGTGCTCCGTGTGGTCCAGCTGGACCTGACAATAGATGGCTAAGCCAATTGTGTGCTAGATACACTAATCTATGCCCTTTGAATTTGAAGGAGCAAAGATGAGGAGAATATTTGTTCCAGAAGACGATTACACCTCTTAGAATAGGGTCAACTGTTTTAGTTGGTGGTAAGGGACAGGAGGATGTGACCGTGAGTGAGGTAGGTAAAGGGAGAGAGCAGACAGTAGTGGTGGAACCTTAGACTTTGCAATTGTCAAACAGGCACAAGTGCTACTCGTGTTGACAAATGTAAGGTCTGCAGGGTGGATGAGCAGACTGACCATGGTGCTATGGTACATGAAGCCGTTCAAGTAGGAGAAGCAACAAGGAATGCAATGGTAGTAGGGGATAGAATGACTGTTCTCTGCAGCAAAGGGCGAGAGTTCAGAAAGCTTTGTTGCCTGTCCATTGCCAGGGTTTGGGATATCTGCTCAGGGCTGGAGAGACTAACTTACAGTGGGTGGGGGGAGGATCCAGTTGTCACGGTCCAAGTCAGCACCAATGACATAGGTAGGATGATGAAGGAGGTTCTCCATAGTCAGTATGTGGAGCTAGGCACCACATTAAGAAGCAGAACCTCAAAGGTAATAATCTTTGGATTATTACCTGAGCCGTGTGCAAATTGGCATAGAGCAAATAAGATTTGAGAAATGAATGTGTGGCTGAAAGACTCATGTGGGGGAAGTGGGTTCTAGTTTATGGGGCACTGGCATCAGTACTGGGGAAAATGGGGGTGGACCATTGGAACGGCCTGCACCTGAACCACTCTGGAACCAGTGCTCTTGTGAACTGCATAACTACAAAAGTAGAGAGGGTTTTAAAAAATAGTGGAGACAAGGGATTAAATGTGTGAAGATGTGGCATATCAAAGAGTAGAAACAAGGTAAGAAAAGGTATGGGAAGTGAGAAACATCCCATGACAGATTTCATGAAAGTATAATAATTTGTAGAGTATTTTTCTGGTTTATTATGAAGTAGGTTTATGGGGGTAACTATAGTTGGGTCTGTCTCTGTGTGATTTAATTACATTTGGAGTCAAGCAGGCTGCAAGTTTAAATCATCAAAAGAAGCTAGGTGCCTGACATGCTAATGAGTAAACATGGATGCTGGCTTAGCATGGAAGGATTGAAGGGAATTTGCATTTATTGATAAATGAAGGGATATTTGGATTTCAAAGAGATTTTTGTCTGTATACAACTATCCAGGTAAGCAAGGCTAATGAATGTGTTTATTTTTCCCAAAGATTACTGGAAATAGTGCAACAAGGAAGTTTTTATATTATGAGGGAGATACTGTTTCAAAGATGTATGGAACATTAGAATTTACATATTAAAAAGAGAGAAAATGTAAAGCTAGGCATCAGGAGAAGGCCATGTAAGATGTAACTGGAGTGTGTGAAATAGCCTTAATGAAGCCTCCAGCATTTGCGCATAAGTCTGCTATCTACCAAAACAGAAGCTGAAGAAAAGCCATTTGGAATTCCACTGTCCAGGGTATTGTTCTAACTTGCTAAGTTTGTTTTAAATCTAAAATCTATTTTGGACAGTTGCCTTAAAAGGAGTTTAACTGGGGGTCAGGTTAATCAGGAATTTTAGGAGTTATTATAGTACTTGTAGTCTTATGCATGTGCTTGAAATATTTTATATTTTGTTAATAATTATTTCAATGTATTTATTTTTTAATCTCTAAAGGTCTTAGTGGACTTACTACTTCTGAAGTCAATGCATACATCTTGTAATAAATACAAATTGCAAAACCATTGCAATAGTGTGACCAAATTTCCCTTATGGATTTGATCATCTGGCAGGCATTGTCTGCCATGTCATAACACAGGAAGAGACAGAGAGCAAAAAGTAAATCAAAAGATAAGGCTAGAGGTTACAAAAATAATAGAAGGACAAAACTTCAGACTCTGTATCTGAATGCATATTGTTATGACCACAGTCAATGTCAATTGCTGCGCAAATCAAATCCCAGGGAGAAACTTGGTTTATGGGTCATAGCCTTTTTTTGGATTCTGAAAACAAGAAGAAGATATACTGATCCCAGTAGCAAGAAATTAGGTAACACTTTTGAGATTTTAAAAATTAAATGTAAAAGTTTTATTAACAAAAATAAAAGAAAAGTTAAGCACACAAAATTACAGTTATACAGTTAATCTTAGTCTTACAAAACATTCCCCTAAAAAAACTTTCTATTTGGTCAGACCTACAAGTAAACTCCTTGTAGGCAACACTCCCTTTTGGATGTTTAACTATAAAAAATCCAGTAATATTACCCAAGACAAACTGTTGTAGCTTTAATAAGGGCATGCAATTTGCCCTCTTAACTCTCTCTCTCACTCTGCTGTGGAAATCCAAACTTCAGAACAAAACTGCTGGTTGCAGGCTAAGACTTTTCTGTCCACTGGATGGCTGATTCAAACCTTCTCTCATCCCAGAGCCACAGCTCCCAACTCAGCTCCAGCTCAACAGCACAACAGCTATAGATCCCAACTACAGGAAATCTAAAACACCTTTATCCCTTTCATCTCAGGTTCCATTGTTCTCACACCTCTTTGAAACTCAAGTCTTCCAAATATAAAATCTTTCATGTCTCTATTTGTCTTTGCTTTCAGGTCAATAAAATATAATAGCCCCATTTCTGTTTACCTATGGAACTCCTGCAAGATGCAAGCTTGTTTCTTGACACCTCTGGCTTCCCTTTGATATTCAAACAAACTCTCAATTTATCTAAAAATGTGAATCTTGGATCTAACCTATTCACTTGTACCTCAAACCTAACACCTCTATCCTTTTCATGTTTTAAAAGTGGACCTGTTTCCTATTAATTGCTGGGCAGCTTAATTAAATCGTACACACACATGCACAGGCACACACAGCCATCTTCACAGAATAACATAATATTCCCAAAGTATACGAAAAAACATCCATTTCTCACAATGTAGTATTGGAAACAAAACAAATAAACTGACAGTGCAAATAGAGATTAATCCGTGTGACCTAATAGCCATTACAGAGTCATGGCTAAAGGATGGCATAGATTGGGACCTGAATATTGAAGGGTTGTGGCTTGTAGAAAGGATAGGAAGATAGGAAAAGATACAGGTTGGCTCAGTTAATTAAAGACAACATTAGCAAAGTAGAGAGGGAAGACCTCAGTTAAGGAAATCAGGGGCAGAATTTTACGGCCCCGTTTGGCAGGGACGGGGCTGTAAAATGTGGTGGGCCATTATAAATCCCATTGACGACAGCAGGAACATAACATCCCGCTGTCATAATATTCTGCCTCAGGATATAGAAGCAGTTTGGCTAATGATGAGGAATGATAAAGGCTAAAAGCCACTTGTGGGAGTGTTGTACAGGACCCCTAACAATAATTACATGGTAGGACGAGGTATCAAAGAAGAAATAGTGGGAGCTTGTCAGAAAGTTGCTGTGGTTATCATGGGGGATTTTAATTTACATATAGACTGGAATAATCAAATGGACGAAGTAGCATAGTTGAGGAATTCATATAATGTTTTTGAGATAATTTCTAAGATCAGCACATTCTGGAGCCAATCAGGGAACAGGATATATGAGACCTGATATTGTGCAACGAGATAGGATTAACTAATGACCTCATGGTGAAGACACCCCTCGGTTGCAGTGATCTTAATATGATTGAATTTTACATTAGGTTTGAGGGAGACGAAACTGGGACTAAGACTAGTATTTTAAACTTAAATAAGGGCAATTATGAGGGCATGAAAGCAGAGCTAGTGAAAGTAAATTGGCAATTCATGTGAAGGGATAGGTCAATGAAGATGCAGTGGTAGACATTTAAGGGAATATTTCAGAATACACAGAATAGATATGTTTGAATGAGAAAGAAAAATTCCAAGGGGAGGACCTACTATCTGTGGTTACCTAAAAAAGTTAAAGATAGTATCAAAATTAAAAAGCATATAGTTGCGCAAAGATGGGTGGCAGGTTAGAAGATTGGGCAGAATTAAAAAAAACAGCAACTAAAAGATTAATGAGAGTAAAATTAGTTTATGAGAGAAAGCTAGCTAGAAATATAAAGGCAGATAGTAAGGGTTTTTATACATTTTTTTTAAAAAGAGCTAACAAAGTGAACATTGGTTCTGTCAAAGATGAGCCTGGTCAATTAATAATGGAAAATAAGGATATGGCAGATGAATTGAACCAATATTTTGTATCGGTCTTCACTATGGAGGATACAAGTAACATTCCAGAAATAGCTGCAAACCAGGAAATGGAAGGGAGGGAGGAGCTCAAGAAAATTACAATCACCAAGGAAGTGGTACTTATCAAATCTTTGGAACTTCAGGTCCTGGTGAATTTCATCCTGCGGTCTTAAAAGAAGTGGCTAGTGAGATAGTTGGTGCATTGATAAAGTGCCACATCAAAGGTTATTGCAGAAATAAAAGCTCATGGTGTAGGGGATAACATAGTGGTATGGATAGAAGATTGTCTAGCTAACAGGAAGCAGAGAGTTGACATAAATGGGTCTTTTTCAGGTTGGCAGGATGTGATGAGTGGTGTGCCACAGGGATCAGTGCTGGGGCCTCAACTTTTTACAATTTATATAAATGACATGGATGAAGGGACCGAAGGAATGGTACTAAATTTGCTGATGGCACAAAGATAGGTAGGAAGGTAAATTGTGATGAGGACATAAGGTGTCTACAAAGTGACATAGATAGGTTAAGTGAGATGGCAAAGATCTAGCAAATGGAGTATAATGTGGGCAAATGTGTAATCATTCATTTTGGTAGGAAGAATAAAAAGAGGCTTATTATCTAAATGTGAGAGATTGTAGAGACCTGAGATTCAGAGGGATGTGGGTGTCCTAGTCCTAGAATCACAAAAGGTTAGTATGCAGGTACAGCAAGTAATTAGGAAAGCTAATAGAATGTTTTCATTTATTGTGAAGCGAATTGATTACAAAAGTAAGGAGGTAAGGAGTATGCTTCAGTTGTATAGGGCATTGGTGAGGCCACATCTGGAGCATTGTGTACAGTACTTGTCTCCTTATTTAGAGAAAGATGTTTTACTGTTAGTTTTAATTTTCCAAACTTCTAGATTTGGGGAAGTTTCCATTAGATTGGAAAATAGTTAATGTAACTCCTTTATTCAAAAAAGGAAGGAGACAGAAAGCAGGAAACTATAGGCCAATTAGCTTAACATCTTTCATAGGGAAAATGTTAGAGGATATTATTAAAGATGTTATAACAGGGCATTTAGGTAAATTCAAGGTAATCAGGCAGAGCCAACATGGTTTTGTGAAAGGGAAATCATGTTTAACAAATTTATTGGAGTTCTTTGAAGAAGTAACAAGTGCTGTAAATAAAGTGGAACTGACGGATGTACTGTACTTAGATTTTCAGAAGGCATTTGATAAGTTGCCTCATCAAAGATTGCTGCAAAAAATATAAGCTCATGGTGTAGGGGGGTACATGTTGGCATGACTAGAAGATTGGCTAGCTAACAGGAAACAGGGAGTAGGCATAAATGGGCCATTTCCGGGTTGGCGGGATGTGATGAGTGGTGTGCCATAGGGATCAGCTCTTCACAATTTATATAAATGATTTAGATGAAGGAACCAATGGCATGGTTGCTACATTTGCTGATGACACAAAGGTAAGTAGGAAAGAAAGTTGTGAAGCGGACATAAGAGGCTACAAAAGGATATAGATAGGTTAGATGAGAGGGCAAAGAAATGGCAAATAGAGTATAATGTGGGAAAATATGAGGTTGTCCATTTTGACAGGACAAATAGAAAAGAAGCAAATTATCTAAGTGGTAAGAGATTGCAGAGCTCTGAGATTTAGAGGGACCTGGGTGTCCTAATGCATGAATTGCAAAAGGTTAGTATGCAGCTGTAGCAAGTAATTAACAAAGCTAATAGAATGTTATCGCTCATTGCAAGGGAATTTAAATCAAGAGTAGGAAGGATAGGTATCAGTGATACAGGGCAGTGATGAGACCACATCTGGAGTACTGTGCACAGTATTGGCTCCTTATTTAAGGAAATATGTAAATGCATTGGAAAATGTTCGAAGTAGTTTTACTAGATCTATATCTGGAGTTGGCAGGTTGTCTTATGAGGAAAGGTTGGACAGGCTAGGTTTGTATCTGCTGGAGTTTAGAAGAGTAAGAGGTGACTTGATTAAAACATATAAAATCCTGAGGGGACTTAACACGGTGGCTATGGAGTGATGTTTCCTTTTCTGGGAGAATCTACAACTAGGGGTCACTGTCTAAAAATAATGGGTTGCCCATTTAAGACAGTAATGAGGAAAAATTATTTCTCTCAGATTGTTTGAAGTCTTTGAAATTTTCTTCCTCAAAAGGCGGTTGAGGTAGTGTCTTTGAATATCTTTAATGCAGAATTAGATAGATTCTTGATAAGCAAGGGAATGAAGGGTCATTGTGCTAGGTAGGAATGTGAAGTTGAGGTTAAAATTAGATCAGCTATGATTTTATTGAATGATGGAACAGGCTCGAGGGGCCGAGTGGTCTACTCCTGCTCCGAATTCATATGTCCATAAGAACGTATATCAAGGAGAATAACCAGGCTGGTAACAAAGTGTTTTATGAGGGACAAGCCCATCAAAGGTAGGCATGACGGAATTATTGAGTAGATCAATTGCTGCACAAGGATCATGGTAGATGAAATGCCAAAGCATATATATTTGAAAGCCTATATACTTGGCAGTTTGTAAGTTTGACAGTTATAAGTATATTGGGAAATAATTTATTTCAGGAATTGATGCAAATGGACATGGGGGTGGATTAGCATTAGAGATGCAAAGAAGTGGTCAAAGGTTGCCTTGTCTGTGATAAGATAATGGGAATAAAGTGGACTTGTGAGATTACAAGGTGGAGATAGTGGCCTAAAAATCAATAGAATTGATATGGAGGATAAGAGAAAGAGAGAGGGCAGAAAAATTGGAGGGGAAAGGACAAGACGAGTTTGAATGGATATTGAAATCAGTTAGGATGAGGAAATATTTAATGCAAAGGCTGAGAAAGGAGACGAGGTAAGCTGCTGCAATGAGAAACGCAAGCTGGAGCAAGAGAGAAAGAGGATTTTGAAGGAGAGATGAAAGGGGTAGCACAAGGTGAGATGCTTAAAGGAGGAAAAAATACAAGAAAAGAAAGGGAAAAGCCTCTAATGTAATATGATGTTAAAGACCAGATTGTCATTGTAGCACTTCTGACTGGCCTGTTGATAGAAAGTGGTGATGCGTAAAACGGGTGTCCAATCATATTGTGACAGTTATCCTTGAGTTAAAATGATCTTCGTTGTATTATTTAAAATATTTGCAACGAATTAGCATTGGTTATAAAGTTGTAATTTTTTGGGCAGAATTTTAAATCCGTGGGCGGGCGCATGCCCAACCTGACTGGGCATAAAGTAGCCCGCGATGACGTTGGGCAAGTGTCCCGACATCATCACGCAATATTTCGGCTGGTGAGTCAGCCGCGCATCTGCCAACAATTAAGTGGCCTATTAAGGCCATTAAAGTATTAATTAAGAGAGATATTCCGCTGTCTGTCCAACCTTACGGTTGGCGGGCAGGTGAATTGGCCAGGCGGCCTTTGCATTTTTGAGGAAGCCTCATCCATGGGTGGGTTAATTGAAAAATGTTTTGGCATAATTTTTATTATGTACGCGTTCATGTGAGTGAGTCCTTTGGGGGTACTTTTTCAGAATTTCCAAATCTTTATTTTTGATATTAAAATTTTTCAGCTCCCTAAGGCAACTCTCTGCCTTCATGGAGCTTTCATTGCATGCTCCCCTGTGCCTGTGCAGATTTCAGCACTCGCCCTCCTCCCACCCCCACCCTGGCATTGCTGAGCCTTTTATTGGTCAGTCAATGTGAAATTGTAGTCGGGGGCCGATCGCTGGGGGTGGAACATTTCCTGGCCGCTCGTGGGCCTGCCCACTGCGTCAGCCCAATGACCCGAAAATCCTGCCATTTATTTTTATTTTGAGCTATACAATAGGCTTCCTACTATAAATACACAGCTATCATGATTGTTACTTATTTGTAAATTGGTCTTTTGTTAATTAAATTACATAGCGGTGTTCAATTTATAGCAAAGTCTGAAGGTGTAATGGTATATTTGCTCAGTGAAGCCAACAGAGATCTTAAAAGACTTGGGAGAATCGTCCCAGATTTGCACCAAGTGCAGGAGCAGGCATGAAAAATGTTGTTTTACCCATTGGCCCCAATGGCAGATTTTCACACTGCACAATTCCCTTCCTGGCACATCCCACCTCATTAATAATGCATTCATTAACACGCTGGATTGCTGTTGGGGCAGTCTCTGATTCGCCTTCCCCACCTTCACCTCAGGCCTTCAGTAATCCAGGCGCAATATCTAAAGGGCACCCCTGCACAGAGCTAGAACTCTCCAAGGGATGGGAAGCTGCTGGAAATTCATGGCTGCCAAACAGATGAAATATGCTGCCCCCAAATTTAGTGATGCCTCACTCAAGTTCCTATTGGCTACAGTGGATGCCTGCCGTGAAGTCCTCTACCCCAGTTCTGGGCAAAGATTAGCAAGCAAGTTGACAATTGCAGTTTGGAGGCGGTGGCAGCGGTGGTCAGCACCAACACCTTGCAAAAGAGGACAGCCACCCAATGTTGCAAGAGGATGAATGGTCTCATCTGTCCCACCAGGGTAAGTCACTCTTCTCATCACTCTCAACTCACACACTCACAAAGCTTTCACACATCCACAGAGGTCTCACTCACTGCCAGCGCAAGAGATATCATCATTCAATCTCTCACACACATCTTCAACTGCCCTGTGGATCATGTCCTCATCCCACCCATGGCACCACTCACCACCCACACATGCCAAACATCTTTCTCCTGCCTGGCTGGCATCCTGCTTACACTCTCACCATCAGTATTCATGTAGGACAAGCTGGCACACAACAAAACTGAGAGGTTAAAATCAAAAACAAAAAACTGCGGATGCTGGAAATACAAAACAAAAACAGAATTACCTGGAAAAACTCAGCAGATCTGGCAGCATCGGCGGAGAAGAAAAGAGTTGACGTTTCGAGTCCTCATGACCCTTCGACAGAACTCGGAGGTTGAATACTGGTGGGGGAATACTTGACATCAAGGTTCTCACAGACTTTGAAAATAGAATCATCCAGCTGGCCCACAATGATCTGGACTGTTCTTGCGGTGATGGTGGGGTCAGCAGTACTCAAACAAGTTAGGATCCAGCAGTGCAATATCCATCAGATAACCATGCTGTGAGTGAGTTCCCCTGCTCCACAGTCGCCTGCCATGCACTAATTATCTCCCCTTACTTTCGCAGGCATATCTGGGAAATAGCTGAGTGGGTCCACGAGCCATGTCCTTAATTCACGCCCCGAAGGAACCTCAGAAGAAGAATCTGATGACACCCTAATTATAGACCCATTACAGTGCTCACCCACACCCTCCACCATCACTGAGATACACACCTCAGTGGGACCTAGTCCTAGAGTCACCCTGGGGTCACAATCTGGTAAGCACATCACACTGTGTGATCCACAGCAGGGACTTCCCAGGTCTCTGGCACTCAGGGGACTGTTAGAGACCAGAAATCTGCTGAGTCCAAGTTAGATGCCAAGCCTCTGGACTTGGTCATAGCCCAGTTGCTGGAGCCGCAAAGGCAAGCTCGGGAACATCAGGAAGGGATGTCTGTTGCACTCCTCAGATTGCAAGGCACAATTGAGGAGTCCGTCTGCCTTCAGTTTGCTGTGATAGCGCCAGCATGCCAATGCACTGAGGTCAACACTGGTAGGATGGCGGCCGCCATGGAGACCCTGGTCCAGAACATCGTTCCTGCACTGCTGTAGGAGCTGCACTCCATCACTGAGGCACTTGCTGCCCCCTCCTCTCAAGGAGACAGCCAGGGCCTCTCAGGCACCCATAGGGAGAGGATCAGCAGGTGCACATCCCAGGGCCATCCACCCAGGTGACTCCAGGAGGGTTCGGCCCATCCAACTTCCCTCTTCCTGTGACCCCAGGAGCTCCAGCTCCACAGACCGAAGAGGGTGCACCTGTCCCACAGCAGCCCAGGGCCCTCCAGGTCTTGGCCCTCCAGAGACCGCCTACCAACAAGGCGTAGCAGTCAGCAGGCCACCTCAACCTCTGCTGTGGATGTTAGGGGAGCACTAAGACATAGCAGCAGGTGTAATTAATGTTGAACATTGTAAATACACTCCCCAAGAATTTCTCCATGTCTATGGCTCCTTGTTATGATGAGCAGTGTTCGTGTCAATCAGATGTGAAACCTTGGTTCCTGCACAAGTTAAAGGCAGGTGTCTCAGTTCAGACCCTCTTCCCCGTGCTTTGGTGCAGCTTTCCCACCAAAGTGGTGATCTGGCCTCACACTCCCAGAACACATTACTGATGCCTGCACCTCGGTGGTGCTTGTCATTGCTGCCAGAATGTGGTGAGCAGGCAGCACAGAGTTCCATCGTTATTTCTGTGTGCTCTCAGCATCTTTAAGGTGATGCTGATCCCCCATCTCTTCAGCATCTGTGACCAATGATGCTGTTCTCCTGAAGGGAACAGGTGCTGAAGGCTTACAGAGGATCGGGTGCATTTAAAATTTCATGGCTGCGTCTCCATGATATGACCCTGATCACAGAGCGCAAGTGAGTTGCGCTCAGCCAAACAGGAGTCAGGCATTCACAGAGGCTGTGTGAAGATCTATGGAGTGTCCTCACTGCATGTCATCATCATCATCCTGGAATCTAGTGACAACTAGGGCCTCCAATGCATCTCCATGATATGAGCCTTAACACTGCGGAAATATGGACTGCCATCAGCCACACAGGAGTCAAATGTTTACAGCTGAAAGGTGAGGATGTCAGGACTGTCCTCACTGCATCTTGTCATCATTCTTCACGAACTTGCGGCTATGAGGGCCTTGCAGGCATGCCTGCCTCATCTGGCCTGTGCGAGTGCCTCACCACCATTACCCCCTTCGATGTCCTCCTCATCAGAAGAGATGTGCAGCTCTTCCATCTCCTCCTCAGTCAGGTCCTCGTGCCATTGTAGTGCCAGGTTGTGTAGCATGTAGTGAACTATGGTGATGTGAAATAGCCTCTGGGGACTGTATTGCAGTGCTCCACCAGACTTGTTGAGCCACCAGAACCTCATTTTCAATCTGCCTATCATTTGCTCCACCAAAGTCTGGTTCATGGCATGAGCTTCGTTATCCCATTGCTCTGCTGCAGTCCGAGGCTACTACATAGGCTTCATCAGCCACATCCTCTGTGGGTAGCCCTTGTCCCTGAGGAGCCATCTCTGCAGCCTCTGTGGACCCTGGGAGATGTCAGGAACTTGAGACCTGTAAGGATATAGGAGTCATGGACGCCCCCTGGGAATCATGCACAGACCTGTAGGATGTGTTTGTGGTGGTCGCACACCAGCTGAACATTCAGCGAAAGGAAGCCCTTGTGGTTGATGTAGTTGACTGCTTGTTGCCACCGAGATCTAAACATCACATGAATGCAGTCGATGGCACCCTGCACCTGTGGAAAATCCGACGTCTGCGCAGATCCCTTGCATCCTGGCATTCCTGATTCAGGAAAAATGCACAAAGTTCTATGTATTTGCGAAGCTGACATCCATGAGTTCCTGGATACACTTGTGCATGGAGGCTTGCGAGATCCCACACAGGTCACCAATGGAGTCGTGGAAGAAGCCACTGGCATTTAAATTGAGCTCTATGGACACTTTCATGGCCACTAGCAGTGGGTGCCCTCCATGTCCCTGTGGTGTCAAATCCTGTTGCACAGGGTATCCACTGTCCTTCACTGTCGCTGGGTCAAAATCCTGGAACTCCCTTTCTAACAACACAGTGGGTGTACCTACACCACATGGACTGCAGCGGTTCAAGGATGCAGCTCACCATCACCTTCTCAAGGGCAATTAAGGATGGGCAATAAATGCTGGCCTAGCCAGCAATGCCCAAATCCTATGGATACATAAAAAAACGGAAGCATTTGTGACTAACCAGTTCCCTAGACATGCGTGGTCTTCGGTGACACTGGTTCTGAGTCATCTGCGGGAATGACAAGTGCTGTCTATAGACCCTGGGTCTAGCGAAATGCCTACGCACGGCGGTTTGCTGTGGATCTTCAGCTACATGTGCAGCAGGCTCTGCTGTGCCTTCATCTTAAGGCCTCCCTTAGCTGAGCCAGGCACCTCTCCTGCACGCTTGTTCTAATTCTCTGCTCCCTGTAAGCCATGAGGCATACCGCTAACTCACCAGGCTCCATGATCCCCATGTTCTCCTCCTGCAGGATCAAAGAGAAAGATGTGTGAGTTAGCTTATGTGTCCTAAGAAACTCTTTGATTAAACTGAAGGCTTTTTCACGCATGCAGTCGAGTGCTGGCCACCACTTGGCTGGCCATAGTGTAGTGCACTTCATGGCTGTCCGAAACCCCAGCCACCTCCACTTGACCAATTGCCGGCAGCTTCAGCCATTGAACTACATGCTGTGCTCTCAGCTCAGGTGAAGGCATTCTCCTAACTCGCACTGCAAGTCTGCACTCTTAGCTTGAACCATCATGATTCCTGGTCCAAATCTTAATAAAGATATTGCTAAGGGCTGTGAGTGCCTCCACCAGTGACTGCACCATGGCCACCTTTTGCAAGGGGATTCTACAACTTGCCCAGTCAGCCAATTGTTATTCTGCCCCTTAAAACGCACATTAATTTGCAGTCTGTGCCCAAGGGGTGAAAGGTTTTGAAGCGTTTGGTGGCACTTTCATGCTTTTGCACTGCTGGTGTGTGCAGAAAATCTTCAGAGGCCCAACCCCACGCACATCAATGGAACTGCTGCTGAATGGTCTCAGCTGAGGAAGGATACTCACTTTTGACAAGCTTTTCCAAGTACATGGCTGCTTCCCACACTCCAGCTCCTCCCGCTGCCCCCAACCCCAGCATGCGCTTCAGCATTTCCTTCAGTCTGTGCTGCTTTTCCCCTCGCCATTCCCCTCCCTGGCTTGACTCACACTGGAGCCCTTGCCCCAGCACCGCACTGAAAGCCAGCCAAGAATTCACAGTGCCTCTTCCTTGATGTCCAATGGGCGATGCTCGTGAGAACTGCACAAGGTTGTGTGCACTCAGCTCTGAGTTCCCCTCGGAGTTCAGGTCACCAGGTGCACGCCATTTGAAGGCAGTCGTGAAGCACACCAACGTGGGTGGTAGATTTGATGTGTGGGGATAGTTCCAGCGAGCAGGGCTTATAATGAGATGCTAAAGTATTGAAATTAGGTTCCTGATGTGCGGCGGCTGGAAACGCACCCCGCCATTGATGGGTAGAGCGGATGATCGCAACATGGTTTCACAAAATAGGTGAAACCTATTTTTGACCTTCTTGCCATATTGTCCCTCCCTGGCCTGCCATGATGTCTGCCACCAAAGGGACCAGACCATTCCACCCATAGGCTAAGTTCGGTAAGTCAAAACAGTTAGCAGCCAGGGTGCTAAAATTTATTTGCACCTATCTTTGAGTGCAGCATCATGATTTTCAATCAGCCCGCCTCCATTTCTGATGACATAAGCAGCACATAAACTTTGTATGGCCCCCTTATTTCCACGATTCCAGCTCTTAAAGGCAGTCTGCCTCCCTTAATGAGAGCTATGCTGGACGAAAGGAGGCTACTGCTGATTGCTGAATATCTGTGCTGCAGTTGGAGAGAAGGAAAGTCGAGCACCAGTGCAGAGAGAGTGCTCCCAGTTTCATGGATGTGGAACAAAAACAGAAAATGCTGGAAAATCGCATCTATGGAGAGAAAGACAGAGTTAATGTTTTGAGTCCGTATGACTCTTCTTCACGGATGTGGTATTGGCGGCTTTAGTCATGGAGGTAAACAGGGGAAGAAAGGCTATGTTTTTCCAGAGGGTGGGGTGGTGGGAGTATGGGGTCAAGGAGGCCCTCAATGAACAGCATCCAAAGGGAATGGGAGTAGCTGGAAAAGAAGGTCAATGCAAGGGAGCTGTCTCTGAGGACCTGGCAGCAGTGCTGCAAGAAATTTGATTACCTCACATAGGTGGTCAAGGACAGCGCCCGCATTTTCTAAGAACATCTCCTGCCCACCACACCACCAGCCTCTCGCACTATTCAGTGTACCATACTCTCATCGTTTGACCATCAGAAGGCCTGAGAGCTCAGGATTCACATCCTCCATCTCACTTTCACACACCTTTCACTGACACCAACCCCAAACCTACCTCTCTCTGCCTGCACATTTCCCCAGCTATTCTGCTATGCAAGGAACATCGACCAAACACAATCAACAATCACTGACATTCTTCCTTCTCTCTTGGAGGACAATAAAAGGGTGCAGAGCTGAATTGGTGTGGGACAGGCACATCTTCATTTCCTGAGCCCAGGGATGAGATGGGGCGCTGCAACAAAGCCTGCAACATCTGGCAACACCAAGAGCATTTATGATGATGGTATACTCCTGCCAGTTTCCAACCTCCATCCCATCCTCATCCTGCTATGTGGCATGAAGAGCAAGCT
The DNA here is from genome assembly GCF_017639515.1 of Carcharodon carcharias. Taxonomy (NCBI): domain Eukaryota; kingdom Metazoa; phylum Chordata; class Chondrichthyes; order Lamniformes; family Lamnidae; genus Carcharodon; species Carcharodon carcharias. The sequence continues at coordinate 119,274,561 of NC_054469.1, read as the reverse complement.
GCAGATGTTGTGACCACAGATCTCTTGTTTTCCTCCCCATCCATCACCCCGACCCCTCACTTTTGATTTTCTGCTTTCAGGTGCCCAAGGACTGCTGTTTTTCAGCCTCACCAGGTAGAGAGAGAGAAATACATTTGCCAGGATTTTCACTGAGTCAGGTTGACTTGGGAGCCATTTAAAAATGGTAGGCGTGTCCCGATTCCAGGATTCCCAGGCTGTCTGATTTTTGGGAGTGCCTTTAAAGTGTGCAGGCTGCTTCATGTCAGAAGCCTGCACCAGGCACTCTCGACCTGGCCAGCTCCATTGCAAAGATAGGTATCTCCTACTCCTCCACAATTTTCCTGGAGTCAGGCCAGGTCGAGGATTCATGAACCTTGGTGCGCATGAGGGGACCTTTTAAAAAGTAAGCTCAAAAGAGCTCCCTAATGCCCCCTACCCCAGGCCCTGCCCTTCCATCCACCCTCTAAGTCTCCTGATACCCACTATGTCAGGCTCTGCCCTTCCATCCACCCTATGTCCCCTCATGCCCCCATGCCAAGTTCTTCCATGTGACCCACTGTACACTTTCTAGAACCAATGAACATTGCAGTGTAAAATGATATGTGTAAAAATAAAAAGCTTTGAAAAAAATGCACTCCATTGATAAGTTTTTCATATGGACTGAAAGCTAAGAAAAGTGTCAATTGTCCAGGCTTTTGAAGTTTCAAAAACCACAAACCACAAGCACTTAAATCCACTTAACTTGTGTCAAGTGAAAGTGACCACTGAAATCAGAGGCTGAGCTGTCAATCAATAATGTTTCTTATGGGGAGTTGGTGTTCTGTTATTCTGATAGATGTCGGGGCTCTCAGCCAAGCCTCATTATGCACACTCAGTAAGGCATTGATAAGGGTACATGACCTCAGTAAGGCATTGATAAATTGTAAGATACCATAATCTAGCAATGGGTAACTTTAAATTTTAAGGGTGCCCCTAAATCGTCAACTGAATCTGGGAAACTGAGTTCTATTCTTGAGACAGTTGTACAGCAAGGATTACCGTGCTCTGCATGTTCGCTCGAAGGATGTTACTAGAATGAAGGATGATGTCCATGTGCTCGACATGCTTTCTGCTGGTTCAGCTCTTTTTAGGGTATAAATATTGGAACTGCACAACAGGATTTTCAGGTTTGCTGGATTCACTCCAGCACCTCTCACAGTAAAACTACTGTAATGTAGAGATAATAGTTCTCCCCTTAAGTGGAAAAGAGTTATCTTGCTTGACTCTGTAGCTTTCTACTGTGGGAGTTAATGTAAATACCACTTTAAATGTCCATAGATATCTTAATATATCTCTGTAACATTACTTAAACCTAAAATCCCTAATAGAAACAAGATTATACTTTCTTTTCCTAGAACTATCAATGTAGCGATTGACTTACCATCAAAAGTGAATTGCACGTTCAGTTCTTTAATAAACTCTTGTATAATTTAGAAAGTATATTATCTCATATAGTCTTCTGGAAACAAACTCAAAAACCTATCACCGTACACTCTTCATTGGAGAGGTACATTGTTGAGGAGAGATGCCCAGTCCCTTATAACATCTGGGTTGTTATAATCTAGCTAAATCTTATTAAATAGGCTATCTGTAGGATGGTAAAATTTTCTGGTGGTTCCTTTCCTTCCAGGAGAGTTAGATCAGTTCTTCAGATCCATTTAAGTGTTTGTGAGATCTGACTTTCTCAGAGATTGATCATCTAAGTATTACGCCTGATCCAGAAAAGTCACAAAAAGGGGCAAGGATTATAATCCACTTCAATCATGGCTTTGTTAAGCCTAATAGAACTCTTGTCAGCCATGGTGTGCATTTCACTGAGGCTATTGTAAAGGTCTCAAGACTACCTAAGACAAAGAGAATTGAAGTGGTGCTTTCCTCTCTTAGTGTCATAAGAAAAAAATATTGCACTTCATTGGTTGGTCTTTATATATTCTTTTAATATTCTTTCAGGGGATATGGGTATTGCTGGCTAGGCCAGCATTTGTTGTTCATCCCTAATTGCCCTTGAGAAGTGGTGATGAGCCAGTTTCTTGAACTGCAGCAGTCCATGTGGTGTAGGTACATCCACAGTGCTGCTGGGAAGGGAGCTTCAGGATTTTGATCCAGACATTGTAGGAACGGCGATATAATTCCAAGTCAGGATGATATGTGGCTTGGAAGGAAACTTGCAGGTGGTCCTCCTTGTCCTTCTTAGTGGTAAAGGTCACAGGTTGGAAAAGGCTGTCTAAGGAGTAACTGCATTGCATCTTGTATATAGTACATACTGCTGCCACTATGCATCAGTGATGGAGGAGTGAATGTTTAAGGTGGCGGATGGGGTGCCAATCAAACAGGCCTCTTTGTCCTGAATGGTGTTGAGCTTCTTGTGTTGTGAGAGCTGCACTCATCCAGGCAAGTGGAGAGTGTCCATCACACTCCTGACTTGTGCCTTGTAGATGGTGGACAGGGTTTGGGGAGTCAGGAGGTGAATTACTCGTCTCAGAATTCTCAGCATCTGACCTGCTGTTGTAGCTACACTATTTATATAGCTAGCTCAGTTCAGTTTCTGGTCAATGGTAACTGCCTGGATGTTGATATTGGGAAATTCAATGGTGGCAATGCCATTGAATGTCAGGAGAGATGGTTAGGTTGTCTCTTATTGGAGATGGTTATTGCCTGGCTCTTGTGTGGCCAAAATGTTACTTCCTACTTTTCAGCCCAAGCATGAAATTTATCCAGGTGATGCTGCATATTGGCATGGACTCCTTCACAGATGCCTCTGTGACTTCCCTCTTTGGAATGAAGCACTGAGATATCTTTACAGATTTGGGCTTCCAGCCCCAATTACGGGATTGATGCCATAATTGCAGTTTGGAATACATTTCTTGTCACTGGCAAGGAGTCTTTCTCCATCACACTTTCACTCATAGAGCATCACTCTCAAAATTTCAAGCCTTTAATATTCTGTTTATAAACTGAAGTATTTACTTTCTGTGGTAATTATGTTGCTCATTCGCTTGATGACATTTGTTTTTCCTCTGTACACAGGGGTGGCTACATTGTAGCAAGGTCATGAAAGCATATTGACTGAAAGTCCTAATTAAAAAAACCAATTAATAGATCTTACTTCTAAATTTAAGTATTGATGTTATCAGCATCCACGTCACTTATTTCAAATAACATAACATGATCATTAGTAAGCTTATTTATTACTGATTCTTGTATATAGAAGGCACTAAGCTAAAAAACACGCACAATTTACCATCTTATAGATGATATCCTATACACAGTATTGATTACTTTTCGTTGAAGTTCCGAATGGGTCTTTAAGGAGTTTGACTAAGAATATAGCTCTTTTTAGTAATTAATGATTTGATTATCCAATTTCTACTAACAGTGCAGCTCAGCAAGATAAAAGAAGAAATGTTGTTTGGATGTGTAGAGCAGTAAAACTCTTGAGTTGCAGATCCCTGGCTGCAGCTGAGAAAACTCCTTTGGTCACCTTCAAATTTTCATTAGAAGGAACAACTGGTTCCATTGATTTAATGAAGTCAGTTTGATCAAGACTAAGCCATAAGTCAGATGGCAAAATACTGCATATGGAGAGTGCCAAATTCCTGTGCTGCTTTTAGCAAGTGTTGTCGTAGTAAGGCAAATAAGACTGAGGATTAATGGCAGTTATTTTGGGCTGAATTTATGGCTGACAGGTGGCAAGAATGGAGGCAGAGGGTGGTAAAATAGCAGGGCGCCATGTCAGGACAGAACCCCAACGCTGTCCCACTGTGGGAGAAGGTGTCCAGGAGGGGACAGGAAGAAGGTTGGGGTGCAAACTGATCGCCTGCTCCATGGAGGCAGGCAGCTGATTTTCACAATAAAGGCCCCAATTAAGGGTCATTAAGCAGTTCTGCCAGCATTTTGCCAGAAGCAGAGCAGAGTCATGTGGGGAGACCACCAGCTTCATGAAGGTAGCTCCCCTGAGGAAGCCTGGGTGGGCCATTGCAGTCGGATGCACTATGGCTCACAGAAGAGGCTGCAGGCAGAAAATCCAAACCCCAGGGCCCCAATGATCTCCCCAGAGGCCTTTCTTTCCTGTTCTGCACTGCTTCTGCCCTTGGCCCTTTACTTCTTATTTATTTAAATTGAACTATCTGAGGCTTGAGGACTCCTGCCTGCCTGGGCAGCACCCATTTTTCCCAGCTCACTCTTGCTGCCTGTTTTCTTGGTTTTACAAGCCACACATTCAGTGTTACATTTAATGAGTTTGTAACTAAGCAGACTTTGCAATGCCAGCAACGTGCCAGCTTTCATGAGTTTCTCACCAAATCCTAGAATTCCTCATGAATGCAACAGTTAAAACACCAGGTGTTGGAGATTGACAAGTCTGTGATTGGGCCAGCAGCTTCAGGAGTATGCCTGCCATCCTTATCTGGATGATGGGCCCACTTGCAGCCAATTAAGAGGCTGCATCTGGTAAATTACTGAGCCAGTCCCGCTGATGACAAATGACGGCTCAGGGGCCCCATGTGGTCCCAACATCAGGGTCCTGCAACCCGCGAGAAAATCCAACCCCTCATGTTTAGTTTCAATTGACTTTTACACTTATGGTTAATGACATTATCTAAATCTTTTGAATCACAGAATCATACAGTTCAGAAAGAGGTTGTTGAGCCCATAGTGCCTGTGCCAGCTCTTTGAAATTAATTCCACTCCTTTGCTCTTTCCCCATAGCCTTGTAAATTTTTCCATTTCAATTATATATCCAATTCCCTTTTCAAGGTTACTATTGAATCTACATCTGGCACCCTTTCAGAAAGTGCATTTCAGATTATAACAACTCACTGCATTAAAACTGCCCCAGAGTGTTGTAAGGTGTGTGTAGTTCAGTAGGTCTCATTAAGAGTTTCTGAGTCTTGTATAGTTTAACAATAAATGTATATTAACTACTTGCAACTATATACACATATACATACAAAGTCTAAGCTAGGAGCTGTCTCTATACTTGCATCCGCACACATCTCTGTCCAGTTCAAGACTGCCCTCTAGACTCAGGTCATGTGTTCCTTACATCACACTGTGGGCAGTACTGTACCCAGGCCCACGTTAATCATTTCTATGCCAAGCTCTTATAATTACACAGAGCAAATGGGCTTTTCAAGCTCTTACACACAAGAGAAACTGGACAGTGCCCTGATGGCAACCAAGTCAGGCAAAGCAGTAGGATTCAATGTGATTAGCCCAGAATTCCTGAAGAAGTGGTTAGGAAAGCTATTTACCAACATTCATTACACAGACACCATTCCAAACATCTGGCACTAATTCAAGATAATGGCCATTGCGAAGTCAGGGAAACCATTGGACAACCCAGTAGCTACCTCCCCATCACCCTGCTCTTGATAATATAAGGTCCTGGGACATTTCCTGCTAAACAGACTGAGTCCTACCCTGGAATGTCATGAAGATATAATAATGCCTATAATGTTATTGGAAAATATTTTAAAATAGAGTTTAGTAATGTCTGTGTCTATGGCCAACATTTTCCCCCTGTCACGGGGGATGTGTGTGCAGCAGGTGGGTTCCCAATCGGCAGCCTCGGTTGGGGGTGCACTGCCATTTTATGTGGGTAGGCCAATTAAAGCCAGGAGCGCTATGCGCTCCCTGTGCAGACAGGGGTGGGGGAGAATTCCCAGACCTGGGAGTGCACCCTTAAAGTGCGCATAGATCTCCCTGAGGCAAAATGCAGCCTCAGTGAGATCGGCTCAGATTTGAAACTTCAAATAAAGATGAGAGAAAATCTTTGCTGCCATGTCCCTTCATGTGACACTCTCACATGAGTTGGGACATGTCCATATCTTTTATTTTGAAATATTCTGAAATTTTTAAATCACTCATGAAACCTCATCCTGCCCATGGATGAGGTTTCGTGCTTTTTCAGAAGCCCGCCTGGGCTCCCGGCCTGCCTGACAACCTTAAGGTTGGATGGACAGGTCCATTAATAATTTCAATTAGTTTTCTAATGGCCTTAATAGGCCGTTGACAGGTCGGCAGGCACACAGCCGAGTCAGCTGCCCGCCCGCCATCAGGTCGCGTTATTTTATGCGGGGGCGGGACCCACTCTCCGAACAGATGATTCTGCCCTATGTGTGTGTATATATTAATTGGATTAAAGCCAACTGGTCTAAAACCTTTGATGTATAGAAGAGTAGCAGGTATGAAATGTTAATTAGGTAAACATGGGGGCAATTTGGATTTTTTTCTTTAAATAAACTAGTGTAGCTTGGATTCAAAGAGAGGGAGTGAAATATTACACCTAACCAGGTGAAGCTGAAAACAGTGTGTCTGTTTATTTTTCCCAAGGATTACTAATAAAGTGGGTATTATGAAAGGGTCTTATTATTAGAAGAGGTAAAATTCAAAAGACATAGCGATACAATGAAAATCTGCATGTAAAGAGGGAAATATGTATAAAAGAAGAGAAGGCTGTTGGTAAAAAGGAGAGGGATTCTAAGATCTAAAGCCTCCAGCCACTGTCTGCGAGTACCAAGAGCTGAAAGAAACTCATTTTGAATGTGGCTGTCCAGATTGAGCTTTGCCAGGGGTATGTTTAAATCTATCTGTTTTACTGTTGCCTTAATGGAGGTGTAGTCAGATTAATTAGGGGATTTTTGTAGTTATTAAAATAGTAATTTTGTAGACATATGTATGTGCTTATAATCTTTCTTGTATTAATACATGTTTAATTTAGTTTTATAAAATTCTCTTGAGACTCAGTGGTCTTATTACTACTGAATTCAAAGCCTGCATCTCAAAACATACAAATTGAAAAATGGGTTATGACAGTTCTTTCAAGTTTCCCTCTGGGATTTGAACAGCTCAGCATTTACCATCAGCTGTGTCATTATAGGAAGCAGAGATGTATCCCTAACAGCTAAGTTTTCATTCAGTTCGCAACTGCTCTGAACTGGTCCTGACATTGACCTCACATCTTGAGTCTGGTTTTCAGAATGGTCAGAAGGCAAGAAATGTCTTTATTGACTTATCTTGTGCCTAAGACACAGTATGGTGCACAGACATGCTGCTGAAACTCTTGAAAACCATCTGCTTTGTGAAAACACTACAATTAATTAACTCTATGATCAGCAACTGATAGTTCTGTGTGCATCTTGGAGATCAAATCAGCTGCCCACACATAACAAACAATGGGCTCCACAGAGATCAGTCCTCACACCAGCTCTCTTCAACATATACCACTGACCTCCTGTCACAAAGTCAGGCTCTTAATGTTGATGGCTTGTCTCTGGCTTTCCAGGCTAAAGAATTTCAGAGCATTGAGAAAAAGCTCACTAAAGATTTACTTTTTCTGGAACCCTGCTTCAGAAAATGAAAGCTTTGACCAAACACTGCCAAGACTGGTGTTTCAGTCTTCAACCTGATCAACTCGAAGACTAGGGAAGAACTTCATGACCAGTTCTGTAGCTGACCACCCACCCAGGACAAAAATGCCAGAACACCTAGGCATCACTTTTGACATACATTAATCTATTGTCAACACCTCCAGAACACCAGAGTCAAGGTCAAGACAAGAGTGAATCTCATATAGAACCTGATGGGTACCACCAGGGGCAGCAGAGCAAACAAACAATGCACTGCTTCGTTCACCCTGGTCTATCCAAAAGCAGAGTAATGTTGCTCAACCTGGTTCAGGAACCATCACATAAAGGTGCTAAATACCCATCTCCAGGAAGTCATGAGGATCATTTCAGGCTGTTGAGACCAACACAGATCAAATAGCTTCCTTTGCTAGAACATATTGAACCTCCTGATGTCCACAGGGGAAACATTCTCCTCAAAGAACACCGCTGGCCGACAATTAACAAAGCACTCCCATTGACACAGGACCTCAAAACAAAAAACATGTACTTGTCTGAAATCCCCTAGTGCCCACTGGAACACACTCCATGCCCTACAAACCGACAACAGTCCTACCTCTCAATGACGCATCTCATGGTTGACTGCAATCATTACTAACCACAGCCTGGTAGCTGACCTGAGTGGTGCAGTCTCAGGTTCCATCTTCCATTGAAAATCTGGACAACTCTCAACTTCACAAGTGGAACATCTCAAATTGTCATGATGGTCATCCAAGGCAGGCTACCTCCCATAAACTGAACTCCTGCACTGTGAAATCCATTCCTGGTGAAGTCACAGCCATTCACATTGCTGAAGCCATTGAATGGATCGATACCTTGACATCGAACTCTAACTGTTTTCCCAGTCATAAAAACAAAAACAAAACTACATACAAAATCCTCTCCTCTCCCGCTGTGTCATGAAAATATAATAATTTTCATAATATTATTATAATTTATTGTAATGGTAGGTTAATTGTGGGGTTTGGATTAGTTTCTCTGTGTGTAGGTATGTGTGGGTTTTAATTGAATTACAGACAGCTGGTCTGGGTGCTTTGATATATTGTAAGGAACATATATGTTTATTTCTGTTGGACTGTTGTAAAGAACATATTCTTTTTATTTTCTATGGACCATGGGTTAAAATTATAATGGCTGAAGGTTGAAAGACATGTTCACTGGAACAGGAAGAGAGATATATACGATGTGGCAATCCTGGAACAGAGTGTGCCATGAAAGACAGGATGGTGCTGGAAAGGAGTCCTGGACCAAGGGCCTGACTGGCAGCAACATTTTAATTGGCTCCTGGCCAGGTGACCAGGTTTTATGTGAGAAGCAACGTAGCAGAATAGCTCCTAGCCTGAAAGGAGCAAGACATAAAACCTCTTTTTCCTGTGTGTGGAAGAGCCCAATAATTCCACAATAATTGCTAGCTGGCATTTACTCCTCATATCTCTATAACCTGCTCTCTCTCTGAAAACCCCTGTCAAGAGGTGAAGGGGAAAATCACTGTTAGAGACATTGAAAGGCAAGTGCTCAACCAGTGAACTAAATGCAGAAAGTACTGGAAGACCATCTCATGTTATCAACAAGAACTGAAAGGAATTTGGAAGACAGCGATCAAAATCAACCCATTGAATCCTGTACTCCGGAATTGGTGCTATTGAACTGTTTTATCTCACCCTTAAACTCTATGTTTTTGTGTGATTTATGTGCCTTGTATGTGTGTGTGTAGGAATTTAAGAACAAATAGAGTTTAGGTTATAGAGTTAGAAATTAGCAGTTCATATTTCTTTCTTTTGTCACTGGTTAACAACAATTTGTTCAATAAACAATATGTTCAATAACACACTTATTAAGTTTACAAACCTAGTGTTCGTATTTTGTTAAACTAAGTTAAACAGTTAGGTAGAATTGGGGCAATTTGGTGATTTGAGCAAACTTTTCACATTTGTCATGGCCCAGGGAACAGAGGGGCTTGGTATTACAGTGTGCTACCCCAATAAGTCTTGACAGAGATATTTTGGAACACAAGACAACCACAATTTGGGCGTAGGTTTAGTAAGTAAAAAGCTAAAAAGAAACACCAGCTTTGTATTGTCAAAAACAGGACAGCACTGGAAACCGCTAAAGGTTTCCTGCAAGTTGAAGAGATGTCCCTGACGATTTTACAAGGGATCCCAAAAGCCAGGTTAATCAATTTGGCAAATAAATTAAGAGTAGGATTGCCTGCCAAAACGAGGAAGGCAGAGGTAATAATAGAGATGGCACAGTATTTGAAATTGGAAGGAATACCTGAGAGACCGAATTCTCCAAGGGCTGGTTCATTGAAATGGACTCAAATTCAGTTGCAAATAAAAAAAAAATGGAATTAGAGGCAGCAGAAAAGGAAAGAGAAAGGGTATTTCAAAGGGTGTTAGAAATGGCAAAGTTAGAAAAGAAGGAAAGAGAAAAAGAGAGAGAATTCCAGCTTAAAATGCTTACAGTTAAAGAAGGTAAGGCAGGACTTCTTTCCAGATTAGAACCCAGTGGGAAGGTATTTAAATTTGTACAAGCTCTTCCAAAATTTGCTGAATGGGATGTCGAAGCTTTCTTTATTTCATTTGAGAAGATAGCTAAACAGATCAACTGGCCAAAATAAAACCACGCAGAGCAAATTGACAGGTAGAGCACAGGAAATTTATGCTTCATTGTCAGAGGAGGTTTGTAGGGATTATGATGTGGTGGAAAAGGCCATTTTGAGTGCATATGAGTCGGTCCCTGAAGCATACAGACAAAAGTTTTGAAATTTAGGGAAACAGTCATGGCAAACTTACATTGAATTTGAAAGGATTAAGCAAAGTAGTTTTGATAGGTGGATACAAGCATTAGGAGTTGAAATTACCAATGAATTTCTCAGAGAGCCCATTCTTTTGGATGAATTTAAAAACTCCTTACCTTCTGTAATAAGAACCCATGCTAAAGACCAATGGGTTGCAATAGTTAGACAGGTAGCAGTAATGGTTGACGATTATGAGCTGATCCATAAAACTAACCCTGTTTTCCATCATCCCCATAAATTTGAAAATGATAGAAAGTGGGAGAGTGAAAGGAGGCAAATAGCCAGGGTAAAGAATGGATTCCTGGGAATACCTTGAGATCTCCTCCCCAAATCAGGAAGGAAGATACTGAGGGTGGAGGTGTTTCCATTGTAATAAAGTGGGACACATTCATTCAGAATGCTGGAATTTGCGAGGGAAGCCCGTGGGACTTATTGGAGTTTGTAAGAGTGAGTCTGAAAAGGGAACTCAAAAAGAAAATGCCATGGATCAAATTGTAGCTTTAGCTACAAATAAGGGCTGGAGGTAAACACTGCTGTGAATGCAGGTGAAGTGAATAAGGTAGGTGAGAGATATAAAGGGTTTTTGTCTAAAGGAAAGATAACCCCTTTTTCATCAAATGATGCGGCTAAACCCATTACTACATTAAGGGTCACAGGAGCTATTAAAACTCTTTTGCTAGAGAAGGACCTAGTTTTCCCTCCAGGGAGTTCAATGAAAACTAAAATATTGGTAAACAAGTAGGGTACAAGGAGGGTATATCCCGGTTCGATTGGACAAAGTGCAATGGGAGTGTGATTTGTTGTCTGGATCAGTGGTTGTAGGATCAGTTAAGAAATTACCCGTGGATGCAATTAATTTACTCCTGGGGAATGATTTGGCAGGAGTGAAGGTTACAGCTTCGCCCATAATTACAAAAGGTCCAAGAGAGGCTAAAGAGTTGAAGCAGTTACAAGAACATGTTCCTGGTATTTTTCATCATGTGTATTGACCAGAGCAGTGGCTAAACAAAGTCCATCACCAGGGGTCAAAGTGATACCATGAGCAGATGTTAGAGTAGCCGAAACCTTCTTCAAAGGTGAGGATAATTCAAAGGAAATGTTTAGCAGGTCTTCATTAATTGAGGCTTCAGAAAGCAAATCCAGAGTTAAATAAGTTAGCACAGTCAGCTCAAACTGAAGCTGAGGTAGAAGGAGTTCTGGAGTGCTATTACATTAAAAACGGAGTTCTGATGAGGAAGTGGAGACACCCTCACAGACCTACGGATCAAGAATGGACAATTGTTCATCAGATAGTGGTACCGCCCAAATATCGTAAGGAGATATTGCAAGTAGCACATGAAATCCCTATGGCAGGATATGTAGGAATATGGAAAATCCAAGCATCAGTAAACAGGCATTTTACCTGGGCAACATAAGGACATAGTGCAATTTTGTAAAACATGTCAAACATGTCAAGCAGAGGGTAAAACTCAACATGTAATCAAACCAGCACCTTTAATACCCATACCAGTATTTGAAGAACCATTCAGTAGTGTATTAGTAGATTAGGACCATTACCCAAAACAAAAGCAGGACATCAATATATCCTTACAATCGTGGATATGACAACCCGATTTCCAGAAGCTATTCCTTTAAGGACAATTACAGTTAAGGTGATAGTGGAAAAATTGACTCAGTTTTTCACTCGTTATGGCCTACCAGTTGAAATACAATCTGATCAATGTTCTAATTTCATGTCTAAAATTTTCCAGGACATAATCAGCAATTTTGTTATCAAACAACTAAAGCCTACCACCTATCACCCACAGACACAGGGGGCTTGGGAGCATTACCATCAGACTCTCAAAACCGTGATTAAGACCTATTGCCATGAATACCCAAAGTATTGGAACAAAGGATTAGAGTTTTTACTATTTGCTGCCAGAGATTCTCTGAATGAATCGACTGGGTTTAGTCCATTTGAATTGATCTATGGTCAAGAAATAAGGGTTTATTAAAAGTTGATAAAGGAAAAGTTTCTAAAGCAGAAAGATGAATCCTCCATGTTGGATTATGTGTCCATGTTTCTAGAAGGACTCACAGGAGCATGTGAAATAGCATGAGAGCATTAAAAAATTTCCCAAGCCAAAATGAAAGAATGGACAGGCAAAAATGCTACAACAAGAATGTTCCAAGCAGGAGATGAAGTATTGGTATTATGAACCTGGCAGGGTAAACCACTGGGGGAGAATTTTCTCCCCAATGGACAGGCTAAGCGGGAGCGGGTGCAGGTGGGCGCGCAGCTGATCACCACCCACGACCGCCGTTTTACTTGTGCGGGCCAATTAAGGCCTGCCCAACGTGGTGCGCACCCGAAAGCACTCAGCACTTCTTGTGCGGGCTTGGGGGAGGAGTGAGAGTCGGGGCCTGGGCTCTTTCACGCCTGTGCGCAAATGAGCACAGAAAACTCCCTGATGCAGCTCCGTGCCTCAGGGAGATTAAGTTCAGCTCAAAATATGTTTAAGATAAAGAAACAAAATTATGCAGACGTGTCCCCTTATGTGACAGTGTCACATGAGCTGGGACATGTTTATGAATTTTAATAAACATTTTTTTAAAATTTATAAACCCTTCATGAAACTTCATTCCGCCCATGGATGAGGTTTCATAAGAAATGTGAAGGCCACCTGGACTCTTTGCCTGTCCACCAACCTTAAGGTTGGGTGGGAAGCCCTGACAATGACTTTAATATGGTGATTAATGGCCTGAACATGTCTTTTTTAAAATTTATTCATTCACAGGAATGTGGGCTTCACTGGCTGGGCCAGTATTTATTGCCCATCCCTGGTTGCACTTGAGAAGGTGGTGATGAACTGCCTTCTTGAACCGCTGCAGTCCATGTGATGTAGGTACACCCATTGTGCTGTTAGGAAGGGAGTTCCAGAATTTTGACCCAGTGACAGTGAAGGATTGGCGATGGTGAGTGACTTAGCGGGGAACTTCCAGGTGGTGGTGTTCCCATCTATTTGCTGCCCTTGTCCTTCTAGGTGGTAGTGGCATGGAAGGTGCTGTCGAAGGAGCCTTGGTGAATTCCTGCAATGCATTTTGTAGATGGTACACACTGCTGCTACTGTGCGTCGGAAGTGGAGGGAGTAAGTGTTTGTGGATGTGGTGCCAATCAAGTGGACTGCTTTGTCCTGGACAGTGTCCAGCTTCTTCAGTGCTGTAGGAGCCGCACTCATTCAGGCAAGTGGGGTATTCCATCACATTCCTGACTTGTGCCTTGTAGATTGTCGACAGGCTTTGAGGAGTCAGAAGGTGAGTTACTCGTCGCTCGATTCCTAGCCTCTGACCTGGTCTTGTAGCCACAGCATTTATATGGCTAGTTGAGTTCAGCTTTAGGTCAATGGTAACCCCCAGGGTGTTGATAATGGGTGATTCAGTTATGGTAATGCAATTGAACATCAAGGGGTGATGGTTGGATTCTTTCTTGTTGAAGATGGTCATTGCCTGACACTTGTGTGACACATATATTACTTGCCGCTTGTCAGCACAAGCCTGGATATTGCCCAGGTCTTGCTGCATTTGGGTATGGACTGCTTCAATATCTGAGGAATCATGAATCGTACAATCATCAGCAAATATCCCCACTTCTGACTTTATGATGAAAGGAAGGTCATTGATGAAGCAGCTGAAGATGGACACTACCCTGACGAACTCCTGCAGTGATGTCCTGGAGCTGAGATGACTGACCTCCAACAACCACAACCATCTTCCTTTGTGCTAGGTATGACTCCAATCAGTGGAGAGTTTTCCCCCTGATTCCCATTGACTCCAGTTTTGCTAGGGCTCCTTGATGCCATGCCTGGTCAAATGCTGCCGTGATGTCAAGGGCAGTCACTCTCACCTCACCTCTAGAGTTCAGCTCTTTTGTCCATGTTTGAACCAAGGCTGTAATGAGGCCTTTTACAGTTTGGCAGGTGGGCAGCTGATTCCAGTGCGTGCCCGCCAAACTGAAGATCAGAATGACGTGCGGTGATGGCAGTTCACACGCCCGACATCACCTTGCTTCATTTTACGTGTTGGCGTACGGGGCCCTTGAAAGTGAAATCCACTGGCCCTTACAAGATAGTCAGGAGAAATGGTAAAGTGACTTATCAAATAGATACTCCTGAATGCAGGAAGAAAAACGGTTAGGTCACATAAACATGTTAAAGCAATAGCATTGCTGAGAAGATGATAAGATAGAGCAAGTGTGTCAGGTGGTAGGAGTAGTGGAGGATGACAAAAACAGTAGGGCAAGGTAAAAGGAGAAGTAGACAGTGCCCAAAGCGAACCTCCTACAATTCAACTAGCCAATCCGACAATACTGGGACAGTTTGACGCCGTGTTCACATATTTCGTGGAAGGACCAAGGGAATAAGATTACTTTGGAAGTATAAGGAATTTGTAGGGATACACCTGGATGTACTATGTTAGCTAAACATGACGTGGATGTAGGAGACTCAGTGCCACTAAAACAATATCATTATTGGCTGAGTCCAGAGAAACAAGCTCTGTTACAATCAGAGATTCAATATATGCTGGGCGATTAATTGATTGAGTCTAGCCAAAGTGGCTGGAGCTTACGGTAGTATTGGTTCTTAAGCTGGATGGATCCCCTAGATTTTGTATAGACTACAGGAAAGTGAATGAAGTAACAAGGGCAGATTCATACCCAACTCCTCAGTTTGAAGATTGCTCTGATAGGGTTGGCTCATTTTTTTCTAAAATTGATCTATTGAAAGTGCCATTAACATCAAGGGCTAAAGAAATATCCACCTTTGTTACACCAACTGGGTTGTATCAATGTTGAGTTATGCCATTTGGGTTTAAAAATGCCCCAGCTACATTCCAGAGACTTATGAATCAAGTCATATCTGAAGTACCTAACTGTGTGGTTTATTTAGACAATGTCGTAATATAGTAACACATAGGAAAAACATGTAAAGCAATTAGATGACCTATTTAAGCAATTGCATTTGGCTGGCTGAATCATAAATCTGGCCAAAAACGAATTTGCAAAAGCATGGGTAGCTTACCGAGGTCACTGTCAAAGCCAAGTGTTGCCAAGAACAGTAGAAATGAATGCTCTAATAAAATTTCCCATTCCTAAAACTAAATGAGAAATCCTGAGATTTTTGCGAACGTGTGGGTTTTATAGGAAGTTTCTGCCAGACTTTAGCACAGTAGATGCACCTTTCATCAATTTGTTAAGAAAACAGGCAAAAGTGGTATGGTCACCAGAATGCCAAGCAGCCTTTGAAAATCTGAAGGCAATCTTAATAAATGAACAGGTGTTGGCTACCCCTGACTTTAACAAACCTTTTAAAGTGGCAGTTGGTGCTAGCAACTTGGGGGTAGGTGCAGTCCTATTACAAGATGATAAATTAGGGATAGAGAAGCCAGTGGGCTACTTTTTCAAGGGCAGAATTTTGCCCTTAGCAGGCAGGCTCGGCGGGGGTGGTCGGGAAGCCGCCAGCTGCCCACAATTGGCACCGGACCACAATTTCAAGCTGGTGGGCCAATTAAGGCCCAACCAGTATGAAATGTGAGTTGCATTACTGAATGTTGCCTGTGCGGACGGAGGGTGGAGTGTGAGCAGGCCAAGCACGAACATCATGCATGTGCGTGAGTGAGTGTTGTATGATCTCCCTGAGGGACAGAGCTGCCTCAGGGAGGTGAAGCGTTTTTTATAAAGAAAATAAAAATGCTATAAAACATGTCCCCACTTGTGACTCTGTCACATGAGCAGGGACATGTTATTAATTAAATTTTAATACTTTATTTTATTATTATTTGTTTTTGGAAACCCCGTCCCATCTGTAGATGAGGTTTCCAAAAAAATGCAAAGGCCGCTTGGCCTTTTTGCCTACCCGCTAACCATTAGGTTGGAGGGAAGCGAAAAATTTACTTTAATTGATTATTTAATGGCCTTAACAGGCCTTTTAATTGTCGGTGGGCGTGCTGTTGACTCCGGCATGTGCCTGACGACCGATCTATCGTGCAACTGCACATTGACGTTGGCACGCTCAGCCAATGTTAACGTGCATCATTTTTACACTTGAGCAGGTTGGGCACGTGCCCGCCCACTGAGCGAAAACTTCTGCCCCAAGAAATTAAATCAATATCAGTGGAAGTACTCTACAGTAGGAAAAGAAACTCTAGCATTGTTGTTGTCTCTTCAACACTTTGAAGTTTATGTCCGACATGATGACAAAGAAACACTAATCTTCATTGACCATTATCTGCTGGTGTTCATTGAGAAGTTTAAAACTCAAAAATGCAAGACTGTTTAGATGGTGTCTATTGTTTCAACCATTCAATGTAAAATTGTTCATATTGCTGGTAAAGATAATGTGATAACGGATGCATCTTCCTGGGTGTAAAATACCAAATTAATTTAAAGGGTTAAGAAATGCTGAAGATTGTATAAGATTGTATAAGGAGGAGGATGGATGAATGGAAATAAGTCTCATGTTTCCCTGTCCATATGTCACATACCTTGTGATGAATTGCATTTTGAAATGACGTTTCATCTCATTTAAGGGTGGAGGCATGTAAGGAACATATCTTTTTATTTCTACTGGACTATTGTAAAGGAAATATCTTTTTATTTTCTGTTGAACTGTGGGCTAAAATTACAATGGCTGAAGGTTGAAAGACATGTCCACTGCAACAGGATGAGAGATATATACAATATGGTAGTCCTGGAACAGAGTGTGCCATAAAAGACAGGATGGTGTGGAAAGGAGTCCTGGACCAAGGGAGCTGCTTGGCAACAATGGTTTAATTGGCTCCTGATCAGGTGACCAGGTTTTGTATGAGAAGCAATGCAGCAGAATAGCTCCTAGCTTGAAAGGAACAAGACCTAAAACCTCTTTCTCCTGTGTGTAGAAGATTCCAGTAATTCCACAATAATAGCTAGCTGGCTTTTTCTCCTCATTACTCTATTACCTGCTTTCTCTCTGAAAACCCTGGTCAAGAGGCAAAGGGGGAATCACTGTTAGAGACATTGAAAAGCAAGTTCGCAACCAATGAACTAAACACTGAAAGTGCTGGAAGACCATCTCATGTCATCAACAAGAACTGAAAGGAATTTGGAAGACATCGATCAAAATGAACCCATCGAATCCTGTACTCCGGAATTGGTGCTATTGAACTGTTTTATCCCACCCTTAAAACCCACATTTTTGTGTCTCTTATGTGTCTTGTGTGTGTATAAGGATTTAAGAAGGGGTAGAGCTCAGGCTATAGAATTAGAAATTAGCAGTTCATATTTCTTTTCTTTGCCACTGGTTAATGACAGTTTGTTCAATAAATAGTTATTTACTTGTTAGGTTTACAAACCTAATGCTTGTATTTTGCCAACCTAAATTAAACAGTTAGGTGGAATTGGGGCAAATTGTTGTTTGATCAAACTTTTCACTTTTGTCGCAGTTCAGGGAACAGTGGGACTTGATATTAAAGTGCATTATCCTTAGTGAGTCATGACAGTATGAGAAGGGGAACTAGATTTGAAAGACTAAATATGTAAACATGGCTGCAGTTTTAGAATGTGAGGTGTAGAGAATATTTGTATTTTTAGATAAACCCGAGTGGTGAATTTCAAAGAGATGGTAATGTGTTACACCTCGTCACCAGAGGCTAAGCCAAACAGTGTGTTCATTTTTCCCAAAGATTATTGATAAGGTGAGTGCTATGAAAGATGCATATTATGGAAAAGTTGCAAAGATATATTGGAATAATGGGACTTACATTAAAAAAAGAAGAAACATGTATGAAGGAGATGAGGTTAAGTAAAAGGAAGAAGGAATTCTAAGATCTAACAAGTGTGAAAAACCTCCAGCCTCTGTGTACTAAGCTGCTGTCTGTAGGAATCTAAGTTAAGAGAATTCACTTTGAATATCACTGTCTAGGGTATTGTGTACTTTGTCTGGGCCTGTTGAAATCTACATTGTTTTACTGTTGCCTTAACGGAGGTGTAACTGGGAGGTAGGTTAATTAAGGAAATTAGGAGTAATCATGGTGGTAAGTTATAGACCTATGTATGTACTTATAATCATTGCTTTTATTAATAAATGTTTAATTTAGTTTTGTAAAAAACCTCTAAGGCTCGTTGGACTTATTATTGCTGAATTCAAGGCATGCATTTTGAAATAAAAATACAAAATGCAAAAATAGTTGTGGCAGCTGTTTCAAGTTTCCCTCTGGGATTTGAGCAGCTTGGCATTTACCGTCTGCTGTGCCATAATGCTATGGTTCTTTTGCTAATTGTCTTTGATTGGATTACTGTCTTGTAATCCACTCCTGACTATTTACTACCGATATTTCCAACATAGAAATATAATGGATGAGAAGTGATCTTTCACACGGCACAACTACAGCAGTATTTTACTTGCGGCTGTGCAAACCCATAAAGTTTTTTTGGGGGCTGAAATCAGTGGCATTCATCAAAATGGCAGTTGCAATAAAAATAACCATCCAAGTCTATTTTGCTTGGAGATATTGAAGTAAGATGGTTAGATCATTTATGTGAGCAGCTGATGTATAAAAGTGGAAAGGGTACCTATTACAGAACCAAACTCATAACAATATTGCATTTTTGTTTTTCTGCTATTATAAAGGAGGCATTAGAGTAAACAGACTGGCATCTCTGTTAAAATAATGGCCAAAGGAATTGTATACAAACACATTAAGCATTTGTAAGTTAATATTCACACAGCCTACTTTCAAAGTCGTAGACTGTGAAAAGTGCAAAAAATGATGCGTTGAAACTCATTTCTCAATATGTATTTTCTTACATTTTTAGATCTTTGAGGTACAATATTTGCTGGAATTTCCAATAGTACGGTATTAGCTAATTTTATTTTCCTGAAAATGTACCATTCAAAGAAGGAAATGTATTTGTACTTTTGCCCTCAAGACCATTCATTCCTTTTACACTCCAACTGAATTTTTTGGCTTTGCTTTTTTCTAAAATTAACTTGAAGCTGATGTTGGAACATTTGGCATTTTTTCTCAATTTATTAGTGAGGGATGGAGTGGGAATATGGGACCTCAGTACACTCACCCCACCCTTGGCTGATCTGACCCCTGTATTCATTACAAAGTGCAAATACAAGCTTAGAATTGCCACTAATTCTAATACAATTGTGATCTATGCTGCAACAAGTCAGCAGTTTGCTTTAATACTGCAATGAAGAGACAATGTTATCCTTCAGCAGCATTTGGAAAAAGTTGCTGTATATGCTTTCAGATTATAACACTTGCTGTACAATCATCCTTAAACTCAAGGTAATTAATTCGATGTACAGACACAATAGACATTTCTGTCCCTTGAACCAATAGATTTTATGACTCTAGGTTTTCATGGCACTGTGCCATATATTGAAGTGTGGAAGAAGCAATGTATCTATATACTCTCGCTAAGCTCTATTTAGGAATTTTACAGCCTCCATATAATCAGCAACTTGCAGTATTTACTTAAAAAGACATGTGGCATTCAAAATGAATATAGACATCAGAATAATAGGATTGCAATCTTTGGGAGACAGAAGTCAGAGTGATCGATAAGGCTGCACACGCTGTAATCTTTTATAGATCAACTGGCTCTTTGAGTAAGGGTACATTTTCTTCTACCTGTGTAATCTTAGTGCACTATTTCACTTACTTTCATAAGGTTCTTTATCTTATGTCTGTGCACAATGAATGAGGCTTTTCTGCATTATGGTAATCAAGTCCTATCTTGAATGGCAAGGATGGATATGCAAGAGCTTTTCTACATGATCAAACCAAATGTAATTGTCTTTTTTTTAATGGGCCTTAAGCATAAATGTTCGAGTTTAGGTATAATTAAGCAAATGAATACCCATTTGAATATAAATGCAATCTAAAGCAACCAATTCTGAGTTAAAATATCTAATTAATTTAATGCCATTTCCATTAATTTGCCATTTGCTCCCGATCTGCAGAGAGAGAGGAGTCAGTTAACCAAAGGCTGGAAGTTAAAGTTAATCTGGACCAAAGCAGCCACAACCTATTAGACCAGTTATTATTTATTTCCTGTTTCCCATTAATAGCTAAGATAATACATGTCAGTTAATACTAGTAAAGAATGCATGACAAAGAAACTAAAATGGACCAAATGGAAAAATATAAGGGACTGGAGCCATAACCATTTCACTGAGGATGCTGAGGTTCCCCTCCCACTTAGAATCAAGCTGTGGTCAAACAAAGACCAGTTTTGCCTTCATCTGCCTTTGTCCAGACTACATTTCAATATTTTTTATAGCTTTTCGATTAAGAAATTCGAGCCGCTACCATCGCTATCCATAACTCCAGGCTACAACGTGCTCAGAAACTCAGACTCCTTGGTGGTGGTGGTGGTGGTGGGGGGGTGGGGTTGAGTTGGAGGGTGCCGTGGTGGGGGGGGGGGGGCAGTGGGCAGAGTTCTGCATTGGGGTCTGGGTTCAGCCAATTGGCAGGATGGCATGTGTGGCTCAGATTGGTGCCAGCAGCATCGGGATTGATATTCTTGTCCCCTTTCTGTCTGGGGTGGATGTGGGAGCGGCTTCCTTGCCCTGCACATGGTGCAGGTCATGGCACTGAACATGCCTTCAGGCAGAGAACGTAAGAAGAAGCTTTTCAATTAGACCAAGGTCATTGTTCTTTTCAAATATCTCAATTAATTCTCCATTCAATGAGTTGAAGTCTGTTGAAAGGCAGCAGACAGCTAATCTGCATATTTAAGGCCCCAGTTAGGGGCCACTTAGAGTGCTAGCTGATATTTTGCCTGCAGCAGAGCTCCCCCACTAGCCCCAAAACACCCGCTCCCCCTGCAAAACTGTAAAGGGACATCTCCTACCTGACCCAGCATGGCCCACCTCTCTCAGTGGGTCTGCCAAGCCTCTGGAGCTGCCAGCCCTCTGATTAGAACAGCAGCATCGAGAGCTCGCTGTCATCCTTAATTGAACTGCGAGCTCAGAGGTGACCAAGTAGGATTCTACCCAGGGAAAACAGTTCCTCTGGTCTAATTTCTGGCCATGGGTTTTTGAGACTCGTATTTCATCCTGAAGCCCATGGGGAACCCTGCCCTATGTTCTTTACAACTTGTCACAGGAAATACAGGACTGAAGGTGTTGTATCTGAATGCACGCAGAATATGAAATAAAGCAAATGAGCTTGTGGCGCAGATTGGAATTGGCAGGTATGATGTGATGGGCATCATGGAGACATGGCTGCAAGGGGATCAGGACTGGGAGCTAAATATCCAAGGATATACATCCTATCGAAAAGATAGGCAGGTTGGCAGAGGGGGTGGGGTTGCTTTGTTAGTAAGAAATGAAATTAAATCAATAGCAAGAAATCATGTAGGGTCAAATGATGTAGAATCTGTGTGGGTAGAGCTGAGGAATCGCAAAGGTAAAAAAACCATAATGGGAGTTATGTACAGGCCTCCGAACAGTAAGCAGGATGTGGGGCACAAGATACACCAGGAGATAGAAAAGGCGTGTAAGAAAGGCAAGGTTATAGTGATCATGGGGGATTTCAATATGCAGGAAGAGTGGGAAAATCAGGTTGGTAGTGGATCCCAAGAAAAGGAATTTGTGGAATGTCTACGAGATGGCTTTTTGGAGCAGCTTGTGGTGGAGCCCACTAGGGAACAGGCAATTCTAGATTTAGTGATGTGTAATGAGGCAGATTTGATAAGGGAGCTTAAGGTAAAGAAACCCTTAGGAGGAAGTGACCATAATATGATAGAATTTACCCTGCAATTTGAGAAGAAAAAGCTGAAAACACATGTAACGGTATTACAGTTGAATAAAGGCAACTACAGAGGCATGAGGGAGGAGCTGGCCAGAATTGACTGGGAGATGAGCCTAGCAGGAAAGACAGTGGAACAGCAATGGCAGGAGTTTCTGGGAGTAATTTGGGAGACACAGCAAAATTTCATCCTAGGAAGAAGAAGCATACTAAAGGGAGGACGAGGCAACCATGGCTGACAAGGGAAGTCAGGGCCAGCATAAAAGCTAAAGAGAAAGCATACAATGCGGTGAAGAGCAGTGAGAAACCAGGGGATTGGGAAGCCTACAAAGACCAACAGAGGACAACTAAAAAAGAAATAAGGAGGGAGAAGATTAAATATGAGGGTAAACTAGCCAGTAATATAAAAGAAGATTGCAAGAGTATTTTTTTAGATATATAAAGAGTAGGAGAGAGGCAAAGATAGACATTGGGCTGTTGGAAAATGATGCTGGAGAAGTAATAGTAGGGAACAAAGAAATGGCAGAGGAACTGAATAGGTACTTTGCATCAGTCTTCACAGTGGAAGACACGAATAACATTCCTAAGGTTCAAGAGAGGCGGTGGGGTGGGGGGGGGGGCAGAGGTGAGTATAGTGGTCATTACCAAGGAGAAGGTGCAAGGAAAACTGAAAGGTCTGAAGGTGGTTAAGTCACCTGGACCAGATGGATTACACCCCAGAGTTCTGAAGGAGATAGCTGAAGAGATAGTGGAGGTGTTAGTGGTGATCTTTCAGGAATCACTGGAGTCAGGGAGTGTCCCAGAGGACTGGAAAATTGCTAATGTAATCTCTCTGTTTAAGAAGGGAGTGAGGCAAAAGACAGGAAATTACAGGCCGATTAGCCCGACCTCGGTCGTTGGTAAGATTTTAGAGTCTATTATTAAGGATGAGATTTCAGAATACTTGGAAGTGCATGGTAAAATCGGGCAAAGTCAGCATGGTTTCATCAAGGGGAGGTCATGACTGACAAATCTGTTAGAATTCTTTGAGGAGGTGACGTGTAGGTTAGACAAAGAAAAGCCAATGGATGTTATCTACTTCTAGAAGGCTTTTGACAAGGTGCTGCACAGGAGGCTGCTCAGTAAGATAAGAGCCCATGGTGTTAGAGGCAAGGTACTAGCATGGATAGAAATTGTCTGTCTGGCAGGAGGCAGAGAGTGGGGATAAGGGGCTCCTTCTCAGGATGGCAGCCGGTGACTAGTGGAGTTCCGCAGGGGTCAGTGTTGGGACCACAACTTTTCACTTTATACATTAATGATCTAGATGAAGGAACTGAGGGTTTCCTGGCTAAGTTTGCAGATGATACAAAGATAGGTGGAGGGACAGGTAGTATTGAGGAGGCGGGGAGGCTGCAGAAGGATTTGGACAGGTTAGGAGAATGGGCAAAGAAGTAGCAGATGGAATACAACGTGGGCAAGTGTGAAGTCATGCACTTTGGTAGGAAGAATAGAGGCATAGACTATTTGCTAAATGGGGAGAGAATTCAGAAATCTGGAGTGCAAAGGGACTTGAGAATCCTAGTCCAGGATTCTCTTAAGTATAACTTGCAGGTTGCGTTGGTAGTTAGGAAGGCAAATGCAATATTGGCATTTATTTCGGGAGGACTAGAATATAAAAGCAGGGATGTGCTGCTGAGGCTTTATAAGGCTCTGGTCAGCCACATTTAGAATATTGTGAGCAATTTTGGGCCCCATATCTCAGGAAGGATGTTCTGGCCCTGGTGAGGGTCCAGAGGAGGTTCACGAGAAAGATCCCAGGAATGAAAGGCTTAACATATGAGGAATGTTTGAGGACCCTGGGTCTATAGTTGATTAAGTTTAGAAGGATGAGGGGGGATCCGATTGAAACTTACAGAACACTGAAAGGCTTGGATAGTGTGGACATGGGGAAGATGTTTCCATTAGTAGGAGAGACTAGGACCCGAGGGCACAGCCTCAGAGTAAAGGGAAGACCTTTTAGAACAGAGATGAGGAGAAGCCAGAGAGTGGTGAATCTATGGAATTCATTGCGACAGAAGGCTGTAGAGGCCAGGTCATTGAGTGTATTTAAGACCGAGATAGATAGGTTCTTGATTGGTAAGGGGATCAAAGGTTACGGGGCGAAGGCAGGAGAATGAGGTTGAGAAACTTATCAGCCATGATTAAATGGCGGAGCAGACTCAATGGGCCGAATGGCCTAATTTCTGCTCCTATGTCTTATGGTCTTATGGTCACCTCTTTGCCTCCGTTCCAGGTAACAGCATTCTTTATGTTTCCACAATTTAATGCTCATTGCCTAAGTTTCACTGTGTGAACCCTGTCCCTTCCTGCTTTCATAGAACCATAGAAAGGTTACAGCACAGAAGGAGGCCATTTGGCCCATCTTGTACATGCCAGCCCAAGGACACCCAGGTACCCGTTCTAATCCCACCTTCCTGCCCCTGGTCCATAGCCCTGTAGCTTACAGCAGTTAAGGTGCAGATCTAGGTACTTTTAAAAAGAGTTTAGAGTTTCTGCCTCTACCACCAACCTGGGCAGCGAATTCCAGACACCCACTACCCTCTGCGTAAAAAATTTCTTCCTTATGTCCCCCTTACACCTTCTACCACTTAACTTGAGTCTATGTCCCCTGGTTCTAGAATTCTCCACCAAAGGAAACAATTTTATCCTATCCACTCTATCTATTCCTCTCATAATTTTGTACACCTCAATCAAGTTACCTCTCAGCCTTCTTTGTTCTAAGGAAAATAATCCCAATCTATCCAATCTCTCCTCGTAGCTACACTTTTCTAACCCAGGCAACATTCTTGTAAACCTCCTCTGCACTCTCTCCAGAGCTATTATGTCCTTCCTGTAAAGTGATGACCAGAACTGCACACAAAATTCCAGTTGTGGCCTCACCAGTGTTTTATACAATTCCAACATTATATCCTTACTTTTATATCCATATCTCTGCCAATGAAGGATAGCATTCCATATGCCTTCTTTACCACTTTGTCTACTTGAACTGCTGTCCTCATGGACCTGTGTACTCGTCTGCCAAGATCTCTCACTTCATCTACCCCTCTTAGTATATTCCCATTTATTGTGTAATCCCTGTAACTGCTTGACCTCCCTAAATGTATGACCTCACACTTCTCTATATTAAAATCCACCTACCACTTTACCGCCCACTCCACCAACCCATCTATATCGTTTTGGAGATTATGGCTATCCTCTACACTATCCACTACTCGGCCAATCTTTGTGTCATCTGCAAATTTCCCAATCGTGCCGCCCCCCACGTTCACATCCAAATCGATAATATATAACACAAAGCAAGGGTCCCAACACCGAACCCTGTGGAACACCACTTGAGACAACTTTCCATTCGCAAGGGCATCCATCGACCATCACCCTTTGTTTCCTGTTACAAAGCCTATCATTTATCCAGTTTGCCACATTACCCTGAATCCCATGGGCTTTTACTTTCCTGACCAATCTGCCATGTGGGACCTTGTCAAATGCCTTGCTAAAATCTATGTACACAACATCCACTGCACTACCTTCATCAACCCTTCTTGTCACTTCCTCAAAGAATTCAATCAAATTTGTGAGGCAAAACCTTCCTTTAACAAATCCATGCTGACCATCCCTGACTAGTCCATGCCTTTCCACATGACAGTTAATCCTATCTCTCAGGATAGATTCTATTAATTTGCTCACCGCCGATGTAAGACTAATTGGCCTATAATTTCATGTTTAGAAAGATGCGTTCTTTTTTGTATCTTCTATGACATGGCCATTAGAAAGTGAACTGGGATTTACTTTAGGGTTTAGGTTTTAATTATGATGAATAATTTAGTTTTG
The DNA here is from genome assembly GCF_017639515.1 of Carcharodon carcharias. NCBI lineage: Eukaryota > Metazoa > Chordata > Chondrichthyes > Lamniformes > Lamnidae > Carcharodon > Carcharodon carcharias. The sequence goes on along the minus strand of NC_054469.1, from coordinate 119,248,665 downwards.
AGTAATTTCAAATAAATGGCTACAAGTCAGGTCTAGCATAGTTACTTCCTTGGATTCACTGAAGTCAGTCACTCCCATAAGTGGTCTGAGGTTCTTAGTTTTTTAATGAGAGCTGACACATATTGCCCTGTATGACTGACACAAAAGTAAAACTCAAGGATGTAACAATTGCACTCCCTTATGACTTGTACTAAGTATTCATACCTTCCATCCAAATATATTTTTAATCTCTCTGAAAGTGGATGGGCAAAGACATGATGAGATGAGGCCTGATACAAATTGATAAGCTGTTTCGCAATAAGGTAGCAAAATAGGAAAGTTGCTATGGTTGGACCTACTTAATTCAATCAGTACACCTTATCGTCTCATAATAATGTGAAGGAAACAACATGCCAAGTTTCACCACATAAGTAGGTCACCTTACTTGACTATACAAAATATCTTTTAGCTGACTCTTCAGCAATCTTGACTCCTTAGTTTTGGCAAAGGCGCTTGAAGCTTTCTCTTTAAATACTTGATTTCCTGTCAATGCAGTATTGTGCTCCAAAACTACTGATTTTTCAGCCTGTATCCCAGTATTTACCTTAACTCTCTGTCCATAGCCTAAAGAATAGATCTTAGACTTGCTAATACAGTGGAGGTAATGGCAATTTCTGATAGTTGAGACAAGTAATGAAGGGCTTATTATTTACAGTTTATGAGGAAACAATGTCAAATCTAGCTTATGAGTATCATTATTACCTACCGTCTTAACCTTTTCCTGAAGTATTTGAATATACAATGCTCTTAAAACTCCAATATAAAAAGTAACTATTTTTTCTAAATCATTTCTGTAGAAAGATTGACTAAAAATTCCAAAACATGACATTAACTTAAGGTAATGAGTATAAATATGTTTTCTTAACAATTCAGTTCCTTTTTAATTCTTACCCCAAATTTGTAATGTTGAGGACAGGATCGTCTACAATTTTATGTTGTGTTAACAAGTCACTTTATTTCACCACTAGTATTTAGGCAAGAATAATGTGATTGTCAGTAAAACATGAAAAAAATGGAATAAATTAACTTCAGATTTAGTTCCTAGCAGTGAGACTCCATGTCACAATTATTAATTCATAAAACCAGTCTTGTGAATTTACAATAGAGTCTGGAAGTGATGTTGTGCAATATTATCTTATGAATACTTAACACATCATATCCAAATTCTTTGTTCACTATTTTAACAGGTGATATTAATGATTTAAATGAACCTGTTTAAATCAAAGGAATCCATTAAAATAATACATTGGAAAAAATTATATGAACACATTAAAAATTCACACAATAACATTGCACAGAATAATTTCTGATGCTTATGCTAGTTATATTGCAAATTAGCTGTTGAATTATTTTGTTCCCTACTTCCATATCGATTTATACGCTTCTAACATTTTATTTCATTTATTCAAACAGTATTTTTAATCTTTCTGACCTATGGTCTCATTCAAACTACTTTCTGAAATTACCGACTTGCTTTGCAAAAAGTGGATGTGCTTTTAAAAAATTTTGCTTTTGAATCCTGTAAAAAATGTCACTCACTGTTCAATGTGATGGTAAGGTGTAGTCAAGTCCTCAGTTGAACTTTAGGACATATCTCATTTTGCTTCATTGATGATTCATATTTGAACTTCATACACTTAAAGACGTCTTTTCCTATGTCTGATGGTTTTTAAGCAAAAGTAAACATGAGTAAACATGTGAGGGAGATGGCTACAAATCAGCAATGGAATATTCTTTTATTTTTACTCCTAGCGACACTTGCTCCAAGATAAAAACAGGTTTAGAAAAATTAGCCAAAATATTAGGGAGGTGAAATTTCTCAGTCACTTTAGTGCTGGGACCAGAATTATGCCAAGTCTTGACTTGTACTGCCAGTATTCATGTGGCCTGATGTGGAATGTTACCACTGTCCATCCCTTACAAGGTCACCCACATATGATGAGGCATGACTGTTCTCCAACAAGAGGGAATCGAACCATCTTCTCTTGATATTCAATGGCATTATCATCACTGAACCTCCCACTATCAACATCCAGGGGGTTACCATTGACCAGAAACTGAACTGGACTAGCCGTATAAATACTGTGGCTACAAGATCAGGTCAGAGGCTAGGAATCCTGCAGTGAATAACTCTCCTCCTGACCCTCAAAGCCTGTCCACCGTCTACAAGGTACAAGTCAGGAGTGTGATGGAATGCTCTCCAGTTGTCTGGATGAATGCAGCTCTAACAACACTCAAGAAGCTTGACACTATCCAGGACAAAGCAGTCTGTTTGATTGGCACTCCATCCATCACTTTCAACATTCATTCTTTCCACCATGATGCACAGTGGCAGTGGTGTGTACCATCTGAGCAACTCACCAAGGCTCCTTCGACAGCGCCTTCCAAACCATAGCCTCTACCACCAAGAAGGGCAAGGATAGCAGATGCATGGGAACACCACCACCTGCAAGTTCCCTTTCAAGCCAAGGACCATCCTGACTTGGAATTATAATCACTGTCCCTTCACTGTTGCTGGGTTAAGAACCTGGAATCCCCTTCCTAACAGTGCTGTGGGTGTATCTAGACCACATAGAGTGCAGCTGTTCAAGAAGACAGCTCACCACTATCTTCTCATAGGCAATTAGGGAGGGGCAATAAATGCTGGCCTAGCCAGCAATGCCTACATGAACGAATAATATAAAGGATTCCCGTGATGGAAATTTTTTTGGCCAGGGTCTGATGGTAATATGGTGTTCAAGAGTCCCATTAAAAAGATCTGTACCTCAGGTGGAAGTGGGGCCACCCAAGGATTCAGATCTGTATCGAAGCCTGAAGTCTTGAAAAATTGTTGCACAATTTCTTCCTTCCCTTTATTGGCACCCTTGCAAAGAGTAGTACAGATATAATAAAACAACTCAATTCAAAACTACTCATGTTATTGCTTTATGTAAAACTCTGATTGAAGTTCCTCTTGGCTCATTAACATATCAAAACCGTTTCTTACTGTTGGCTTTAGATTCTTGCAGTCACTCTGGCTCTTGCACCAATTACCATATTTACAACTCCCAATAGCCTGTCTTCTAGTACATAAGAAATATGACAGTGATGTTACCAGATGAAAAATATTACAATTTCTGATTTTCTTCACCGTAATGCTTATTTAATTTAACAAGTATAATCATCACTCACCTTCAGGAAGAGCAGTCAGAGAGGTGGACCTGTGGGAGATACCTGGAGTAGGGAGAGAATAAATACAGCCCGGTGAGCGTGGCCTATACCACACCTTTGGAAGAGCAGTCAGAGAGGCCGACCTGCCAACTGCTTGGAACCGGCCTGCACTGAGTTCGAAAGAAGAGTGAAAAAAAACAAATTGTGACATCACAGGAAAGAAGTAATTTGATTGGTTGAAAAAGGTGAGTTTGGTGAGTATCTAGTAAATGTTTAAGGTTTATTCTATTGCTAAGGTTTAAAATAAAGTAGGAACTATACTTTTTGGTAAAGTTTATTAAGTATGGCCAAGTAAAATAATGTTCTACTTGGACAAAACAGCAAGAGTTCAGGAGATAAAACAGCAAGAGTAGAGGAGATAAAACAACGGAGAGTCCAAAAGATAAAACAACGAGTTCAAGAGGTATAACAACAAGAGTTCAGTGGATAAAATGGTGAGAGTTTAGGAGATAAAACAGTGAGAGCTTGGGGGATAAAACAGCAAGAGTTTAGGGGATAAAACAGTCAGAGTTCGGGAGATAAAAAGTAAGAGTTCAGGAGATAAAACAGTTGAGTGGAGAGAGACAAAAACTGAGTTTTTTCAGCTATTTTTGTTTTTGTTTCAGATTTCCAGCATCCACAGTAATTTGCTTTTCTCTGAGTGGAGAGAGAGTTGGGAATTGAAAACAGCATGTGTTCAGAAATGTAAATTTCTAAAGAATCATACAGAAAGTAAGAATTTAATGGCACAGGAAAGGAAGCTGATTTGTGAGTAAGGGTGAAAAATTTCCACTATCTACTAAACACCAATTGATAGTTAATTGTACAAGAGTAAGGTTAAAGTAAGTAAAAGTAACTAAAGTTTAAGTAAAAAAGCGATGTAAAAGTTTAAGGTTAAGGCATGGCAGGACAGCTCAGCCAAGTGGAATGTCCAGCCTGTGGCATGTTGGGAATCGTGGACACTTCTCTTGACCCAGACGAGCCCATGTGCAGGATGTGTCACCAGCTGCACAAGATTAAGCTCCGCGTTTCAGAGCTTGAGCAGCAGCTAGAGTCAGTGTGGTGCATCCATGAGGCAGAGAACTCTGTGGATAGCATGTTCAGAGAGGTGGTCACACCGCAAGTTAGGGGCAAGCAGGCAGATAAGGAATGGGTGACCTCCAGACAGTCCTAGAGAAATAGGCAGGTAATGCAGGAATCCCAAGAGGTCCCGTTCACTAAACAGTTTCCCATTCTTGATATCGATGAGTGCAATGGATCCTTGGAGGAGTGCAGCAAGAGCCAAGCCCATGGCACCATGTGTGTCCCAGCTGTACAGGAGGAGAGGAAGAAGAGTGGAAGGGCAGCACTAATAGGGGATTCTTTGGTTAGGGGAACAGGCAGGCATTTCTGCGGCTGTCAACATGACTCCAGGATGGTTTGTTGCCTCCCTGGTGCTAGGGTCAAGGATGTCACAGAATGGCTGCAGGACATTCTTGCAGGAGAAGGTGAACTGCCGGAGGTCATGGTCTACATTGGTACTAATGACATAGGTAGGAAGGGGGATGTGGTCCTGCAATCGGAATTTAGGGAGCGAGGTAGAAAATTAGCAAGCAGGATCTCTAAAGTAATAATCTCCAGATTACTCCCAGTGCCATGTGCAGGTGAGTACAGAATTAGGAAGATATGACCAGTGAATGCGTGACTGGAAAGATGGTGCAGGAGAGAGGGCTTTAGATTCCTGGGACACTGGAACTGGCTCTGGAAAGATGGCACCTGTACAAGCCAGACAGGTTGCACCTGAACAGAGCCGGGACTGAGTTCCTTGTGGGTCATTTTGCTAGTGCTGTTGGGGAGGGTTTAAACTAACTCAGCAGGGGTGTGGGAACCAGGAGAGGATATTAGAAAGTAATACCTGCTTGCACGGAATGCTGGGAGAGGCAGATGGCACTAAAATAGAGAAAAGTAAGTTATTAGATGGAGCCTGAGTAAGGGATCAAGTAATGAAGTCTAAATCAGGTTACACCGCATGAATGTGAATGCACGGAGTATAGTTAATAAAATTGGGGAGTTACAGATTACCGTGTGGGATAATGATCCTGTGGCGATAACAGAAACCTGGCTTAAGGAAGGGCAGATCTGGGTGTTAAATATACCACGTTCCAAAGTGTTTATAAAAGATAGGAAAGGGAAAAAAGGAGGAGGGGTAGCATTCTTGGTTAATGAGAGTATTGCATTACTGGAGAAAGAGTGTATGTCAGAGGATTCTGGGACAGAATCAATTTGGCTAGAGCTAAGGAATAAAAAGGATGTAATTACATTGTTCGGTGTAATATATAGGCCACCAGCTAGTGGGAAAGATGTAAAGGAACAAATCTGCAAGGGTATTAGAGAGGTGTAAATATTGTAGGGTAGTTATAATGGGGGACTTTTATTACCCGTTTATAGACTGGGCTAGTGGTAGTGTAAGGGTCAGTGAGGGACAAGTGTTTCTAGATTGTGTTCAGGAGAAATTCCTACAGCAGTATGTGTCCAGTCATATAAGAAAGAAGACACTGCTAGAGCTTGTTCTTGGGAATGAGGTGAGCCAAGTAGGTCAAGTGACAGTGAAACATTTAGGGGACAGTGATCATTATATCATAAGGTTTAGGATGACTGTGGAAAATGGCATTGGTCAATCCAAAGTAAAAATAATCAACTGACTGAGAGTGGACTTCAATGGGGCAAGAACAGAGTTGGGCCGGATAGACTGGAACCAAAGGTTGGCGGGAAAAACAGTCACTTAACAATGGGCTACCTTCAAAGAGGAAATGATTTGGGCACAGTAGAGGTACGTTCCCTCAAAAGGGAAGGGTAGGACAACAAATTCAAAGCTCCCCGGATGACAAAGGAGATAGAAATTAAGTTAAAGACGAAAAAGTGTGTTTACAACAGGTGTCAGGTAGTAAATACAATTGAGAACCAAGCTGAATACAGAAGGTTCAGAAGGGATGTGAAAAAGCAAATACAAGAAGCACAGAGGGATTATGAAAAAAGACAGGCAGCTAGCAGAAAAGGAAATCTCAAAGCATTCTATAAACACACCAATAGGAAAAGGGTGGTAAAAGGGGGAGTAGGGCCAATTAGGGACCAAAAAGGGGGTTTACACATAGAGTTAAGAGGCATGGCTCATTCAAAGTTAAATGAATACGTTGCATCTGTCTTTACCTACGAGGCAGATGCCACCCAGGCCATGGTGACAGAGGAGGAAACTCAGTCACTACAAGAGTTTAACATTGATAAGGAGAGGTATTGGATAAGCTGTCGGTACTTAAAGTTAATAAGGCACCGGGACTGCATGCGATGCATCCAAGAATATTGAGGGAAGTGAGAGTGAAAATTACATAGGCACTGGCAACAGTCGATCAACGTTCCCTGGATTGTGGGGAGATGCCAGAGGATTGGCGAATTGCAAACATTATGCCCTTGTTCAAAAAAGGTTGCAAAGGTGTGTCCTGCAATTATAGACCAGTCAGTTTAACTTTGAGGCGGAGAAACTTCGAGAAACAACTATTCAGGCTAGAATTAATGGTCACATGGAAAATTATGGATTGGTTTGGAGGAGTCAGCGTGGATTTGTTAAAGGAAAATCATGTCTCATTAACTTGCTGGAGTTTTTTGAAGAGGTAACAGAGATGGTTGATGAGGGCAAGTCCATTGATGTGATATATATGGACTTCCAAAAGGCATTCAATACACGAAAGACTTGTGAGGAAAGTTATAAATCATGGAATAAAAGGGATGGTAGCAACATGGATACAAAATTGGCCGAGGGACAGGAAACAGAGAGTAATGGTTAATTGGTATTTGTCGGGCTGGAAGAAGGGTTGTAGTGGAGTTCCCCTGTGGTTGGTATTGGGACAATGGCTTTTCCTGACATATATAAATGATCTGGTTTTGGTGTGCAGGGGACAATTTCAAAGTTTGCGGACGACACAAAATTGGGAATTGGGAGAATTGTAAACTGTGAGGAGAACAGTGTAGAACTTCAAAAGGACATTGACACATTGATGGAGTGGGCAGATAGGTGACAGGTGAAGTTCAATGGAGAGAAGTGTGAGGTGATGCACTTTGGCACAAAGAACATGGAGAGAGTGTATAAAATAAAGGATACTATTCTAAAGGCTGTGCAGAAGCAGAGAGACCTGGGTGTATATGTACATAAGTCATTAAATGTGGCAGGACAGGTAGAGAGAGCTGTTTTTAAAACATAGGGAAGAATTTTCGGGTCGGCGAGCAGGGATGGGGCCCGTTGCTAACGGGTAAAATGACGCGCGGTGACGTCAGGCAGGCGTCATTTAAATTTTCAGTTCGGTGGGCGCGTAGCCGAACTGTGAAAGGCCTATTGGGGCCATTAAAAAAGCAATTAAAGTAGTTAAAAATGCTGCTTAACATTAGTGGGCAGGCGAAGAGCCCAGGCGGCCTTCACATTTTTTTTAGAAACCTCATCCACGGGCAGGATGAGGTTTCATGAAGGGCTTATTAATTAAATTTTAAAAATTTCAAACATTTGATAAACATGCCCCAGTTGTCACATGAGGGAACATGTCTAAATAATTTTTCTCTTTAATAAAATCTTTCATTCTGAACTTAATCTCCCTTAGGCAGCTCCGTGCCTCAGGGAGATTTCTGAGCTCTTTTGCATGCATGCGTGAAAGAGCGCAGGCCCCAACACAGGGAATCACCACTCCTGGCTGCATAGGGAGCACTTAATTGGCCCGCCCACATAAAATGGTGGCACAGCCCCGATTAGGGGCACCGATTGGGTTTGCACTTGCGCCCCCACCCCCCCCCCCCACCCCCTCCCCACCCCCCACCCCCCACACCAATGGGGTGAAATTTCTGCCAATACAGCATTCTAGGCTTCATTAAAAAGGACATACAGTACAGGAGCAGAAACGTTATGATAAACCTATATAAGACACTCTTTAGACCTCAGCTAGAGTATTGTGTACAGTTCTGGGCACCACGCTACAGGAAGGATGTTAACACATTGAAGGGAATGCAGGAGAGTGTTATGAGAATGGTTCCAGGGATGAAACACTTCAGCTATGAGGATAGATTGAAGAAGTTGGCACTGTTTTTCTTGGAGAGTAGAAAGCTAAGAGGAGACTGGACAGAAGTTTTCAAAATCATGAGGTGTCTGGACAAAGTAGATAGGGAGAAACTGTTCTCACTCGTAAACGGATCGAGAACCAATTTTAGAGTGTTTTGCAAAAGAAGCAAATGCAAGGTGAGAAAAAACATTTTCACACAGAGAGTAGTTAGGGTTTGGATGCACTGCCTGGAAGTGTGGTGGGGGCAGGTTCAATTGAAGCATTCAAGAAGGCATTGGATGATTATTTAAATAGAAACAATGTGCAGGGTTACAGGGAAAAGGCTGGAGATTGGAACTAAGTTAAAATGCTCTGAGAGCCGGTGCAGACACGATGGACCGAATGGCCTCCTTCTACACCGTAACAATTCTATGATTCAATCCCACCCTCCCAGCATTGAGCCATGTTTAAATGAAGTGTTAGCCTGAGAACTAGGGCCACAGCGTGTTGTCTGGTCAGCATTCCCTTTGAGTGTGACTACTGGAAATGAAGGAGTACTGACTTTACCTGAAAGTGTTTGCCCAGAATACTAATTACTGGAGGTGAAAAGCCAAGGCTCAGCATTACCTCTGAAGCAGAAAGTTATGGGTTCCAGTTCCACTCCAGGACTTGAGCACAATAATCTAGGTTGACACTAGTGCAGTGTTGAAGGAGTGTTGCACTGTCAGTGATACCATCTTTCAGATGAGATATTAATCTGAGGCCCCCAGGTCTATGTAAAATAAACCATAACATTATTTTGAAGAAGAGCAGGGGAGTTACCTCTAGTTTCCTGGTCAATATTTATTCCTCGATCAACATCAGAAAAACAGATCCTGGTCATTATCACATTGCTGTTTGTGAGAGCTGGCTATGCGCAAAAATTAGCTGCCATGTTTCCTACATTACAACAGTGACTACATTTCAAAAGTACCTCATTGGCTACAAAGTGCTTGAGAGATATTCAGTGGTCAGGAAAGGCACCATATAAATTTCTGAAAAAGAGACATGTAGAAGTTTTTGTCTTGCACTCATCAGGACACTTCGTAAGAATACCCATATAAAGAGAAAACAGCAATTCATACTGTATGAGAAGAGAGTGCTGATTGATTGGCAAGTGGACCCCAAAAGGTAGAGACGTGCTAAGAATTACGCTGACAGCCAATTTAACATTGTCAGTCAGGCTTGTAGTATGGTGCATTTGCGTGTACTGGGGGCTACATATTTTAATGCACAGGATCCTGTTTTTTGCAGACAGAAAGAACACATATACATATTGTGCACATTTCAGATAAGCAAAATAGATGAAAGCCATTCGCTGACTCGTTCCTCAGGGTAGTGCCTGGACCAATCAGGATCAAACTGCCTAGCCTAAATTTCAAACAATGCTTGGCAGTTAACTATCAGTCATCAACACTGATGCATTCTCCAATGCAACACCTCTACTTGCCAACCAATCAGCATTCTCTGGTTGTGTAATGGTAATGTCACTGGACCAGTAACCCAGAAGCCCAGGTCAATGTTCTGAGTACAACGGTTCGAACCCCACCATGGCAGCTGGTGGAATTTGAATTCAAGTAATAATCTGGAATTGAAAGCCAGTCTCAGTAATGGTGACAATGAAGCCATTGCCAATTGTCATAAAAACTCATCGAGTTCACTAATTCCCTTTAGGGAAGGAAACCTGCAATGTAGTTGACTCTTAACTGCCCTCTGCAATGCTGTGGCAAGCCTTTCAGTTCAAGGGCAATTATGGATGGGCAACAAAAGCTGGCCTTGCCAGTGACACCCACATCCAATGAACAAAGAAAAATATCCAATGAACAAAGAAAAATAAAGAAATCCAATTCAATTTCATCTCTATCTAAATGTTAATAAATATAATTAACACTCACCCTTCTGCTAGCCATAAATGCCGATCTTACATACTCCATTCCCTAAATTACTGCTCCTATGAAGTGCTTCCCTACTGACCACAGCTTCATCTTCTCCCATCATATCCTGCTCCCAAATGGCCAACAGTTCAGGGGAGTACAAAGAAAACACTTGCAAAACTGTCTCTGAAGGTCTCTTTAAAGCATGGCAGTTTTGACGTTAATGACTGGGAGGTGCTTGCTACCAATCACTTAGAATAGTGATAATCTGTCCATCAAACTGCAGCACTCTTTGAGTTCCAACATCTTAACCATGAGGCAGAGTGGCAGAGATGGAAAGAAAAATAAGCAAATCCTGCTCTTTGGATTCCACTAACATTTGGAGCCAAAAATCTGCAGGTTGAGAATTGGCCTGTTCAGTCACACGAAGACTCACGACAGAAACTTGCAACCCTGACTAGATGTCATCCTCGAATCGAGGGCCAGCCAGTGTAAACAGCTTGGGAGAAGGGAGGCTGCTAAACTTCCAATGAGGATACTTCCAATGACTCTGGAGGTTGACCTTGTACAGCTGTGGGCTTATGCTGCTCAGCTGCCGACCACTGCACCTCAACCTGTGTCTGTACAATCTGGCCCAGCTGGATGTGTGGGGCTAAAAAGAGCACTCGTGGAATTGCTGGGTGTGGGGGGTGGGTGGTGAAGAATATCGTCTTTCTGAAGTAGGACAGCATGTGCCTACTCCGTGGAGCCACAGTCCCTCTCTTGGGCCTGTACTTGCATAAAAACTGAGTGCAGATGTAGTGAGGCTCTCTGAAAGCCCCCAGAGGCATGAAAGCAGGTACCTGAGCTTCCAGAAAAGATGTTAGCTGCCAGCAGAGGTTCCTCCATGGTGGGTGTCACTGTTTTGTAAGTGGAGCTGACCACTTGGTCCATGTTTGCAGAATGGTCTCAATGCTCTGCGATATTACATCCATCTGTCATTTTTCAATCGTTGGCCCTCAGCATTCTTTGATAGTCTGGACCATCAAAGTCTGTAGGTGAGTTCTCCGCAGTATGCTATCTCCTCTGCTGGCAAGATGGCAAATGTGGCATCTTATACTGCTGCCTTAGCTCCTGCAATTTTGTGTCTGATGTGAAGACCCCATCTTTAGACTAGCCTTGAAGGTACACATGGTGCCATTCTCTGAGCTGGTGCTGGCTAGGGTTAGATCGAGTGATGATGCATTTTCTGGAAGGGTGGCCTCCTCTTGCTGGTGGAAGAGATGTCTCCAAACTTTCAGTAAGAAGAACAGGGAAAGGGCTAGCTCTTCATGTAAAGGCACAGATGAGGAAGAACTGTCTGGTGAAAGGAGTTACAGCTTGTCATGCATTTTTGTAGGATTAGATAGAAATAAGAAGGGAAAAGAAGGATAGGGGTGTGAAGAATCCCTGAACAGGGGAGATGATGGCATAGTGATAATGTCACTGGACGAGTAATCCAGGGGCCCACCAGGCTAATGCACTGGGGACATGTGTTAAAGTCACGCCATGAAAGCTGGTAAGATTTAAATTCAATTAATAAAATTTGGAACTCAAAGCTAGTCTCAGTACTAGTGACCATGAAACTATCATCGATTGTTGTAAAAATCCATCTGGATGTTCTTTAAGGAAGGAAATCTGTCATCCTTACCTAGTCTGGCCTCCAGGTAATTCCAGATTCATGACAATGTGGTTGATCTTAACTGCCTTGTTAGGTACTCAATTCAAGGGAAATTAGGGATGGTCAATAAATGCTGGCCTTGCCAGTGATGCTCAGCAATGCTCTCATCCCATGAAAGAATCTAAAAAACTTCTTCCTTCATCATCACCACTCTCCATTCCCTTAACTTACCCCCTGTTTGTGATGGTCAACATGACTCTTTCACATGTAAGAGGGTTCATCCTTGGGCAGTTTCCCACCGTAGTTTGTACTCAACCCTCTCCTGTAAGAAAGAAAGGAGCATCAGAGACAAATTTGAGAATAGGAGAGAACGTGTCTATCATAGTGGTATAGTTAATATGCTGCAAGCGCATAATCTGAGTTATGAGACAGTGGGCTGGATTTTTCACTCGGTGTGCAAGTGCGCGCCCAACACACCCGAGTGTAAAGTAGCACGCAATGAAGTTGGTAAGCGTCCCAATGTCATCGCGCACTTGCGCAATATTTCAGTTGGCAGGTGCGTGTGAGAGCTGGCAACACGTTCACCGACAATTAAGAGGCCTATTAAGGTAATTAATGTATGAATTAACGTGGATTTTTCGCTGCCCATTCAGCGTTATGGTTGGTGGGCCGGCGAATCATCCAAGCGACCTTTGGATTTTTGAGGAAACCTCACCCAAGGAAGGGATGAGGCTTCTGATGTTAATTTTAAAAAATAAAACGTTTGGGCAGGATTTTTACAATCTACATGTTCGGGTGAGTGAGTCCAATGTGTAAACATTTTTTATTGCAATTTAAAATCTCTATTTCATGGTTTCAAATTCTTCAGCTCCCTGAGGCAGCTCTCTGCCTTCAAGAAGCTTTCATTGCATGTTCCTCGGTGCCCCGCTGCCTTCAGTGCTTGCCTAGCCCCCGCACCCACCCTGGCAGCGCTCAGTCTTTCAGCATGCGTTTCATGGCTAGCTGGCCATTACTTGGCCAGTGTGAAATCGTGGCCAAGTGGCGATGGCGGGCGGTATTCCATTTCCCGGCCACTCCTGGAACCGTCCACCACGCCTGCCCCTCAACCTCAAATTTCACCCTGGTATGTGCGTATGATGTGAGGTGTGGGACAGTGTGTGTGATGCAAGGTACAGGGGATGTGCCATGGGGGATAGTGGGGCCCAAAGTCTTGCATAGATCTTGCCTTAGGCAAGATGGTGCTGTAGCCTTAATGGGTTGTCATAAGTTGGCATGGAAGGTATGAGACATCATGGGGTGTTGGTATAGAGGCATGAGGTTGCATGGGCATGTGTGGGGGTAATGGGGTATGAGGGTGAGGGCTAGAGGGCCTTAGTCTGACTGTCATTGGCGGGCAACTGAAAACCCATTAGCCATGGAAATGGTGTGTTTCCTGGGAGTGCATAAACAATGTGGTGGGTTTGGGGCGATACGCTGTGAAAAACCACCTTCATGACCAGCGGGTAAAACGTCATTTTACGCCCATTGGAAGGAAATTTGACCAGAAGCCGACATGTGCCAAGGAAGCCAGCCTGAAGCCATAACACGCTATGGGTGGGCTAACTCGGTTAACAGAGGGACTTTAGCCCTTCAGTGGGACGTAATCCTGACAGTGTGTGCATGATGGAGGTGTGGGACAGTGTGAGTATGATGTGAGGTGTAGGGTAGTGTGTATGATGAGGTGTGGGCCAATATGTGTATGATGTAAGGTGTGGGACCGTGTGTGTGTATGATGTGAGGTTTGAAACTTTGTGTGAATGATGTGAGGTGTGAGAAAGTGAGAATTGCAATGGTGATGAATGTGAGAATATGAAGAGAATGAGATGGTGTGAAGAATGATTTTATGATTGTAGGAGAGTTAACAATCTGCTATGCTAAGACCAGAAAATAAGAACAAATACTCAGCACTAGACAATCACATTATGAGGACACATACTCTTCTAGAAACCAATTTAAGAATAGAATCGTGAAGTGTTGATAACTCTGTGGTAAGGCGTGGCAAATAGTTTTTTTTTTCAAATTATTGTGGTTCTTGACAATATTTGGCCATGTGTAAAAACAGTTTAACTTAATTTCTAATTCAGTTTGAGGCTCAGCCTTAGTTGAATAACAGAAACTGCCTTTGCCCTTTATTAAGCTTTGCAGGATTATATATTTAATTATTCATACATATATTTCTAACAATATGACTCTTCAATATTCTACATTATCACATGGATACTTGAGCATGTAAAATGTAGCACGTGTATGACTGATTTCAGCTTATGTCAGAAAGCCAAATGAATTATTATAAAGAAAAGCTAAAAACAGGAATATTTAAAAACAAAAAAGCTGCAAATGCAGGAAATCTGAAATAACAGAAAGCATTTAAAATAGGGAACTAGGCCTTTAGCTCCTGTAAAGAGAAAAGACAAGTTAGTGTTTCACCTAGACATCCTTTATCACAATCAGCTTGCTTTGATGAACAGTCTTGTCCAAATAGTTAACCCATGTTTTTCTCTTCAGATGCAGACAGAACAATTCTGTACTTTGAATATTTTCTAATATGGTAAATGAAGAGACCGAGTGGATAATAATAAAATCAAATTTGGCTTTAGTCCACATATATTTTAAAAAATATATTTAGTAAATTCTGCCTCATGTATAATTAATGATACCATTCTGCTCCCACTGCTCAATTGTTCTCCGGTATTCATACAGTTAAAGACACTCCACTGCAGCAATGTGTTCAGCAGAGTTGAAATATTCCTAAAGGTCACAAGTTGTCTCTTCAGACCATTTGGGTTAAGTCAGTGAAATGCCACGCTGGAGTACAAATAGTCCCTTCTCCAGCTCTGCTTTTCCATTAAAGAACAGGTTAACATCACTGCCGAGATAAATGGTACTGCACAAAATTGATTTTACACTTGCGCTGTAAGTGTGGTCAAATGTTATAAGACTGTAAATCACAAAGGATGTAAAAGCAGCATTGCTGAGAATAATACAAATGTGCTATATACAATGGGAGCAATTCTACTTGATGCGGATGAGTTAACCCCGTCAATCAAATGGAAAATGCTATAAGAAGAACCTAAGTATTGAAATGACCTATTTTGTTTCATTCTTTAATTCTTAAGTCTATTGATAAAAATATTATAGAGGCTGAAATTGGTCTTCTGTGGTACAGCAAGACAAGCAATAGTGAATCAGCCACCCATTTCACAGAACGCCCCACAATCCACCCCGTCACCATTTTCTTTCCAATGGAAGGAAAACAGGGTAAAAAAGGAGGGTGTGCTACGACTAAGAACTAATGTCACGCCCATTGTCCTTGAATTTATAAGGCAATATCAGAACACATTAAGGGAACTCATAACTGCAAAGGACAACCTCTGCAAACACTCAAGGGCCTTCTGTGTGCAACTGCTTTGGTGGCTTTGAATCCAAGTTTGTGAGAACGCTGAATGCTGCACATGTAATGCCCCAATGTGTGATGTTGACCAGGGCACTGTGATCAAGGATTGCTCAGTTTTATGATTGACAAGTACATTTGCTGCAACCACACAATTCACTGAAGGGTTGAGCTAAGCCAGTTTGAATTGAAGTCTAAAGGTGGATTTGGGTTCTAATCTTCACTTTACAGATCTAAATATGAATTCAGAATCAGAACTTCATAAAAATGCATTTAGTTTCCCAGGTCCCTTTAGTTTTATTTATTGCTGTAAAAAAAGTGGCCAATGTTATACTAGCGCTCAGAATAACACTTCCTTGGCTGCTATCCTGCCATCCACACCTCATCTGGATACACCTTTGTTTTGATACTTGTCCTATTTGATTGTTTTACTATGATATGTTTTGTCATTTAATCTGTCCTACCCCCAAGCTATAATTGGTCTTTCCTTTGTTTTCCTCCAAGCACCCCACCCACTTTTTATTTGCTTAATTTCTTTAATGAAAAATCATCAAACTGAACATTGGGCTGAATTTTGCCCTTGATAGGCAGTGGACCCGACCGACTCGACGGCGGGCGGGCAGCCGATCACTGCCGCCGAAACTGGCCCCACCGCCATTTTAAGTGGGCGGGCCAATTAAGGCCCACCCAGCGTGACGCCCGGCGGGAAGCGCTATGCGCTTTCTGTGCAGGCAGCAAAGTGCTGCCTCAGGGAGATCGCTGACACCTGTATAAACTTTAAAAATAGAAAAATATAAAACCCTTAACCTGTCCCCCTCATGCCCTCATGTGACAATGTCACACGCGATGGGACATGTTAATAAAATGCATAAAAACTATTAAACTTTTTTAAAACCGACATGAAACCTCATCTATATGGGTGCTGCCTTATTGACTCCGAATTCCTCACATCAACATCATGTCCAGCCAAATATGTTTTCCCCAGTTTAGTTTTACAAATTGCTTTGTGAGACTGCAATGGCTTTTAAATCACTCTGACATTTTTCTGGAAGGTAATCCAATATTACATCTAGATTCTTAAGCAGTTCCTCATTATCCAATTTAATCAGAGGAAGATCTATTTCAGAATCCTTAATTCCTACCTCCGTTTTGTTGTTTACAACTACCAATAGTTCCTCCTGTTTATTCTCTCTGTCAAAGTATTTTCTGAGAATATTTACTTGGTACACATGTTGTATGTTTCATTTATCTGGGGTATTGACTATGTAATTTATCTCACTCGCTATCTTTTCAATCTCGTAAGGTCAACTAACCCTTGCCTTCAATGGTTTGCTTGACACTGGCAACAATACTAACACTTCTTCCCCAGCCACAAAACTACAAGCCTATGCCCTTTTGTCTGCCCTTGCCTTCATCACTTGTTGAGATATCTTTAAATGTTTTCTAGCTAGTTCACATACCTTAATCTATCTCTGAATTTCATCACATAATCCAGGAGTGTTGTTTTAGAACATTGACTCACTGATTTCTCCTGAATCAGTTTGAGTGACCCCCCTTACTTCATGACCATAAACTAATTCAAAAGAACTGAACCCTGTTAACTAATTAGGGATGTCCCTAATAGCAAACGACAAGAATGGAATCCTTTGATCCCAAACATTTGCTCTAATCATTGCCTTGAAAGCCTGATGCAGCTTTTTGAAGGCATCTTGTGATTCAGGGTGATAGGTTGATGACCTAAATTGCTTTATCCCTAGACTATTCATTACTTCCTTAAACAGCTGTGACATGAAATTTGAATCCTGATCCGACAGTATTTTTATTTGGCAATCAGTACCTTGTAAAGAACTTGGTTACCTCCTTTATAATCACATTTGCTCTAAGTTTCCTTAAAGGTATTGCTTCTGGAAATCTGGTGCACACATCCATAATTGTCAGTAAGTACTGATTCCCACTTTTAGTCCTAGGGAATGATCATACTCAATCAATCAGGACCCTATTAAAAGTTTCTTCAAATGGTGGAAATGGAATTAAAGGTGCAGGCTTAATTACTGCCTGAGGTCTGCCTATCACCTGACATGTGTGACATGTTTGACAGAATTTGACAACATCATTATGTAGTCCAGGCCAATAGAAGTGTATTTTTCTTAACTTAGCTTGAGCTTTCCCAATTCCCAAATGTCCAGCCATTGGAATTTCATGGCCCATTCTCAAAATTTCATTCCAGTACCCAGATGGTATTACCAGTTGGTGCACTACCGTCCACTTTTCAGCTGCTTGAATGTAAGGTGCTCTCCATTTCCCCCTTAACACATTGTTCTTAATGTAATAACACTGGAATGTATTCTGCTTCTGTTTCAGAATAAGCTATCTGATGCAAATTCTTCAAATCTGAATCCTCCTGCTGTAATTCCACTAACTTCATTAAACTAAACACCTCAACCTCATCCTCTTTTTTTCCTCCTGAGTAATCTCTTCAAAGATTGATCCAGCCAACTGAATTTTAGTATCCTCCCATTGTATCACAGTATCATTACAGTGCAGAAGAGGACATTTGGCTCATCGCACCTGCACTGGCTTTCTGAAAGTGCATTCCACCTAGTCCCACTCCCGTACCTTATCCCCGTAACCTTTCACATTCTCTCTTTTCAGGTAGCAATCCAATTTCCCTTTGAATATCTCGATCGAACCTTCCTCCACCACCCTTTCAGGAAATTAGTTCCAGACTCTAACCGCCCCCTGGGTGATAAATGTTTCCCAAGCATCACATTTACTCCTTTTGCCAATTATTTTGAATCTGTGCCCTGTAGTCCTTGAGTGGAAACAGGTTCTCACTATTTACCCTGTCCATACCCCTCAGCATATGGGAGGGGAGGGATCCAGTTGTCATCATCCACGTTGGTAACAACAACAATTATAGGGCTAGAAAGGAGGTTCTGCTGAAAGAACTTGAACAGTTAGGAACTAAATTAAAAAGTGGAACCTCCAAAGTAATAATCTCGGGATTACTAACTGAGCTACAGGCAAACTGGCATAGAGTCAATAAAGTCAAAGAGTTAAATGTGTGGCTCAAAGATTGGTGTGGGAGGAATGGGCTTCAGTTCATGGGGCACTGACACCAGTACTGGGGCAGAAGGGAGTGTTCCAGTGAGATGGGCTTCACTTGAACAATGCTGGGATCAGTGTCCTGGTGAATTGAATAACTAAGGCTCTAGGGAGGCCTTTAAACTAAATAGAGGGGGCAGAGGGTTCAGGAGAGAGGATACATAGGCTTACAAAGCAAAAGCATAGGGCAGCATTGCAGGGCAGCTATTTAGGTAATATTACCCAGAGTGGGACAGGAAGGGACAGAGTGTACAAACATAAAAAACATCAGCAAACAGGGTCAGAGGGGGAAAAATGGTAAAAAGGCAAAGTTAATGGCTCTTTACTTAAATGCACATAGTATTTGTAACAGAATAAATGAATTAACAGCACAAATAGAGGTTAATGGGTATGATTTTGTAGCCATTATGGAATCATGGTTACAAGGAGATGAAAGCTGGGAACTAAATATTCAGGGATATGTGACTTTTCGAAAGGACAGACAGCAAGGAAAGTGTGGTGGGATAACTTTTTTAGTGTGAGATGGAATATGTATGATAGCAAGAAATGATCTTGGACCAGAAGATATAGAGTTGAATTTTCCCCCCGTTGGGAGTGAAGTTGAAGGGTGGGCGTGCACAGACGTGCTTCCAATTGGCGCCCTCAATCGTGGGCATAGCACCATTTTGCGTGGGCGGGCCAATTAAGGTCCGCTGAGCATGACATCCATACAGAAGCGCTGTGTGCTCCCTATGTGGGTGGAGGGGATTCCCAAAATTGAGTTTGCGCTCTTTTGCGCATTTGCAAAAAAGAGCGCACTCATCTCCCTGAGGCTAAGTGCAGCCTCAGGGAGATCAGCTCAAAATGTTAAAAACCTAAAAATAGAAAAGTAAAATGTCCTTAATATGTCCCCTCATGTGACAATGTCACAGGAGTTGTGACATGTCCATAATTTCCACAAAAACTTTATTAAAATTTTTTAAAACCTACATGAAACTTCATCCCACCCATGGATGAGGTTTCATGTTTTTTCTAGTTCACGCCAGGGCTCCTGGCCTGCCCACCAGCCTTAAGGTTGGACGGGCAGGTCCTTTAATTACTTAATTGACTCTATCAATGGCCTCAATTGCTGCATTTCGCTGCACCCCCACCTTCCTGAAAATTTACATGGGGCACAGTGACATCAGGAGTTCCCTGCCCCCACCCCCGCTCGCCAATGTGTAAAATCCTGCCCATAGAATCCACATGGGTGGAGGTAAGAAATAACAAGACACTATTGGGAGTTGCCTGTCGGCACCCAAAACAGTAGCTGTAGGACAGAGCACAAATCAGGAGATAATGAGCGTATGTAAAAAAGGCAGTACATTAATCATGGGTGACTTTAATCTTCATGTAGATTGGGAAAAGCAAATTTGCAGAGGTAGCCAGAAGCAAGAATTCATACAGCCTATTCGGGACAGTTTCCTTGAACAATATGGTATGGATTCAACTGGGGAATCAGGCTGTTTTGTATCTGGTAATTTGCAATGAGGCGCATTTAATAAATTATCTCAGAGTAAAAGATCCCATCAGAAACATTGACCATAACATGGTAGAATTTAGCATTCAGTTTGTGAATGAGAAACTTGGGTCAGAAACAACTGTGCTAAACTTAAATAAGGGTAATTACAAAGGAATGAGGGCAGAGTTGGCTGGAATGGACTGGGAAAGGGGTTTAGCAGAAAAGACAGTTGATGAACAATAGTAGACATTTAAGAAAAAAGTTCATGACTCACACCAAAGATATATTCTAGTGAGGAAGAAGGATGCTCAGAAGGGGATAAACTAACCATTGTTAACCAAGGAAGTTAAGGATAGTATCAAATTAAAAGAAAAAAAAACATACAATGTGGCAAATATTAGCGGTAAGTCAGAGGATTGGGCAAGTTTTAAAAATCAACAAAAGATGACGAAAAAAATAATAAAGAGGGAGAAAATAAACTTTGAGGGTAAACTAGCAAGTAATATAAAAACAGACAGTAAGAGTTTCTTTAAATAGATAAGAAGGAAGAGAGAGACCAAAGTGAACATAAGCCCCTTAGAGAATGAGGCTGGGGAAATAATAATGGGAAACCAGGAAATGGCAGATGAGTTGAATAAATACTTTGCATCAGTCTTCATGGTAGAAGGCACTAATAGCATTCCAAAAATAAATAATCAAGGAGAATAAGGGGGTAGGAAATAAATACAATATCCATCACTAGAGAAAAAGTACTGGGGAAACTAATGGGGCTAAAAGCCAATAAGTTCCCCAGACCTGATGGGTTGTATCCTCGGATATTAAAGGAAGTAACTACAGAGAATGTGGATGCACTGGTGGTAATCTTCCAAGAATCTTTAGATTCTGGAAAAGTCCCAGAGGATTGGAAAACTGCCAATGTAACATCCTTATTCAAAAAGGGAGGGAGACAAACAACAGGTAATTATAGGCCAGTTAGCTTAACGCCTGTCATTGGGAAAATGTTAGAGTCTATTATAAAGGCGGTAATATCAGAGCATTTAGAAATACATAATCTAATCAAGAAGATGCAGCATGCTTCATGAAGGGGAAATCATGCTTAACACATTTATTAGAATTCTTTGAGGAGGTAACAAGCAGGATAGATAAAGGGAAATCAGTAGATGTAATATATTTGGATTTCCAAAAGGCATTCTATAAGGTACCGTGCATAAGGCTACTTAATAAGACAAGAGCCCATGGTGTTGGAGGCAGTATATTAGCGTGGATAGAGGATTGGCTAAATAATAGATGACAGGGAGTTGGGTTAAGGGGGGCATTTTCAGGATGACAACCTGTAACTAGTGGAGTGCCACAGGGATCAGTGCTGGGGCTGCAATTATTTGCTATATATATTAATGGCTTGGATGAGGGAAGTGAATGTACTATCATCAAGTTTGTGGATGACACCATAATAGCCGGGAGGGCAAGTGATGAGGATGAAACAAAGGGTCTAGAGAGGGATATAGACAGGTTAAGTGAGTGGGCAAAAATGTGGCAGATGGAATATAATGCAGGAAAATGTGAGGTATGCACTTTGGCAGTCCGAATAGAGGAGCTGAATATTATTTACGTGGAGAAAGACTGCAGAGAGCTGCAGCACAGAGGGATTTGGGGGTTCTTATGAATGAATCACAAAAAGCTAGCATATAAGTTCAGCAGGTAACAGGGAAGGTAAATAGAATGTTGGCCTTTATTTCAAAGGGAATGGAGTATAAAAATAGGGAAGTCTTGCTAATACTGTACAAGGCATTGGTTTGACCACACCTGGAATACTGTGAACAGCTTTGGTCCCTGTATCTAAGGAAATACTGATTGGAAGAGAGATTAGTTTGACTTTTAAAAATTTTAATGAATAAAAAAAGTGTCACATGAGTTGGGACATGTCAATGAATTTTAATTTTAAAAATTATTTAATTTATAAACCCTTCCTGAAATCTTATCCTGCACGTGGATGAGGTTTCATGATAAATGTGAAGGCCGCCTGCACTCTTCGACAACCTTAAAGTTGGACAGGCAGCTCAGTTAATAATCATAATTGGAATTTAAATGGTCTTAATAGACTTCTGACAGTTCGACAAGTGCGCAGCCGACTCTGCTGCACACCCGCAGAACTGAGGATATGAATGACGTGCAGTGACGTTGGGATGCACGCCCGACATCACCATGCGTCATTTTACAGGACAGAAGCTTCTGGTCAAATAAGATTCTTAGGGGGCTTGACAGGGTAGATGCTGAGGTTGTTTCCGCTTGTGAGAGAGTCTATACCAGAGGGCATCATTTCAGAGTAAGGGGTTGCCCATTTAAGACAGAGACGAGGAGGAATTTCTACTCTCAGAGGGTATTGAATCTGTGGAACTCTTTATCACAAAGGGCTGTAGAGGTTGGGCTGTTAAGTATATTCAAGGCTGAGATAGGCAGAGTTTTAATCAGAAAGGGAATTAAAGGTTATGGGGGAGAGGCAGGAAAGTGGAGTTGAGGATTATCAGGTCAGCCATGATCTCATTAAATGGCGGAGCAGACTTGGTGGGCCGAATGACCTACTTCTGCTCCTACATCTTATGGTAATACCTCTATCAAGTCTCCTCTCAGCTTTCTTTTCTCCAAGGAAAACATTCCCAACTTATCCAATCTATCCTTTAGCTTAGTTCTTCATCCTGGGATTCACTCTTATAAATCTCCACTGTACAACCTCCAATGCCCTCACATCCTTCCTCAAGTATGGTACCCAGAACTGGATGCAGTACTCCAGATGAGGCCTAGCTAGTGTCTTATATGAGTTCAATATGACCTCCTTACTCTTGTACTCAAAGACACTATTAATCAAATCTAAGATATTGCATGTTTTGTTAACTGCTCTCTCAACATGCCCTGCCATCTTCAATGACCTATGTACATATACACTGAGATACCACTGTTCCTACACCTCCTTTAGAGGCTCTCCCTTTATTTTATACTGCCTCACCATACCTTTCCCACCAAAACGAATCACCTTACACTTCTCTGCATTGATCTTCATCTGCCACTTGACTGCCCAATCCACCAACACATCTGTGTCCTTTTGAAGTTCAAGACCATCACAGCTGACAACATTTCCAATCTTTGTATATTCTGCAAATTTTGAAATTATGCCCTGCACATCACAGTCTAGGTCATTAATATATATCAAGAAGAGCAAGGGTCCCAACACTGACCCCTGAGGAACCCCACTACAAATCTTCCTCCAATCTGAAAAGCAACCATTTATCACTGCTCTCTGTTTCCTGTCACTTAGCTAATTTCTTATCCCAGAGCCTACTTTCTCTTTTATTCCATGACCTAGAATTCTGCTCACAAGTCTGTTGTGTGCCACTATAGCAAATGCCTTTTGAAAATCCATATACATCACATCAACAGTGTTTCCTTTATCAACCTTCTCTGTTACCTCCTCAAAAAACTCCAGCAAGTTAGTTAAACATGATTTTCCCTTGATGATTCCATGCTGGCTTTCCTTAATTATCCTGTACTTGTCTAAGTGATTATTGATTTTATCCCATACTCTAGTTTCCAGAAGTTTCCCTAACACTGGGGTCAAACTGACTGGCCTGTAGTTGCCAGCTTTATCCTTGCACCCCTTTTTGAACAATAGTGTAACATTCGCAGTTGTCCAGCCCTCTGGCACCTCCCCTGTGTCTAAGAAAGACTGGAAGATTATCACCAGTGCCTCCGCAATTTCCACTCTCACTTCCTTCAGTACCATTGGATGCATCTCATCTATTCCTGGTACCTTATCTATTTTAAGTAAAGATAGCCTTTCCAACACCTTCTTCCACTTGATTGTAAATTCTTCTAGTCTACCAGTTATCCCCTCTCTCACCTCGGCATGGGTAGCAAGTTCTTCCTTTGTAAACACAGAGGTAAAGTACTTATTCAACACCTCTGCTATTTCTCCAGCCTCCAAATGCAAGTCCCCTTTTTTGTCCATAATTGGCCCCCCTCTTTCTTTTGCCACCCTTTTATTATTTACATGCTTAAAGAAGACATTGTGATTTCCTTTTATGATTGTTCCCAGCCTCTTTTCATGCTACCCCTTGCTTTTCTCATTAGTTTCTTCACTTCCTCTCTGGTGCTTCTATATTCAGCCTGATTCTCCATTGTATTTTCTACCTGACATTGTCATATGTGCATTTCTTCCTTTTCATCTTTACCTCTATCTCCCTCGTCATCCAAGGTGCTCTGGATTTATTTATCCCACCTTTCCCCTTCAAAGAATATACCTTGACATTGCCTGCAATACTTTGTCTTTGAAGGTGGTCCATTGTTCAGCCATTGTCTTTTCTGCCAACATTTGATTCCAATGCACTCGACTCAGATGTATTCTCATCCAATCGAATTTGTCTTTCCCCCAATTAATTATCCCTGCTCTGGGTTATTCTTTGTCCTTTTCCATGATTAACCTAAACCTGATGATACAATGGTCACTGTTCCCTAGAGGCTCTCCTACTGATATTTGATCCACTTGGGCCAACTCATTCTGCAGAACCAGGTCCAAAGGTGTATGTCCTGTCGCTGGACTGGAAACACAATGCTGCAGGAAATTATCTCAAAGACATTCCAGGAACTCTTTCCCCTCTTGTGCTTTTTTACTATTCCTTTCCCAGTCTAGATTTGGATAGTTGAAGTCCCCGTTATGATTATGCTATAATTCTTGCACCTCTCCGTAATATCTTTGCAAATTTGTTTCTCCACATCCCTTCCACTAGTTGGTGGTCTATATACTACACCAATCAATGTTATTGCACCTTTCGCATTCCTTACCTCAAGCCAGAGAGATTCTGTCCTTGACCTCCCTGGACCATCTTCTCTCTCCAGTGTTATAATGCCATTGTTAACTAATATTACCACTCCACCCCCCTGTCCCCCACCAACCTTTCCTGTCTCTTCTAAATACCTTGTACCCAGAAATATTTAATGCCCAGTCCTGCCCTTCTTTGAGCCAGGCCTCTGTTATAGCAATAATATCATAATTCCATTTGTTAATCTGTGTCTACAGTTCACCAATCTTATTAATCACACTCTGTGCATCCACATACATGCATATTAGCCCTGATTTAGGCTTTTTTACTTTCCTGCTTATTTTGACCCCATCTAATGACTTACAATTGCCTACTCTAATTCTATCAAATTCTCCAAGTATTCTATCTACCTTAATGCTACTCTCTGATATATCCTTGTTTTCCGTTGAATTTTCACTACTTCCCCACTGCCGGTTTTTCTCCTCTGTACTCTGAATTTCCCCCCAGGATCCCATTCCCCTGCCAATCTAGCTTAAACTCTCCCCAACGGCACTAGCAAATGCCTCTGCGAGGATGTTAGTCCCAGTTCTGTTAAGGTGTATTCTGTTCTTTCTTGTACAGGTCCCACCTGCCCCAGAACCAATCCCAATGCCTCAGAAATCTCAAACCCTCCCTCCTACTCCATTTCTTCAGCCACGATTTGAACTGCTTAATCTTCCTATTATGCTCACTAGCATGTGGCACTGGGAGTAATCCTAAGATTATTGATCTCGAGCCCTGCTTTTTAATTCCCTAAAATCTGCTTTCAGGACCTCATCCCTTTTCCTACATTTGTCATTGGACCCAATGTAGACCACAGCTTCTGGCTGTTCACCCTCCCCCAAAAGATTGTCCTGCAACTGCTCTGTGACATCCTTGCCCCTGGCACCAGGGAGGTAACATACCATCCTGGAGTCAAGTCTACAGCTGCAGGAGTGCCTATCTGCTCCTGGAATTATGGAATCCTCTACTTCTATAGCACTTTCACTTTTCCTCCTCCCCTTCTGTGCAGCTGAATCACGTGTAGTGCCACGGACTTGGCTCTTGCTACAGTCCTCTGAGGAACCGTCTCACTCACCAGTATCTAAAATGATAAAGCAGTTAGAGCATGAGATATCCTCAGGGGGTTCCTGCACTACCTGCCTGTTTCTCTTAGACACTCTGGTGGTCACCCATTCCCTCTCTGCCTGGGTACTTATTAGCTGTGGTGCGACCACCTCCCTCAATGTGCTATCCACATAATCCTCAGCCTTGTGGATGCACCACAATGACTCCAGCCACTGTTCAAGCTCAGCAATTTGGCGCTCAAGTTTCTGCAGTTGGTGACACTTCCTGCAGATATAGTCTTCAAGGGCACTTGGTGTCTGCATGAATTCCACATCCCGCAAGATGCACATTCCACATGGCCAAGCTGGACCAACGTACCTTTTATTCTACACAAAGCATTTACTATGGTATTATTTTAATTTATGGTAATTTCTGTTTATACTACAATTTCCTGTTTATTTAAGTCTCACTCCTTCTTGCACTCTTTTAACTCTCAACTCCTGGCTCCCCCTGTCTTTTGGATCCCTCCTCTTCCAGTTTAAACTTGTGCATTTGTGATCCCATTGCCAATAATCTGGAAACAATCCTGGATGCTCTTTCTGTAAGCCCTTTCTTGATTGTGTCTCAACCAGCTGCTCTACGGTAGCAGGTATAGTCAATATCTGTGATCCAGCTATATCATTCCCTAGAGTAAACTGAGCCCCTGCAATGGGCAATTTCTCTACTACCCCAACAATCACCTCTCCTGTTTTCAAATCACTTTTTACATTTACCTTAGACAATGAAATAGCTTTGGCTTCACCATGGATTCCTTTGATTAATATTTTGTCCTGCAATAACCTTCTGAACAACAGATAGCACTATCCTATAGCATTAAGGACTGGCTATCCCCAGCATTCCTTCAAATTTGTCATCCTTTCCTGCTCTTCCATGTACACATGGATATATTTTCACTTTGCATATAAAATCTTTAAACATCTCTGTAGCCTGCCCTTCAGAACTCCCTTTGGTAAGTTGTGAACACATTTCCACTTCTCTAGCTACCACTGATTCTTCCTGCTCTATCTGTACAAAACCCATTGGTTTTCTTTGTCTCTGGATCTCAGACCACATAGTACTCTTATTCCCGAACTTTTCTGAGTTCTCATCACTGTATTTGGTTTCCCGTTTAGCTTCCAATAAACTTGATCTCCTGTGTCCCACCTTATTACAATGATAACATATCAGTTTCTTCCCTTCAACTCTTCTTGCCACTTTTTGATTTTAAGTAGACTGGCATCTTTCGGTTTGATCCTTATACTAACATTTTTACTATCACTAGGTTTTCTAAATCTCCAGCTGCCCTGCTGATTAACAAAGGACTTTGTTCCTACATGCAACATTTTGAGTGAAATATCATACATATTGGCTGAAATAGCAGCTTCCCTGATCTTTTTGTTTTGTCTTTCATCTAACTATGTCTTAATGTTTACTGGAGTGCTATTTCTAAAAGGTTAATCTTACAAAGCATTCCCCCAAAACTCTCTACTTGGTCAAACCTACAAGTAAACACCTTCCAGGGAACACTCCCTTATAGATGTCTACTATGAAATCCAGGAATGTTACACAAAGAAAACTGCTGTAGCTTCAGTAGAGATGTGCCAGCTGATCTGCAGTGGAATCTACTTCAGAATAAAACTGTTCACTGCAGCTCAAGACTTTTCTGGCTTGGTTGGATGAGTGATTCAAACTGCATCCTCTCTCAGCCCAGAGCTCCAGCTAAAGCATAACAGGTCAAATAGCTCCAGCTATCTCCACCTATCTCCAACTCAGCAGCTATATCCAGCTCTAATTTGCCATTTTTCCCTTTCATCTCCATTCCATTTTTCGCACATCTCTTTGAAACTCAAAAACTTCCAAATATAAAGTCTTTCATGTTTCCATCTTGTCTTTGCTTTCCAGTCAAGAGAATATAATACCCCACTACTGTTTACCTATGGAGCTCCAGCAAGGGGGAGGTGATGGCATAGTGGTATTGTTGCTGGACGAGTAAATCAGAGACCCAGGGTAATGCCCTGGGGACCTGGGTTCAAATCCTGCCATGGCAGATGGTGGAATTTGAATTCAATAAAAACCTGGAATTAAAAGTCTAGTGATGATCATGGCATGATTGTTGTAAAAACCCACCTGGCTCACTAGTCCTTTAGGACTAATGTCCTGTTATCCTTACCTGGAATCCAGGCCCAAAGTTGACTCTTAAATGGCCTCAGTTGCTACAAAGTGACAAAATAGGAATGAAACTGGACAGAATTCCCAGCATCGACCTAGGCACTGGAAACAGACAACGGTGACCCTGCAAATAACTCTTACTAATATTTGGCAACTAGTGTCCTTGAGAAAGCGGTCTCACAGATGAGTCGAGCAACAGCCTGCCATCCTCGTGGAATCATACATTACAGGTAATGCCCCAGGCACCATGATCACCATCCCTGGGTATGTCATGTCTCACTGGCAGGCAGGCCCAGCAGGGGTGGAGGCACAGTGATAAACAACCAGGAGGGATTTGCTCCTGGGAATCCTCAACATTGACTCTGGACCCCATGAAGTCTCATGGCACCAGACCAAACATGGGCAAGTAAACCTCCTGGTGATTACCATGTCCTGCCCTCCCTCAGCTGATGAACCAATACTCCTCCAACTTGAACACTACTTGGAGGAAGCACTGAGGGTGGCAAGGGCGCAGAATGTACACTGGGCTGGAGACTTCAATGACCATCACCAAGAGTGGCTAGGTACCACTACTACAGACCGAGCTGGCCAAGTCCTAAATTACACAGCTACTAGACTGGGTCTGCAGCAGGTGGTGAGGCAACCAACTAGAGGGAAAAACATACGTGGCCTCATCCTCACCAACCTGCTTGCTGTAGATGCATCTGTCCATGACAGTATCAGTAGGAGTGACCACCACACATTCGGTGTGGAGACGAAGTCCCGCCTTCACATTGAGAATACCCTCCATCGTGTTGTGTGGCGCTACCACTGTGCTAAATGGGATAGATCTTGAACAGATCTAGCAACTCAAGGCTGAGCATCTATAAGGTACTGTGGGCCATCAGTAGCAGCAGAATTGTACTCAAACACAATCTGTAACCTCATTGCCTGGCATATGTCCTACTCTACCATTACCATCAAGCCAGGGGATCAATTCTGCTTCAATGAAGAGTGTAGGAGGGCATGCCATGAACAACAACAGGCCTAACTAAAAATGAGGTGTTAACCCGGTGAAGTTATAATACAGGACTACTTGTGTGCCCAACAGCATAAGCAGAGGTGATAGACAAGGCTAAGCAATCCCACAACCAATGGATCAGATCCAATTTCTGTAGTCCTGCCGCATCCAGTCGTGAATGGTGGTGGACAATTAAACAACTCAATGGAGGAGGAGACTCTACAAACATCCCCTTCTAAATGATGGAGGAGCCAGCACATCATTTGCTGCAATCTTCAGCCAGAAGTGCCGAGTGGATGATCCATCTCGGCCTCCTCCGGAGGTCCCCAGCATCACAGATGCCAGTCTTCAGACAATTTGATTCATTCCACTTGATATTAAGAAACAGCTGAAGGCACTGGATACTACAAAGTCTTTGGGCCCTGAACACATTCTGGCAATAGTACTAAAGACTTGTGCTCCAGAACTTGCCACGCCCTTAGCCAAACGGTTCCAGTACAGCTACAACACTGGCATCCACCTGGCAATGTGGAAAATTGCCCAATCATGTCCTGTACAAAAAAAGCAGGACAAATCCAACCCAGCCAATTACCGCCCCATCAGTCTATGCTCGATCATCAGTAAGGTAATGGAAGGGGGTCATCAACAGTGCTATCAAGTGGCAATTGCTTAGCAGTAACCTGCTCACTGACGCCCAGTTTGGGTTCCGCCAGGGCCACTCAGCTCCGGACCTCATTACAGCCTTGGTTCAAACATAGACAAAATAGCTGAACTCCTAAGGTGAGGTGAGAGTGACTGCCCTTGACATTAAGGCTGCATTTGACCAAGTATGGCATCAAGGAGCCCTAGTAATACTGGAGTCAATGGGAATCAGGGGGAAAACTCTCCGCTGGTTGGAGTCATACCTAGCACAAAGGAAGATGGTTGTGGTTGTTGGAGGTCAGTCATCTCAGCTCCAGGATATCACTGCAGGAGTTCCTCAGGGTAGTGTCCTTGGCCCAACCATCTTCAGCTGCTTCATCAATGACCTTCCTTCCATCATAAGGTCAGAGGTGGGGATGTTCGCTGATGTTTGCACAATATTCATCATTCACGACTCCTCAGGTACTGAAGTACTCCATGTCCAAATGCAGCAAGACCTGGACAATATCCAGGCTTGGGCTGACAAATAGCAAGTAACATTCGCGCCACACAAGTGCCAGGCAATGACCATCTCCAACAAGATGGAATCCATCCATTGCTTCTTGATGTTCAATGGCGTCATTCCTCTATCAACATCCTGGGTGTTACCATTGACTAGAAACTGAACTGGACTAGCCATATAAATACTGTGGCTACAAGAACAGTTCAGAGGCTAGGAATCGTGCGACAAGTAACTCACCTCCTGACTCCCCAAAGCCTGTCCACATTCTACAAGGTACAAGTCAGGAGTGTGATGGAATATGCCTCACTTGCCTTGATGAATGAAGTTCCCACAACACTCCAGAAGCTTGACAGCATCCAGGTCAAAGCAGTCCACTTGATTGGCATCATATCCACAAACATTCATTCCCTCCACCACTGATGCACAGTAGCATCAGTGTGCACCATCTACAAGATGCACTGCAGGAATTCACCAAGGCTCCTTCGACAGCACCTTCCAAAACCACGACCACTACCATATAGAAGAAGGGCAGCAGATACGTGGGAACACCACCACCTGGAGGTTTGCCTCCACGTTACTCGCCATCCTGACTTGGAAATATATCACCGATCCTTCACTGTCACTGAGTCCATATCCTGGAACTACCTCCCTAACAGCATTGTGGGTGTACCTACACCACATGGACTGCAGCGGTTCAAGAAGGCAGCTCACCACCACCTTCTCAAGGGCAACTATGGATGGGCAATAAATGCTGGCCCAGCCAGTAAAGCCCTCATCCCGTGAATGAATAAAAAAATGACGCAAATATATTTCTTGTTACCTCTAACTCGCCCTTTGACATTAAAACTCTCGCTCTCAGCTTATGTACAAATGCAAACGTTTGATCTAACCTATTCACTTGTACCTCAAACTTAACATTTCTAACCCTACTCATGTTTGCAAACCCCAGACAATGTGACTCTTACCAATCTCTTGCCCAGCTTAATTAAACCACATACACACACACACACACAGACACATATACACACCCTTCTTTACAGAATAAGACAATATTCCCCAAAACATTTTAAAAAACCATTCTCACACTATAAACCCCAGTCCACTTGGGTAATGTTGTGATGATGTTAAACCCTTAATGTTCAGCAAATTCCTTAAATTCTCTGGAGCTGATCTGGGTTCCATTATCACATATTATTTTTTTTGTCAGGAATGCCTTGATCAATGAACAGAACTCGTACTAATGAGCAGTTTGTTGAAGCTTTCAAATCTTTCACTGTTTGATTTAAAGAGAGCTTAGAGTATAGCCTACAACTGAGATACCACTCTTGATTGTGTGTGAATAAATCGGGTCCCACAGTATGCCATGGTCTCGGTGGTAATTCAATAGCTATTGTCTCCTCTTTCTGCTGTGTTTCTACACTTCTGGCATACATTGCATATAGACAACATTATTTGATGTGTTAGTGGATGCCTATGCAGTCCACATCTGATCTGGCTTTGAGTTTATATTTCTCCATACTCATGTGGCCTTCATGCATCTTCCGCAGAAGTTCTTACTGCATCGTTTTGGCCATGATTATTTTAGAGCTGGCTCTCAGAACACCATCTTCTTGTGGGATGTCATTTCTGATAGACCAAAACTGTCATATTGCTGGCTGTGTTTGCATCTTACTAGGTCATACCTGGATCACTTACTAAGACAGTATCTATAACTCTTCATCCAATTTGAATCGGTTTCGGTGGTGTTACATTCATCAGGTGCCATTGTAATCTAGATCTTTTATCTGCGATAAGCTGCAGCTTTTCATCACTATTCAACGCCAAGATAGCAGGGCCACCTGTTTCATTGATGTAGAACATACAGTTAACCTCTTTTCCTCCTGTGAGCACCTGAGTTGGGTGGTTCCTAGATGTCAAATCTCAGTTCCCCTTATGCAATTAGCCTGACACTGATCAGTTTCAGAGTGCCTTTCCTTGTAAGCCTGTTTACTTTCAAATTTCTAGGAAAGATATTCTGGTATAGCCTGGGCGGGATGATGTTACTCTGTGCTCAGTATCAATCTTCAGCTTCAGATTCATGGTTGTTGGGCTTATCTCTTACCCTCCTCCTGATCTGAATGATTGTGTGAATTGCTTTTCTCTGAGAAAGTTTGATCTATATGCAGGGCATTTCCTTTTGTCTGTGAGCTCATGAGGTTGTCCACAGCATCTTTCCCTTTGTCTGGTGTGCATTCGTTTGTTGCTGTTTCACTGCATTAATTTTGCTGTCTTTCCCTTGACATAACTGAATACTGGCGGTTTGGTTAGTCACTCTTTTTATCCCACTGTGGCTGCATGTGTTATAGTGGTATCTAGAGCTCGCAGCTTACCCTTTCCAAGTAATTCTTTTTGTACTTCAGGGTATGTAGAGCGCCAAATGAGCTGATCTAGCACCTTTCATCTATACCCTTGAATTTACGTTTTTGGCTGTATTTTTTAGTCCTGTTAGGAAATTGTCAACAGGCTCACCTGATTCCTGCCTTAGGCCTTGAAATTCACATGAGGCGATTTAATGATTTGACTTTGGCTGCAGATGCGTGCTGAATATTTTGAAAATTTTGTCTGGGTTTCTGCTGTTGCCTTCACTCAGCTCCCAGCTGTTAAACAAATTTAATCCTTTCTTTCCTGCCCTTGAAAGGATGTAGCCGACCCTTTCCATTCTCTAGTGCCTTCTAGAAAGCTATTGAATGTCAGTCCATGGTTTTGATTAAATTTCTCAAATGTCTCTATGATATTATGAGTCTCTCACTTCAACATGGGCTGGAGCTGTGTGCTAATTGCTCCGGGAGCAATGGCTTCTTCTCTGAAGAAGTCATATGGACTCGAAACGTTAACCCTGTCTTTCTCTCCACAGATTCTGTCAGACCTGCTGAGTTTTTCTAGCATTTTTTGGGTTTTTTTTGCACAATCTTATGCCCCTCTCCACTTGCTTTACCTAATCCGGGCAGAGGGGTCTGTAAAATTCCGGCTCCTCACAGCCAGAGGAGGAGGAGTGATGGAGATCATTGAAAAAGAGGGAGCGCTATTGGTGGCAGACAGCGAGGCTGGACCAGCCAGGAGTAAAGAGGAAGAAGCAACCATCCTGGTGGTGGCAAATGGGCACATAGGATAGATATGATGAAATGCGAACTGCTCAAACTGTGATGATTCTTAATGTGATTGTTTTTGTTCTCCATTACAGAACATCTCCATTCAAGGAGCAGGCTGCAGCCATGACAGGAGGCCAAAGACTCCACCTCCACTGCCCCAGAGGATGCACCATCACCTTCCTCATCATTAACCTCTGCCAGCGCAGTTACATCCATATGCTCTGTATAGCGAGGGAATTTAGATTCAAGAGCCCTATCTGGGGAGCACACCGCAGGCACGTTGCAGCAGCTGAGTGAGGATGTGACAGCTGGGTCCCCAGCCGATCGGAGGACTGCTGGGAACCAAGCCCAACCTGATGACGGGCCTCTGATCATAGCCATGGGAAGCCTGCTGGTCACGCATCAGAAGTTAGGGGAAAATATGGCAGAAATGCCAGAGATGATGTGCAGCTTTAGATAGGATACGGAGGAGTCCATTAGCGCTATGAGTTCTGCCATGTCTCAGGCATTTGAGGACATGTCTTCAACCATGGAGAGGATGACAATAGCCA
The DNA here is from genome assembly GCF_017639515.1 of Carcharodon carcharias. Taxonomy (NCBI): domain Eukaryota; kingdom Metazoa; phylum Chordata; class Chondrichthyes; order Lamniformes; family Lamnidae; genus Carcharodon; species Carcharodon carcharias. Next base: position 119,214,888 of record NC_054469.1, on the reverse strand, counting down.
TGGAGAACCAGGTCCAGCATATGACCCATGTGTGCTCTGAGCTGCAATCCAACACTCTTGCCGTGGGCTCAGTGCAGCAGTGGGTAGGTGAGAGGAGGAATGAGGTCCCTGGACCTCCCTCCAAGAGCCCCTTCCATTTAGGGAGAAAGGGAAGTGCCATTACACACTCAGATGGAGGAGTAGCTCATGCCAGCTACCCAGGGGCCTTTGTCTCAGGACACCCCCAGGGTTAGAAGCATGTCCTCATCCCCTCCACCCACCAGCTCCAGCAGGCGAGAAGGAGGGCAACGCCCCTGCATGAGTGCAGGAGAGCCCCAGTGGACTAGAGCCCTCAAGGCCCCATGTCTCCACTGCGCACCCACCAAGGTCATTCAAGGCAATGGGGCACAACACTGAGCAGTCTGCCTCCTCCTCAGCTGCTGATGCTATTGTTGCATCCAGATGTTGTGGCAGGAAAAGAAAAGTTAAAGAAGTATGAGCACAAAGGTGGTATGAATGATTTCTCCATCCAGTTTGCACATGTAAATACACACACAATAAAATATCATTTATATAATCATACATACTCATTGAGAAGTGTTAGGGCCTGCTATAGTATCAGATATAATGGTCATGATGTGCCCCATATTTGTCATAATTTGGTGGTTCCAGAGGAGGTAGGGACACAGACATTATTCCTTAATGAGAAGCTTTGCATTTTTGTGCATTCTTTATTGAATGTTCATATGAATTGTCACTTCGATGATGATCATTCTTTGGAACATGGCTTAAAATGCAGACACAACCGCCCCCTGCCCTTCCCACCCCTCCAACACCCCCCAACTCTCCCCAACCCAGCTATATAATCTAGAGGAGATTGGACCAGATCACTCTCTGTGGGTATAAATAAGACAGGTGCAGTTGCATTCAAAGCAGTTTAAAGATGGTGATGGGCCAGAATAATTGGGCAAGACAGGCTGTTCCATAGATGTCCACGTACCCCTAAGATTTCCTTGGTACCAGTACTCACTAGAGAGTGACAAAGCTCCACTCCTCATTCTGTTCTACATGGTAAAGGATGCAGGTTTATAGTTAAACTAGTCAAAGGAGGATGTCAAGGCTAGGTCAACACCCTAGGAAAGCAATGGAGGTCTGGCAATGGAATGATGGTCATGCAGGTGCCTTACTGTTGTGCGAGCCTTGAGTAGATCAAGTTGTCCCTGGTATCCCTTGCACGTCTCTCCATGGCCCTGGCATTCCTGAAAGGCTCATTTACATTTATGTCCTCTCATCCGCCAACAAATCTTCGTCATCTGAGGAGGTTTGGTGCTCACTGCGTTCTTCCCCTTGCAGCATGTGTCCAATTACAGAGCCACTTTGTGCAGTGCAAGCAGATCGCTACTATTCATGACATCCTCTGGGGTGTGTATTGCAGAGTCCCCCCAGATCGGTCAAGGCAGCAGAAGCATATTTTAAGAAGACCAAAGGTGTACACTATGATGGATCTGGTGGATGCATGAGCTTGATCATAGTGCTCCTCTGCATTGCTCTGGGGACGCCTCACTGGTGTCATCAGGCATGTACCCAGTGGATAGTCCTTGTCACCAAGGATCCATCCGTCAACCTAGGCTGGGGCATCAAAAAGCTCTGAGAGCCTTGAGTTGCAGAAGATGTTTGCATCATGACAGCTCCCTGGGAAACAAGCACAGCCCTGCATGATTGTTGTCCTGTGGTTGACATCAGTTGAATATTCAAGGAGTGAAAGCCTTTATGATTTACAAATGCAGTTGGCAGTTCCTAAGGAGCTCTAAAGGCCACATGAGTGCAGTCGACAAAACTGGTGATGGCAGTAAACATGTTTGACCTTGCCACCTGACTGCCTTCATCAATGGGAAAGTGGATAAATTCATTTTCATGAAGGAATAGAGCATTGGCCCTGAATATTGAGGGAGATATGACCTTCACGAAGAATAGGAAGCTAGGTAAAGGTGGAGGGGTAGCACTGTTAATCAAGGATGGCATTTGTGCAGTTGTTAGAGATGACCTTGGTTCAGGAGATCAGGAGGTAGAATTGGTTTGGGTGGAGATGAGGAATAGAAGGGGGAAAGAAGTCACTAATGGGAGTGGTCTACAGGCCCCCTAACAGTAACCACAATGTAGGACAAAGTGTACAAGAAGAAATATTGGGTGCTTATGATAAAGGGGCAACAATAATCATGGGTGACTTTAATCTATACATAAACAGGAAAAATCAGATTGGCAGTAGAGGGCTGTATGAGGAGTTCATAGAATGCTTTCAAGATCATTTCTTAGAGCAGCACATCTGGAACCAATCAGAGAGCAATTTACTTGATTTGGTATTGTGTAATGTGGCAGGATAATTAATGACCTCAGAGTAAAGATACCCCTTGATAGCAGTGATGCTTGGCCTAAATAGCCAAGTGGTTATGGTACTGGGTTTGTAACCCCCAGATCAAGAGTTCAAATCTCACAATGGCAAACTATGAAACAATGTAACTTCATCTGAAACAGATGGAAACAGGTTTACTCAAAAGAGTATCAAGAGTTCAAATCTCACAATGACCAACTATGAAACAATGTAACTTCACCTGAAACAGGTGGAAACGGGTTTGTACTCGAAAGAGTTACTTAACCAGTAGTGGCCTAAATAGCCAAGTGGTTATGGTACTGGGTTTGTAACCTCAAGAGTTCAACTCTCACAATGGTAAACTATGTAACTTCATCTGAAACAGATGGAAACGGGTTTGTACTCGAAAGAGTTGATAGCAGCGACCACAATATGGTTGAATTTTACATCCAGTTTGAAAGGGAGAAGAGTGGGTCTAAGAACAGTATTTTAAATTTAAATAAGGGCAACTATGTGGGCATGAAAGCTGAGCTAGCTGAAGTGAACTGGGATACTAAGCTAGAGGATAGATCAATAGGGAAGCAGGGGTAGACATTGAAGGGGATATTTCAGAATATTCAGAATAAGTATATTCCTACTACAAGGAAAAACTACAAGGACAATCCATGATTAACTAAAAAAGTTAGGGGAAGCATCAGACTTAAGGAAAAAGCAAAAACTCCACAAAGGTCAGATGATTGATCAGATTATAGAGAACAGAAGAGATTAACTAAAAGGTTAATCGGGAGAAAGAAATTACAGTATGAGAGGAAGCCAGCTAGAAATGTAAAAATGGATAGCAAGAGTTTCTACAGGTATTTAAACAGGAAAAGGGTAGGCAAAGTGAGTGTGGGTCCTCTAGAGAGTGAGAATGGGGAGTTAATAGTAGATAATAAGGAAATGGCAGATGAAATGAATAAATATTTTGCTTCTATCTTCACTCTAGAGGATACAAAAAACATTCCAGTAATAGCTATAAATTGGGTGGTGGAGAGGAGAGAGGATCTTGGTGAAATTACAATCACAGAGATGGCTAATGAGTTAGTGGATGCATTGGTGTTAATTTTACAAATTTCCCTAATTTCTGGAAAGGCTCTATCAGACTGGAAAGTAGCAAATATAACCCCTCTATTCAATAAGCAAGGGAAGCAGAAGACAGCAAACTGTAGGCCAGCTAGCTTGATGTTTGTTGTGGGAAGGTGTTAGAATCGACCATTAAAGAGGTTGTAGCTGGGCACCTAGTAAAGCTCAAGGTAATCAGGAAGAGCCAGCATGGTTTTGTGGAAGGGAAATCATGTTGAACCAATTTATAAGGGTCCTTTGGAGGAGTTACATGTGTGGTGGATAGAGGGGAGCCTGTAGACGTACTGTATTTGGATTTCCAGAAAGCTGGCTGGCAGAAAACAGAGAGTATGTATAAATGGTTCTTTGACTGATTGGCAGGATGTGTTGAGTGGAGTCCCACAGGGGTTTGTACTGGGGCCTCAACTTTTTACAGTTTACATCAATGGCTTAGATGAGGAGAGCGAAGGCATGGTAGCCAAATTTGCAGTTGATACAAAGATAGACAGCAAAGTATGTTGTGAAGAAGACATAAAGAATTTTCTGATGGATATGGATAAGTTGAGTGAGTTGGGCAATAATCTGGCAGAGGGAGTATAACGTGGGAAAATGTGAAGTTGTTCCTTTTGGCAGGAAGAATAAAAAAAACAGAGTATTAATTAAATTGAGAACGGCTGCAGAATTTCGAGTTACAGACGGATCTAGGTGTCCTCACACATGAGTCACAAAAAGTTAGTATGCGGGTACAGCAAGTAATTAAGAAGGATAATGGAATACTATCCTTTATTACGAGAGGACTTGAACATAAAAGTAAGAATATTATGTTTCGGCTATACAGGGCATTGGTGTGACCACATTTTGAATACTGTGTGCAGTTTTGGTCTCCTTATTTAAGGAAGGATGTAAATGCATTGGAGGTGATTCAAATGATGTTTACTAGATTGATACCTGGAATGAGCAGGTTGTCTCATGAGGAAAGGTTGGAGAGACTGGGATTGTTTCCACTGGAGTTTAGAAGAGTGAGGGGTGACTTGATTAAAGTATATAAGATCCTGAATAGTCTTGACAAGGCTGATATGGAAAATATGTTTCCTCTTGGGGGTGAGTCCAGAACTAGGGGGCACTGTTTTAAAATTAGGGGTCGTCCTTGCAGGACAGAGACGAGGAGATATCTTTTCTCTCAGAGGGTTGTGCGACTTTGGAACTCTCTGTCTCAGAAGGCAGTGGACGTGGGGGGGTCACTGAATATTTTTAAGGCAGAGGTAGGTAGATGCTTGTTGGCAAGGGACTCAAAGGTTATCGGGGAAATGGGAATATGGAACTCGAAACACAAACGGATCAGCCATGATCCTATTGAATGGCAGAGCAGACTCAAGGGCCCGAATGACCTACTTCTGCTCCTATTTCATATGTTTGGATCTCACGTCCTGAATGCAGCTATGTATGGTAGCCTGTGGAATGCTGCAAATGTCGCCTATTGTGCCCTGGAAGCCACCGTTGATGTAAAAATTGAGCACTGCTGTAACCTTGAGAGCCATTGGCATAAGGTTCCCACCAAATATATGTGGCTACATGTCTTGATGAACTGCCAGACATATCTCAATGACCATTTCCCAGCACATCCTCAGACATCTCTGACATCACCTCTCTGACATTTGGAGGTTGTTTGTTATTGTCCTCTGGATGTGTTGGTGCACCATTGCCTAACTTTGCCGATGCCTTCCCTGGATGGCTGCATCTGGACTAACCTCATCCTCTGGTGCTGCCTGCTGTTGGCCTTGTGGACCTTGTTGTTGGACAGCACGAGCTCTCTTTCTTCCCATCCTCACCTCCTGCTCCCAAGGTTGCAGGAATATCGGGTGACTGAGAGCCGTAGTTATTGCAGTAATTTTTAAAAATTCATCCATGGGATGTGGGCTTCGCTGGCTGGGCCAGCATTTATTGCCCATCACTAGTTGCCCTTGAGAAGGTGGTGGTGAACTGCCTTCTTGAACTGCTGCAGTCCATGTGTTGTTAGGAAGGGAGTTCCAGGATTTTGACCCCACAATAGTGAAGGAATGGTGATATATTTCCAAGTCAGGATGGTAAGTGACTTGGAGGGGAACATCCAGGTGGTGGCATTCCCATCTATCTGCTGCCCTTGTCCTTCTAAATGGTAGTGGTCATGGGTTTGGAAGATGCTGTCGAAGGAGCCTTGGTGAATTCCTGCAATGCATCTTGTAGATGGTACACATTGCTGCTACTATGCGTCAGTGGTGGAGGGAGTGAATGTTTGTGGATGTGGTGTCAATCAAGTGGGCTGCTTTGTCCTGGACAGTATCAAGCTTCTTGAGTGTTGTGGGAGCTGCACTCATCCAGGCAAGTGGGGAGTATTCCACCGGACTCCTGACTTGTGCCTTGTAGATGGCGGACAGGCTTCGGGGAGTCAGGAGGTGAGATACTCATCGCACAATTCCTAGCCCCTGACCTGCTCTTATAGCCACAGTATTTATATGGCTAGTCCAGTTCAGTTTCTGGTCAATAGTAACCCCCAGGATTTTGATGGTGGGGGGGTTTAGTGATGGCAATGCCATTGAATATCAAGAGGTGATGGTTGGATTCTATCTTGTTGGAGATGGTCATTGCCTGGCACTGTGTTGCGCAAGTGTCACTTGCCACTTATCAGCCCAAGCCTGGATGTCGTCCAGGTCTTCCTGCATTTGGACATGGACTGTTTCAGTAACTGAGGAGTCATGAATGGTGCTGAAAATTGTGCAATCATCAGCGAACATCCCCACTTCTGAACTTATGATGGAAGGAAGGTCATTGAAGAAGTAGCTGAAGATGGTTGGGCTGAGGACACTATCCTGAGGGACTCCTGCTGTGATGTTCTGGAACTAAGATGACTAACTCCAACAACCACAACCATCTCCCTTTGTGCAAGGCATGACTCCAACCAGTGGAGAGTTTTCCCCCTGAGTCCCATTGACTCCAGTTTTTCTCGGGCTCCTTGATGCCACACTTGGTCAAATGCTGCCTTGTTTTCAAGGGCAAGTACTCCGACCACACCTCGGGAGTTCAACTCTTTTGTCCATGTTTGAACCAAGGCTGTAATGAGGTCAGGAGCTAAGTGGCCCTGGTGGAACCCAAACTGGACGTCAGTGAGCAGGTTACTGCTAAGCAAGTGCCGCTTGATTGCACAGTTGATGACCCCTTCCATTCCGTTACTGATGATTGCGAATAGACTGATGAGGCTGCTTTGTCCTGGACAGTATCAAGCTTCTTGAGTGTTGTGGGAGCTGCACTCATCCAGGCAAGTGGGGAGTATTCCACCGGACTCCTGACTTGTGCCTTATAGATGGTGAACAGGCTTCAGGGAGTCAGGAGGTGAGTTACTCATCGCACAATTCCTAGCCCCTGACCTGCTCTTGTAGCCACAGTATTTATATGGCTAGTCCAGTTCAGTTTCCGGTCAATAGTAACCCTCAGGATTTTGATGGTGGGGGGGTTCAGTGATGGTAATGCCATTGAATATCATGAGGTGATGGTTGGATTCTATCTTGTTGGAGATGGTCATTGCCTGGCACTGTGTTGGCTGGGTTGGATTTGTCCTGCTTTTTGTGTAAAGGACATACCTGGGCAGTTTTCCACATAGCTGGGTAGAAGCCAGTGTAGTAGCTGTACTGGAACAGCTTGGCTAGGGGTGCAGCAAGTTCTGGAGCATAAGTCTTCAGTACTATTGCCGGAATGTTGTCAGGGCCCATAGCCTTTCCGGTATCCAATGCCTTCAGCCATTTCTTGATATCATGTGGAGTGAATCAAATTGTCTGAAGACTGGCATCTGTGATGCTGGAGACCTCCGGAGGAGGCTGAGATGGATCATCCACTCGGCACTTCTGGCTGAAGATTGTTGCAAATGCTTCAGCCTTATCTTTTACACTGATGTGCTGGGCTCCTCCATCACTGAGGATGAGGATATTTGTGGTGCCTCCTCCTCCAGTGAGTTGTTTAATTGTCCACCACCATTCATGACTGAATGTGGCAGGACTGCAGAGCTTAGATCTGATCCTTTGGTTCTGGGATCGCTCAGCTCTGTCTATCACTTGTTGCTTATGCTGTTTGGCACACAACTGATACTGAGTTATAGCTTCACCAGGTTGACACCCTTCAATTTTCGGTCTGCCTGGTGTTGCTCCTGGTATGCCCTCCAGCACTCTTCATTGAATCAGTGTTGATCCCCTGGCTTGATGGTAATGGTAGAGTAGAGTATATGCGAACCAGATGGGATTTTACAATAATTGACAATGGTTCCACGGCTGTTATTAGACTTTTAATTCAAGTTTTTAAAAAAATTCTAATTCCACCATCTACCATGGCGGGATTCGAACCCAGAATAATACCCTCGGTCTCTGGATTACTAGTCCAGCAACAAAACCACCAGGTCATCATCTCCCCTGAAGGGATTTGAGCACATGAACTCCTCTATTGAAAGAGTAACTAACTCATTGTACAGGTAATTGCACTGTGTGAAGAGGGCAGATGTGGAGATGGAAGCATGCTTATCCACGGTTCTCATTCATCGAACTAATGATTAGGGAGTCCCTTTGATTGGCTAATTGAGCGTGCACAGACTCCACCCACCCAAAACGTTCCTGCTCCCACTTTGATCTGCATTCCTTGCATACGAATGTGTGTTTGAAGCAATCCCCATAAAATGGTGCATGTTACATTCCAAACCCACTCCTGTACCTTCTGCCCTCCTCCTGTCACCCTCACCCTTGTCCCCATCACCCTTGACCCACCCAACGTAACCTATCGCCTTTGCTCCCTGACCCTTGAACCTCCCCCCATTATCCTGGGCCCAATCATCATTTCCCTGGACATTTCATCTCCCCTTCTCAACCTATACTCGTGCCTGTACAAATACCCAATCTGACTCTGAACCCTCCCAGTATCCTCCTCAATGCTTTTGTCCGGTCCCATGATCCACCCTGAGACCTTTGAATACCTGACCCTAACATTGGACTTGCACCCTGACCTAATCCAACTTCCTCCCTGTACTGTGACTGTTTCTGTACCTGAACACAACCCTCTGTCCTCTCTTCCTTCCCTCCTCCACACCTCTCTCCACTTGAATGCCTACCATTACACACCTCCCCCCGACCACACCCTTGTATCACAGAGTTCATGGACAAGCACTTACCTTATTCTGTATAAACTGTATAAAGCCAACTGGTGCATGTCACAATTAAACCACCGTCAACCGGGCATCTGCAGCACTAACTGAGGGTAGGACCTTATTAAAACCTATTTCACATTAATGAGTATTCATGGCATGCAAACATATTATCTGTCTCAGGCTGATGTGAGGTTGGGTAAGTCACAAACATGCCACTGACTTTAATTCTGCATCTCAGCCCGGTGTGGGGAATCCAAATTTTGGATCCTGCTTAATTCAGTCACTCAACATGCCACATTTCCTGCTCCTGAGGGCTTCATAAAATCTGCCCCCTCCACAAGTGGGCAGCTGGAAGAGAGTGAGAGAGTCAGCTGTGGGCAGACCCCCTTATAAGATGAAGGACAGCCATGACCCTGCTGGGCCTCTGGTGCCACACACAAGGAGGGTTTCTCTGGAGCAATCGAGGCAGATGGATTTCCAATTGTCAGAGATCCTCAAGGCTTTGCAGAGCCACGGGCAGATAATGGAGGAATCCAAGCAGCACATGTGCTCCCTAATGACCCAGGGCAGATGAGCTCTTCCATTTAAAGAGTGACCAACTCCTTGGACAACTATTTGCTGCACCACTCCAAGTGGGTGCAGAAGCAGCATACTGACACACTCAGAAATAATGAGACTTCCTGTCACATCGAATGCTTAGTGTCGCTATGGGTGCAGAGATGCATGGAGTGGATGCAGCTGTACCCAAGCCAGTGGCCTCATCCAGCATGAAAGGGCATCATGAAAACAAGAAGGCAGTTGCAGAAGCTGATGAGAGGGCCAGTCCTCCGGGGGCACCAACAGAGGAACCATCCATGCTGCAAGGCCCTGTGACAGAGGCCGCCCCTGCAATGACACAGGTGCAGCAGCCTGTGGGGTGCCTCCATGGGCACCTCCAAGGCAAGAAGAAAAAGCCACAGGCATCTCAGCTATGAGCAAAGACAAGGGAGCAAGCTGCCTCCACCTCAGCCTCAGCCACAAGGGGAATACCCCGTGGAAGTAGACAGAAACACATGGAGCTACGTTAGATGCATTTGTTACCTAGGTGATGTTTTCTCGGTTTGCTTGTTCATTATTGTCTCATTTAATAATTATTGCTTAGGCCTATGAACAGTCTTGTAGGGTATTATTGCTTGAACATGGGGGGACATGGAGTTATTGGCTTCTGGTGGGGTTTTGGGTTTCCTGCTGTACCATGGTCTGTATGATGGGAGACAGTTAATGGTGGAGATCCCAATTTTAATCTATTTGGGTGGTGATGGGACTATTCAGATTTGTGTGTTAGTTGGATAATTGGTTGCTGTGATGGAAGGTGAGGTAGTTAGTCCTTATTCAGTTTTGCCCTGTTTTAACATTGTTTTGATTTAACGTTGGTCAGTTAATGGGGCCTTTAATCTTGTTTAGCATCGTGAGATTCTTTTTAACATAATTTCCCATCAGTTCGAGAAACTAAGATCATATGAAATTGGAGCAGGAGTAGAACATATGGCCCTTCAAGCTTGCCCTGCCATTCAATACAATCATGGCTGACCCTTGGCCTTAACTCCAATTTTCTGCCCTCATATCCCTTGATTTCCTGTGAGACCATAAATCTATTTCCCTCAGCATTGAATGTATTCAATGATGGAGCATTCACAGCTCTCTAGGGTAGAGAATTCTAAAGGCTCACAACCCTTTGAGTGAATATATTTCTCCTCATTTCAGTCCTAAATGTTCGGCCTCCTCCTGCTCTTTTTTCTTATGTTCTTATGTTCATATCTCATTTCCAAAAAGGCCACATGCACACACCATCAGTCTTCTGTGTTAGCCAATGCCTAAAAACAATTATTCCTTTTTTACTTTGGAGCTCTTCTGTTCCCTTTAAGGATCCTTTCTGTTTGGTTGCTCTAATGGGCTGGTAGTGCAGTACTGGACCCACCCAATCTAACAAATGGCTCTTGATCCAGGGAAATTTGTTGGGTATTGTATATTTCTCTATCTCAGAGCAATGCAGAGGTGACACTAGTTTCTAAGTGTGTAACAGGTTTATTTACGGTGTGTTAAAATATCTCTGTAAACACAAAATGTCTACATGATGCTTATCCCACTCTAGCTTTTAGCAGCTTCTATGCTGTCTGTGATCTTCTCTCTCTGAATCAACAACCAGGCTTAACTAATTTTAACCAATCAAGCACAGTGAGCATAGATCAGCTACCAGGCTCAATAGTCAAACACAGAACAATTGAACCATTGAACACAACATTGGGGTTACATTAGTTTCACAGCAGTAGGTGAAAGTACAACCCAACATTACCGCCCAAGAAGAGAATTTATTTTTTTAAATCTTAGCTTCCACAGAGATATACGGTATTTGACAAGTCTAAATTAATCTAACTTGACATATTTTGCATTCAGAAACTGAAACCTATCTAATGCTAATTCCATCATCTGTCCATATTACAGGTGTCTGATCAGGTAGTGTTTTCCACGCATCATTTGTGTGTCATGTGATAACAAAATTAATAATGTAGCCTATATCCTGTTCATTTGTTTCAATAATTAATTAAATGCCATTATTTCATAACTTCTGTAATGAATTAATAAGCTAAAATTTCATGTAACAAATATGCCATAAAATTCATTTGTTCTATAAATATCAGGAGAAATGTAGAATGTAGAAGCTGAGAAAGCTAAGAATGGTTAGAATGTCAAATTCTTTGCCATAGAATGTTGTTGATTATTTTTACTGTGGAGGTTTACAGCCCAGAAGGAGGCCATTTGGTCCATCCCATCTGTTCTGGCTCATTGATAGAGCAATTACACTGCACCACTCTCCCAATAACTCAGCTCTTCATCTATTTCAGTTACTTAAGACTTTTCTTAAATGATGCAATGATCATTACTTCTATGACTCTCTATGGCAAAGCATTCCATGCTCCAATGATTTTGTATAAAAAAAAATAAAATGATTTAGCTAGCTGCTGAAAAAAGAGAAACATTAAAGGGGAAATGTGGGTTTAGACTAGATGGCTCAAGAAGAAAAATACTGGCCCAGACTTGAAAGGCCATGTGCCCTGAATCTGTACTAAAGAGTTTATGAGAATAACTTTCATGTACTTAGAACCCCAATTTATAGTGCTAATAAGATGGCACTTGTTATGATCCCTGGCCAGATCCAAGTTAGTGGTGACACCTGGTTAGAGACCAATAACATTTTGTTTAAAGTAGACAAAGTTTGAGATTCAAGATGCTTACTAAGTGAATAAAGCCACAAGATTCCACAGGGTTTGAACAAACAAAAATGAACTTTACTATACACATTCAGAATGATAAAACAGTTTACAATATCTATCTTATACTCTAACATTCAGGTATATGTGAATTAACAGGTGAACTGTGGTCAAACACAACACCCTACAGAATAAATGCCAAATGAATTCTCAATAACCCATCCAGACATTTGTCACATTGTGAGCCAACTAATCTCACTGAAACCTTTTCTTTCCCATGAGGGTTTCCAATCCCCAAATTCGAAGACTTCACCTTGGAATTTTCTCCAAAAGTCACTCCCACTCAGACACTACAATGATGGTCCACCTCGCAGGCTTTCAATCTTGCCTTCTGAGATTCCTTTTCCCTGGATTTCTAAGTATACTCAAGCATCAACTTCAAGCAGAACTTCAGATTTTCAGCTACTCTGTGCAGAATACTACTGCTCCAAAAGGGTACCTTTGCTTCAATTGCCTGTAGCATGGAGTCAACGACCATAGGCTACCATCTCAGATCTTCAGGGCTTCTCTTGAGTTCTCTTCAACTGTCAGGGCTTATCCCAAGCCCACTTCACTTAAAGCCTGCTCCCCACAGATCTTTCTTTAATCAGAGACTGCCCAAAAGATATGCTGCCCACTCATGATTCCTTCCACTCCTATCATTTGTAGACAGAGTCAGGAAACCTCACTCTGGGTTTACTGAAACATTATGTCTATGGATGTTGTCTACATGGACTTCTGGGAGGCATTTAATAAAGTTTTGTATCAGAGATTATTAGCAAAAATGTAAGTGCATGCAACTGGAGGTAAGCTTATGGCATGGATCCTGGTTCATTTGCGAGGTGGGAAACAGAGTGCTGGGTAAGCCTTTTGTAGAGAGGGTGTGGTAACAGTTGTTCATCATAGATCTGTACTGGGGCCTCAGCTTTTTTTAACCACACATATACATACCCTGGCTGAAGGAGTAGAGAGTTGTATATCTAAGTTTGCAGATGGCTCCAAGTTAGGAGGTGATGTTTCTTTTTTATTCTTTCACGCGAGGTGGGCATTACTGGTTAGGCAAGCATTTATTTCCCATTCCTAATTGCCTTAAGAAGGTGGTGGTAAGCCACCATCTTGAACCACTGTAGTCCATGTGGTGTAGGTACACCCACAATGCTGTGAGGAAGGAAGTTCCAGGACTTTGAACTAGCAATAGTGAAGGGATGGTGATATAGTGCCAAATCAGGATGGTGAGTGGCTTGGAGGGGAACTTGCAGCAGGTGTTGTTCCCCTGCATCTGCTGCCCTTATCCTTCTAGATGATAGAGGTCACGGTTTTGGAAGATGCTGTCAAAGGAGCCTTGGTGAGTTCCTGCAGTGAATCCTGTAGATGGTACACATTGCTGCCACTGTGCATCGGTAGTGGAGGGAGTGAATGTTTGTGGACGGGGTGCCAATCAAATGGGCTGCTTTGTCCTGGGTGGTGTAAAGCTTATTGAATGTTGTTGGAGCTGCTATCATCCAGACAAATGGAGAGTATCCCATCACACTCCTGACTTGTGCCTTATAGACGGTGGACAAGTTTTGGGAAGCAGGAGGTGCGTTACTCGTCGCAGGATCCCTAGCTTCTAATGTGCTTTTGTAACCACAGTATTTATGACTAGCCCAGTTCAGTTTCTTGTTTGTTTGGCTGGAAGCAGAAATTTACAAGGCGACATAGACAGACCAGGTGGGAAAGATTAGGAGGATTGGAATTGAATGTGGAATGTGTGAGGTCATCCACTTTGGATGTGACAAAGCCAAATTTTTAATGGTGAAAGACTAGAAGCAATGGAGAAGTAAAAGCATTTAGGTGTCCATCTACAAAAGTCACTAAAAGGTGGGGCACAGGTGCAAAAAAGCAATCAAAAAGCTTAATATAATGTTGCCTTTTTCTTATGAAAATTGAAATTCAAACATAAGAAGGTGATGCTTCAGTTGTGCAGAGCATTAGAGAGATGTCTTCTACTGTTCTGTGTTCTGTTTTGGACTTCAAACTTCAGGAAAGTTATCTTCCTTGTTGGGGTACAGTGCAGATTCATCAGAATGATACAGGAGCTTCCAGTTAAATGATAGGAACAGGTTGTTTACACCTTGCTTGTATTTTCTTGGACTCAAAAGGTTCAGGGCAATCTAATTAAGATGTTTAAAATGTTATAGGGATTCAATAGGGTAGAAGCAGAAAAATGTTTTCCTCTGAAAGGAAAATCCAGAACAAGAGGGCATAATCTTAAAATTAGAGCCAGGCCATTCCGTTGTGAAATCTGGAAACACATTTTCATGCAATGAGTAGTTGAGTAGTGGAGATCTGGAACTCTCTCTCCCAAAAGGCTGTGGATGCTGGATCAATTGAAATTTTCAAGAATGCAATTGACAGATTTTTGTTCAGTAGGTATAACAAGGGATAGAGTAAAGTCGGAAAAGGAGCTGAGGCATAGATCAACCATGATCTAATTAAATGATGGAACAGACTGAAGGTGATGAATGGTCTACTCCTGTTCATATGTCACTATCAATCTCAATTTTAAGGAGCAGAAAATTGAGAAAGCAACAAATTAGACCCACTGATCTCTAGGCTTGGTCTTATAATTGGATTCCTGTCATCAGTCACTAGTCTATTGAAAAATAAATCTGGTGGACTGTAATGAGTGATTGTGTGTAACTTCTGAGGTATACATGCACTTATATTGTGACTTTGATGCAGCAAACCGTCCCAAGATGTTTCACAACCCATGAGTCAAACCTAGATAGGAGCAGGAAGGTAATAAGGGGAAGTGACTCAAGGCAAGCTGTCAAGGCAATTGATTTAAAGGAGGATTTTGAAGATCGGGAGAGACATATCAAGGCAGAAGAACTTAAGGGCATGGAAATAGGCATTGGCATTCCCAACTTGGAGCTTCGCCGGATGTAAGGCAGATTGGACAAACATGTATGACCCTCTCAATTTACTAGTCATTAAAATTGTGTCACCATGGTAAAGTGTGAAGGTAAAAAGGCTAAAATATTTGTTTTAATCATGAAGCATAGGGAACTGAGAGTGCCAAGTAGAGCAAAATCAGAAGATCCAAAGGACTAAGCAGAGTCATAGGACTGGAATAGGTTGCAGGGCTTGTATTTGAATCAAATTTCCGAAGACAAGCATATGATCAGTTTTTAGCCACCTGACATCAGCTTGTCTCAATCAGCTCTCCAACAGAACTCCTTCCCTACTACAGAAGGAACAGAATCTGCAGCTACAGAGCTGGTAGAAGCAAGCGAAAAGTGAAAATCAGCAGTAGCAGCAATGCAGAGTTCACTTTTAGTACAGATGCTTTCGAGCCTTTACATGTATTCTCAAAACCTTTTTATTTGAGCTTGGCTTTGATCACCAGTCATAACTCCTGCACTTCTGTAACTTAGGAATGAAATGAGCTGGCCCTTCAGTCAGTAGATTGTTGCCCCTCCACTACTACCATGACATGCTCCTGCTTGCATCTGTTCTGTAATTCACCAAAAAACCATTTTGCCATGCTGGATATTGCTGGTTACAGAGGGTGGAGCGAATTTGGGCTTTGGGCGACAATGTAAGTGATATTAGGTGATATTGATTCAACCGCTCGTTATACATTTTCATCTCCATTGACTTCGCTATTACACTATCAGCCAAAAATGAAATCTCTACGAATGAACTGTAAGGTTGCCTATGTTTTTTGCATGTTTCCTTACTCAGGATGTAACAGATTGAGAAGAATATATAAGCGGAATCTATCCTTTGCCTATCAACTCTGTTTAGGGAGTGCTGCACATTGTTCTTTGAAATGTCAATGTTGCACTTATCCTTTCTGCCACCTCTTAGAGCCATTACAGTGCAGAAGGCGAGCATTTTGTTCATTGAGCCCATGTCTTCTGCCCTGTATGGTGAGTGGCAACCATCTTTCATTCACTTCAATCAGCTGTATTTCCACAGCTGCATTAATGAGTGGTGTATTCTATGTTGGCACCCTGGCAATACATGTCTGCAGGAGATTTGCAGGCTTTCTGCTTCCTGCTTATCCCTCCAACAAATGTATACCCTTTAAGTAGCAGCTGCAGCATTTTGAGAGCTACAGCTGTTTTGGATATTCCGCCCCTTCTAATTGAACTGCCAATAGGTGCATACAATGCAACGTTCTTGCCCAAACATCACAGAAAACAGATCATTTACTCTAAAATGGAAAAAAAAGCCAAAAACTTTCAAACATCACAGTTTATAATGTCACTCATTTAACAAATTGCTAAGTTTTTTACATTGCACATTTATATTAAACAGCTTACATTTTTTCCCCTTCTCGTCATCACTTGAAGGCATTGTCTTCTTGCTATTATATGGCTCCAGGGACACTAGTCATTGTCTGGTACATCACTCAAAAAATGGCAATCATTTTTGTCTAAGGTCTGACAGTGTGTTAGAATCACAGTCAAAGTGAAGCTGTCCTGACTTGATGTCCATTGATGCAATTCCAGCAGGAGTCACTGGATAATGATCAGGAGTGGAAAAGCTGGCTAATATAATGCCATTTGGTGAATCTAACATTGATTATTGGATATAATACATTTAGTATATCAGGGATTTATCCAAATGACATAAGCTTTATAAATTAATTTAAAGAAAAGAGAAGAATCAGTTGTGTTTAATAAATTTTACTTCAGATGAAACACTGACGTTAATCAAACTCATTAAGCTGAATCAAGTATGCTTGATCTATTTGATAAGGTAGTGAATCTATAGCACTCTGTATTCCAGTTTTATGATATGATCAAAACACTGGGATACAACAATTCATTGTTGTATTTATGACACACGCCAACACACAATCAGAGCAGGAATGGGAAAGCAAATTACTGCTTGTCCTAAGTAGGATGAAGTTTGCATATACATTCATTATCATTGTTTTCAGTGGATAAGTAACATACCCAGTAACATCCATAAAAGAAAACATTGGGCTGTAATGTCCAATGGAGTGGCAATTGAGTCAGATTGCCACTCTGCTCAAAAGTTCTTACATTAAAATCCAGGCAATCCTATCTCGCCAGACCTTCTAACTCAGGTCGGGTGAGATCTGGGCTGGGCTGTGCAGTGCACCCCCAGGGCCTAACACCAAAAGTTGTAGAGTCGAAGTGAAAGAAGCCACGCCCTCTTTTTTACAGAACTGGCTGCCATAAACTGGATAAGTTTAAAGTTCTAGCCAGGTTTAAAGGTCTTTGGCAGGATAAGTGTATAAGGTAACTGGGTAGGATTGATCCCCTGGTCAGGTTGGCCCTTGGGAGGGTCTGTTTGGGTCAGGCTGGGGATGGTGTCAGGTTGGGCCTTGATAGGGAGTCAAGTCAGGTCAGGCTTGAGGGGATTGAGTTGGTTAGGTCGGGTCGGGTTGGCCTCGGTGCTGGGGCGCAGTCAGATCGGGCCTGGTGGTGGGAAGGGTGGGTGCTCGGGTTGGGCCTTGGTGGTGAGCCTAGGAGCTGCACTGGGTCATGCCTTTGGGAGGGCATTGGGTCGGGTCAGGTCAGGTTTCTTGTGGTGGGCGGTTCGGGTCTGGTCGTTTCAGGCTTCAGGGGTTTGGGGGAGAGTACTGGGTCAAGCTTAGGGTGGGTGAGGCAGCAGTGTTGGGTCGTGTCAGGCCTCAGGAGGGAGTGGGGGTTTGGTGAGACCTTGGGGGGAGATGATCGGGTTGGATCTGTTCAGGCTTTATGGTGAGGTAAGGGTCGGTTCAGGCCCAGGAGGTGTGTGGTGGTCAGAGCGGTCATGTTTGGGTCCAGCTGGGTCAGGCCTGGGAGGAGTGGGGCTCAGAGTGGGGACTGGCATGTTGTTGGGGGGGGTGAGGTGTCCCCTTGGGGTGAGCCCCGTGGGTTGGGGAGTTTTTTTTTATTTGTTCATAGCATGTGGTCATCGCTGACTAGGCCAGCAATTATTGCCCATCCCTAATTGCCCTTGTTCAGAGAGTATTTAAGACCCATTGCTGTGGGTCTGGGTTCACATGTAGGCCAGCCCAGGTAAGGGGCACAGATTTCTTCCCTAAAGGACATTAGTGAACCAGATGGGCTTTAATGACAATCAGCAATGGTTTTGTGCAGTGTAGCCTCTTGCTGGTGAGATGGTCGGGGGCTGGGTGGTGGTGGGGGAGATCCCTGAAGGTTTAGGGGTATGGGAGGTGTAGCGTCGGTGTGGGTCTGTGCAATAGTTACACAAGAGTTAGAAGTGGTTTTAATTCTTCTAACTCTTTCTGTGTAGCTATTGTAACCCAGTCAAAACCATCCAAAGTTTACGATTTAAATCGCATTTTCGGATGCCAGGCAATTGCCATGCAAACCTTACCTGGGAAGTTTTGGTGGGAGTTGGGGGATGGGGGTTCCCCAGCGCACCTTCGTGCAGCCCCCAAATTCTGGAGCTCGGAGGTTACGACCTATTGCATTGTTTATTTTCTGAAAATTGCCTTCCTTCTATAATCTACAGACTTTGAAAACAAAAGCTTGTCATCACCTAATTACCACTTCTTGAAATCCTTCACTGTGGGGTAATTTTGACTTTGTGAGTCTGTAAAATGTGTAATAGTAAATTGGCATAAATCAAAATAAAAACTTGGAGAGAAGCAAATCAGGCTGCTGACTTACTCCTCCTCCTCCTCTTTCAGGTACCATGCTTTAAAACGGCATTGGTGATAATGGAAATCCATTGGAAGGGCCCATGATTATGCTTGGCAAAGCACTGCAGTGATTTACCATTGTCTTCTGCTGTATGGCTGACCAGGAACACTCCCACACTTATCGCCTGCTACCAAGCAAGTGGAAAGGTTTACAGGCTGATAATCAACCTGTTTGGCCATGTTATGAATGGCTGACTCATGACCACCTACAAAATTAGTCTTTCCAAGCTTGGTAGCAACATGAGCCTTGCCCTGTCAATAATGACAAAAAAACAATAATTTGTAAAAAGGTAAGATTTGTTATAAATTATTATTCCAATGTATTATTTCTGTTGCTCTATCCTCTAGCCCCAGGTACTGCAATGTGGAGCTACATGTTGTGAATGGCATTGGCTGGATTTTCCTCTACCAACCTGCCTAAAGTCTGGCAGTATGAGGGAGGAAATTCAAGGGGAATCAGGAAGAGCAGGTTAACGTTGCACCCCTGGATTTTCCTTCCCCTGCCCAGCAGGGAAGGCTGCTCGTTGTCCTTTCACAAGAACTGATAGCAAGGAGACAGTTCCCGGCATCAGGCCAATTTACCAGCCATCAGTTCTGCTGCTGGCATCACTGACCAAACGGACCACCAGGAGAGTGGGTGTCCTATTGCATCATCACCTGTTTTTCACTCTTGATGGTAGACAACCTGCCAGGAATATGCTGAGCACAAATAAGGGACCAGGGCCCAGTTTCCTGAATTGTGATCACACTGAGGTCCCATTCCATCACTTTTTTTTTCATACTTTCATGGGATGTGGGCATCATAGACTAGACCAATATTTATTGCCCATCTCTAATTGCCCTTGAGAAGGTGAGCTGCCTTCTTGAACTGCTGCAGACCATGTGATTTAGATACGCCCACAGTGCTGTTTGGAAGGGAGTTCCAGGATTTTGAACCAGCAACAGTGAAGGAACAGTGATAAATTTCCAAGTTAGGATGGAGTGTAGCTTGTGGGGGATCTTCCAGGTCATGGTGTCCTCATGCATATGCTTCCCTTGTCCTACTATGTGGTAGATGCCTTGGGTTTGGATGGTACTATTAAAGGATCCTTGGTGAGTTGCTGCAGTGCACTTGTAGATGGTGCACACTGCTGCCACTGTGTATTGGTGGTGTAGAGAGTGAATGTTGAAAGTGGTGGATGGGGTGCCAATCAAGTGGGCTGCATTGTCCTAGATGGGGTCAAGCTTCTTGAAGGCTGTTGGAGCTGCACCCATCCAGGCAAATGGAGAGTATTCCATCACACTCCTGAATTGTGCCTTGTAGATGCTGATCAAGCTTTGCATAGATAACAGATAAGTTTCTCACTGTAGAATTCCCAGCCTCTAACTTGCTCCTGTAGCCACAGTATTTATATGATTGGGCCAGTTCAGTTTCTGGTTAAAGGTAACCCCGAGGATGTTGATAGTGGAGGATTCAGCGATGGTAATGCTATTGAATGTAAAGGGTGATGGTTAGATTCTATATTATTAGAGATGGTCATTACCTGGCAATTGTGTGATATGAATGTTACTTATCAACCCATGCCTGAATGTTGTCCAGGTCTTGCTGCATATGGATATGAACTGTACCAATATTTGAGAGGTTGCGAATGATATTGAACATTGCACAATCATCAATAAACATCCCCACTTCTGACCTGCTGATGGAAGGAAGGCCGTGGATGAAGCAGCTGAAACTGGCTGGGCCTAGGGCACTACCCAGAGGAACTCCTGCAGTGATGTCCATGGATTGAAACATTTGACAATCACATATCTTCCTTTGTACTAGGTATAATTCCAACCAGTGGAGAGTTTTCCCACTGAGTCCCACTGACTTCATTTTTGTCAGAACTCCTTGATGCCACACTTGGTCAAATGCTGCCTTAATGTCAAGGGCAGTCACTCTCACAACACCTCTTGAGTTCAGATCTTTTGTCCATGTTTGGACCATGACTGTAATGACGTCAGGAGCTGAGTGGCCCTGGCAGAACCTAAACTGACCATCAGCAGGCAGTTGATGACTCCTTCCATCACTTTGCTGATGATTGACAGTGGCTGTTGGGGTGGTAACTGGCCAGATTGGATTTGTTCTGCTTTTCGTAGACAGGACAGAGGCATTTTTCCACATTGTTGGGTAGTTGCTGTGTTATAGTTGTACTGGAACAAGCTTGGCTAGGAGTGCGACTAGTTCTGGAAAACAAGTCTCCAATACTACTGCCAGAATGTTGTCAGGGCCCATAGCCTTTACAGTAGCCTGTGCCTTCAGCCATTTCATGATACCACATGGAGTGAATTGAATTGGCTAAACACTGCCACCTGTGATGTTGGGGGCCTCAGTAGGAGGCCGAGATGAATCATTGACTTAGCACTACTGGCTGAAGGTGGTTGCAAATTCTTCAGCATTGGCTTTTGCTGGGATCCCCCATCATTGAGGATAGGGATAACTGTGTAGTCTCCTCCTCCAATTAGTTGTTTAATTATCCACCAACATTCACAACTGGATGGGACAGGACAACAGAGCTTTGATATATGATTATGGGGTTGCTTAGATCTGTCTATCGCATACTACTTCTGCTGTTTAGCATATAAGTAGTCATGTGTTGTAGTTTCACCTGGTTGACACTCTATTTTTAGGTATGCCCTGTGCTGTTCCTGGCATGCTCTCCTGCACTCTTCATTGAACCAGGGTTGATCCCCTGGCTTGATTATAATGTTAGAGTGTGGGAGATGACGGGTCATGAGGTTAACAATTGTGGTTGAGTACAATTCTGCTGCTGCTGGTGGTGGCCCACAGTGCCTCATGGATGCCCACTTTTGAGTTGCTGGACCTGTTCTGAAACTATCCTATTTAGCATGGTGGTACTGCCAGCCAGCATACTGGAGAGTATTTGTAGATTACATAGACTGGACTTCGCCTCCACATGAACTGTGCGATGGTCACGCCTACCAAAACTGGAATGACAAGTTTGAGTAGGTTTTCCCCTTTTGTTGGTTCACTCACCACCTGCTGCAGGCCCACCTGGCAGATGGGTGCTTTAGGACTCAGCAAGTTAGGTCAGTACTGGTGCTACCGAGCCAGTCTTGGTGATGGACACAAAAGTTCCCCACCCAGAGTACATTCTGTGCCCTTTCCACCCTCAGTGCTTCTTCCAAGTGGAGTTTAACGTGGTAATCAGCAGGAGATGTCCTTACCGATGTTTGACCTGAGACTTCATTGTCATGCGGAGTCACTGTTGAGGATTCCTCGGGAAACTCCCTCCCAACTGCAAACCACTATGCCGCCACCTCTGGTGAGTCTGTCACGCCAATGAGACAAGACATAGCCAAGGATGATGATAGTGGTGTCTGGGACACTGGCCATAGTATGCTTGAGTGAATATGCCTTTGTCAGGTTGCTGTTTGGGTAGTCAGTGAGACAGCTCTCCCATGTTTGGCACAAGCCCCAATAGGTAAGGAAGGAGGACTTTGCAAGGCTGTGTGCACTGTTGTCATTTCCAGTTCTTAGGTCATTGCTGGATTGTCCGTCCTGTTTTCTTCATTTTTGACTTTTCTGTGGCAGTTTGATGAAACAGAATGGCTTGTTCAGCCATTTCAGAGGGCGCTTAAGAGTTAATCACATTGCTGTGAGTCTGGAGGCATGTGTAAGGACAGCAAATTTCCTTCCATAAAACACATTAATGAATCTGTTAGGTTTTTGCAACAGTTGATAATTGTTACATGGTCACCACTAGTGAGAATATGGCGGGGATTTTGTCAACAGTGTGTCGTTCCCAATGTCATAACCGGAACTGTGCGTCACTTCTGCTTTCTCTATTTTTACCTTTTCCCATATGATTATAATTCAAATTCTAAGTGCCAGAGACATTCATGCAAAAACATTATTTGACTTAACTGCAGAGGAATCTTTTCATTGGTGAAACCCCCTATCAGCTGACAATGCTGCATCTATGTGTGTGTTATGAAAGAGCCTCCTGGTCAAACAGGGAGGCTCTGTATCATGGCCACAGTGATTCAATTACATTGCCATTAACATAAGACTTGAGAGCACAAAGTTGGCACAAGTGTTGTTATAATTTAAATTTCACTTGTTACTATTTCACATTACATTGGTTTCACTTTAGTTATGTGTGCTACATCATTATTTGTTGAGACTACCTTACTCAGCGAGCCAAATGTCCTGACACACCTCATGTTTGGCACACATTGATGGTTACATGGGAGTTAGGGACATTTCCTTTATTGTGGAAGAAACAATGTTCTGTTTTTTGGTTCACATTATACTGAATGTTCATGCTAATGCCCAATGTTGTACTTGCTATTCTGTTAGACATGGCTGAACTTACAGGCTCAGCTGGCCCTCCCTTCTATGTGTTATACCTCAGTATATTATGAACTTTCAGTCAATACTTTTAAAACTGGACATAAAAACAGACTACTGAAATGGCTGCTGCAAATCATGTGATCTTTGGTATATGAGTTTCAGACAGTTCTAAATCTCAAGTGAATACCTAATCATTCACAGTCTTTTGAGGAATTCATACATCCCTTTGTTTAAGGATGAATCAACACAAAAGAACTAGAATTCTAGCCAACCTGACTTTCGATTTCAACATGGGCAAGAGGGGACATCGAAACTCAATGTGGGTGAGATGGACATGAATGGATCATATCAATCTTCCATTGTATTATGATGGTTTCCCTTATCCCAACTAGACTTGGTGAGCCAAGCAACACTGGAGGATGATTGGAATCAACATATACAAAACCTTTTGTTTGGAAATAGGACTTTGAACTTGAGGAAGTCAAATGACGAGAGAACTATTTTGCAGTCTGATTTTAAAATCAGCAAGGAGCTGTTTTACATACAGAGAAGTCCATCAGATGCTATCCAAACAGCAGTTCATTGGTCAGAAAGCCAGACCACAAATTAACTGCAAGTCAAAAAGCAGCCAAGGTAATTAACGGCAATACCTTGAAAGCAGGAGATCCCAGCAGAGAGAAGGACTTCCCCAACCTGATCAAACTTATCACCAGAGAGCCAACCTCCTAGAAATTTGACTACGGGAAACCTCACAGCTTGCTGGGAATCACCTTACAAGACCCTCACTTCAACCTTAAA
Source organism: Carcharodon carcharias (assembly GCF_017639515.1). Lineage (NCBI taxonomy): Eukaryota > Metazoa > Chordata > Chondrichthyes > Lamniformes > Lamnidae > Carcharodon > Carcharodon carcharias. The sequence continues at coordinate 119,191,182 of NC_054469.1, read as the reverse complement.
GCATTGAAGTCATCAAAAAAACTACAGGCCTGTCAAAATCGAGAATGGAGGCCGTAAATCACAAGCTAAGATAATTATAAACTGTACAAGCACATTACTTTCACCTGCATCTAATCTTTGTGTGTGTGAGTGTATGTGAGATGAGTTTGTGAGATGCCATGTTTAAATTTGGGGTAAGTGTGAGAATTAAAAATTACAAAAACTTGCTGCTGAAGTAAATTAATTGACATACACAATCTGAGAGGTAACTACATTTCTAGAAAACATACTGATCACGGGCAATAATAGAACACATACATGACAAAGTTGGGGGCTGCAATCTGGGACATAACTCCATTACAAATGAACCAAATCTGACTTAAATGGAAGACTGTAAGTAGAAGGGAACAGTGACATGGCCAAAATTGTCATAACAAGAACAAACTAGATTACAGCAGTAAGCATTGTGAATACTAAGAACAGGAAGTAAGGTGCTTTCAATGTATTCATGCAAGAAGAGGACTTAATTTGGCCAAAATTAGTGTCCTTAGACTTAGAACAGGTAAAAGTCATAGCAAAGCAGATATAACTTAATATACATAATAAAGCATGGAAGCCCAAGATACCAAAGATGCTGGCTGAGCAGCTCAGCTTCACTTCAGATATGAAACAGGTAGAAGATACAGAACATCAAGCAGACCAGGTTAACCTAGCCAAGTCTTCCCTGGAAGAGTGAAGGCTAGAGCTAGAATTTCAGGCAAGGAAAGAGAAACATGAAAGGCAGGAGAGAAAGGAAGGGGAGGAGTGTACTTTCCAGCTGGAAAAACTTAAGAAAGAGTTAGACATGAAAAGCAGGGGAACTGAGACAGATTGAGGCAGCGAGTGAAGGCTTAACTTTACCTAATGGTAATTTAAATACCTTAAGCCCAGAGATAAGCTTCAATTTCCTAAAATACTCCCAATTCATCCCAAAATTTGAAGAAGAGGATGTCTTAACTTGCTTATGTAAAATGGCCGGCAGAGTCTTGGACAAGGTCAAGTAGTATGGAAGGCCCATGAGGGATCTTCCATGCTGCCTTCTGAAACCTTGCATACCAATATGAACATTCATTAGATGGCACATCAGTGGGGATTTTAAGGAAAAAGGGATGCAACAGGCAGATGAACTGTGCAGCACCAGGTTCCTGTATAAGTCTCTGAATGTGTGAAGAAGTGAATGTGCCTGGTTTGTTTTGCTTCATAGGGAAACCTTGTAAAAAAAATGTCATCAAGATTCAACTTTACTTTCCATGTGGCGCAGGCATGTTATGCCCCATGTATGTGTGCGCGAATAAATAACCTTCCTTAGCTTAGATCTCAAAAAAGCTTGCTGCTGAAGTCAGTTAATTGACACAGACACTCCAAGGTGGAAGAAAACACACGCCACTTTCAGACAAAACATACTGATCACAGGCATAGAATACATAGGGCGAAATTTTACAGCAGCGGGATTTTACATGCCTGTCGAAGCCAATGAAGTTTAGAATGTCTTGTTGCATTTTATGGCCCTGTCCCTGCTGAAACAGGACCATAAAATTCTGCCCATATATTCTGTCCATGACATTGCCTGAGAGCAATCTCAGCAGGAGTACCTGAAATCTTGTAGGTGAATTCAAGGCTGTATAAGGGCTCTGTTGGATGCATTCTCAGATGGATGCACATTTGGACAGTACTGACACTGTCCTTTAGGCCCATCGTCTTCTTATCTTGGCTGACTGTCTCCACCATCTCCCCACCACACCCAGGACACCAGGCCCTTCCCTCTTCTCTCTTCCATGCCCCCTACCAACTCCACAACCCCCTCACCACAACCTAACCATTGCCTATCCTGAGCATCCACACAAGAGTCCATTCTCCTACTCCCCTGCTTTGTGCTATAGAGTTAAAGAAGGAAAACTGCTGACCTTGCACACAACTGCACAAAGCCGACTGATGCACGCCACCTTTAAACGATCGTGAACTGTGTGCTGCAAGATTCTTGTTGTGCCGCTGACTTCATCTTGAAGCAAGGCCGTGATTTAAAAGAAGTTTAATGCTAATGAGTACTCATGGCATGCAAATATATTACAAGTAGGAGACACCACAGGCCGGCGTAATGCTCAACACACCGCTGACTTTATCTCCGTATCTTAAACTGCCATGGGGAAATTAAAATTTCTCATCCTGCCTAATTAATTTACTCCGCATGCCGCATGCCCTAGTGGGGTCCATAAAATATCACCCCGCAACCCTCCCTCCCCCCCAACACCCCCACCCCACCCATTACAGATTTGTTAATTATTTGAATTTAAACTCCACCAAAGGCTGAGATGGGATTTCAACCCATGCCCCCAGAGCATTAGTTGGAATTCTAACCCAGTAATGTTATCACTGTGCTTCTATCTCTTCACTTTTGGCAGGCATTGGGAAATCTAGCCCCATAACCCCTGAAAACTACACATAAATCATTAAGGTTTAATTTGTGTAAATTCTCCCTCCTCTTTGCGTATTTTGTTACTAGCAATACAGGTAACATTCCCAAGTATTCACTGGCACTGGGGAGCTTCATCTATCACCAGCAGCTATAGGAAAATCCATTACAGCACAATCATTGTTTCCTGCCGAGATTTGGTGATGGCAGGTCCCACACAACAAATACTCTGAAAATAGACCTAATGCTTCTGAGCTTTAAAAATAAATAGATGAGAATTTAATAAGCTTCTTACTAGATTTAGGCAAAGGTACTGGTGCAGTAGAGTGAAAACCTAGGAGGTGTATTTTTGATGTGCCAATAATTTTGCCATTGACATATTGCCAAATGGGAACTGTCACATATTTTAAAAATTTTTTTATAATGCTACTGTCACACTGCACTGTCCGATGGGCTTAACAAGCATTTAAGAAGACCAGATTTACCACTTTAGCAGATATTTGACTATTGGTTGTTCTAAGTGTCAAAGGCACCTGATGGCTTATTGAGTTTATGTCATGAGTAGCTGAGCCATTGATGACAGGAAGGTCTCAAGTTTTGTTCCTGGTCTGTGCTGAGTTAGTTGCTCTTTGAGCTAAGTCATGGTGCTATGAAAGGCTGCTTTAATAAGCGTCAGCACCCCTAGGATAGGGATGGAAAAATAGGCCATGGTTCCTGTTACCAATTGGTAGTCAACAACCTCAGTTCAAATAATGTATTGCTGAAATCAGAGGGCAGAATTATGATTGCTGTGATGTGGGTGTGGTGAAATAGGCTGCCAAAGCTCACACATAGTGACCATTTAGGCAATGTGTTAGAAGCTGCTGATAGCATGGAACCATATCCCACTAGGAATCAATACCTTCAGGAGATATAAGCAACGGGGTGATAGGCAATCAGGGGTAGGCGGGATGCAGGTTTGAGGTTACTATCAGATCACTCATGATCTTATTAAATGGCAGAGCAAGCTCAAGGGGCCGAATGACCTACTCCTGCTCCTTGTTTGTATATATGTTCGTATGTTTGTATGAGAGGAAGGGAAGTGGAAAATCAGTAAGAAAAAAATGATTCTACAGCACAAGCATTGCGGTTCAGAGCTATTGTTTTGTTTTAACCACTAACTATCATTTTGTACCACACTTGATTTATTTTAACCGCTCAATTATTGGTTTGTTTAAGGGCACAGTGATGAAAATTGTAATCGGTTAATTGAATGGCTTAAACTTCTATTAATGGAAAGTTAAATCTCTCTGGATCTACTATTAAGGCAGAAATGGCTTGGCTGTAGCTGTATGTGATAATTCCTGCAAATCTTTCTTGAGCACCTTTATACTGAAAAATCTGAAAACAAAGTTGATGGGCATGAATTTTAACTAGGATTGACTATGTTGTTGGGATCATTATGGCCTCAAAATAATGTCAATAGCCATTCTGCTAATCCCAGCGATAAGCCCAGCACCATTTTGAAAGGATAAAAGCAAAATACTGCAGATGCTGGAAATCTGAAACATAAACAAAAATAGCTGGAACAATTCAGCAGGTCTGACAGCATCTGTGGAGAGGAAGACAGAGTTAACGTTTTGAGTCTGTATGACTTTTCAGATGAAGAGACATACAGACTCGAAATGTTAACTCTGTCTTCCTCGCCACAGATGCTGTCAGACCTGCTGAGTTTTTCCATTTTGAAAGAAGCCTATAACCGGGTATCTATGTGGCTTTCCTGTTTCAGGCAATAGGTCCATTGTAATATCCAAATCAAGGTTCTCAAGGACTCTGGTTACCATTTTAGGTTAGAAGTGGTTGGATCAGATGACATGCGTACTTCATATTTCCAGGGGAAATGGAGGAGAAGAAACTCAGCAAATTTGGAACAAAAACAAAAACTGCCAGAAAAACTCAGCAGGTCCAACAGCATCTTTGGAGAGGAAGGCAGAGCCAATGTTTCAAGTCCGAATGGCTCTTAATCAGAATCAGCAAATTTGGAGTTGCTTTTGTGGGGTCAGGAGGAACAAGAGTGCTCTTCTTGACCCACAAACATAATCAGCCGTTATCACAATGGGACCTTGCACCACAATTGTAACCTCAGCCTTACATTTCTGCTGGCTGTAAAGGCCCAGATGTAGGCCTATACCCGACAAACAACATCAAGTTGTCTGTTTGACAGCCCACAGCTCATCAGCTCAATGTCAATGAGGCCACGGCTCAAAATCACTGCTGCTTCTTGGTTCTACTAATTGTTCAAATCTCGAATTATTAGCAAAATATTGGTGGAATAGCACAGCAGGCTTTGTTTAATCTTTTTGAAAATAAATTTCATTCTAATTTTTAAAAGGCTTTCAAAAGAAATAGCCCATACATCAGGGATTTCAGTTTTAAGAGAAAAATAAAATGCTCCCGTTTCAGTCCTTAAAAAAAATCCAGTAGTGACTTGAGAGAGATATGCAGCATCAAGTGTAATCCACTAGTACACACAAATTGCAACAAATTGTAAAAAATGTACTCATCTATTATTGACTTAAATGGGATTTGTGAGCTTGTTCATTCTCAGTCCTCTGCTTAACAACCTTGGCTGTCAACAGATCACTGAATAATAACAGATAATGTTGAACAAATCTGCGCTGAATGAATATGCTTAAGGAGCATGTCAATTTATTATATGTACCTATGGGTCTAATATTGTTCTCAGCTGGAAGCTTGTACTGCATTTCACAAAGTCATGCAAAGTAATACAGTTCATAAGGTAGCACATCTGTAGCCTATGTATTCATTAAACACCATTTTGTTCATAAGTCTCTTTACCACAGTTCTTAACATTAACTGGCACATTATTTTAAGAGAGAGATGAAATAACATTTCATTTTCGACATTTTCCAGCAGGTAATCTATCATCCTGACATGCTGTGAAAGAGTGATGTCTAAGCACTGGACTGTGCTCTGACCACAAAGACCCTATTAAAAATTGGTAAATGGATGAGGTTGGCTAACCTTCAGCTAATATCTCATGTACTGGCTCCAATATTTACAAAAGAGACACGCTGCACTTTTTGGTCTTGCAAACAATTTCATCTAGTCTGAATACATCCAACAATGTAAGAATATATGGACGAGCATCACTGTTCCCATGAGAAAGGAGGCCTCACTTTGGTTAACAAAAATTTCAGTAAACACAGTTTAACAAATTTCTCAAATGTGAAGAAGTCCATATGGGTTGTAAATATATCTTCATGTTGAGCATTTGACAGATCCCATATCCTTTCTCAATATATAGAAGGCAATGCTTGTTTTCCTGAAATCTCGAGCTTCATCAGATAGTTTATATTTCTTTTGAAACTAAGCTGTTTTTAATTCACAAAATTAGGAAAATCCTATCCTATGTGTTAATGTAGATGAATATCTGAGTTTAGGCAATTTTGAAACACATTATAATTATTAACTCATGCCTATGTCTATTTTAAACACTACACTTGGTGCAAGCCACAATACAAGAATGAACTGTTAATTCAATGCCAGTAAACTTCTTGGTGTCATGTTTAACTATATCCCAGTAAAATGGAGTAAGCAGTCTTTCATAAGGTCATTAAACTTCTTAATGCAGACAGCACAGATAGGCGAATTTCCCCGAAACAACTCCACACAGATCCCTATATCCATTAGAAATCCATGGCCAAAAATTAATGCAAATTTAATTTTTGTTTTCTCAGCATTCATATTTAAGAAGTGTTTTTGACTTTGCAGAATAAGGTTTGAGGTGCCAAGCCATTAATATGCATTAATGGGCACTGCATTTGACTGCAAAAGCTTTAGTGTATGAAAAGGTTAGAACTGGAAAAAAGATTTTAAAAGTTACGTTGTGTGAAGCCAGTTGCATAAAATGTCAGTGTAGCTGAATGCTGATTTATGCTATAATCTTAGCTTTAGGAGACTTGGCCTGTACAATGCTAAGATGAAAACTGATTAAGCTGAGCCTGCAATTCTTAGATTGGATTTGAAACCAAATTGTTGAGGAAATGTCACAGTTATTTGGTACTAGTCTTAACCTGTCCAATGCTTGGTGTTATCATCATAACTCAAGTTGAAAATGTTTCAAACATCAACCGTCAGCATTAGGCCTGTAAGAATCTACATCCACTGCTGTGGTTGCACAATAGAATAAGCCATTTGTCTAAGGCAGTCTGAGGACCTGGGTGTCCCTTGACCTTGCACTGATGGATGAACGTTATGTTTTGCATTGAAGGGTCACAGGCAAAATAAATTCTGGTGGTTTCAGTCCATTGGCCAATGATTGACCATAACGCCAAAGTTTTAGCGGCTGTTTATCATTCCTGAGCTGGGCTGAATCTGTCAGCATCTGAAAAATGGAAATAGAAAATAGTGCAGAAGGGTACATCTTTTTGAAGTTTGAATTTGAATTACAAGGCCTATACTGATCAGTTGACTACTATTGGTGAATCCTCTCATGCCATGTGAGGGATCAATAACAAATAAGTTTGAATCCAAACAATTGAATTTGCAGTAAGCAATTTCCTTTGACCTGTAAGACAATTGAATATGCAAATTTTAGTTTGTAATTGCCAATCAATTTTACTTTTCACAGTAGTTACTATTTTGGATTAGCCCATTCCTAACTGTTGCATGAATGGGCCAATTTTAATTGGTATGGATTTAAATTTATTGTGAAAGAACCCAAATACTTCATCCAAAAAAGTCAACCCTATTTATTTCAGGGTAAATTGGAGAGAAGGAAAGCATTACTGTTTATAAAATGTGAATTTGTATTACAGTTACTGACTCCTCAGGTGTGACCAAGTGCATCATAGAATGTTATAGGTTATGGTTTTAGTACTACACTTTCTGGTCTCTATGTAATTAGCAACTATTAAAAAAATGCACTGTATTCCCATGCCATTGCATGCCCATAATGAATGGAAAATAGCTGCTTGATGAGTTAGCATGTGAGTAGTAATACAGCACCACAGTGGGAGGACATTATGTTGGTAGCTGCACAGCTGACTAAGCAGCCAATATCATTCAAGGAACTGCAGAAGTGCTGCAATTGTATAACAGGATCATTATTGGGAAAAATAACACATTGGACTGGGTGCACAGAAATAATTTTATGCTGGCAATGTAATCACCATGAAAGTTCATTTACATCAAAAATCATTTTTTCAAAAATCAGAATGCAAATTCATTGCTGCAAGAGTATCCAGTTATAACACATGTAACAAGCTTGTGTCGAAGTACATTTTCATTTTATTCTTGATATAACAGTTAAGGTACCAAAACAGGAATGGTACAGAATGATTTTCTTTGACTTACAAAATAATTAGTTTTAAAGAATTTAATCTCAATTAACTGAATTCAAAAATTGTACCTTGGCTGCAAAGCGAGGCTGAATTATTAACTTTGAGCCAGCCAGCACTTCATTGTACTTCAATCATTCAATCCAATCTATTCACCTCTAGAATTCACATTTTGTTGATTATCATTTAAATGCTTTCATTGGTTATACCTTAATTTCAGAGCAGGCTCTTTTTAGTTAAATAAAGGCTTCCCTCAAGCAGCTCATCCAGTATATTTTTCCCTCCTATAGCTGGTTAGCAGATTCCCACAAGATTTCTCTATCATCACCTACATAGCTTTCCCAGTGGCTATAAAATACTGCAACAGCTTGTAGGTAATTGATCAGACAAGTGAACTGTAAAATATTCATTTTCTACTTCAACAGCCAGATAAATCTCCAGGGGAAGTGGATGAAAATATTGCTTATGCACATTGAGGTCGACACAGAAATAGCGAGGTTGATGATAAGCAGGGGTCTGATGCAGTGTTAATGTTTAATTCTGTTTTCTGGCATGGACAGACAGACATGTTAGTTTTTATTTGCCTGCAGTAATAAGTCTCATTATATACAAAACAGAGGCATCAACACGAGGTACTGTTGTCACCGTGCTGCAATGACGCTGCTCCCCTATTTTAATTAATCAGGATTGACTTGGCATAACTTGCAGAAGCAACCAGTTAGCACTTTGGTGGTGTAAATGACTTGCTAAATGGCATCTTGGTAAAGTCCTCCACACCCCCTCACCACTTGCGGATTCTGACTAGAATAATTCTGCAAACCAATTTCACCAGCTAAAGTTGAGTGCCTGACAGTCATTATGGTCAAACTGCAATGAACCTGCATGGAGGGAACAAAAAAATGCTAACATTTTCAGTTGATAAATTATGGGTCGGATTTTAACTCAGAGCATGTTTTCACCAGGAAAGCACTCAGACTAGTTAATCCCTCGGTTGCAACAGGTGGCCCTCGACATTTCTAACAAACGTGCACCAGTTGAATATTGCCGATCCACATGCCGCTTGGAGTGGAAGTTCCATTATGCCAACAAGACCTTGATTGCACATTAATGCAGATCTGTGTGAAGAATCCACCTCAAATGGAGCCAGGTCAGGAGTTGTTAGATAGGAAGAGGAAGCACAGGAACCTTTCCTCATGAAACCAGGAGACACAGGAGTTGCAAGAATGGGCAGGCAGAAGGCATAGCATGGCAGTTGGCCACCCACCAACTTTCAGGTAAGTGGTAAGGAAAGAGTTTTGGGGGAGTTTCATGGGGAAAAATATGGGAAGACCAGGACAGGGGAGGGCATGACTTTCCATTGTGAGATCCAAGGCCAAGGGAGCTAAATAATGTCGGAGTGGAGTAAGGAATCCCTTTGATTTTACCCATTACTAGCCTGGTCGAGTTAAAATCCAGCCTTATATTTCTGTAAATGTCATTTATAGAGGTTTTAAAAAAATGATTATTCTACCAAAATCTCGAAAAGGTTTTAATAAAAGATGCTTAAATGGAATGATCTACAGCTAGAACTGAAAAATAACATATTCGTCACTGTAAATGGAATCATAAAACAACAGCTTCAATCATACCCTAAGAATACTTTTTCACTGTATGCAACAGAAGCACATCAAACAAACAAACGGGTGTGGGACAACTATACTTGATCTATGTTATCGCCAATTCTTAGTTTGCAGTGTGACTGCTTGAACCGGTATCTGACTGTGGAATGCGCTTGTCAAAGTCTCAACTGCATAAAAACAAGTTAAAAGCTTAAAAGCTTCCACCATCAGGACCTTTCAAACTGATAATTATTTTATGACTCATGGTGGACTACAGCTGCCCTTACTATTATTACTACTAAAAAAGGTTGCTTTAAAAGTACTCAAGACTGCATGTTCTCAATATTAGCAGGATTTGTTTTTATGAATCTATAATATGTCTCACATATTTATATTTCATTATTACATGTTTACATATATTACTTTATATTTATATTTCACATTTTAGAAAGAATTAGTCACGTGTCTTTGTGAAGATTTCCTGCCTCCATTCAGCTGAGTAGTTAATGGGCCCAATTCCAGTTTTATCCGTGACCACTGCCTAATTCTGAGATTAATAACTCACAAGTAGATTTTGTATGACCAGGAGTCTCTACTAATCACAGAGCAAGTAAACCTGAAAATAACAGGCAGCATGCTAGATCACTCCAATACTTTCCATTAATTCTGAATACAATTGGTACCAAGCAAGTTTTGTTTTTCTTTAACCCACTCTCAGGATGTAGACATCACTGGCAGGACTGGCATTTATTACTCATCCCCAGTTGCCCCGAGGAGGTGGTGATGGACCTTCACTTTGAACAACTGATAGAGGCTTGATATGACTGAGTGACTTGTTAGGTCACCTTGGAGGGAATTTAAGAGTCAACCACATTGGTGTAGGACCAGGGTCACCTATAGGTCAGACCGGGTAAAGATGGCAGATTTCCTTGCTGAAAGGGTAGTAGTAAGCTAACTAAATTCTTACAACAAAGAAATCTGTGAAGATCGATTGTTGGCACTAGTGGGTAAATTGGATGGTTTTAATTTTTCTGAAGCAATGAATAGAAGTGCAACTGAATCTGAAATTGTATGGAAGTTTTGAGTTAGTTTTATAATATTCGCTTAAGTACACTTAGTGCTGTTGGTATTATTAATAGTTTCCCATCTACAGCACATTTTAAATGTTTGAGTCATATAATTAAAATATTTCCTTGACCCATTAGCTAAACAAAAGAGTTCATTCAAGTTAGGAGTGGATATATTACAATAAAATATTTCAAATTTGAACCTGTAGAGAAATAGCTTACACAGTTAGATTAATACAGCTTGAGTTTCAGAAAATAAATGAAGAGAAACCAAACGTTACAATTTATAATCAGTTTTGCAATTTTTTTTTAAGTTACTTCAATTCATACTAACATGATTTTTGAAAAAAAATTCATGCCTGTACTTGTCAGTACTAGTATGGTTTGATACTTTGTTAAAATGAAAAATTACTTCCTGATGTCTTAATTTAAGTGTGGATATACATGCACATATATTCATTGTATTTGTACCACAGAAACAGGCCATTTAGTCCAACAGGTCCACATAGGTGTTTATGCTCCACATAAACCTTCTCCATTCTTCTTATCTAACTCCAAACAACTAGCATTTCATTCTTTTCCTTTCTCCATCATGGGGAGAATTTCTTCCCCATCGGGCAGGCTGGTTGGGAGCGGGCGCGGGCAGGCGTGGAGCCGATCACCGCCCGCGATCAGCTGCGCGCCGTCATTTTACGTGGGCAGGCCAATTAAGGCCCGCCCAGTGTGACACATACCTGCAAGCGCTACCTGTGTGGGTGGGGGCAGGAGGGAGAGCTGCCTCAGGGAGATTAACTGAAATTTTAAACTTGGAAAAATAAAAAAATAAAATTATTCAGACATGTCCCCTCATGTGACAGTGTCACCTGAGCTGGGACATGTTAATGAATTTTAAGAAAATTTTTTATTCAATTAACGTAACCTTCATGAAACCTCATCCTGCCCGTGGATGAGGTTTCATGAAAAATGCGAAGGCCGCCTGGGCTCTTCGCCTACCCACCAACCTCAAGGTTGGACGAGCAGCTTTCTCAATGGGGTTAATTAGTTTATTAATGGCCTTAACAGGCCTTTGACAGTTTGGCAGGCGTGCAGCCGACTCTGGTGTGCACTCACTGAACGGAATATCAGGATGATGCGCGGTGACATCGAGACGCATGCCCGATGTCAACGCGCGTCATTTTACATGTCGGTGCGTGGGGCCCACCCCCTCACACCGAACAGAAGATTCTGGCCCATGTGTTTCTTAATCTTCCACTTAGCTGCATCTGAGCTATTTGCTTCAACTACCACTTGTGACAGTGAATTCCACATTCTATCTGCTCTCTGGTTAAAGAAGTTTCTTTGGATTCCCTATCAGATTTACTTAGTGAATATCTGATATTTATGAACCCTGATTCTAGTCTCTCCTGCAAATGAAAAAAACTTGGTTATGTCTACCCTATTTAGCTCTTTCATAACCTTAAGGGCCTGTAGAAAGCCACCCCTCTACCTTCTCTTTTCTAGAGAATAGAGCCCCAGTCTTTTCAATCTTTTGCAATATTACAACCTCTCAGTTCCTGTACCATCTAGAAAGTTGAGAGAGCAGCCTTACCACTATTTTCTATTATTGTTTGTGTTTGTAGAATACTTTTCTATTTCTGCTTCTTTTCCTTGATATTTCCCTAGCGTGGAATTTAATGCTGGCCAAGGGAGCAGGGAAAGATGTGGGTGGGACCGTTAATAGCAGGGAAGTGCAGTGTCAAGTCCCTCTTGTCAGGATGGAAGTGCAGAATTACCCCAGTGGCAGAGAGGAAACGGGACAGCAATGCTGACAGCATGTGGCAGGAAGATAATTGTAATAGTTCTGCATGCATTTAATACTCATTAAACCACAACTTATAGTGATTAAATGCTAATTTAGAGATTAAGTTAGATGCACATGTTATTCACGAGCCTTTATTTTCACAACCAGTTAAAGTTTGTGGTGAGCATTCCTCAAGGTGGAAAGCAAGTGAGTTGCCACTGCTTAGATTTTTTTTGGAAGAAGGGAGAGGAGGCTGAGAAATATTGCAGGCAAAGTCGAGGGTCGCTGAGGGTAGGTCGAGTATGACTCTGAGAGGAAGACCAGCAGAGCTCCACCAAGAACAGGGTGAACGCCATTCAGTTACAGCTGCAATGATTTTGTCGAAAACCTGGTCACCAGTGCAGGACACACCCAAGCCAAGGTTATGCTTTCTGTTGAACTTGCACAGGCAAAATTGCTCTGGTCCACATAGAGGAGGAATGGCGCAGAAGCAGGATGGGACTGGATGCTGTTAAATAATGGCCAGAAGGGCAGCAATGGTGCCACCTGTGGCAAGACCAGAAACTGAGGGCAGTCAGGAGTCCAACATAGCAATGATATGTCCAAGTTTACACTGCTCCTGCCTCAGCTACCTGCAGATGTCAGAGAGGCAATGCCAATGATGACTGAGGATATCTTAGGAGACCATCACAGACCTGTGTGCTCTCCCTGAGGACCACTTGCAGCCCATTGGACTTGGAGAGAGCCCAATGACAGTGACTTTCAAAGTCACATCTATGCTAGCAGTTCCTTCCTGGACTCCACGGGGGACGTGTGTGGCATCTCACAGGAAACTGCTCATTGCTACATCAGTGAGGTTCCTCTTCAAAAGGATTGGAAAGTTTGTGTGCTTCAGGACAGATCCAGAGAGCCAGGCTAAAAGATGTGTGGACTTCAGGGCCATCACAGGCTTCCCACAAATTCAGGGGGTTAATGACTACACACAGATGACAATCAGAGCTCTCAAGGACCAGCCTGTAAACATTACTAACACAAAAGAGTTTCCACTCCATTCACGTGCAATTGATGTGCGACCACAGGAGGCCAGGTGTGTGCTTGGTTTCCAGGAAGATCTCATGGTGCAGACATTCTTCACCACTCCCAGGTGCCACAGCTCTTCGAGGGCCTGCACAATGCAGGGATGGATTCTGACTGATGAGCTCTTTCTTCAAGACTTTGCTGATGATACCATTCAGTAACCAGCCGAGGAGTGTGACAATAAATCCCATTGTTCTACAAATATCAGTATAGAGCAGACATTTTGGACTGTTAAAAATTAGGTTCCACTGCCTGGGCTGCTCTGGTGGAGCTCCCCAATATGGGTCTCAAGAACTTTAATTGCCTGCTGTGCACTGCACAACCTCTTGCAGCATAGTGCGGAGGCTTGTCAGTGATGGGCAAAAATGAGCTACACTCCTTATCTAGCTAGGAGGATGGGGAGTGTGGATCAGAGCAGGAAGGACTGCATATTGGGGTTCCAGCACCAGATACCAGGGCAATGGAGAGATGAGTGAGGGAGCCCTGTAACTCCCTCATTCTCAAGGTGTTCCAGCTGACACAATGTCTTTGAGAATCCATCAGCTCCATGTTTATACCAACACAACCTCTGCATCTCCTACTCAAGGGCAATTCATCAGTGTCCTCTGGCAAGCCACTCCATGCTTGGCACCCTTCACCCATCTCAACTTGCAATTTCTTCTGCAAACAATTACACTGCTATCCAAGCCCCAACAACAAGACCTTCCACGACACATGAATAAAATGAACAAGGCTATTTAATCACAGAGTAACATAGGCTGCAATATAACAATTGAATATCTGTGGCATCCTTGTGTGCCTACATGTACATTAAGACTTCTAGTCACTACAATGTGGTGTGACCCTGACATCCTCAGCTGAGGTAGAGGCAGGCTGCTGAGTGAGATGACATTGATAATCGTCCTCTGCTTACCCGAAGCCTGGAGGGCCCCAGTCTATTGAGGGACTGGACAGATGTAGGTGCATCCCCTTTGGCCTCAGCTACTGGAGGCACTGGGGTCACTGGCAGAAGGGCTGAGGGGTAGCTGCTGACCCTTGGAGTGCCCTGAAAGGTCCTCAAAGAGGCAGACTGGTGCCCCTCCCTCTTGGTGCCAATGGCAATTTCCTCACTATCTGAGGAGAATGGGCACCTAGAGGAGGTCCATGTGCCTTGTCCTCCCTCTTGTCTGACCATTACTGTATATAGGCAATTGCATAGTGATGGCATGCAAGTCCGAGCACATATCTGCCAGGTGCTGAGTGGTCTCCCAAACCTGGTTCTCCATGATGGTCACTAACCCTTCCATGGAGGAAGCCAAACAATCACCCACCTAAAACTTGGGTTCCCCTACCTGTCCCCTACCTATGTCTTCAGGAAGTTTCATATGGCCATGACCAGAGGCACGTCATCAGTCCAAGACTCAGCATGGGCCTGGTCTCCATCAGTCCTCTGTCAAGGCCCTTGAGTGTCACAGTCTCCATCAGCTGCTCTGACGTGCTTGTGATCCCAACTCTAGCTGTGATCGCACACCCACTGAGATGCACTGGTGAATGGTGCAGGGGGAAGATGTGACTTTACACTCTTGGGGTCTTCTGTGACCTCATCCTCAGAGATGGGCTGCAAGGTCACAGATATTTGAGCAGGTCATCCTTCTGGAATGCGAGGACCTCCATTAGAGAACACAGAAATAGGTTCACATTATTCGCACTTACTCTTCCCATCCTTCTGTGACGTGAGTATCCTTTCTGCTTTTTGCAGCTTGAGACCTCCTCACTCTCTTCTCTCCACACTGCTGATTTGCCATCATCAATTGGCCAGCTGCCTTGCGGTCCAGCCAATTCCACTGTCTCCTCCTCTGCAGGTGTGAGCATCCTTGTGTCGGGCCCTCTTCTACCCATCTTTGCATTCTCTTTGGCATTATTTGTCATTTTCTTCTGGTGTCAGAAGGGGAGAATGAGCCTCCGCTTGACTGGCACCTAATCCCCTTATCAGCATGTAATCTTCTGACAAACAATGGGGCCTCCCAGGTAACCTGTTCATACTGCCATTCTTGCAACACTTGTACTACGATGGAAATATGAGCCTGCAAGCTTGGACCTAGACCCATCCAGGCCTCATGATGTATCTGGAGCTGTGCTTTACACTTCATTCACCTCTCTGCCTGCATCCTCCCCTCTCTGAAACACATTGTTTGCTGCCCTCATGAGAGCCACATTGACCCTCTTCCTATATTAGACACTATGGCTCCACTGCAATCTCCATCCAGGCTTCCTTACTCAGACAGGAGGGTGTTCTGATGCTGCCTATAGACCCACCATTCCCAGGCATCCTGTAGGAGAACCCACAGGGAGGCATCGCTGAACCATGAGGCTGCCCTTGGTCTGCTTTGTGTCATGTGCCACCTAACTCTGGAGGTCAAGGTGATGATCCAGGGGTTCTGTAGCGGGGTCTGCAGAACCAATGCTTGAGGCTCTGGATGCATGCCTAGGTGCCACTTAAAGGCACATGGACATCTGACCATATGAACATGCAAACATATGAATTAGGAGCAGGAGTAGGTCACTCCTCTCTTTAAGCCCACTCCGCCATTGAAAAAGATCACAGCCGATCTGAATGTAACCTCACCCCCAACATTCCTGCCTACCCCAATAACCTTTCATCCCTTTGTTAATCAAGGATCTATCTAGCTCTGCCTTAAAAATATTCAAGGACTCTGCTTCCACTGCCCTTTGAGGAAGGGAATTCCAAAGAACCTCACCCTTGCCTTAAATGAGTGAGCCCTTATTTTTAAAGTGACCCCTAGTTCTAGATTCTCCCACAAGAAGAAATATCTTCTCTACAACCACCCTGTCAAGGCTCCTCAGGATCTTAAAGGTTTCAATTAAGCCACCTCCTACTCTTTTTTCCAGTGGAAACAAGTCTAACTGTCCAGCCTTTTCATATAAGACAACCAGTCCATTCCTGGTATTAGTATAGTAAACCTTCTTCAACTGCTTCTAATGCATTTGCATCTTTCTTTAAATAAGGAGACCAATACTGTGTACAATACTCCAGATGTGATCTCACTAATGCCCTGCACAACTATAACATAACCTCTCTACTTTGCTAATCAATTCTCCTCACAATAAATGATAACATTCTATTAGCTTTCCTAATTACCTGCTGTACCTGCATACTAATCTATTGTGATTCATGTGCTCGGACAGCCAGATCCGTCTGAATCTCAGAGCTCCCCAATCTCTCACCATTTCGATAATAGGACTTATTTTTTATTCATCCTGCCAAAATGATTGATTTCATATTTTCTCTCATTATACTCCATTTGCCAGATCTTTGCCCACTCAGTCAACCCATCTAGGACACTTTGTAACCTCCTTAAGTCCTCTTCACAATTCACTTTTGTACCTTTCTTTGTGCTATCAGCAAATTTAGCAACCATTACTTCGGTCCCTCCTTCCAAAATAGTTGTAAATTTGTAAAATTAAAGGCCCCAGCACTGATCCCTGTGGCACACCACTCATCACATCCTGCCAACCAGAAAAAGACCAATTTATGTCAACTCTCTGCTTTTTGTTAGCTAGACAATCTTCTATCCATGCCAATATGCTATCCCCTACACAATGAGCTTTTATTTTCTGCAATAACCTTTGATGTGGCACTTTATTAAATGCCTTCTGGAAGTCCAAGTACAGTACATCCACCAGTTCCCCTTAACCCACAGCACATGTGACTCTTTCAAATAACTCCAAAAAAATTGGTTAAACATGATCTCCCCTTTACAACACCATGCTGACTCTGCCTGATTGCCTTGAATTTTTCTAAGTGCCCTGCTGTAACATCTTTAATAATAGCTTCTAACATTTTCCCTATGACAAATGTTAGGCTAGCTGGCTTGTAGTGTCCCTCCTTTTTTGATTAAAGGAGTCATATTTGCCTTTTTCCATCTAATGGGACCTTCCCCAAACCTAGGGAATTTTGGAAAATTAAAACCAATGCATCAACTATCTCACTAGATACTTCTTTCAAGACCTTAGGGTGAAGTCCATCTGGATCTGGGGATTTGTCAGCCTGCAGCCCCAGCAATTTGCTCAATACCACTTCCCTGGTGATTGTAGTTTTCCCGAGTTTCTCCCTCCCTCTCATTTCCTGATTTACAGCTATTTCTGGTTTGTTACTTGTGTCCTCTATAGTGAAGGCCAAAGCAAAATACCTGTTAATTCATCTGCCATCTCTCTTCTTTCCATTACCAATCCTCCAGATGCACGCTCTATAGGACCAACGCTCACGTTGTTCACTCTTTTCTTATTTAAATATCTATGGAAACTCTTACTATCTATCTTTATATTTCTAGCTAGCATTTTCTCACACTCTAATTTTTCCCTCCTTGTTAATCTTGTTATCATTCTTTGATGTTCTTTTTATTCTTTCCAATCTTCTGACTTGCCACCTGTCTTTGTGCAATTATGTGCTTTTTCTTTAAGTTTGATACTGTCTTTAACTTTTTTACTTAACCACAGATGGTGAGCCCTCCCCTTGGGATTTTTCTTTCACATTGGGATGTATCTATTCTGTGTATTTTGAAATATCCTTTTAAATGTCTGCCACTGAACTTCTATTGATACATCCCTTAACTTTAGTGGCCAGTTCACTTTAGCTAGCTCTGCTTTCATGCCCTCATAATTGCCCTCATTTAAGTTTCAAATTCTTGTCTTGGACACATTCATTTCTCCCTCAAAATGAATGTAAAATTCAATCATATTATGATCGCTATTACCTAGGGGTACCTTCACTATGAGGTTATCAATTAATCCTATCTCATTGCTCAATACCAGGTCTAGTATAGCCTGCTCTCTGGTTTGCTCCAGAATGTGCTGCTCCAAGAAACTACCCCAAAATATTCCATGAACTCCTCATCTATGCTACCTTTGCCCATCTGTTTTTTCCAGTGTTATGTAGATTGAAATCCCTTATGATTATTGCTGTACCTTTCTGGCAAGCTCCCATTATTTCTTCTTTTATACTCTGTCCTACTGTGTAATTAGAATTAAGGGGTTTGCACACCATTCCCACAAGTGACTTCTTGCCTTTATCATTCCTCATCTCAACCCAAACCACCTCTGCATCCTGGTTTCCTGAAGTTAGGTCATCCTCCTCAAATGTGCTGCTACCATCTTTAAGCAACATCTACCCGATCACCTTTTCCTAACTTCCTGCCGACTGACAGCAGGTTTGGCGATGTCCTGCCCTCCCCCTCCATGTAATTGGCCAAGATTTGCACCTCCACCACTCTTAGAGGCAGGCTGCCGCACAATCGCAGTCAGCCAGCCACTCTTGCCATAAGCACAAGTTCCACCCACTTCTAGGTCTGCAGTCAGGACTGCGCCAGGACTACAAAATCCCATCTCTAGTTTCTTTTTGCCCTGAAAATGTTTAACTTCCTGCTGAACCTTTTTTATACTTCTTTTACTGCCCTCTTCCTTGTTGCCTATTAGTGTCTGCCTTTTTGTTTAGTTTCAATTCTGCTCTTATTTCTTTATTCATCTATGTTGTGCCATTACTGGCTAGTTTGTTGTAGCTTTTAAGTGGAATATAATCTGGACTCTATTGACCACAGTTTAAAACAACACATGGTGCTTTATTTCTTTGGTCTTTCTCTTACTTATGTCCTTGTCAATCTTTATCATAAACCTTAGTTATGTTTTGATCACTATTGCCAAGAAGTTCCCTTGTGCTTGCCTATCTTCTGTGCTCCCTCTTTTGGGTAAGAAAGGAGTCCTGCACACACTGTTTAAAAACATTTCCTGTACTCCTTTCTGTATTTTTTCTTGCCAGTTTATTTGGGGTAATTAAAATCTCCCTTGATTATGACTATATGTCCTTTACTCACTTGATATTTTCCTCCATTTTTGTTTCCGATGTTAGATTCTCTATTGTATACCCATATGAATGTGTCCAATAATTACTTATCTTTTATTTCAATTCAAATGGATTTGAATTGTTAGTAATATCCCTACTTTCTACTGCTATTTATGTTCTCTAATTAGTACGGTAAACCGATTCCCCTTCTACCTTTCCTGTCAGTTCAAATTATGTTATAACCTGCTAAATTTAGTTGACAGTTTTGTTCTTTATGTTGCCATGTATCAGTTATTCCTACAATATTTGGTTCCTCATTACTAATTATTGTCTTTTGTTCTGCCTTTTTGATTTTGGATGCTATGTGCAATTTAATTCACACTTAACAATTGTTCATTTAACATTACTTTTAATTTCTGCTTAACTCCTTTTATATAATTTCAGTTACATTGCTCTTTATTGTGGTTTGACCTTTACTATCATCCACTATGCCTTTTAATATTCTAGCTTATGTTAATTGAATCAGATTCCCCCTCTTGCACCTTCAAGTCCTATCAACAGCCTGTTTATCCTTTCCTGCAGGACACTGGTCCCATTCTGGTCCAGGTAGAACCCATTACAGAGACACAGTTCCTTCCTGTCACAGCTATAAGGCGGAATCATCCCCTCCTGCCAGCAGCAGGATTTGTGGCAGGTGGGTGTGGACAATACAGTAGGAGGAGAAAAATTGCAGTCCTGACCGTCATGACAGGTTACCATTCCCATCAAAGGCGATCAGGAAGTCTCTTAGCATATCATTGACAGGATTCAAATGACAACACGACTGAATTTGTCTCCCCCAGCACCCCTCCATCCAATAACCTGGCCCACCAACAGGAGTTTGCAGTGGTATGAAGAATGAGCAGACCAATGTGGCATACACATGTCAGGATTTACCAGGATGAAAGTTTGGAGCAGGTGAACATCTGAAGCTGGTGCAAGGTGCGTGGTGACTGGATTTGCAGGGTGCAGGGAGGGGGTCTTGGAGCATGGGGAGGAGAGGGCAGACAATGGTGGGCTGGGTGAGGATGCTGGGGGTGAGGTTAGGGTGGGGTAAGCATGAAGCCTTGCACTGCTGTTTGTATTTGTGGCTGTTTGCCACATTTTGCCATGTTTCCTACATCACATCAGTGACTACACTTCAAAAGTACTTAGTTAGCTGTAAAGCATTTTAAGATGTCCAACTGTTGTGAAAAGTGCTATATAAATGCAAGTCTTTCTTTTAGATATTGAAATCAAAGCTATACCCAGTACTTCAAGTCTGTTCTTACCAAGGCTTGCATGTTAACTCTGTGATTAACTTTGATTCATGTACAAGGATAGTCAGGCCTTTCTGAATATCAATATTTGCCAGCCTCTCACTACTTAAATATTCTGTTTTTCTATTTTTCCTACCAAGTGACTAACTTCACATTTGCATTGCACTTGCCACATTCTTTCCCTCTCATTTGACCTGTATATCCTCGTATAAGCCACTTTGCATCCCCCTCACAGCTTACTTTCCCACCTAACTATGTATTGTCAACAAACTTGTCTATATTACCCCCCCCCGATCCCCTCATCTAAGTCATTGATATAAGTCGTAAATAACAGTGGCCTAAGCACTGATCCAGCGGTGCTCCACTAGTGCAGCCTACCAGCCCCAAAAAATTATTTTTATTCCTGTTTACTGCTGCTCTCAGTTTTTTGCCCATTAATCAACCCCCAAATCCATGCTAATATATTATTCCCCAGTTCCATGGGCCTTAATTTTGTATAATAGCTTCTTGTGCAGTACTTTATCAAATGCTTTTTTGTAAATCCAAATGCACTACATCTACTGGCACCCGCTTATCCACTCTGCTAGTTGCACCCTCAAAATCTCTCATAGATTTATCAAACATGATTTCCTTTTCAAAAATATGTGATTCTAACCAAATTCTATTTTCTAAGTGACTGGTTACCAAATTCCAAATAATAGCTTGCAGCATCTTCCCTGCGACTGGGTCAGGCTTACTGGCTTATAGTTGCCTGTTTTCTCCCCCCTTCCTTTCTTGAATAGTGAGCTACCTTCCAAACCACAGGGACCATTCTAGAATCTACAGAATTCTGGAAGATTGGAATACATTCAGTATCTCTGTAGCCACCTCTTCTAAAACCAAAGGGTGTAGGCAGCTGGCCCAGGGATTTGTCAGCTTTCAGTTCTATTATTTTCTCCAGTGCATTTTCTTTGTTAATACTAAGTCCCTTGGTTTCACTAGACCTTTGGCACCATATTATTTCTGGAATGTTTTTGTTTCATTTTCTGTGGCTTTTGTGCAATTAGTTTTAGAATTAGCTGTAGATTCTTTTCTCTGTGGGAAGAAAGCTGTCTTCATAAAATGATTGCAAGAGCACTTTAATCTCCATCACTATGTGTAAATACAGAGAACACAAATTAAAACCTAAAAAAGTTGGATTGTTTCAATGATATGCATAAACAAGCTGTATACATTATAATCAGGCCTACAAGAAGTCTCAGTTAACTCAATTCTTTCGCTTTTGATGTTTCATTCTTCAGAAATAAATGCAAAAAGCCTAGAAATAGTTAGTGATATGAATGTATGAGTACTTAATATATGATTATGGCACTCATTGGTTAATACCTTCATTAAAACAATAAATAAATGTAAAACATAGGATTACACCTCCATTAAAATAGAGGACAAAGAAATGTCAGGTGAATGTGTTAAGCATTCATAAGTTAATATTGAGAATGGTAATTTCTTGTCTCATATGTTTAAGTATCCTTGCAATCAGTCTCACTCCTCTTGATGCTGAATTTTACTCCAGTCACTTGAATTTCAGAGGTATGCGTACATGTGAATTAATACTAAATCGTATAATTAGCATTTAGTTATCAATTTGGTAGTTTGAGTTGATCAGTTATTTGGAGTAATTTAAATCCAAACTAATCTAAGTTTGGCTTTTGTCTTATTAAGTACAAAATCCAATTTATATTTCTGTAGCAACCTCCATCTAACATGAACATGAATCAAACATGAATCAAAGTTAACCACAAAGTTAACATGCAAATACAGCAAGCAATTAAGAAAGTAAATGTTATGTTAGACTTTGTAGCCAAGGTAATAGATAAAATTAGAGAAGTGTAGCTACAATTGTTTAGGGCCTTGGTAAGAACACACTTGATGGATGTAGCAGAATAGAATGATATGTAATGTACCTCCTCTAATTTTTACATTCTATAAGGGACTTTGGAGACCAATGATCACTTAACCAATCTCTGATTTTAAAAGTATTAGAAAACTTTTGGAAGTAACTTCAGTGTTATTTAATTTTTTTAAGGTATTTTTGGCATACCTTGACTTCTGGGTATCTCAATTCATTCCTCACTTGAAGGAATCACTTGGAGACAGTGACACATGCTGACAAGAATGAGGAAGACATGACATAAATTGTTGTTTATGGACAAAGGTATAACTGCCCCAAGCAGCTACTGTCAGAAGAAATAGTGAGAACAAATTTGTCACACACTTCTTTAACCAGAATTTAATTCCCCATGGAATCCAAATTTAGCTACCTGCTATATTTATATAGAAGTTTGTCAAAGTTTTTAGCTGAGTGCCTGGTGGGGAAGCTCATTATTGCTCAAAAAGTATTTTTATTTAGAATGTTTGTCAGTAGAAATTACACTGTTGGACCCAAAGGACACAGGAAGAATATGAAAAACAACTCACCTATCCCATAGCTGTTGTCAGTAGACATCCATTCTTTTCAGTTACTGTGTGCAAATGCTTATTAGTGGAAACTGAGCTAAATCATTTAATACGAGCAGCAGTATCATCATCAACTATATTGTGTCACATATAGATCTAGCAGTGAGTGGGTGATAGTTCCATTCACTGTCACAGGGCTGTGCAATTCCACCAGGTTGAAACTATAAAATGACTATGTCACACATAAGCGACAATTTCCATTGAATGAGCAAAAGATGATTACTGAAATATAGCCCAATCTGATATCATCATGGTATGTGTATATAGCCTACGGCATTCTAGGAGAAAGGTACTGTATGTATGGAAATAATTTACTTGTACAAGATTGTTTTATATTGGGTGTTTCATTATAACAATTTTATATGAGCATTTCATCTTTAAGAGTGAAGAAACAGGTGGCAAGAGAAAGCAAATATTTAGAGTCCAGAGAAATTGAGTGTGATCAGAAATAAAATTGGATTATGTTAAAATAATGAGGTCATTCATACAATAATTTAGGTATACTCTAGTGGTTCATTTGCAGGTCAGGTTATAATACAATGGATTTTGCCTTCAGTAGTGAGCAAACGGTGCTCGTTATTTATCAGACTGACAATTGCCCATAGACCTTTTGTGGGCAGCCTTGCAGCAGTTTACCAATAATTAACTGTATTAGCAGTAATTAGAAGGTCATTTCAGGTTGGAAAAGTCCACAAGTGATCCAGGACCCTCGTGAGCAGGGCACGCAGTAGCATTTTTCTTCAGCCAGTCAGATTGAAAAATTATCACAGAAACATCCAGGTCAGAATTTTCTGGGCCCATTGGTATCAGATTAGGAGGTGGGAAGGCCAGCAAAATGGCATAAGAAGGTTTTGAGGTGGCGGGCCTCACCATGCTATTTTGTCAGTACTGGGAACATTAGCAGATGTGCCAACCATTAGAAGCCCAAATGAATTACTTAAGTAGTCGATTGAGGGCCACTTCCCACCTTCATGGGCATTTTGCGTGCCTCAGGTGGGCCTGCTGCCACATCAGGAAGCCATCAGGTAAACCCTGGAAGATGCCCTGATGTCTACAGAGCGTGTGGGGCCTACTTTTGTAGGCACTCTGTGGCCCACTGAGGGTTCCCTGGCAGCAAAGGCCACCCCTCCCCAAACCTGACAATGGCATCACTTGCCTTCAGTGTCTCCCGCCCGCCACCCGCAAAGGCCACCTATCACCAGGTCTGCCTGACCCAGACCCTACTTACATGTCTGAGGGCAGATGGCCATCAATGCAGCCCCAGCAATGGCCACTGCTAGCAGTGGTGCTCCTGAGGCTGCTGAGTCGCTGGCCATTTGATTGGGCCAGCACTGTTGTGGGTAGTCACCATCCTTAATATTATGGCAGGCTAGCTGCAGCCACTTAATTGCTGCCACCAGCAAAATGCGGCACTGGGCCCGGCCACCAGCAGAAATTGGCTCGCCACCTGCTTTCAGCTCTGGCTGCGGAATGTCTGTCGCCTCAGAAAAATTCAGGTCACAGATTCTGGTTAAGGAATTGTCCAGAAGACCATAAGATATAGGAACAGAAGTAGGCCATTCGGCCCATCGAGTCTGCTCCACCATTCAATGAAATCATGGCTCGTGGCTAATCTGATAATCCTCAACTCCACTTTCCTGCCTTTTCCCCATAGCCCTTGATTCCCGTAATTATTAAAAATCTGTCTATTTCAGCCTTGAATATACTTAACGACACAGCCTCTACAGCTGTCTGCAGTGAAGGATTTCAGAGATTCATGACCCTCTGAGAGAAGAAATTCCTCCTCATCTCTGTTTTAAGTAGGCAACGCCTCACTCTGAGATTATGCTGTCTGGTCCTAGACTCTCCCACAAGGGGAAACAACCTCTCAGCATCTACTCTGTCAAGCCCCCTAAGAATCTCATATGTTTTAATAAGGTCACCTTTCATTCTTCTAAACTCCAATGAGTACAGGCCGAATCTACTCAACCTCTCCTCATAAGAAAATCCCTCCATACCCTGGATCAACCTAGTGAACCTTCCCTGGACTGCCTATAATGCCAATATATCTTCCCTTCGATAAGGGGACTAAAACTGTTCACAGTATTCTAGGTGTGGTGTAACTAGTGCCTTGTATAATTTTAGCAAGGCTTCCCTATTTTATACTCCATTCCCTTTGAAATAAAGGCCAAAATTCCATTTGCCTTCCTTATTACCTGCTGAACTTGTGTGTTAGCTTTTTGGGATTCATGCACAAGGACTCCCAAATCCCTCTGTGCTGCAGTTTTCTTTAGTGTTTCTCCATTTAAGTAATATTCAGCTCCTCTATTCTTCCTGCCAAAGTGAAACCTCACATTTTTCCAGGATATATTCCATCACTTAACCTGTCTCTATCCCTCTGTAAAATCTTTGTGTCACCCTCACCACTTGCCTTCCCACCTATTTTTGTGTCATCTGCAAACTTGGTGATAGTACATTCACTTCCCTCATCCAAGTCATTAATATATATTGTAAATAACTGTGCCCCAAGCACTGATCCCTGTGGCACTCCACTAGTTATAGGTTACCAACACGAAAATGCCCCTCTTATCCCAACTCTCTGTCTTCTGTTAGTTAGCCCATCCTCTACTGATTCTAATATACCACCCCCAACCCCATGGGCTCTTATTAAGTCTTACGTGCAGTACCTTATCAAACAACTTTTGGAAATCCAAATATATTACATCTACTGGTGTCCCTTTATCTATCCTGCTTGTTACCTCCTCAAAGAATTCTAATAAATTTGTCAGACATGATTTTCCCCTCAAAGAAGCCATGCTGACCCTGCTTGATTATATTATGCATTTCTAAATGCTCCGCTATTACATCCTTTATAATAGACATTAACATTATCCCAATGATGAATGTTAAGCTAACCGACCTATAGTTACATGTTTTTTGTCTCACTGCCTTTTTGAATAAGAGTGTTACCTTGACAGTTTTCCAATGAAGAGTGCAGGAGGGTATGCCAGGAGCAGCACAAAGCATACCTAAAAATGAGGGCGGCGGATGGGCTCACTGGAGGAGGAGGCTCCACAAATATCTCCATCTTCTATGATAGAGGAGCGCAGCACATCAGTGCAAAAGATAAGGCTGAAGCATTTGCTACCGTCTTCAGCCAGAAGTGCCAAGTGGATGATCCAATTCGGCCTCCTCCGGAGGTCCTCAGCATCATAGATTCCAGTCTACAGCCAATTCGATTCACTACAGGTGATATCAAGAAACGGATGAAGGCACTAGATACTGCAAAGGCTGTGGGCCCTGACAACATTCCAGCAATGAAGACTAGTATTCCAGGACTTGCCGCACCCCTAGCCAAGCTGTTCCAGTACAGCTACAACACTGGCATCTACCCGACTATGTGGAAAATTGCCCAGGTATGTCCTGTACATTAAAAGCAGGACAAATCCAACTCGGCCAATCACCGCCCCTTCAGTCTACTCTCCATCATCAGTAAAGTAATGGAAGAGGCCATCAACACTGCTATCAAGCGGCACTTGCTTAGCAATAACCTACTCAATGACACCCAGTTTGGGTTCCGCCAGGGCCACTCGGCTCCTGACCTCTCTACAGCCTTGGTTCAAACATGGACAAAAAAGCTGAACTCCCGAGGTGAAGTGAGTGATTGTCGTTGACATCAAGGCAGCATTTGATTGATTGTGGCATCAAGGAGCCTGAGCAAAACTAGAGTCATTGGGAATCGGGGGGAAAGCTCTCCGCTGGTTGGAGCCATGCCTAGAACACAAGAAGATGTTTGTGGTCGTTGGAAGTCAGTCATCTCAGCTCCAGGACATCACTGCAGGGGTTCTTAAGGTAGTGTCCTCAACCCAACCATCTTCAGCTGCTTCATCATTCATCAATGACCTTCCTTCCATCATAAGGCCAGAAGTGGGGATGTTCACTGATGGTTGTACAATGTTTAACACCATTCGCGACTCCTCAAATACTGATAGCCTCGCTGTTATTCTCTCAAAATCGGGGCCAATTTTACAAGCTGGCGATGCCCTGCCTGGTATAATTGTTCACAGCTGCTTACCAATATACCATATCCACAGAATGAATAAAACTCATTTTGATACCAATATGAATTTATGCACGCTATTTTACTGATTTTACATTTGCTTTCACCATAATCCATTCTCTGGGTTCAAATGTAGTATAGACTGGTGGTGAGAAGATATATAGTATATGAATAAACTCTACATAATAATATGTACTTTGAAGACACTTCATTCATTGCAAAATGCTGTTGATGCAAATTATCATTCTTGGCCATTTGAAACAAGCCCAAGGCCTGGAGCTCTTTGGCTTATCCCATATTAAATTAGTACTACACATGCTGTTTCCAAGCCAGAAAGAGTGAGATGGTAAGTTCCCTACTTTCCTAAGCTTACTTGGCAAAAATCACATTTCCAAGAATCTGACATGTGATTTGAGATTTGATAGAAAAATGGTTTTACTTTTATGAAAGAATAAATATTGGAATTCATATTTTACACCGGTGTCATGAAGCTATTAATGTATATAGTATTATTGGAAAATATTTTTCTTTTAAAATAAAGGTTTAGTCTGTGGGTGTGTCTTAATTGGATTAAAGCCAGCTAGTCTAGGTGCTTTGATGTATACTAGTTTTGAGATGTAAGAGAGATAGAGTGCATTTGCATTTTGCTGAAAAGAACGTTCAAGAAGTGGGGTGAAATCTGGCACCTAGATAACAGAGACCAAGCAATATGTATATATTATGAATTAAATTGGTACTATGAAAGGGGTTTTATTATTAGAAGAGGTGGAGCTCAAAGGGGCTTGTGATTCAATGAGAATTTACATTCAATGAGCTTATTAGTTATAATAGACAACAGTTTTATGTGTGTAGGGCAGAGCCAATGTAAGATCAAAGCAGCTGTAAACCTATAAATGTCTCCACAGGCATCAAAGTGAAAGGAACCTCATTTTGAATTTGTGAGGTGAAAATGCTTTGCCTGGTATCTGCTGAAAGCCAATGGGTTGCTATTGCCTTAATGGAAATTCATCTGGGAATTGGTTAAAAGTTATGAGAGTAGTAATTTGCAGCTATGTGTATATGTTTATTGTGTTGTAATTTAATAAAATGTTTCATTTATTTTACCTGGTATAATTGTTTGCAGCTGCTTACCAATATACCATATCCACAGAAGGAATAAAACTCATATTGACACCAATATGAATTTATGTATGCTATTTCCTCATTTATCATTTGCTTTCACCATTATCCATTCTCCGGGTTCAAATAGAGTATAGATTGGTGGTGGGAAGATATGTGGTATATGAATAAACTCTATATGATACTCTATATAATATAAAACCACTTGAGAACTGGTGGTCTGATTCCTGAATTCAGAGTTGCATCTTAAACATATCACTTAAAAATATAAGTCATGACAGTTGTTTAAAGTTTCCCTCTGAGATTTTTAAATAACTCAGCTTTACCAACTGCTGGGTTGTAACAATTGGGGAATCATCTCATAGTTCCAATCTTTGCAGATTGTATGCCAATGCACTAAAAACACTATGGGCTGAAATTTCTGGCTGGGGGGTTAGAAGAGGAACGAGCATAGACCCGATCTCCGTCCGTGGGAGGGCCAATTAAGGCCTGCCTAGCATGAATTATGGCTCCTCAGGACAGCAGGAGTGGGCATGCAGCGGCGGGATTGCAATGACTGCTGGGTTCAATGGCCAGTCGAAGGGCTTCCCAGAGAACTACTGGTGAGCAGGCCAGCCAGGAGGGCAGGGCAGGGGTGCACTGTGCTCCACATTTTTCCGATGATTGCCTTGCTGCCCTCCTCGAGGAGGTGGCAGCACAGCGGGAGGTCCTGGTACCCCAAGACAGGAGGAGGTGGTGGAGGTGGTGAGTTCCCGCGACGTTGTGCGGCGCACCTGGGTCCAGTGTCGCAAGCGCTTCAACGACCTGTTGCACTCAGGAAGGGCAAGTACCATGTTGGCATTGATCACTTAACCCAGCAGGTAGGCTTTCCCCCCTATTGCACCCCACCACCACCCTCCCTGCACCCCACCCTTTCCCCCCCAACCCATGTCTGAGTGTAGTGCCAGCATTGAATCATTGTCGGCATGTATCCTTCGCTGGGTGGGCCAGCAGATATTGGCCGTACCGAGGTCACCCTGAGAGGGTGGTGATGAGATGGATTCTGCCCCCGCAGCATGTGGTACACTGAGGCCCACATTACTGTTTTGGGGGGCAACCTGGAGGAGCTGCACCTGGGCGCAGTGCTGGAACTCCAGGACATGTCAAAGTCAGGGTGATGACATGCTGGGAGGGGAGCTTCAAAGTGGCGTTGGCACCGATCATCTGTTGCTCTCCGCACTCCATGTACTTACGTCTCCTTGCTGTGGAAGGTTAGATCATGTGGTGTCTGATGTGATGTAGGCAGCATTTGGTCAAGTGGGTGGGGAGAGGAGGGCAGGCCTGGCATCTTTGTGTGAGTGTTCGGCAGCAGAGGGATGAGGAGGCACTGGAGCCCTGCAATGTCCCACTCTGGTTGGGCCGTCCATGAATAGAGTCCAGGTACAAGTAGCACTAGTCAATGCTCCTCTCTCCTTTTCAGGAGAAGAATGTAAATAATGCCACCGAGCGGGTGAGGACTGACAGCAGTCCGGCACAGTTAGCGATTCCCAGCCATTTCGAGCAGGAGGCCCTAGATTTAGAGAGGTGCCATACACCCAGGTCCACCGGTGTTGGTGACGCTAGGGTGCCATGGGCAGGTATGTTTGCCCAGCAGTGAGGTCACTATTGTTCTCCCAACAGCCATGGCAGTGCTGAATGTTCAGTGATTGAAGTTTGCAACATGGCTTGACCATTGATTATGGAAGGTTGAGCGCATAATGATCCAGGGGACAGGGATGCACTTTGTCATTGTTTCCACGTTAACTGATCCAATATCCTTGTTCTTCCTTTCAGCATCATCGGAGCAGGTCCGGGAGAAGGAGCAGCAAAAGCCCCCTCTCACACCTGAGGGCCATGAAGTCTCACCAGCGTCACACCATCTCTGCCAGGCAGGCACCAACGCAGATACTAGCACCTCAGTGGGAATTAGAACATCGGCTAGTGTCCAGGGGCACAACGGTGAGGGCATTTCACAGTCGCTAGAGGAGCTGGCAGAGACTGAGAGTGCCCATGGCGCCAGTAGTTGAGGACTACGGAGGACCAGGCACATGCTCAGTCAGTGCCTGATGATGTGTCTCTGGAGTTGTCCGCGATGCAGCAAGCACAGGAAATGAGGCCGGTTGTGCGGGAACATCTGGCGGAGATACATGAGGCTATGCTGGGCCTGCTGTCCATAGCGGAGGAATCTTCGCAGACTATTGCTGAAGCAATGAGCCTCATGTTGGAGCTCCATCCGTCCTCCATGGAGAGAGTGGTGACTCTCGTGGAGAGGCTCCTCCTTGGAGACCCATCAGGGCTTCCTGGGGATGCGCTCGGACCAGCAAGCCCTCACATCGGCATTGACCTCAGCTGGTCAGTGGCAGTGTGGGAGATGGTCTGGGCACCAAGTTTCCCGGCTCCGTGCCCATCCATCCACGGTGAGCAGGGAGGTCGGAAGCGACCTCACGTCGGCGCAGCAGTTGCCTGTCATCTCTGTGAGCTCCCCTCAGGGTGCTTCGGATGAGGGTTGCAGCTCCTCCGCCCCTCTGCCAGTGACCGTTGCATCTGGTGAGGCTGTGATGACTGGGGAGATGACAGCTGTGGAACTGGCAGCTCCCTCCCAGGCGGGGCCAGCACAGGCTCCATGGGCCAGGGGATGATCGCCAAGGTCATTGAGGCCAACAGGGCAGCAGTGTGAGCAGGCTGTCTCGGATGCCACTCCCTGTGAGGGGACAGCACCAATACATAGCATCCGAAAACATAAACATAAGGCACCTTAGCCACACCATGGGTTTATCACTGGTGCTTTTGTGTTGGTCCACAATGAGATCTTTATGAGTTGGTGTGATTTTTAACACCTTTTACATTTTGGTTCATTAAGTATCTTTGGCTGTAATATTAAATTCAGACATGTCACCATGGCTGAGGTTGCCTCTTTTGTTCTGCAGTTGGAGGATTTCCAAAAATGTAATTTGTTCTTTGTGGGACATTCAGCTTTATTAACAATGACCTCAATTAATGTTCCTAACCAGGCAGACTTTGCACTTAAGTGTCGAATATAGAGCATACAGCCCAGACTTATCTTGGTGGTCCAGCTGTGGTGTGCTAGCTGAAGGTTCATTGGATTAAAGCCTCGCAGGTGGCCATGCCTCCCTGGAGTATGCCCGGGTCAGCGTCCACCCCCTCAGCATTTTCCTGTGTGTGCTCATTCCTGCACTCATTGCTGGACTCATCGTGTGCATCTGCAGCCAAAGCGCTTATGTCTTCATCGTCCACAGCGTTCCTCCTTTTCCAGCGGAAGATTATGGAGAGTGCAGCATGCAACCACTATCAGTGACACACAAACTAGGGGGTACTGGAGTGCGCCCCCTGAGCGGTCCAGGCATCAGAAGTGCATCTTGGGAAGACCAATGGCTCTCTCCTCCACAGCCCTTGTGGAGGTGTGGATCTTATTTTACTGCTGCTCAGCTTCTGTTCTTGGATGACGGAGAGGCGTCCTGAGCCACCTTCCGAGGGCATAGCCCTTGTCACCTAGCAGCCATCGATCAAGCTGGGCTGGAGCACTGAGGAACCTCGGCATCTGGGAGTGTCTGAGGATGTAGGTGTCGTGGGAGCTGCCTGGGTACCTTGCACAGACTTGTAGAATCTGCATCCTGTGATCACACACTATCTGCATGTTCATGGAATGGAGGCCCTTCCTGTTGACGAAGGCACCGGGCTCACCTACTGGCGCCTTGATGGCCACATGTGTACAGTCTATAGCACCCTGGATGCGGGGAAAGCCAGCAATGGCTGCGTAGCCTCTGGCTTGCTGTGTCTGGCTTGCCTGGTCCCAACAGTAGAGGATGAAGGTCAATGTACACCTGAACAGAGTGTCTGTAACCTGCTTGACACAAGTGTGGACAGCTGATTGGGAGACACCGCAAAGATCACCCACCGAGCCCTGGAAGGAACCAGAGACATAGAAGTTGAGGGCATCTGTGACCTTCAGAGCCACTGGCAAGGGGGGGGGCCACCCATACAGTTTGCGGAGATCTCAGGCCCAATCATCTGACAGATATTGTTGACTGTCTCCCTTGAGAGACGAAGCCTCCTTTGGCACTGCACCTCAGAGATATTGAGGTAGCTGCTTCGCCACCTATATACCCTGGCAGCAGGATAGTGGCATCTTCTGCAGCCCCTTTCACCTTGGACTACCTCTTAGCCTTGCACCCCTTATGCCTTCACCTGACCTCCCAAAGGTAGCTCCCCTGGAGGCTGAATGTACGCTCCTGGCCTCCTCCCCCTTCTAGCCCTCCCTTCCTCCTCAGAGGAGGTACCTCCAGTGGAGAGTTCAGCTCCCATTCCCAGGCTAAGGGAAGGCTTCCTGAAAACTGCAGGCCCAAAAAAGATTCCTTTCTGCAGAGTGCTGACCTGAAGGTTGTGAGTCCACCCCAAGCAGCTGGTATGTGTTTTGAAGTATTGCAGATCACACAAGCAAGCTTCAGTAACTGTGAAACAGAAATATTTGGCAGAGCACCCTTGCGACCCCAATGAGCCCTCTTATCCCACCCATAGACGAGATTTATACAAATGTGTCCTACCCACTAGCCCGTTGCACCCATGTGCCGATCTGAAGATTGCACAAGCGCCGGAAAATCGCGGTCGATCGGCACCTCAAGGGCCTTAAGTGGCCCTTTAATTAATAGCGGGTGCGCATTGGAGAGCATCATGCCCCCACCCAACGAAATATCGCGATGGCGCGCGGTGATATTGGGTTGCTCACTCGGCGTCACTGCGTGTCACTTTACGCACATGCTTGTGGGGCCTGCCCCCACATGCCAATGGGAAAATTCTGCCCTATGTAATTTAATCTTCTTCATGCCCTTGGCCCAACCATCTTCAACTGCTTCATTAATGACCTTCCTTCCATCATACGGTCAGAAGTGGGGATGTTTTTCGATGATTGCATAATATTCAGCACCATTCAGATACTGAAGCAGTCCATGTCCAAATGCAGCGAGACCTGGACAGTATGCTGGCTTGGGCTGACATGGCAAGTAACATTCATGCCACACAAGTGTCAGGCAATGACCATCTCCAACAAGAGAGAATCCAACAATTGCCCCTTGATGTTCAATGGCATTACCATCACTGAATCCCCCACTGTCAACATCCTGGGGGTTACCATTGACCAGGAACTGAACCAGAATAGCCATATAAATACTGTGGCGACAAGAGCAGGTCAGAGGCTGAGAATCATGTGATGAGTAACTCAACTCCTGACTCCCCAAAGCCTGTCCACCATCGACAGGGCACAAGTCAGGAGTGTGAAGGATTACTCCCCACTTGCCTGGATGAGTGCAGCTACTACAACACACAAGAAGCTTGACACCATCCAGGTCAAAGCAGCCCGCTTGATAGGCACCACATCCACAAACATGCACTCCCTCCACACCACCAATTTACAGTAGCAGCAGTCTGTACCATCAACAAGGTGCATTGCAGGAATTCACCAAGGCTCCTTCGACAGCATCTTCCAAACCCATGACCACTACCACCTAGAAGGACAAGGGCAGCAGATAGACGGGAGCACTGCCACCTGGAATTTCTCCTCCAAGTCATACACCACCCTGACTTGGGAATATATCGCTGTTTCTTCACTCTCGCTGGGTCAAAGTCCTGGAACTCCCTAACAGCACTGTGGGTGTACCTACACCACATGGACTGCAGCGGTTCAAGAAGGCAGCTCACCACCACCTTCTCGAGGGCAGTTAGGGATAAGCAATAAGTACTGGCCCAGCCAGCCAAAGTCCACGTCCCGTGGATGAATAAAAGAAAAAATGAATCCACTAGGATTTTTCCAGAATCTAATGATTCTTTGAAGATTACAACCAGTGCATCCATTATTTATGCAGTTGCTTCCTTTACTATCCTAGGATGCAGCCCATCAGGTCCAAAATGCATATCGACCTTTAGTCCCATTCATTTCCCTAGTAGTCTTTATCTAGTGATAGTTATTGTATTTATTTCCTCCCATCTTTCGCCCCTTGATTACTTATTATTTTCGAAATGCTACTAGAGTCTTTTACCGTACAGACTGATGCAGAGTATTTATTCAACTCCTTTGCCATTTCCTGGTTCCCCACAATTATTTCCCTAGCCTCATTCTCTAAGGGGCCTATGTTTACTTAGGCCTCTCTCTTCCTTTTTATATATTTAAAGAAGCTCTAACTATCTGTTTTTATATTGCTTGCTAGTTTACCCTCAAAGTTTATTCTCTCCTTCTTTATTATTTTTGGTCATCTTTTGTTGGTTTTTAAAACTTTCCCAATCCTCTCTGTTACCTCAAATATTTGCCACATTGTACGTTTTTTTCTTTCAATTTGAAACTATCCTTAACCTCCTTGGTTAAACATGGTTGCTTTATCCCCTTCCTAGAAGCCTTCTTTCACAAGGGGGTATATCTTTGTTGTGAGTCATGAACTTTTTTCTTAAATGTCTGCCATTATTCATCAACCATCTTTTCTGCTAAACTTCTGTCCCAGTGCACTCCAGCCAACTCTGCCCTCATTCCGTTATAATTAACCTTATTTAAATTTAGCACAGTTGTTTCCGACCCAGGTTTCTCACTCTCAAACTGGATGCTAAATTCTACCATGTTATGGACATTAAAACTAAAACAGAATTACCTGGAAAAACTCAGCAGGTCTGGCAGCATCGGCGGAGAAGAACAAAGTTGGCGTTTCGAGTCCTCATGACCCTTCAATAGAACTAAGTAAAAATAGGAGAGAGATGAAATATAAGCTGGTTTAAGGAGGGGGGGGGGTGGGGGAAAGAAGCGTTGGGGGGGGCGGCTGGTTGTAGGGATAAGCAAGCAGTGATAGAGCAGATAATCAAAAGATGTCACAGACAAAAGAACAAAGAGGTGTTAAAGGTGGTGATATTATCTAAAAAATGAGCTAATTAAGAATGGATGGCAGGGCACTCAAGGTACAGCTCTAGTGGGCGTCGGGTGAAATAGACTAAAAGGCCATAAAAGGTATAGATTTTAAAATAATGGAAATAGGTGGGAAAAGAAAAATCTATATAAATTATTGGAAAAAACAAAAGATAGGGGGAAGAAACGGAAAGGGGGTGGGGATGGAGGAGAGTGTTCAAGACCTAAAGTTGTTGAATTTAATATTCCGTCCGG
This sequence comes from Carcharodon carcharias, assembly GCF_017639515.1. Classification (NCBI taxonomy): domain Eukaryota; kingdom Metazoa; phylum Chordata; class Chondrichthyes; order Lamniformes; family Lamnidae; genus Carcharodon; species Carcharodon carcharias. The sequence continues at coordinate 119,155,931 of NC_054469.1, read as the reverse complement.
AAGGCTATAAAGTAACTAGTCAGAAGATGAGGTGCTGTTCCTCCAGTTTGCATTGAGCTTCACTGGAACAATGCAGCAAGCCAAGGACAGACATGTGGGCAAGAGAGCAGGGTGGAGTGTTAAAATGGCAAACAACAGGGAGGTCTGGGTCATTCTTACGGACAGACCGCAGGTGTTCTGTAAAGCGGTCGCCCAGTCTGTGTTTGGTCTCTCTAATGTTGAGCAGACCACATTGGAAGCAACGAATGCAGTAGACTAAGTTGGGGGAAGTGCAAGTGAAATGCTGCTTCACTTGAAAGGAGTGTTTGGGCCCTTGGACGGTGAGGAGAGAGGAAGTGAAGGGGCAGGTGTTGCATCTTTTGCGTATGCACGGGGAGGTGCCATAGGTGGGGGTTGAGGAGTAGGGGGGTGATGGAGGAGTGGACCGGGATGTCCCAGAGGGAACGATCCCTACAGAATGCCGCTGGGGGGGGTGGTGAAGGGAAGATGTGTTTGTTGGTGGCATCATGCTGGAGTTGGCGGAAATGGCAGAGGATGATCCTTTGAATGCAGAGGATCGTGAAGTGATATGTGAGGGCAAGGGGGACCCTATCATGTTTCTGGGAGGGAGGAGAAGGCGTGAGGGCGGATGCCAGGAAGATGGGCCAGACACGGTTGAGGGCCCTGTCAACGACCGTGGGTGGAAAACCTCGGTTAAGGAAGAAGGAGGACATGTCAGAGGAACTGTTTTTGAAGGTAGCATCATCGGAACAGATGTGACCGAGCCAAAGGAACTGAGAGAATGGGATGGAGTTCTTACAGGAATCGGGGTGTGAGGAGCCGTAGTCGAGGTAGCTGTGGGAGGGGCTAGCCTTGTAATGGATATTGGTGGACAGTCTATCACCAGAAATTGAGACAGAGAGGTCAAGGAAGGGAAGGGAAGTGGCAGAGATGGGCCATGTGAAAATGATGGAGGGGTGGAGATTGGAAGCAAAATTAATAAATTTTTCCAAGTCCCGACGAGAGCATGAAGCAGCAGTGAAGTAATCATCGATGTACCAGAGAAAGAGTTGTGGGAGGGGGTCGGAGTAGGACTGGGACAAGGAATGTTCCACATACCCCATAAAGAGACAGGCATAGCTGGGCCCCATGTGGGTACCCATAGCCACACCTTTTATTTGGAGGAAGTGAGAGGAGTTAAAGGAGAAATTGTTCAGTGTGAGAACAAGTTCAGCCAGACAGATGAGAGTAGTGGTGGATGGGGATTGTTCGGGCCTCTGTCTGAGGAAGAAGCTGAGAGCCCTCAGACCATCCTGGTGGGGGATGGAGTTGTAGAGGGATTGAATGTCCATGGTGAAGAGGAAGCGGTTGGGGCCGGGGAACCGGAAATTGTTGATGTGACGTAAGGTGTCAGAGGAATCACGGATGTAGGTGGGAAGGGACCGGACAAGGGGAGAGAGAAGGGAGTCAAGATAACGAGAAATGAGTTCCGTGGGGCAGAAACAGGCTGACACAATCGGTCTGCCGGGACAGTCCTGTTTGTGGATTTTGGTTAGGAGGTAGAAGCGGGCCGTGCGAGTTTGGAAGCTGTGGGAGGAAGATCTCCAGAGGAGCTGAGGTCAATGACAGTCCTGGAAACAATGGCTTGATGTTCAGTAGTGGGGTCATGGTCCAGGGAGAGGTAGGAGGAAGTGCCTGTGAGTTGACGCTCAGCCTCCGCGAGGTAGAGGTCAGTGCGCCAGACAACAACAGCACCACCCTTGTCAGCGGGTTTGATGACAATGATAGGGTTGGACCTGAGAATGGAGTGCAGTAAGTTCAGAGAGAGACGGGTTAGAATGGGTGAGAGAAGCAGAGAAATTGAGACGACTAATGTCACGCCAACAGTTCTTAATGAAAAGATCAAGAGAAGGTAAGAATCCAGGGGGAGGGGTCCAGGTGGAGGGAGAATATTTGAGGTGGGTAAAAGGATCCGTTGAATGGGGAGAGGGCTCCTGCCCAAAGTAGTGAGCATGGAGACGAAGACGGCGGAAATTCAACAACTCATTGACACCAACTCCCATCTAAGACCCTCCATCCCTGCCTGTCCCTCCGTCCCCACCCCATCTTCCAATCCCAGCCCCAGCCGTGTATTCACTATACCAACTGACCTTTCCCTCTCCGACGCTGAACATTCAGTGCTCAGCAAAGGACTTAGTTTCATACCCTTACACCCTCATCTCAATGAATTTCGGGCATGGCACGATGGTCAACTCTTCTTCCGCCGTCTTCGTCTCTGTGCTCACTTCTTTGGGCAGGAATCCTCTTCCCGTTCAACGGATCCTTTTACCCACCTCCAATATTCTCCCTCCACCTGGACCCCTCCCTCTGGATTCTTACTTTCTCTTGACCTTTTCATTGAGAACTGTCGGCGTGACATTAGTCATCTCAATTTCTCTGCTCCTCTCACCCACTCTAACCTGTCTCTCTCTGAACTTACTGCACTCCGTTCTCTCAGGTCCAACCCTAACATTGTCATCAAACCCGCTGACAAGGGTGGTGCTGTTGTTGTCTGGTGCACTGACTTCTACCTCGCAGAGGCTGAGCGTCAACTCGCAGACACTTCCTCCTACCTCTCCCTGGACCATGATCCCACCACTGAACATCAAGCCATTGTTTCCAGGACTGTCACTACCTCATCTCCTTGGAGCTCTTCCTCCCACAGCTTCCAAACTCGGACTGCCCGCTTCTACCTCCTACCCAAAATCCTCAAACAGGACTGTCCTGGCAGACCGATCGTGTCAGCCTGTTCCTGCCCCATGGAACTCATTTCTCATTATCTTGACTCCCTTCTCTCTCCCCCTGTCCAGTCCCTTGTCCACCTACATCCGTGAATCCTCTGACACCTTACATCACATCAACAATTTCCAGTTCCCTGGCCCCAACAGCCTCCTCTTCATCATGGACGTCCAATCCCTCTACACCTCCATCCTCCACCAGGATGGTCTGAGGGCTCTCAGCTTCTTCCTCGAACAGCGGCCCGAACAAACTCCATCCACCACTACTCTCATCTGTCTGGCTGAACTTGTTCTCACACTGAACAATTTCTCCTTTAACTCCTCTCACTTCCTCCAAATAAAAGGTGTGGCTATGGGTACCCACATGGGGCCCAGCTATGCCTGCCTCTTTATGGGGTATGTGGAACATTCCTTGTCCCAGTCCTACTCCGGCCCCCTCCCACAACTCTTTCTCCGGTACATCGATGATTACTTCAGTGCTGCTTCATGCTCTCGTCGGGACTTGGAAAAATTTATTATTTTTGCTTCCAATCTCCACCCCTCCATCATTTTCACGTGGTCCATCTCTTGACACTTCCCTTCCCTTCCTTGACCTCTCTGTCTCAATTCCTGGTGACAGACTGTCCACCAATATCCATTACAAACCTATCGACTCCCACAGCTACCTTGACTAAGGCTCCTCACACCCCGCTTCCTGTAAGGACTCCATCCCATTCTCTCAGTTCCTTTGGCTCGGTCACATCTGTTCTGATGATGCTACCTTCAAAAACAGTTCCTCTGACATGTCCTCCTTCTTCCGTAACCGAGGTTTTCCACCCACAGTTGTTGACAGGGCCCTCAACGTGTGTCCGGCCCATCTCCCACGCATTTGCCCTCACGCCTTCTCCTCCCTCCCAGAAACATGATAGGGTGCCCGTTGTCCTCACTTATCACCCCACCAGCCTCTGCATTCAAAGGATCATCCTCCGCTGTTTCTGCCAACTCCAGCATGATGCCACCACCAAACACATCTTCCCTTCACCCCCCCTGGTGGCATTCCATAGGGATCATTCCCTCCAGGACACCCTGGTCCACTCCTCCATCACCCCCCTACTCCTCAACCCCCACCTATGGCACCTCCCCATGCATACGCAAAAGATGCAACACCTGCCCCTTCACTTCCTCTCTCCTCACCGTCCAAGGGCCCAAACACTCCTTTCAAGTGAAGCAGCATTTCACCTGCATTTCCCCCAACTTAGTCTACTGCATTCGTTGCTCCCAATGTGGTCTCCTCTACATTGGAGAGACCAAACGTAAACTGGGCGACTGCTTTGTGGAACACCTTTGGTCTGTCCACAAGAATGACACAGACCTCCCTGTCATTTGCCATTTTAACACTCCACCCTGCTCTCTTGCCCACATGTCTGTCCTTGGCTTGCTGCATTGTTCCAGTGAAGCCCAATGCAAACTGGAGGAATAGCACCTCATCTTCTGAGTAGGCACTTTACAGCCTTCTGGACGGAATATTGAATTCAACAACTTTAGATTTTGAACTCCCTCCTCCATCCCCAACCCCTTTCCGTTTCTTTCCCCTCCCTTTTGTTTTTTCCAATAATTTATATAGATTTTTTTCCTTTTGCCACCATTTCCATTATTTTGAAATCTATACCTTTTATGCACTTTAAGTCTTATTTCACCCCACCCCCACTAGAGCTATATGTATCTTGTGTGTCCTGCCATCCATTCTTAATTAGCACATTCTTTTAGATAATATCACCACCTTCAACACCTCTTTGTTCTTTTGTCTGTGACATCTTTTGATTATCAGCTCCTATCATTGCTTGCTTGTCCCTACAACCATCCCCCTCCACTTCTCTCCCCCCACCCCCTCACCTTAAACCAGCTTATATTTCACCCCTCTCCTATTTTTACTTAGTTCTGTTGAAGGGTCATGAGGACTCAAAACGTCAACTTTGTTCTTCTCCGCCGATGCTGCCAGACCTGCTGAGTTTTTCCAGGTAATTCTGTTTTTGTTTTGGATTTCCAGCATCCGCAGTTTTTTGTTTTTATCTATGTTATGGTCATTGTTTCCTAGGGGATCTTTTACTCTGAGATAATTCATTAAACTTGCCTTATTACACATTACCAGATCCAAACTAACCATTTCAGAAAGGATAGTTAATTTAATACAAAATCATGTACAGAAAGCAAAATTAAGAAACAGAAAAAGCTCTTTCAGAGAGAAATATTAGACTGAAAGAGCAGAAAAAAACATTTTTAGTTTAATTTTATTTTGTTAAAAATCTTGAACAATAATTACATTTGAAAGAATGATGCTCCACATTTGTAGAAGTAAATATTCAGTTTCAAGGAGATTGTTTTGAAGTAATTGAGACTTATCATATTTTTAAAGCCTCACCTACATTTTAATGAACTAACCCTAACTTTTCTCTGGTGGGTACATATTGGAATTTCATGCCCTTCCTGTTTCTTAATGCTGACTCTCTCTGAGGCACCATTGTATCGAAGCTTGTGGAGGAGCAAGAAACTCTAACAGCAATTGCCTGATTTCTGCAATTAACTGCATACATGCAGATGCCAGAAGTCAGTCTCTGACTTACTCCATAGTAATGATGAATACTGATAGCCTCGCTGTTATTCTCTCAAAATCAGGGCCAATTTTACAAGCTGGCGATGCCCTGCCTGATATAATTGTTTGCAGCTGCTTACCAATATACCATATCCACAGAAGGAATAAAACTAATTTTGACACCAATATGAATTTATGCACGCTATTTTACTGATTTTACATTTGAACAGAGAACAAAGAAAAGTACAGCACAGTAACAGGTCCTTCAGCCCTCTGAGTCTGCGCCGATCATATTGCCTGTCAAACTAAAACATTTTGCCCTTTCGGGGTCCGTATCCCTCTATTCCCATTCTATGTATTTGTCAAGTTGCCTCTTAAACACCACTATCGTACCTGCTTCCACCACCTCCTCTGGCAGCGAATTTCAGACCCTTTCTTCCCTCTGCATAAAAATCTTGCCCCGCACATCTCCTCTAAATTTCTCACCTCTCTTTGCTTTCACCATAATCCATTCTCCGGGTTCAAATGTAGTATAGACTGGTGGTGAGAAGATATATAGTATATGAATAAACTCAACATAATAATATGCACTTTGAAGACACTTGATTCATTGCAAAATGCTGTTGATGCAAATTATAATTCTTAGCCATTTGAAACAAGCCTGAGGCCTAGAGCTCTTTGGCTTGCCCCATATTAAATTAGTACTACACATGCTGTTTCCAAACCAGAAAGAGTTTCCTAAGCTTACTTGGCAAAAGTTGCATTTCCAAAAATCTGACATGTGATTTGAAATTTTTTAGAAAAATGGCTTAGGTTTTTATGAAAGAATAAATATCGGGATTCATATTTTACATTAGTGTCATGAAGCTATTAATGTATATAGTATTATTGGAAAATATTTTTCTTTTAAAATAAAGGTTTAGTCTGTGGGTGTGTCTTAATTGTATTAAAGCCAGCTAGTCTGGGTGCTTTGATGTATACTAGTTTTGAGATATAAGAGAGACAGAGTACATTTGCATTTTGTTGAGCATTCAAGAAGTGGGGTGAAATCTGGCACCTAGATAGCAGTGACCAAGCAATATGTTAATATTACTAATAAAATTGATACTATAAAGGGGGTTTTATTGTTAGAAGAGTTGTTAAGAGTTCAAAGGGGCTGGTGATAAAATGAGGATTTACATTCAATGAGCTTATTGGGTATAATTGACAGCAGTTTTGTGTATGCAGGGCAGAGGCAATGTAAGATCAAAGCAGCTGTAAGCCTACAACTGTCTCTACAGGCATCAAAGCGAAATGGACCGCATTTTAAATTTGTAAGGTGAAAATGCTTTGCCTGGTGTCTGCTGAAAGTCTATGGGCTGAGTTTTCCCCCCGTTGGGGGGGGATGTTGATGGGTGGGCGTGTGAGGGTGTGTTTCCAATTGGCACCCCCGATTGGAAGTATGGTGCCATTTTACTTGGGCTGGCCAATTAAGACCCACCCAGCGTGGCGTCCGCACGGAAGCATTATGCGCTTCCTGTATGGGCGGGGGGAAATGCTTAAAATCGACACTGCGCTCTTTCGTGCATGCGCACAAAAAAGCATATTCAACTCCCTGAGGCTAAGTACTGCCTCAGGGAGATCACCTCTACTTTCAAAAATATTAAAAATAGAAAAACAAATTCCCTCATATGTCCATTCATGTGGCAATGTCACATGAGTTGGGACATGTCCATAATTTCCAAAACACCTTAATTAAAATTTTTAAATCCCGCCTGTGGATGAGGTTTCATGTTTTTGCTACTTCACATCAGGGCTCCCAGCCTGCCTGCCAACCGTAAGGTTGGACGGGCAGGTCCACTAATTACTTTAATTGCTCTCTCAATGGCCTCAATTGGCTACTGACAGGTTGGCAGGTGCACAGCTGATTTTGCTGCGCCCCAGCCTTCCTGAAAATTTAAATGGAGATCTGTGACATCGGGAGTTCCCCCCAATGCCACCGCGTGTCATTTCACCTGTTGGTGAGTGGGCCCCGCCCCCTCTCGCCGATGGTAAAATCCAACCCTATGAGTTGCTGTTGCCTCAATGGAGATTCATTTGGGAATTTGTTAAAAGTTATGATAGTAGTAATTTGTAGCCATGTGTATGTGTTTAAAGTGTTGTAAATTAATACATGTTTCATTTAATTTAACCTGGTATAATTGTTTGCAGCTGCTTACCAATATACCATATCCACAGAAGGAATAAAAATCACATTGACGCCCAATATGAATTTATGTATGCCTTTTACTCATTTAGAATTTGCTTTCACCATTATCCATTCTCCGGGTTCAAATGGATATAGATTGTCGATCGGAAGATGTGTAGTATATGAAGAAATTCTATATAATATTCTATATATTATAAAACCTCTTGAGAACTAGTGGTCTGATTCCTGAATTTAGAGCTGCATCTCAAACATTCCACTTAAAAATATAGGTTATGGCAGTTTTTTAAAGTTTCCATCTGGGGTTTTTAAATAACTCAGCTTTACCAACTGCTGGGTCGTGAAAATTGGGGAATCATCTTATAATTCCTATGTAATTTAACATTCTTCATGTCCTAGGTCCAACCATCTTCAGCTGCTTCATCAATGACCTTCCTTCCATTGTAAAGTCAGGAGTGGGAATGTTCGCTGATAATTGCACCATTAGTGCCTCCTCAGATACTGAAGCAGTCCATGTCCAAATGCAGCAAGGCCTTGACAATATCCAGGCTTGGGCTGACAAGTAGCAAGTAACATCCGCGCCACACAAGTGTCAAACAATGACCATCTCCAACAAGAGAGAATCCAACCATCGCCCGGTGATGTTCAACGTCATCACCAATCCTCCACTATCAACATCCTGGTAGGTTACCATTGACCAGAAACTGAACTGGACTAGCCATATAAATACTGTGGCTACAAGGGTAGGTCAGAGGCTAGGAATTGTGCGACGAGTAACTCACCTCCTGACTCCCCAAAGCTTGTCCACCATCTACTTGCACAAGTCAGGAGTGTGATGGAATACTCCCCATTGCCTGGATGAGTGCTGCTCCCACAACACACAAGGAGCTTGACACCATCCAGGACAAAGTAGCCTGTCTAATTGGCACCACATCCACAAACACGTACTCCCTTCACCATCGACGCAGCACTACATGCCATCTATAAGATGCCTTGCAGGAATTCACCAAGACTCCTTCACCAGCATCTTCCAAACCCAAAACCACTACCATCTAGAAGTGCAAGGGTCTTTCTAAGGTAGATGGGAACACCACCACCTGGAAGTTTGCCTCCAAGTCACTCACCATTCTGACGTGGACTTGTATCGCCATTCCTTCACTGTCACTGGGTAAAAATCCTGGAATCCCTTCCTAACAGCACTGTGGGTGTACCTACACCATATGGACATGGACTGGTTCAAAAAGGCAGCCCACCACCACCTTCTCAAGGGCAACTAGGGATGGGCAATAAATGCTGGCCCAGCCAGCGATGCCCACATCCCATGGATGAATTAAAAGAAATGTCGACACTGACAAAAGTCCACATTTGCTTTATTTGCTGGTATGCCGCAGAATTCCGGGGAAAAAGCACAAGATGGTACAATCTGATGACTGTGCATTCCCCAGCTTCAGTGACACAAGAGAGTGAGAAAGGCATAATAACATTTCCTCCAGAAAACACCAACTGGGTAAGAGGCCTCGGAGGCTTGAAAATCCATCTGCAGCTATTTCTATCCCCTCTATTTGTATCTCAGAAATACTTCCTAAATTTGATGAAGGCATGAACAGATATTTTTATGTACATCATGGGGTCCTCAGTGAACCGTTTCTATCCCTGCTTGGGGCGGACATATTGACATAAATTACCGAAGGCTACAGTTCATAGGAAAAATGTTTTATAATTGTTACCCTGGCCATCATTAGAAGCACGCAAAAATATGAAGCTCTTTGCTAGTATGTCAAGGCTATACCATATATCCTGAGATATATTTTGCATAATTCATGAAGTGGAAAAGACACCACATTCTAATCAATTGATTAATTAATCTGAGTATAATTAAACTAAATTCACATCACAAAACAATAGTGTTATTAGTACTGACACTGCCTCCAGCTGCACTAAAATCAAACCACAGAGGAATCTAGTGCTCCATTAAACTTAGCTATTTAACCTCTTTACCTAATTAGTTTTACCTAATTCTTTGCCCAATTAGCTATTAACGTATGACATAAACAGAACACATTATTAATAAGTGTGAAATGTGATCTATTACAAGTCTGTCTGTTGTGAAGAATCAGGCTGACAGATTTGGAAGATCTAAGTCATCTTAATGTTTTCTCTACTTAAAATTGTCTGTATTTTAAAATACTGATAATTCAATTTGCATGATGTAACTGGTATTCTACAAGTTTTAAAGTGGTCCCCACTGCAAACCAGAACTATCTATCGGCATTTTGGATTATTGTATTATTGCAATGCCAGCACCACCAACATGTCTTTTGTGTGAAAGTTTCTGAAAAGTTAAAGCATTTTAGATGGACTGTGCAAAAGCTTTTGTAAGTGATTAAAGTAGCAAATATAATGAAAAGGAACTTTTATTATGTAACTAGACATGACTATTTTGAAGAAAGAACATTGCAAACCTCAAGGGAAGACAGTAGAGGAAACAAAGGAGGTGGCGACAGGCATGAGGAAGTTAAGGAAGAACATGAGTGAGCTTAGACAGCATGAGGGGAATATGGAATACATCATAGAATTAGTTAATGTAGTGAAACAATGTCCAGGCTCATTAGCATCCTCCACCTTATGAAGCCTAGATGGAATAAATATCATAATGAAAAGATATTGGCCCAGATCTTTTGGTCAGTGTCAATGCTGTGCATATTGATGCTGCTGGGAAGATTTCTGAACCCTGATCCTTTTACAAGGTGGGTGCGGTTGCGCAAGGGGCGCGGGGAGGTGGGAGGCAGGGTGGGGGTGTGGCTGGTCGGGAGAGGGGTAGTTGGTTCGATGATCATGGAGGGCTTTAGTAGTGCTCAATTGAGTTACACTGATTGGTCACTGAGTTATCCAGGTATTAAACTCTGCAACATTTCTAGGGTAAGTGCCATATATCTGGCTGAAGGCTCTAACCTGAGGTCAGGCTCAGAGACTTTCGCAGAGGGTCCTGGCAGTAGAAATCAGCCCATCGAAAGTTTAAACTTCCAGCCAAGTTCAATGCATATTCTGCATCAGTATATCTGTGGAGACCGGATGATTTGTACCAAAAGCACTAATAAGAAGATAGGAAACCTAAGAACAAGAATAGATGATTTGCTATACATAGCCTAGCCACAGATTTCACAGATAATGCATGCCTACTCAGTTATGGACCCACTTCTTACCCATACTCATACACATATGCACCTAACCATGTATGTTTTGATACGAATGGTCCCCAGGCGATGTCCCCAAATGTTGTTATGCTGCCAGGTGAGGAGGAATGAACTGGCTCCCCATCTTTATTCAACCCCCTCAGTTGGTCACAGCAAGGTTAATTTAAAAGGAATTCCTTCCCCCATGGATAACTTTCCCCAGTCCAAATGTATTAATTTTTTAGAAGGAGCTAATTTAACCAAGCTTTCTTGAGTCAAAGAAAGAGTAAGTTTATTAGTTACTAAAAGCCTGAGGAAAGATAATAAAGATGCAACACATGCACACAGATCAGAAAGCAGAAGTTAAGAGTCCAAATAAAAGTTAGAGAAGATATATGAATCAGTATTTGGCTTGCCTGTGAGGTGTAGATGGCAAAAGCTGGGTGATTCTGGTAGAGCTGACTTTGGCAGTTTCACAGTTGGTTTGGAGACACTTGGTTTTTGGCTGAAGAAGCTGTCCTATTTCCTTTTTGATTGTGGCTTTTCTGAGCCATGCCTGCAACAATAGAAAGAGAGAGAGAGAGAGGCTTTGCTGCAACTCCAGGGGTGACTAGTTGGTGATCTTGTGCTGTCACTCCCACAGCACAGTAGCACAGCTCTGCAGCTAATTTTTTAATCTATTTTTCCCTGTGTATTCTTGTAACGGAAAAGAAACATATCTAGTGCCCAGAATCTGTTTTCTTTGATCTCTGACCATTTTACACATTGAGATATGCTTCAACAGGAGGTGTATTTTAGATGACTGATGAGACGTGCTAATCAGCCTTTTGTCCCTGCAACCACAGGAGATTAAAGTTTAGTCTTTTGCATCTCTCCTGTTTCCCTTTTAAGTGTCTCTGCCTGAAGAAGGCCATGACACCTTTTCAGGTGCAACATTCCATGTTTTCTCAGGACAGGTCTGTCAGTCTAATCCACACAGGAATTTTCCAGAAAATGGTCACTTTACATTATTAGCCATCTTTTGCTCAGTCTTCATTTCTTTTTGTTTAAAAACACACAAGTCTTCCTTAAAAGGTTCAATATGCCCATAAGTAATTTATGGCTGTAATTGGCTTCTCATGACAGTTTGTGTGCAATACAATATTACGATAGTCTGTTCATAACTCGCATGTGAATAAAATAAATCTCTTAGTTTCCCAATCCACCATCCCTTTGCTTGTATTACTCCAACACCTACAACTTGTATTTTTATACCACCTTTAACATAGTAAAACATCCCAAGGTGTGTCACAGGAGCATTATCAAATAAAATGTGACACTGAGACACATTAGGAGATATTAGGGCTGATAACCAAAAGCTTGGTCACAATGATAGATTTTAAGGAGCATTGTTTTTTTAATATATTCTTTTATGGGATGTGGGCATTGTTGGCTATGTCAGAATTTATTGCCCATCCATAATTGCCATTGAGAAGATGGTGGTGAGCTGCCTTCTTGAACCGCTGCAGCTCATGTGTTGCAGAAACACCTACAGTGCTGTTAGGAAGGGAGTTCCAGGATTTTGGCCCAGCGACAGTGACGGAATGGTGATATATTTCCAAACCAGGCTAGTGTCTGGCTTGGAGGGGAACTTCCAGGTGGTGATGTTCCTATGAATCTGCTGCCCTTGCTTTTCGAGGTGGTGGGTTTGGAATGTGCTGTTGAAGGAGCCTTGGCAAGTTGCTGCAATGTATCTCGTCCAGGGGACAAATTTTCCCCCCTGTTGGGCGGGAAGCGCAGGAGTGGGCACAGGCTGGAGCACCTTTGATCGGTGCCCCCGATCAGGGGTGCGCCGTCATTTTATGTGTGCGGGCCAATTAAGGCCCACCCAGTGTGACATGCACCAGGAAGCTCTATGCGCTCACTGTACGGGCTGGGTGTGGTGGGTGGGGATTCCCTCAGCCGGGAGTGTGCACTGATCTCCCTGAGGCTAAGTGCTGCCTCAGGGAGATCTCCTCGGAATTAAAACTTTTAAGACAAATGTTTAAAAAATTTCCCTGATATGTCCCCTCATGTGACACTGTCACATGAGTTGGGACATGTCCATCACTTTAACTCAAACTTTTATTAAATATTTAAAAACCCTCATGAAACCTCATCCCATCCGTGGATGAGGTTTCATGCTTTTTCTTAAGCCCGCTAGGGCTCCGGGCCTGCCCGCTAACCTTAATGTTGGATGGGCAGCCCTGTCAATTACCTAAATTGTTTTATTAATGACCTCAATAGGCCATTGACAGGTTGACGGGCACACAGATGACTCGACTGCACACTTGCCGACCTGAAAATGGAAATGACCCGGGGTGACATCAGGAGTTCCACCTGACGTCATCCCGCGTCATATTACGCATCGGCAAACAGGCCCCGCCCCAGTTCGCCAACTGGAAGATCCTCCCCTGGGTCTTGCTGCATTTGGACATGGACCACTTCAGTATCTGAGGAGCGGTAAAAAATGCTGAAGAATGTGCAATCATCAACGAACATCCCCCCTTCTAACCTTGTGATGGAAGGAAGATAATTGATGAGGCTACTGATGATGGTTGGGCCAAGGACGCTACCCTGAAGAACTAATGCAGCTGAAATAATTCTCCTCCAACCACTGCAACAATTTTCCTTTGTACTCCAACCAATGGGGAGTTTTCCCCTGATTCCCATTCATTCCAGTTTTGTTAGGGCTCCATGATGCTTTGCATGATCAAATGCTGCCTTGATGTTGAGGGTAGTTACTCTCACCTCATGTCTTGAGTTCAGCCCTTTTTCGTCCATGTTTGGATCAAGGCTGGAATGAGGTCAGAAACTGAGTGGTCCTGGTGACTGTCAATCAGCAAGTTATTGCTGAGTAAGTGCCATTTGATAGCACTATCAACAACACCTTTCATCACGTTGCTAATGATCGAGAGTAGGCTGGTTGGTTGGTAATTGGCTGGGTTGAATTTGTCCTGCTTGTTGTGGGCAGGACATGGCTGGGCAATTTTCCACATTGCTGGGTAGATGTCAGCGTTGTAGCTACACTGGAGCAGCTTGCCTAGGGGAGTTGCTAGTTTTGGAGCACAAGTGCATTGTAATATTGTTGGAATATCGTCAGGGCCATTACCAATATCCAGCGCATTCATCCGGCAGTGCGCCCACTGACAATTTTTTTTTATTATTATTCATTCACGGGATGTGGGCTTCACTGGCTGGGCCAGCATTTTATTGCCCATCCCCAGTTGCCCTTGAGAAGGTGATGGTGAGCTGCCTTCTTAAACTGCTGCAGTCCATGTGGTGTGGGTACACACACCGTGCTGTTAAGGAGAGAGTTCCAGGATTTGGCCCAGCAGCAGTGAGGGAACGCCAATGTAATTCCAAGTCAGGATGGTGAGTGACTTGAAGGGGAACTTCCAGATGGTGGTGTTCCCATCTATCTGCTGCCCTTGTCCTTCTAGATGGCAGTGGTCATGTGTTTGGAAGGTGCTGTCGAAGGAGCCTTGGTGAATTCCTGCAATACATCTTGTAGATGGTACATTGAGGCCTATTAAGGCCAGTAAGTTAACAATTGCCCTGAATTTTCCACTGCCCGTTCAACCTTACAGTTGATGGGCAGGCATAAAGGCCAAGTGGCCTTTGCATTTTTTTGGAAACCTCATCCACAGGCGGGATGAGGTTTCCTAAAGCAAATAAATGAAATAAAAATTTTACACATGAATTAAAAACATGTCTCTGCTCATGCGATAGAGTCACATGAGGGGACATGTTTTATGACATTTTTATTTTGTTCATTATGTTTTTTAAACAGGGCTTAATCTCCCAAAGGCAGCTCCATGCTGCCACTCTCCTTCCACGCTGGGCGGGCTTTAAGTGGCCCATCTGCGCAAAATAGCAGTGCGGTGCCGATTGCTGTTTCCCGACCTCCCCCGCCCACCCCTACAGATCTCCTCCGCCAAGGGAAAAATTCTGCCCCATAAGACATAAGAGGAGAAGTAGGCCATTCAGCCCATCAAGTCTGCTCCATCATTCAATGAGATTATGGCTGATCTGATAATTCTCAACTCCACTTTCCTGCCTTTTCCCCATAACCCCTGATTCTCTTACTGATTAAAAATCTGTCTATCTCCACCTTGAATATACTTAACGACCCAGCTTCTACAGCCCTCTGCCAGTAAAGAATTCCCCAGATTCACGATCCTCTGAGAGAAAAAATTCCTCTTCATCTCCGTTTTAAATGGGCGCCCCCTTACCATGAGATTATGCCTCTGGTCAATCTACCCTCAGCGGTGAGGAAACTATTGAAAGCAATTCTGAGGGACAGAATTAATCTACACTTGGAGAGGCAGGGATTGATCAAGGACAGTCAGCATGGTTTTGTTAAGGGGAGGTCATGTCTGACCAATCTGATTGAATTTTTTGAAGAGGTGACCAGGTGTGTAGATGAGGGCAATGCATTTGACGTGGTCTACTTGGACTTTAGCAAGGCTTTTGATAAGGTCCCGCATGGGAGACTGATAACAAAGGTAAGAGCCCATGGGATCCAAGGCAACTTGACAAATTGGGTCCAGAATTAGCTGAGTGGCAGGAAGCAGAGGGTGATGGTCGAGGGGTGTTTTTGGGACTGGATGCCTGTGTCCAGTGGGGTTCCACAGGGATAGGTGTTGGGTCCCTTGCTGTTTGTGGTATATGTAAATGATTTAGACTTGAATGTAGGAGGGTTGATCAGTAAGTTTGCTGATGACACAAAAATTGGTAGGGTGGTAAATAATGAGGAGGATAACCTTAGATTACAGGAGGATATGGAAGGGCTGGTCAGATGGGCTGATCAGTGGTAAATGGAATTTAATCCGGATAAGTGTGAGGTGATGCACTTGGGCAGAACAAACAAGGCAAGGGAATACATGATGAATAGTAGGACCCTAGGAAGTACTGAGGATCAGAGGGACCTTGGTGTGCATGTCCATTGGTCCCTTAAGATAGCAGGACAGGTAGATAAGGTGGTTAAGTAGGCATACGGGATACTTGCCTTAATTAGCCGAGGCATAGAATATAAGAGCAGGAAGATTATGCTGGAACTGTATTAAATGCTGGTTAGGCCACAGCTAGAGTATTGCGTGCAGTTCTGGAATCTGCATTACAAGAAGGTGATTGCACTACAGAAAGTGCAGAGAAGATTTACCAGGATGTTGCCTGGGTTGGAGAGATTTAGATATGAGGAGAGATTGGATAGACGGGTCATTTTCCTTGGAGCAGAGGAGATTGAGGGGGACATGACTGAGGTGTATAAAATTATGAGGGGCATAGATACGTTAGACAGGAAGGAACTTTTTCCCTTGGTGGAGGGATCAATAACTAGGGGGCATAGATTTAAGGTAAGGGGCAGGAGATTTAGAGGGGAATGGCGGAGAACCTCTTAACATTTAAGAAGTATTTGGATGTGCACTTGCGATGCCATGGCATACAATGCTATGGGCCTAGTGCTGGAAAATGAGATTAGAATAGTTAGGTACTTGTTTGACCAGCTCAGACTCGATGGGCCGAAGGATCTTTTTCTGTGCTGTGGAACTCCATAACTCTATGACTCTATGGTCCTGGACACTCCCACAAGGGGAAACAGCCTCTCAGCATCTACCCTGTCAAGCCCCCTAAGAATCTTATATTTTTCAATAAGGTCACCTCTCATTCTTCTAAATTCCAATGAGTACAGGCCCAACCTACTCAACCTCTCTTCATAAGAAAATCCCTCCATATCCGGGTTCAACCTAGTGAAGCCTCTCTGGACTGCCTCCAATGCCAGTATATCTTCCCTTAGATAAGGGGACTGAAACTGTTCACAGTATTGTAGGTGTGGTCTAACTAGTGCCTTGTATAGTTTTAGCAAGGCTTCCCTATTTTTATACTCCATTCCCTTTGAAACCATTTCATGATATCACATGGAATGAATAAAATTGGCTGATGACTGGAATCTGTGGTGCTGGGGAATTTGGGAGAAGGCTGAGATGGATCTCCCACTGGGCATTCCTACTGATGCTGTCATGGACAGATGCATTTACGACAGGTAGATTGTTGAAAGTGATGTCAGGTAGGTTTATTTCCTCTTCTTCATTCACTCATCACCTGCTGCAGTCCCAGTCTAGCAGTTATGTCCTTTCGGACTCGGCCAGTTTGGTCAGTAGTAGTAGTGCTGCTGCACCACTCATGGTGATGGACACTGATTTTCTGCACCCAGAGTACATTCTGTGCCCTGCCACCCTTAGTGATTCCTCCAAGTGGTGTTCAACATGGAGGATCACAGGTTCTTCACCTGAGGAGTTGCTCTAGGTAGTAACCAACAGGAGGTTCCCTGCCCATGTTTGACCTGATTCCATGAGACTTCATGGGGTCCAGAGTTGATGTTGATGTCTCCCAGGGTACCTTCCTCCCAACAGTATGCCATGTGCCACCATGTTCTCTGGGTATGTCCTGTCAGTGGGACAGTACATACCCAGGGACTGTGGTGATGATGTCTGGGACATTGTCTATAAGGTAGGATTCTGAGAGCATAATTATGTCAGACTATTGCTTGACTACTCTGTGGGACATCTCTCCCAAGTTTGGCACAAGCCCCTAGATGTTAGCCAGGTCGACAGGGCAGAGTTTACTGTTGTTGTTTCCACTGCCTTGTTTGAAGCCGGGTGGACTGTCTGGTTTCATTCTCTTTAGGCTTTGTAGCAGTTTGACACAACTGAGCTTGCTGGGCTATTTCAGAGGGCATTTAAAAGTCAACCACATTGCTATGGGTGTGGGGTCACATATAGGCCAGACCAGGTAAGGATGATAGATTTCCTTCCCTAAAAGGCATTAGTGAGCCAGATGGGTTTTTACAACAATTACCAATGGTTTCATGGCTACTATTGCAGAGACTAACATTTAATTACAAAATTGTTATTAATTGAATTTTTAAATTCCACCAACTGCTATGGTAGGATTTGTACCCATATCCCCAGAGGCTAGGTCCCTTGATTGTTAGTCTAGTGATATAACCACTACACCACAGCCTCCTTTAAAGTATGCAAATGAAGTAGAGAGGTTTAGGGAGAGGACTCAAGAGCTAGGGCTTAGACAGCTGTAGGCACAGCCCCAATGGTGAAATGATTAAAATTGGGAATGGATAAAAGGCCAGAATTGGAGGAATGTAGAGAGTTAAGATGTAACGCGGGAGGTGATTACAATACAGCTACAATACTGGCTGTATCTTGCAATGTGGCAAATTGCCTAGTTATGTCCTGTACACAAAAAGCAGGACAAATCCAACTTGGCCAATTACCACCCCATCAGTCTACTCTCCATCATCAGTAAAGTGATGGGAGGGGTCATCAACTGTGCTATCAAGCGGCACTTTCTTAGCAATAACCTGCTCACTGATGCCCAGTTTGGGTTCCTCCAGGGCCGCTCAGCTCCTGGCCTCATTACAGCCTTGGTTCAAACATGGGCAAAAGAGTGGAACTCCAGAGGCGAGATGAGTGACAGCCCTTGACATCAAGGCAGCATTTGACCGAGAATGGCATCAAGGAGCCCCAGCAAAACTGGAGTCAATGGGCAGCATTTTCCCATCGGTGAGCGGGGGGCGGGGCCCACTCGCCGACATGTAAAATGATGCGCGGTGACATCGGGCGTGCGTCCCAACATTACCTCACGTCATTCGGGTTGTCAGTTCGGCAGGCGCACAGCCCGCCGAACTGTCAAAGGCCTATGAAGGCCTGTTAAAAACTAATTAAAGCAATTAAATGAGCTGCCCGTCCAACCTTAAGGTTAGCGGGCAGGTGAAGAGCCCAGGTGGTGGGATGAGGTTTAATGAAGTGTTTAAAAAATCAATAAAATTTTTTCAAAAATTTCATTAACATGTCCCAGCTCACGTGACACTGTCATATGAAGGCACATGTTTCAAAACCCTTTATTTAAAAGTTTAATGCTGAAACAAATCTCCCTGAGGCACAAAATTGCCTTAATTGGCCCATGTAAAATGGTGGCACAGACCTGATCAGGTTTGCACCCACTCCCACACAACCCCCCCGATGGGGGGAAATTTCTGGCCAATGGGAATCAGATGGAAAACTCTCCGCTGGTTTGAGTCGTACCTAGAACACAGAAAGATGGTTGTGGTTGTTGGAGATCAGCCATCTCAGCTCCAGGACATCACTACACGCATTCCTCAGGGTAGTGTCCTCAGCCCAACCATCTTCAGCTGCTTCATCAATGACCTTCCTTCCATCATAAGGTCAGAAGTGGGATGTTCGATGATGATTGCACAATGTTCAGCACCATTTGCGACTCAGAATCACAGAATCACAGTGCAGAAGAGGCCTTTTGGCCCATCAAGTCTGCACCGATATGTGAGAAACACCTGGCCTACATAACTAATCCCATTTACCAGTGCTTGGCCTATAGCCTTTAATGTTATGACATGCCAACTGCTCATCCAGGTAATTTTTAAAGGATGTGAGGCAATCCGCCTCCACCACCCTCCCAGGCAGTGCATTCCAGACCATCACCACAATCTGGGTAATAAGGTTTTTCCTCACATCCCCACTAAACCTCCTGCCCCTCACCTTGAACTTATGTCTCCTTGTGACTGACCCTTCAAATAAGGGGAACAGCTGCTCCCTATCCACCTTGTCCATGCCCCTCATAATCTTGTACACCTCGATCAGGTCGCCCCTTAGTCTGCTCTGCTCCAATGAAAACAACCCAAGTCTATCCAACCTCTCTTCATAACTTAAATGTTTCATCCTAGGCAACATCCTGGTGAATCTCCTCTGCACCCCCTCCAGTGAAATCACATCCTTCCTATAATGTGGCAACCAGTACTCCAGCTGTGGCCTCACCAAGGTTCTATACAACTCCAACATGATTTCCCTACTTTTGTAATCTATGCCTCAATTGATAAAGGCCAGTGTCTCCTCAGATATTGAAGCAGCCCATGCCCAAATGCAGCAAGACTTGGACAATATCTAGGCTTGGGCTGACAAGTAGCAAGTAACATTTATGCCACACAAGTGCCAGGCAATGACCATCTCCAACAAGAGCGAATCTAACTATCGCCCCTTGACACTCAATGACATTTTCCACCACTGAATCCACACTATCGACATCCTGGCGGTTACCATTAACCAGAAACTGAACTGGACTAGCCATTTAAATACTGTGGCTACAAGAGCAGGTTAGAGGCTAGGAATCCTACGTCCAGTAACTCACATGATTCCCCAGAGCCTGTCCACCATCTATAAGGCACAAGTCAGAAGTGTGATGGAATACACTCTACTTGACTGGATGAGTGCAGCTCCAATAACACTCAAGAAGCTTGACACCATCTAGGACAAAGCAACTCACTTGATTGGTACCCCGTTCACAAAAACTTCACTCCCTCCACCATTGATGCAGAGTGGCGGCAGCGTGTACCATCTACAAGATGCATTGCAGGATCGCACCAAGCCTCCTTAGACCACACCTTCCAAACCCACAATGACTACCATCTAGAAGGACAAGGGAAGCAGATACATGGGAACACCACCACCTGGAAGTTCCCCTCCAAGCCACGTGCCAACCTGACTTCGAAAGATATCGCCTTCCAGCACTGTCACTGGGTCAAAATCCTGGAATTCTCTCCCTAATTGCACTGTGGGTGTACCTACAGCCTGGGCTGCAGTGGTTCAGGAATGCAGCTCGCCACCGCCTTCTCAAGGGCAATTAAGAATGGGCAATAAATGCTGGCCCAGCCAGTGACACTCACAGCCCATGAATGAAAAATATAAAGATAGAGAGGGTCGAGGCCCTGGATGAATCCAGTTCCATCTAAAGCTATTTTCTAGCATTATCCATCCTGTGACGGGGGCAAAAATCAATTCTGATCCTGTTTGAGGATGTGACTGTTCTCATAGTATCGTTGAGTTTGTGCTCAGTCTTATACTAAAGACCATGCTTCCCTCAACCTTATCTATACCTTTCTTTTCTGATCAGGTGTCCCAAGGCTATGGACAGAATGGGTTGATTTTTTATACAATGAAAAATGTGGCATTTATCTGTTATAATGGCAAAGTAATAATTTTCTGCTTTTTCCTCTTTCTGTTCTCTTTTTGTTCAGTATCACATGACATATTTTTCTTTTACTTTGTTTCTCTAACTTGTATAAAGATAAATGTAAGGCCTTATGATATTTTAAATACACATACAATGTTTGTGTTTGTAGTTATATTGATCAATAATTTGCTCTTCATATTTTTTCCTTCAAATCTTTGTAGACCTTCTCCAGCACCACCTTTCTTTGCAGTAGCATACGTAAACAATTCCTATAATAATCAATCACCCCCCTTAATTTTCAGATTTCTAAGGCAATATATGCCTGAAGGTGAATTGTATTCTTTCAGGACTTGCAAAATACAGTCCCAACTTATCTCTCGAAGCTTCTCACAGGATATTCTTGTAACTGAGGGATGCTATATAAATGGAAGTTGTTACTGTGCACATGTCCTGATCAGTTAGCATTCACTGTGTGGATATTTGACAGCTGCACAAGCAACTTAAAGGTATTTCCTTGATAACACCAATCATCCCGCCTTCCACATAATCCGCACTATCCATCTTTACCAGACACCCACAGTTGACTTTTTTTAGGATATTTTGCCAAGAAGCAACAGGTAACAAAGTTTTCCCGGAACGATCTATGTCATAGGAACGGACAAGGATGTGTAGGTCATTCAGCCTCTTGACAGCAGTGTTAGATTCAAATATAAGAAGGATAGAATGCAAATACAGTCTTAAAAATCAAAAAGAGGTGCTTTGAGGGGCAGGGTGGTAATGGCATAGTGGTATTGTTACTGGACCAATAATCCAAAGACCCAGGGTAAAGCTCTGGGAACTTGGATTTGAATCCCACCATGGCAGATGGTGGAATTTGAATTCAATAAAAACCTGGAATTAAAATGTCTAATGATTATTGTAAAAATACCTGTGTATCACTAATGTCCTTTAGGGAAGAAAATCTGCTGTCCTTACCTGGTCTGGCCTACATGTGACTCCAGATCTACAGCAATGTGGTTAACTCTTAGATGCCTTCTGAGCAAGGGCAGTTAGGGATGGGCAATAAATGCTGGCCTAGCCAGTGATGCCCTCATCCCATGAATGAATGAAAAAAAGAATGGAGTTTCATGGATAAATCTGATGTTAAAATTGATCTGAGATATAACGATAAGGTTAATTAATATAATTGGGGTAACAATATTAAATATAACTGAGGTGCATCAAGCATGTAGTGAAGAGATGAAAATGAGGTTTAATTTTTAAAATTTTTGGATGTGTGCATCTCTGGCATTTGCTATAAATTCTTATTTGTTTGACAGAATTGAGATCATTTTAGAGGTGCTTTAGTAACAGTAGATTTCCTTCCCAAAAGGACATGAGGAAACCAGTTGGCTTTTTACATCAAACTGACAGCTTTATGGTCACTGTTATTTTTACTAAAACCAACTTGTAGTATTGGACATTTTACCTGAATTCAATTTTCAAACTATTCTCCTGGAAATTAAAATCATATCCATTGACTAACTAGTCCAGTAAACAAACCAATACACTAAAACGTCTATAGAAGGATGAAAGGAGAATATAGATAAAGGCCCAGGAGATAATATAAAATAAAACAATTTTGGATATACAGCAGAGATATCGGCCAGATTTCAGTGGCTGAAAGGATGGCATTCACCGCTCGTTATGCTAACTGATGCTCACAAACTTTTTGAGGGCTCTTGAATTTTAATTTGCATTTTACCCTCTACATGGGATCTATGGAGTGCGTGATCAGGGCAAACAACAGCATGTCTCTTCAGTCAGTCAGGTTAAAGAATCCTCACTGCGAGGCTAAAATATGCCAAGGTTGGGAGGGTGGGGATATTATTTGAGGGAAAGATGAAAATGGATGCTAAGTGCATGTTGTGTTAATTAGACATACCTGTTTAAAAGTCTGGTTTACCTGCAATTTTGGGGCTAATTGCTGATTACCATGATTTGAACTTTCCTCATGATGCTAAAATGGTCACCTGAACGTTTAGCATTCAAATGCTGATTAGGGGTGACTTTTTTGCACTGGCCTATGTATTGCTGAAAAACGAGATACTTTTTGTTAATGTTTTTCAACCAAAAATGTCTTTCTTTTTTTCAGCAATTTTCAAGTTCAGTGCTACTAAGTGACTATTAATGGTATATGTAGTCTGGATGAATGCACTGCCACTGAAGGTATGAAAGACACTAACTGACAGACAATGGCAGCCATCAGGATGACTCAACAACAACTTGCATTGATATAGTACCTTTAATATAATAAGAAATCCCAAGGCACTTTATGGTATAAAGTTTGACACCGAGGTATACACATATTAGGTCAGATGACCAAACGATTAGGTAAAGTGGTCAGTTTTAAGGAGTGCCTTAAAGGAGGATAGAGAGGAATAGAAGCAGGCAGATATAGGGAGAGAATTACAGAGCTTTGGGCATTGGCAGCTTAAGGTATGTCCACCAATGATGGTGTGATTAAAATTAGGAATGCTCAAATGACCAGAATTAGTGGTGTGCAGAGATCTAAGGTTTTGTAGGGTTGAAGGAGATTATAGAAATAAGAAGGAGCCAAGGCCACAAAGGGGTTTGAAACAAGGATGGGAATTTTAAAATTGAGGTGTTGCATGACTGGGAGCCAATTCAGGTCGGCAAACAAATGGGAGATGGCTAAGTGGGATTGAGTGTGAGTTTGAACACAGGCAGCAAAGTTTTAAATGACCTCAAGTTTGCAGAGGGTTGACTGTGAGAAACCGGCCAGGAGTGCATTAGACCTAGAGTTAAAAAAAGGCATGTTTGAGGGTTTCAGTAGCGGATGAGCTGAGGCAAGGTTCAAGGCAGGCAAAGTTGCGGAGGAAGCAGCCAGTCTTAGTAATGATGTGGCTTTGTGTTAAGGATGTCATTTTGGGGTCAGCAATAACACCAAGTTTGCGAAGGGTCTGATTTTGATCTAAACAAGGGGTCTTGAAAAAGATAGCCACAGATTTGGGAGGTGAAAACAGGTCCAAGAAGTTTGGAGAGGAAAGTGAGGTTTGAGATGGGGCAGGAGTTTGCAAGGATAGAGTGATGAAGGGTTGATTTTTTTTGAGGTGGGGTGCTGATATGAAATTTGAAGGAGAGAGGGGCAGTATGTGAGGATAGAAACCTATTAATAATATCAGCCAACTTAGGGGCTAGGAAGGGAAGTTGGATGGTCAGCAGTTTAAGAGAAATAAGGTCAAAGATAGGTTTCATTGACAAGATGAGCTTGGAGAGGGCATGAGAAAAGAAATAGGAAACAAGTTAGAGAAATGTGCAGATTCAGAGTTAGGGAAAGAAGGAACATTATAAGAAGTTAGTGAATTAGGGGAAGAGAGGAAAGTGGCAGAGGTAGCTGAACGGATTGACTTGATCTTTTAGACAAAAGATGTTGGAAGTGAGGGTTGAGGAGGGTGGGGGGTGGGGAGGGCATAGTTTATGTAGACTGTTGTCATCGAGAAGAGAAGCCCAGTGTTATTTTTGCCGTCAGGGTGATCTTTGAACAGGGGGCATTTTTTGTGATGGGGAGCATCACAATATTGCTTTAAGTGTTCTAGTCAGGTCTGGTGATAAACGGTGAAACCAATTGTTTACGAAAGATGTTCAAGCCTGCATTCCTTGGACTTAAGGGAGCAGAGATGAGGAGCGTACCTAGAAATATTTAGGATGGGAAAGACTAATAGTTCTAGTGGTGTTAGGAAATAGAGATAGTTTAATGTTATATTTAATGTTAATATTAATTAATTAATATTATTTATTTTTTAAAATATTAATTTTAATATAACATTAATATTTAATATTAATGTTATATAAGTTATTTGTGTATTCGTGTGTGTTAAAAATAAGGTATAGCTTTAAGTTTAATTTATTTTTTCTCTATTTGAGGGTTAAAAGGTAAAACTGGGGATCTAGTTTCATTTTTGAGTGGAGACAGCAAGTCTAAAGCTTTGTTTGTATACCTGTATTCCAAATGAGTTTTACAACTCTTGAAGAGAAGGTAAAGTGAACACAAGAGTAGAAAAACTGTGCTGTTGCCTAGCAACAGATGTCCAGTGAGCAAGATCCACCCACTCAGACACACACACAGGCAGAGCAGTTGAAAGCAGTTTGAGTTCAGTTGTAAGTAGCTGCCAGAGAGAAACTGGAGCAAAGGACAGATAGCAAGTCCCAAGCTAAGAAGAAAGTCCCCAAAATCCAGGGGAGTGGAACAGGAGAAAGACCCAAGAAGACCATCAGTTGAAGGAAAAACAGGGACCTGGAAACAGTCCTGATAAGTGAAGTTAAGAGTCAGGAGCAGAGGAAGGCATCCACCATCTAACAATGCACAGACAGTTTTACAGTCCCAGCTGATGTTACCCCTGGACAAGTCTGATCCCAGAGTGGAACCCAGCTTGATAGATCCTAACTTCTATTTGTTTGTTTAGATGCATGAAAAGTGACTATAGAACAGAGTCGCAGAAGTCAGCTGATGAATTTTTAACAAAAGAATAAAACATTTATTCAACAAGAAAAGATGTACTATATTACAATACTCCCTCACCCTCAACTATGCCTTTGCAGATATATACAGATTTGTGAGGATAACACAAGTTACAAAAGCTATCTTATACTCTAATATTCACAGTAAGTACACAATCCATGTAAACCAATAGGTAACCTGTTGTCAGGCACATCACACTCTGAAACCAAGTGACAGATGCCATCTCAACCAGATGCTAAGGACCTCTCCTCAACTCCCCTAAGACGCTTGGCACACCGTGAGCCAACCAGTCTCACTGAACTCCGTCTCTCACATGAGTATTTCCAATCTCCACTCTTCAAGAACTCGCGTTGGAATCATTTCCCAAACCGATGTTTTCTCTCAGACAGCTTCCACAACCTCCAGGACTTTGAGCTCTCCTTCCAATGTTCCTCTCCCCTGGATCACCAAATTCATTCAAGTCATCTTCCATGCACTCTCTCTCACCAACTCAGCCATCAACAGTACAACTGCTTCACATGCCAATAGCAAAGAGTTGCAGACCTTCAGCCATCTCCTAGACCTTCTTGCCTCTTGAAAGTTGTTCTCACATTAAACCTGCCTTCTGCAGCATTTGCCTCTTTAGATCTGAAACTTGGAATGCATTATCTCTGCCCATCACTCCAAACTTCACTTAACAGAACCTTTTCCTTCCTTTGACTAGAAGGCCTGCTTGGGGCTTTCTCTTGTTCCACCCTCCTGGATTTTGTGTTTTTTTTCTTTAGCTTGAGACTGGCTATCTGTCCCCTTTGCTCCAGTCTGTCCTGGCAGCAACTTTCAAAAACAAACTGAACTCTACAACTTCCAAATCAAAACTGTGGTTTCTCTTTTTCTGTGTATATGTCTGTGGGAGGGACCTGCCTTTCTGGCTCCCTGTTGCTAGGCAACAGTCAATTCTTCTACCCTTGTTTGTTTACCTTAGCTTAAGTCATAAAACTCTTATTAGAAATGCAAGCACCTTTTTAAAGTGAAACTAAAACTCCATTTGACCTTTCTTAACATACAAATATAGAAATACAAATCAAACTTAAATTTTAAAGCTAAAACTCATTCCTAACAACTACAAATACCAATATAACTTACTTAAAGTATCTTTATTTCCTAACAATAGTCACACACTGCACACCATTACATCCCCATAGGCACCACTCATACCTCAGGCTGATCACACAGTCCTGTAACCATAGGAGGCATCTCACATGTGCAAGCACACAAACACATACACGTACACACCTGTCAATACACTCATTCACAATCACCACTTTTTCAATGCTGGGGTAACATAGTACATAACAAGTACTAGCAAGACCTGACTGGGGTTTGGGAAGAGATGGGGGCAGAGAGGGGAAGCACAACAGCAGTCCACTCATCTCTCTTCTCCTCCTCAACTTCCTCTTCCTCCTTTTGATTAGATTCCCCTTCCTCCAGCTTCTTCTCCTTTTGTGACTTATGTGCTTGACCCTTTGGCAAAATAGCTGGCAGTAAAGGTTGGTTATCACCATCATCACCAGATTGTGGCACATACAGCAAATCACCACAAATCTGGAGCCCTCCTCAGCCCCATGTCCTGACCCTTTCTCTCTCCTTCAGTAGCTGGTGCTACTCTGCTTGGTCTCATCTCACTCTTCCATTCCCACTCTAAAAAAGGGACCCTGAGCAAGATTCACATGGCCAACAATTCTCTTTCTCCTGTTGACTCCTATAAGGTATCCAATAAGGCACAATAAAATACCATTCTCTTCCTTTAGAGAATTTGAGGAGTCTTCAGAGAATTTGAGGAATAAATATTGCTAAAGTGTTGATGAAATCTTTGTGTCACAGAACATTTCTCAGTGTGCATAAAAGTCTTCTTCAAATGAAATGTAGTTAGTAGATCTCCAGCATCAAGTGAACATTGAAAGCTGAACATGGTTTCAAGTAGTGCTCAAAATACTTAGCAAGGACTTCTTCACTCCAATTCAGTTGCAAACTATTGGGAGATGTTGGTAATTGCAGCACTAGACAGCAAAATGGCATTCAGCATTTTTAATGAACTTTGGAAGCCAAGTTAATTGGCAGTCAGAGCCTTGATCATTCCCAGGGTGGCAGTTTCTAGCACACACTACAGTACCTTCACCAAGATGCTGTCTTATGCTAAACACAGGCTATCCAGTCATTGCAACTCAAGTCCCATCTTGTCTACTTTGGAGACTCATTGACACCTAAATCTGAGGAAAATTATCCCCACAGAGTCTAAACCAGGAAGCATAAATTAAAATATTAATTCACCATGAAATCACACACAGAAAGTGAAAAAAAAAAGATGGGAAAGAAAACTGGATTAAGAGAAGAGACACCAGTTTAAAAAAAATCATTGTTTATTTTAATTTACTTAAATCGCCAACAATAATTAAATTCTGAAAGAATGAGACTCCAAACCTCTTAAATAAAATTCTCAGGGCCAGAGATGTTGTTCAATGATAATTAAGACGTATCACACCACTTACATCAGAATGCACTAGCTTTAATTTTTTCTGGTACATTTAGTGGGTGAGTAATCTAACTCCATGTATTTGAATTCTACAATATGTGATGGTCAACTCCATGAGTGCATTTGCAGACTCAGATGCAGTGCAGTGTCAGGTGACCACTGTTTGAGCTTCCACTATGGCACAGGGCTGCAATGGAAGGCCCAGAGTTGTTGAGGGTGTCCTGCAAGACCGTCAGCAGTCTTCCCCCATGACTTCACTGATGATTGCACAATGTTCAGCACCATTTGCAACTCCTCAGATACTGAAGCAGTCCACGTTCAAATTCTGCAAGACTCGGACAATATCCAGGCTTGGGCTGACAAGTGGCAAGTAACATTCATGCTACACAAGTCTCAGGCAATGACCATCTCCAACAAGAGAGATTCCAATCATCACCCCTGGATGTTCAATGTTATTACCATCACTGAATCCCCACTATCAACATCCTGGGGGTTACCATTGACCAGTAATTGAATTGGACTAGCCATATAAATACTGTGGCTACAAGGGCAGGTCAGAGGCTAGGAATGGTATGATGAGTAACTCACCTCCTGACTCGCCAAAGCCTGTCCACCATCTACAAGGCACAAGTCAGTAGTGTGGTGGAATACTCCTCACTTGCCTGGATGAGTGCAGCTCCAACAACACTGAAGAAGCTGGACACCGTCCAGGACAACGCAGTCTCTTTGATTGGCACCACTTCCACAAACATTCACTTCCTCCAGAACTGAGGCACAGTAGCAGCAGTGCGTACCATCTACAAGATGCACTGCAGGAATTCACCAAGGCTCCTTCGACAGCACCTTCCAAACCCACAACCACTACCACCTTGAAGAACAAGGGCAACAGATAGATGGGGACACCACTGCCTGGAGCTTCTCCTCCAAGTCACTCACCATCCTGACTTGGAAAAATATCACTGTTTCTTCATTGTTGCTGGGTCAAAATCCTGGAACTCCCTTCCTAACAGCGCTGTGGGTGTACCTACACCACATGGACTGCAGCGATTCAAGAAGGCAGCTCACCACCACCTTCTCAAGGGCAACTAGGGATGGGCAATAAATGCTGGCCTAGCCAACAAAGCCCACACCCCGTGAATGAATAAAAAAAGAATATTAGCAACCTTCCACTAGTCATGTGGCAGCCACTGGGGGACAGAGACAGGCACTAAGGAAATGCAGAAAGGTGAATAATTCATTTGTGCTTGTACTTTTGGATGTGGTTGGATAAAAATGTTTTGGTAGGTTTTTGTTGGGGGCTTTTATTGCTGAATGTGGCCAAGGGAATGCTGTGATGGGACATCTCCGATGAGTATAATGATGTGGAATAGAGGTTTCACGTAGGGGCGGGGACATGGATCACTGAAATCAGAGCCTAATAATCTGATATCTTACAACCTGTCCAGTTAAAAGGGATCCAGGGCACCAATTCCCTGCCTCCTCCTCTTGCTCTTCTTTCTCTGAATTGTCCTCAGGATCCCTGGTGGTAATGGCTGCATCCTCTTAATAAGAAGGCTGTGGAGGATGCAGCAGAACAACATGAATTTTGAGACCCACTCTGGCGTGCACTGTAGGGCTTGTCACCAAGCTGTCAAGGCAGTGGGACCATTGTTTCAGCAGCCAAATTGCCTGCTCAATGATGTTCTGCGTAACTGTATGGCTCTCTTGTAAGACTGCACTGCTCACGCGGTGGGATAGTGGAGGGGGAGTCATCAACCCAATCACCCAGATTCTGAGTCCTCTTGGAAAGCCCAAGATGGTGGGTTGGACTGACTTACACAGGGTGAATGCATCGTTGATGCTGCTAGGATAGTGGGCAAACATTGAAATGACGGCCTTGGTTGCAACCAACTGCACATTTGTGGAATGAAAACTGTTGCTGTTCCTACATCTCTCCCCATTGACATGGGGTGGTTGGGGGTTGGGCAATGGTGCTCAGAGCCATGTGAGTGCAGTCAATGTTGCTCTGCATTATCAGGAAACCCTCTATCTTGGCTAAACCAATATTCTTTCATCCTGCTTGTCCCTCTTCAGTGAAAAGATGATGAACTGTCCTTACCTGGAGTAGATGGCTTTTGTGAAACTGCTAGATGTTGTAGTGGATGACATGATGGGAAAAGTTGCTGATGTTTCCTGCTCTCACTTGGTAGAATTGGAAGCGTAAAAATTGAGGGAGACGGTGACATTGACTGCCACTGTAAGGGCAGTCCACACCCTGATATAATGCTGTAGATCAGGTTGAAGGAGTTGGCAGACTTCAGTGACTTCTGTGTTGAACCTGAGTTGCCTAAGTCACAGGTCATGTGTGTGGTGGAAGTAGGTGAAGTGTCTCGAGAAAACCTTTGTGGGTGGGGCCTTCTATGTAGAGCCCTCCTCCTCCTTCTTTGCAGAGCTCCCTTTGCTTCATTTCCAGGTCATGTTGCAGACCCAGAGGCACAGCCCCCATATCTGGGTCAGGTATTCTTCTGTCCTCTCTGACTGTAAGCACCAGCTTGCAAAAAGCAGCACCAAACACAAAGTGCAGTACTTCCACAAACTCAGCCTAAACATTTGTTAGTCAAAAGTAACTGGCCTGCAACTTGTTGATTGACACTTTAAGTAGCAGTGGTGCAGGACCCATCAATGCTTGATATTCATTGAGGTGTGTGTGAATTTGTTCAAAGGACTTGGAAAATGAACGTCACATCAGTGGTGGTTCTTCGTGATGCCACTATCTTACTGGTCCATTGCTTCCGCTTCTTGCAAGGGATGCCTCTGTGACAGCCCATCTCAAGATGGTATGCTGCCAAGAGCATGCCAGAAGTATTGGGTGGAGTAGCACGCACCACCAGGAAGGCACTCAGCTTCAGTAGTGCTGCCTACTAATTAGAGTTTCACACTGGTAATTCTTATAAAGGGTATATTTAGTTTTCCTACAATTAGTGCACAGATGAAACATTTTCTCAATGTTGCTATTCAACATATGAGGATAATTTTATTAATTTTTGGTGTCCCCATCATGGAGCTTCACTAACTAGGAGTCTGAACGTATAATCTTTCCTATTGCCTATCAGTGATCGCGTCATCATTCTGAAGAATGAGCCCTAAGTGTGGGTAATCCTGGGGGCAGAGCTTCCTAGTCATGGATCTGGCTCAAGCATGTAGCTTCTAAAAGAGCTTTATAATAGAGTTACCTGTTTCAAGTAAGAAGCCTTGTCTGGTGCAACAAGTTCATTGCTGAGTGCATATCGAAGATTCAGACACATTTCTCCCACTGTTTGGCAATCATTCGTTTAAAATTTTCCACATAGTAAATTTTGCCTTATGCCTGTATCTTTGTAAATTGGTTAGAACAGAAGGTGTTGTGAGTACAAATCTTGGATTAAAACTAAATCTGAAAATGAGTACTTAACTTTGACTTTGCTGCCTACAAAACAAAATCTGTCTCCGATTCATGCTGCAGCTCAGAAAATATTGGGTTTACAGTTCAATCCTAAACTGTCAATATTAGCTAAATGTCAGGTTTTGGAAGTCTGTCATTGCAATGAGGGCATCAGAATTTCTTCTAGTGTAACCAGTGGAAACTTAGACCTTGTTTCTAAATAACTGCTAATTTACAACTCAGGAGCTATAAATTACCATAACTGTCTTTGATCCCATAGTCCTCTATTACATCTGGAAGATTAACAAGGTTTCTCCCTTACCAGACTACCACCAACAGTCAGTGCCTTGATCTCTTTCTTTTTCAATTAGAGAGATTGATGTAATTCATTCCAATCGCATTGGAACTTCTCACTTTGTTCCCTATGGATGTTCTATTCTTCACCTTCTATCTCATCACTGTCTATTTCCACATTGCCTTGGAGTTCAATTTTGTCTTTAAAGTCTGAGTGTTCAGCAAGCCCAATCCACAATCCTCTCAATTCATCACATTCAAAGTGGTGGTTTATGTGTTTTATAAGAGACAGATGGTTTTTTCCAATTATATTCCTTCTACCAACTACTGAAATCTTCAGATAATCACAAACTGTAAGGTGATTTTCAGACGGTTCATATAATAATCCTTTAACTTCAATCAATAAGGCTTTCCAATTCGCCATTATACATTGTGACTAGCACTGATTGAAAGAATCAGTGACAAAGGCTGCTCTCACCTGATTGAAGCACTGGTCAAATGCAAACATATGATTCTCCCACAGGACACATACAGGCTTTTCATTTTTTCAGGGGCCTACTAGATCACTTTGGAAAGCTCCTCTATCAAATGCTTTTACATTATCACTCGAGGAATTTCCTCTGAATTGGAGCAATCTAATTCACTTGCAGTATATTTTAATTATCAGAAAATGGTTTCTTGAAAAGCATTGTTAGCTCGATCAGTTTTTCAACCTCCCTGCTACATCTATCTCACCTGCACATCTAAATACTTTGGAACAAAAATAAAAGTACCTGGAAAAACTCAGCAGGTCACAAGCATTACCCAGAGCTCCCTGTTGCTTGCCATTTCAACACTCCACCCTGCTCTCATGCCCACATGTCCGTCCTTGGCCTGCTGCATTGTTCCAGTGAAGCTTAACGCAAACTGGAGGAACAGCACCTCATCTTCCGACTAGGCACTTTACAGCCTTCCGGACTGAATATTGAGTTCAACAATTTTAGATCATGAACTCTCTCCTCCATCCCCTTTCTGATCCCCTCCTTTTTTTTCCCAATAATTTTTAAAGATTTTTCTTTTCCCACCTATTTCCATTATTTTTAAATATATTTCCATCAATTGTTTTATCTCTACCTTTTAGCCTTTTTCAATTCCTTCACCGCACCCCACCCTTACTAGGGCTATCTGTCCTTTGCTTGTCCTGCTTTCTACCCTTAATTAGCACATTCCTTAGATAATATCACCACCTTCAACACCTCTTTATCCTTTTGTCTATGGCATCTTTTGGCTATTTCCACCTATCACTGGCCCTCTATCCAGCTCTACCTGTCCCACCCCCCTTAAACCAGCTTATATTTCACTTCTTTTCTATCTTTACTTAGTTCTGTTGAAGAGTCATGTGGATTCGAAACATTAACTGTGTTCCTCTCCGCAGATGCTGCCAGACCTGCTGAGTTTTTCCAGGTATTTTTATTTTTGTTTTGGATTTCCAGCATGCGCAGTTTTTTGCTTTTATATAAACACTTTGACCCTGATAAAGGAACACTGTAAAGCTTTACAGGTAGTGTGGGTGATTGCTGAAAATACTTTGCAGCATCTCTTTCAACAAGTTGCCTCTATGTATGAAAGACTTCAGGTGAAATCTTGTGCCCTCTACCCATTTAATTGGGTGGGAGGGTGGAACGCGGGGATCCCGCCACATTCCCATCTCCATCACGATAAAGTCTAGGGCAGGAAAGCCTGTGGGTGGCCTTCCCACCTTGTCACCAATTGAAGCCCTTAAGTGGGCCTCATCCCACCACTGCTGGTATAAACCCAGTGACGGGGGAGGGCTCGCCATGTGAGCCCTGGTGTGCTTAACCGAGGAACCTGGCATCGGGAAGGGGGTCCTGCTGAAAGTCATCCACCTGTCTTTGCTGCTGACCCCTCCTTGCCTCCCTCCTCTGTGACCTGCACCCTGTGACCCCATCCCACTCCCTCCACCTCCTGCCATCACTCATCTGCGCCTAGGTGGAGGCCTTGAATAGGTGGCTCTCTCTCCTCCTCCCGCCTTAATTGGCCTGCCCATGTAAAATAGCAGTGCAGGGCCAATCGAAGGTAGCAATTGGCTCTGCGTCACCCACATTCACTCCCGACCGGTCCGCCTGACATGGCGAAAATTCTCACCCAAGATTCCACCCACTGGGCAGAATTTTCTGCCTGTCGGGTGGGCAGGACTGACCCAATCTCCAGTGGGCGGGGAGTCGATCTCTGCCGGAGAAGCGGTCCCTGCTGCTGTTTTACGTGGATGGGCCAATTAAGGCCTGCCCAGCACAAAGTCCGGCGGGAAGCACTACGCGCTTCCTGTGCGGGCGGGAGGTGGGGGGAGGTTCCCCAAAAGCGAGAGTGCGCTCTTTCACACATGAGCACAAAAGAGTGCACATCTCCCTGAGGCCAAGTTCTGCCTCAGGGAGATCGCTGACAATTCTGAAAACATTAAAAATAAAATCCTTAACATGTCCTCCTCATGTGACAATGTCACAGGAGATGGGACATGTTCATATATTACATTAAAACTTTATTAAACTGTTCAAATCACTACATGAAACTTCATCCCGCCGGTGCATGAGGTTTCATGTTTTTTCTATTCCCTGCCGGGGCTCCTGGCCTGCCCACCAACCTTAAGGTTGAACGGGCAGGTCTTTTAATTGTTTCAATGATCCTGTCAATGGCTTCAGTTGGGCATTGACAGGTCCGTGGGCCCACAGCTGAAAATTTAAATGGGGCAGGATGACGTCAGGGGTTCCCCCAACATCATCCCACGTCATTTTACGCATCAGCGAGCGGGCCCCGCCCCCTGCTTGCTGACGGCAAAATTCAGCTCATTGTTTTTACACACAAATTAGTGATGTATTTGTCTAAGGATTTTGCCTCAAGGTGGAATTGATGCTCTGGGCACAAACTGCATGCAAAATTGTGCTAGTTTTGAAAAGTTTTTGTTCCTTAAGAGTTTGCTTCAACTTGTTTGCATAACCGGCACAATTGGGTAGCATATTAAAATATAATTTCCAGTATAATTTGCACTAAAATATTCCTTGATATATTTGAGTGGTAACCTGTTGCAGCTTGCTCGTACATCTGAATATATATTATCACAAAAATATGCGTTTTTAATCAGCATGCCTGGTCTGCCACCTGGGAGTAAACTAATTTTAAATAACTGAAAATGACTTAAACATGCTGAACCATTTGCTAGTTATATTGTGTAGTGTAATCATTTTCTTTGTACATGTTTTTAAAATTTCTATCACAAGCTTTTAAAACATGCTGATTAGTGCCCTTGCACCCCAGTAAAAGAGCTTCATTTTAAGAGCCTCCTTGAAGGCCCACACTATTAACGCAATCTCACCATGATGATTAATTCAATCTGGGAGCATGGTAAGCTTTGTGGCAGCATTTTGGATCTCGTGTGATGTTTTTTAAACTAGCTCAAATGATCGTGGATCACCAATTTGCGTTGAGTGTAAGCTGTGGCTAAGATTCTCTGATCTTTACACTGCTTGATTGATTTTGGGCAAATTGCACTGATGAAACCAATGGAACCTAATGGAAACTCCAGCTCATGAAATATCATTATCAGAAAATATAATAACATCATTATAAATTCATTCTACACCCAACACAACCTGGTTACTTTTATTTTCATCCCACTAAAGGAGGAATAACCAACACATGATGAGCAGAATAATAAAATCCTATGGTCTCCATCTAGACTGGATAATCAAAATATATTACAAATGTTTCAGAGCATTTAGAAGGCATAACTGGGGCTAAACCCATAAGAGAGGATTCAAAAAAAGTCTTCATTTTCTTTGCTAAAGTATATACAAAATTTATTACACCAATACTTATTGTCCTCATTTTTAGTGTCAGCTTTGACTCTGTTGATAGCACACGTGTCCCTGAGTCACAGGTTATGAGTTCACTAAAATGAAGGCTGTCAATCCAGTGCTGTTCTGCAGGAGTGCTGTAGTGTCAGAGGTGCTATGTTTGGGATGGGACATTAAACGGAGACCATCTATCCTCTCGGATAGATGCAAAAGATCCCATGGCACTATATCAAAGAAGAGCAGGGCAGTTATTCCTGGTACAAAAACAGAAAATGCTGGAAAAACTCAGCAGGTCTAACAGCATCTATGGAGAGAAAGACAGAGGCCAGTATCTTCAGTTCGGTGGGTGCGCAGTGGAGTCGGCTGCATGCCCGCGGAGCTTTCAAAGGCCTAATAAGGCCATTTAAATTCCAATTAAGATAATTAACTGAGCTGCCCGTCCAACCTTAAGGTTTGTGGGCAGGCGAAGAGCCCAGGCGACCTTCGCATTTATCATGAAACCTCATCCACGGGCGGGATTAGGTTTCATGAAGGTTTACTAAATTAAATACATTTTTTTATTAAAGTTCAGTGACATGTCCCAGATCATGTGACACTGTCACATGAGGGGACATGTCTTAAATTTTTTTTTCTTCATTAAAATTCTTAACAATCAAATGCGCGCATGCATGAAAGAGTGCAGGCCCTGACTCAGCCTATTCCCCCAGTCTGCACAGGGAGCGCTCAGTGCTTCCGGGTGCGCGTCATGCTGGCCAGGCCTTAATTGGCTCGCCCAGACAAAATGGCGGCACCCAGCCGATCGCGGGTGGCGACTGGCTGCGCGCCCGCCCACGCCTGCTCCTGCCCATCCCCTCCAATGGGGAGAAAATTCTCCCCAGCATTAACGTTTCGAGTCCGCATGACTCTTCTTCAGAGCTCTAAAGTAGTGTCATAAAGACTCAAAACGTTAACTCTGTCTTTCTCTCCACAGATCCTGTTAGAGTTTTTCCAGAATTTTCTGTTTCTGTTTCAAATTTTCAGCATCCCAGTATTTTGCTTTTATCTTAGAGTTATTCCTGGTGTCCTGGCCAATATTTATCCCTCAAGCAGCATCATAAAACCAAATTACCTGATCATCATCACGTTGTAGTTTGTGGGAGATTGCTGTGCACAAATTGGCTGCTGAGTCTCCTACATTACAGCAGTAACGACACTTCAAAAGTACTTAACTGGTTGTAGGCGTTTTGAGAGATCTAGTGATTGTGGAAGATGCTATATAAATGCTAGTCTCCACTTCTTCAAAATATCTATATTGGAATGAAATGTCTTCCAGTCAGCGAGTGGGTGTGGGGCCCACTCACTGACACGTAAATCGACATGGGGTGACTTCGGGCGGGAGTCATTTAGATTTTCAGGTCGGCGGGCACGCAGCCTCCTCCTGTCATTCATAAGAAATAGGAACAGGAGTAGACTATTCGGCCATTAAAAAAGTAATTGAAATCATTAATGGACCTGCCCGTCCAACCTTAAGGTTGGTGGACAGGCCGGGAGATCTGGTGGGCTTCTGAAAAAACCACAGGGGGGATAAAGTTTTATGAAGGATTTAAACATTTATGAATATTTTTAAAAAGTTATGGACATGTTACAACTCATGTGATGCCAGGGGACATGGCAGTGAAATTTTTTCTATTGTTTAAACAGATTTTCACATTTGATCCGATCTCCCTGAGGCAGCTCTTTCCTCAGGGAGACCTGTGCACTGTGCATTCTTCTGCGCACATGCGTGAAAGAGTGCACTCCTGGCTCAGAGAATCACCCCCCGCATGCACAGCGCTCCCTGGCGGACGTCATGCTGGGCAGGCCTCCGACTGGGGGCGCGATCGGGAACCCTCCCGCCTGCCCCCACTCCCGCACATCCCCCCCAACGGGGGGAAAATGTTGTCCATAAAATAATGTTATACTGAAATGTATAGATCATAAATGATCCAGACTAGATTGTTCATATTGGATGATTGGCCAACTTGCTGCTGGATTGTACTCATGGGAGGCCCATTCCATTTCAATAGATCAGATCTAGTGAACTGTGGGCAGAAAACAGGTGTCACTGGACAGCATACAGGCCAATTGCCCTGTGCAGTACTGAATAAACTGGTGGTCAGCACAGCCAGGAATAAGACAGGCTGAGAAATCCATCTCTTGTTTCAATTGTGGGGGTTGTGGGGAATGGAGGGAAGGGGGAAAGCTCTGGTACAGCAGTGGCAGCAACAGTGACTCAGGTTATCTTTGTGCAGCCTGTGAGAGAACTCCTGCTTTTCTCTCAAGGACTCCACAAAAATAAATAAAAACATGCTTGCAGGTTGCCAGTTAAAATGCTATAGAACACAATTTTTTTTATTTAAGTGGCCCTACCAACCAATGGATTGACCTTCCTCCAGTAGGCACCAATGAAGGTGGTGGCAGCCAGAGCATCAGAGTAAATCAGGAGTAATCCAATTTCAGACCATCACTATCCTGTTTACACCTGGCAGCTCATGTTAAAATCTAACCCTTGATAGCTAACTCGGCAAAAGCCAGCAAATTGCACCGGGTGATACCAGCTACTACAGAGAGGAAACAATTAACCATAGTTACTCTTGCTGACTGATATCCTCCAGCTATGAAAGTACAGATACTCCATGATCAATCAAAAGAGTTACTTGCTTGATCAACTTAATGGCATATTTTTACTACCTTTTCTAGGAGGAAGCAGGATTTTTGACTGGAATGCAAAGATAACAATTTAAATTGATTATGTAAACATAAACTTCTTTTAGCAGTAATTATATATTTCTTAATTTAGAGGACTATTCGATTTTCCTGTTTACCAAGAGCAACTCTTTCAAAGATGATATAGTTGCTGTGCAATCAATACACTAACTAAATATTGATACAGACTATTACAACAGTAGTAAATCACTGGGAATGGGCAATGCCATGATTTCAGGTGTATAAATCTTAAGATTTCTCCATAGGATGCTATAAAATAAAATACAGATCATTGCTTCTTTACCATACTTGCTGCACGTGAATCCCATTTGATGGGATACATGTAGTAGGATCTACTTGAAAGTTTTGTTTAAGTCAGCCATTGTTCTCTTACATTATTCTTTTGAAGTCCTGGAGCTTTCTCGTCTGGGATTTTTTTCTTTGAACCATGTTTTAGAACTCTCAATCCATAAAAGGTGAAAAGCAATCAAGAATTTGCAGATCATTTGCTGTTTCAACAATTAACAGAACTATCTTTGAGTGTTTTGCAAACTTCACAAAGTTACAAGTGATAAATATGCAAATTTATGAAATATTGAAAAGAGATTTTCACTGAATATGAGATCAAAAAGAGCCTTGCTTCAAATACAGTCTTCTGTCAAAAGTCTATATTTACTCATAAATGGACATAATCTCCCACTGTAGCTTTCCCAACCAACTCCACCTCATTTCATTGGATGCTATGCTCCACTTGAGCCTCCTCCTGTCATTCATAAGAACATAAGAAATAGGAACAGGAGTAGACCATTCAGCCCCTCGAGCCTGCTCTGCCATTCAATAAGATCATGGCTGATCTTCTTGTGTTTCGTTTTCCATATTCCCATCTAACCCCGATAACCTTTGATTTCTTTGCCTAACAAGAATCTATCTACCACTGCCTTAAAAATATTCAATCGCTCCACCTCCACCACCTTCTGAGACAGAGAATTCCAAAGTCGCACAACCCTCTGAGAGAAAAAAAAATCTCCTAATCTCTGTCCTAAAAGGGCGATCCCTAATTTAAAACAGTGCCCCCAAGTTCTGGACTCACCCACAAGAGGAAACATCCTTTCGACATCCACCTTGTCAAGGCCGTTCAGGATCTTGTATACTTCAATCAAATCACCTCTCAATCTTCTAAACTCCAGTGGAAATAAGACCAGTCTGTCCAACCTTTCCTCATAAGACAGCCCGCTCATTCCAGCTATCAATCTAGTAAACCTCCTTTGAACTACCTCCAATGCATTTACATCCTTCCTTAAATAAGGAGACCAAAACTGCACACAATATTTGTGGTGTGGTCTTACCAATGCCCTGTATAACTGGAGCATACCATCCTTACTTTTATAACAAAAACAGAACTGCCTGGAAAAACTCAGCAGGTCTGGCAGCATTGGCGGAGAAGAAAAGAGCTGACATTTCGAGTCCTCATGACCCTTCACCAGAAGTTCTGCCAGACCTGCTGAGTTTTTCCAGGTAATTCTGTTTTTGTTTTGGATTTCCAGCATCCGCTGTTTTTTGTTTTTATCCTTACTTTTATGTTCAATCCCTCTCATAATAAAGGATAACATTCAATTAGCCTTCTTAATTACTTGCTGTACCTGCATACTAACTTTTTGTGACTCTTGTGCTGGGACACCTAGGTCCCTCTGCACCTCAGAATTATGCAGCTGTTCTCCATTTAATTAATACTCTGCTTTTTCATTCTTCCTGCCAAAGTGAACAACTTCACATTTTCCCACATTAAACTCCATTTTCCAGATCTTTGCCCACTCACTCAACCTATTTATATCCATCTGCAATCTCCTCATGTCGTCTTCACAACACTATTTCCTACCTATCTTTGTGTCACCTGCAAATTTAGCTGCTATGTCTTCACTCCCCTCATCTAAGTCAGTGATGTAAATTGTAAAAAGTTGAGGCCCCAGTACAGTCCCCTGTGGGACACCATTCATCATATCCTGGTAATCAGAAAAAGACCCATTTATGCATACTCTCTGCTTTCTGCCAGCCAGCCAATCTTCTATGCGAGCTAATATGCCATCCACTACACTGTGCACTTTTATTTTCTGTAATAACCTTTGATGTGGCACCTTATCAAATGCCTTCAGGAAATCCAAGTACAGTATGTGTTTGGGCTCCCCTTTATCCAATGTGCATGTTACTCCTTCAAAAAATTCCAATAAATTGGTTAAACATGATTCTCCATTCACAAAACCATGCTGACTCTTCCCTATTGCCTTAAGTTCCCCTAAATGCCCAGCTATAACCTCCTTAATGATCGATTCTAATAACTTCCTCATGACAGACGTCAAGCTAACTGGCCTATAGTTTCCTGTTTTCTGCCTCCCTCCCTTCTTGAATATAGGGGTTATATTTGCTACTTTCCAGTGTGATGGAACCTTTCCAGAATCTCACAAATTTTGGAAAATTAACACCAGCATATTAACTTCCTCATTAGCCACCTCTTTTAAGACCCTAGGATGTAGTCCATCAGGACCCAGAGACTTACTAGCCTGCAGCTCCATCAATTTGCTCAGTACTATTTCCCTAGTGATTTCAATTTCACCAAATTCCTTTCTCCTGTTCAGCTCCTAATTTGCAGCTATTACTAGAATGGTTTTTGTATCCTCTACCGGGACCACAAGCAAAATATTTGTTCCTTTCTTCCGTTATTTCCTTATTATCTACTATTAACTCCCCATCTTCACTCTCTAGAAGACCAACCTTGTCTAAATTGATCATCACAGTCCTCTATTCCCTTCTCCCTCAAAAGCTGTCTAGCTTCCCCTTAAATGCATCTATGCTATTTGCTTCAACCCTCTTTTTGGTAGCAAGTTCCACATTCTCACGCTTTTTTGGAATAATAGGTTTATTCTGAATTCCTTATTGGGTTTTCTCATGACTATTTTATATTGATGGCCTCTAGTTATGCTCTTCCCCACAAGAGGAAACATTAGGTGTTACTTAGTCCAAGTGATGAGTCTCCCTGAGCCGGCGAGAGCCCCGCGGCATCTCCTTTGTAGGAAACCCACCATCCTAAATGCCAGTCAGGCATTTAAATGCCCACTGTCAAGCCTTCCCCGAGATCAAGGACCTCGAGCATGGAAATGCCATCTTCTGAGAGCTGCTGGCTAATCAGAGGCTGGCAGCTGTCCATCGCAGGCAGCGCCAGCGCGACCAGTGGCAGCTGCCGGCAATGCACCCACCAGGAGCCCAGGCTCAGCAAGGAACCCAGGCCACAGGTGAGTGAGACTGGATAGGGGTCAGGAGTGGGTGCTGTGGGTAGGGGGAGGGAGTCGGCAGCAAGGGCAGAGGAATGACTTTCAGTGGGTCCCCCCTTCCCGATGCCGGGTCTCTTGATAAGGCACTGAGTGCCTTTGAACAAGGGTTCCTCCATTGCTCCCTTGCTGGGATCCCACAAGCAAATGCGACTGGGCATGGCACATGGCAATTGTCTCACCTACTGCAGGTTAAAAATCAGCGTCAGTGGCATGAGGCTCTCAGGCATTAATTGCCCACTGAAGAGCTTCAATTGGCGATGGGGCAAAAAGGCCAACTATGAATCTTCCCACCCCAGGCTTAATCAGGGCAGAGGAGGGAAGGTGGCAGAGTCTCCACCCAGCACACTCCCATCCGATTAAATGCCTCACACTCTCCTTGGGGGAGGGCATTAAATTTGGCCCATTCTTTCTGTATCCACTCTATTGAAATCTTTCATAATTTTAAAGACCTCTTTATTCTTTTTCAAGAGACAAGAGACACAACCTGTACTTTTCTGATGTGTATACCCACATATTATCCTTGTGGGTCATCTCTGCACCTCTCCAATCCCTCCATGTCCTTTATATTATGGTGATTGAAACTGCATGCTTAAATGTGGACACACCAAGGTTCATTACAGGCTGAGCGCAACTTCCCTACTTTTCAATTCTATTTCTCTAGAAATAAAGCCCATTTATTGGTTTGCATTTTTATGACTTTGCTAAGTGGTGCAAGTTTTAATGATTTATGCATTTGAACTCTTGGGATCTCTTTGTTCCTCTACTCCATTTTGTCTTGCATCTTCCAAGTAGTAAGGGACCTCTCTATTCTTTCTACCAAAATGTACGACCTCACATTTATCTGTGTCATATTTCATTTGCCAATTACATATTCATGCAGCATAACTAATGTCCATCTCCTAGCATTGACTACCTCCAGAATTTGGTGTCAGCTGCAAATTTAGATATTGGTCAGGAGTTTACATTCCGTGCACAGGCATACGCCCAACCCAAATGGGCATAAAATCACATGAGATGGTGTCGGGCGAGCATACTGAATTCATTGTGCACTCGCGTGATATTTTGCTTGGTAGGCACAAGCAAAAGTCAGAAGAGTGCCCGCCGACGTTAAGCAGGCAATTAAGCACATTTACGGTCCAATTGTAAGCAACTTTTTGTTGTCTGTCCAACCTTATGGTTGGTGGACAAACCAATTGGCCTGGCGGGTTTTACATTTTTCTTTAAACCTCATCTAAGGGTGGGGCGAAATTTCTGTTAAAATTTGTAATAAAAAGAAATATCTGGGTGACTGTTTATTTTATGAGGTATGCTTTCAGGTGCTTGATTGTGCTGCATGGACATTCTTTGCAGCATTTTTGTGCTTTCTTTTATTATTTGGAAGTCTGCAGCTCCCTGAGGCATCTGTCTGCCTTCAGGGAGCTCAGTGGAAACGCTCACCAGCACCAGTGGTGACGTCTTTGCCTGCCCTCTTCCTGCCCCCACCGGCAGTGCTGAGCCTTTCACAGGGCGCGTTTCACGCTGGTTGACCGTTTATTGACTCTGACTCCACATTCTCTGACCTTATTCATTAGTCGATTATGGGGTATCTTATCAGAGGCTTTTTGAAAATCTTGAAAAATTACATCTATTGCATTATCATTGTCTCTGTTAGCTCCTCAAAAAATTCAATATAATTGGTCAAACAAGATTTTCTCTTTGGAAATCCATGCTGTCTATGCATTATTGTATTTCTCATTTCTATATTTTCTCCAATTCTCTTTTTTAGTAGTGAGTCCATTATTTTTTCCTACCACTGATGTTAAACTGACTGGTCTATAATTCTCTGGACGTTTCTGTTCCCCTTCTGAAATGTAGGAATTATACTAGCTATCCACCAATCGCCTAGCACTACAGTTTATTCTAATGAATTAATAAAAATACGTGGTAATGCCTCTGCTATCTTTACCCTAGGTTTATTTTGAAATGTGTGGATGAAATCCATCTGAACTAGGGGATTTATCCTCTGAGTTTTAGTTTATTAAATCATCCTTTTTTAAAGATGTACTTATCTCATTGCTCATCCCACCATTCATTGTCATGTCTATCTTTTTATCACCCTGCTAAATACCAAAGCAAAATAATTATTTAATATTCCTGCCATCCCTCTATAATTACGCTGTGGTATTACATAAGAACATAAGAATTGGAGCAGGAGTAGGCAATTCAGCCCCTCGAGCCTGCCCCGCCATTCAATACGATCATGGCGGATCTCATTTCGGCCTCAACTCCAATTTCCCCCCCTCTCTCCATAATCTTTCACCCATTACTAATTAAAAATCTGTCTATCTCCTCCTTAAATTTATTCAGTGTCCCGACATTCACTGCACTCTGAGGTGGTGAATTACATAGATTCACGACCCTTTGAGAAAAGTAATTCCTCTTCATCTCTGATTTAAATCTACCACCACTTAGCCTAAAACTATGGTGTCTCATTCTAGAATGCCCCACAAGGGGAAACATCCACTCCACGTCTACTTTGTCTATCTCCTTTAACATCTTATATACCTCAATTAGATCTCCTCTCATCCTTCTAAACTCTAACGAGTATAGGCCTAAACTGCTCAATCTCTCCTCTTAAGACAGCCCCACATCTCTGGAATCAATCAAGTGAACCTCCTCTGAACCGCCTCCAATGCAACTACATCCTTCCTCAAGTAAGGGGACCAAAACTGTGCACAGTACTCCAGGTGCAGTCTCACCAATGCCCTGTACAGTTGCAACAATACAGCCCTATTTTTATACTCTGTTCCTTTAGTAATAAATGCCAAAATTCTATTTGCCTTCCTTATTACCTGCTGTACCTGCATACTAGCTTTCAGCGATTCATGCATGAGGACACCCAGATCCCTCTGCATTGAAGCATTCTGAAGTTTCTCTCCACTTAAATAATAAATCACCTTTTTATTCTTCCGACCAAAATGGATAACCTCACACTTATCCACGTTAAACTCCATCTGCCAAGTTTTGGCCCATTCACCTAACCTGTCCATATCCATTTGTAAATTTCTTATTTCTTCATTGCAACTTACTTCCCCATCTATTTTGGTGTCATTAGCAAATTTAGCTACAGTACCTTCTATCCCTGAATCCAAATCATTGATAGTTGGGGCCCAAGGACTGAACCCTGTGGCACCCCACTAGTTACAGCTTGCCATCCAAAAAAAGATCGATTTATCCCGACTCTGGATTCTGTTGGTTACCCAATCCTCTGTCCAAGCTAATACATTACTCTGAACTCCAGGTCATCTTATCTTGTGTACTAATCTTTTGTGCTGAACCTTATCAAAAGCTTTCTGTAAGTCCAGATATACTACATCTATAGGATCCCCATTATCCACTTTGCTTGTCACATCTTCAAAGAGCTCTAGCAAATTAGTAAAACACAATTTACTCTTCATAAAACCATGCTGACTTTGATGGATTGCATTTTGACTTTCCAAATGCCCCATTACTACTTCCTTAATAATGAATTCCAACAATTTTCCAACAGCAGATGCTAAACTAACTGGTCTGTAGTTTTCTACTTTCTGCCTCC
The DNA here is from genome assembly GCF_017639515.1 of Carcharodon carcharias. NCBI lineage: Eukaryota > Metazoa > Chordata > Chondrichthyes > Lamniformes > Lamnidae > Carcharodon > Carcharodon carcharias. The sequence goes on along the minus strand of NC_054469.1, from coordinate 119,110,995 downwards.
CTCCCTTTTTGAATAAGGGCATTACATTAGCATTTTTCCAATGCACTGGAACCTTTCCAGAATCCAGAGAATTTTGGAATATTATAGCCAATGCATGCACCATCTCCGCTGACACTTCCTTTAAGATCCTGGGATGTAGGCCATCAGATCCTGGGGACTTGTCACCCTTTAATCCCAATAATTTGCTCAGTACTTTTACTCTAGTGATGGTGATTGTTCTAAGTTCCTCCTTCTCTTTATCCTCTGCACTACCTGTTACTATTGGGGTGGTACTAATGTCCTCCATCGTGAAAACTGAGGCAAAGTATTGATTAAGCATCTCTGCCATTTCTGCGTTCCCCATATTAACTCCCTAGTCTCATCCTTCAAGGGACCAACATTCACTTTAGCTACTCTCTTTCCTTTTATATACTTGTAAAAGCTTTTGCCATCAGTTTTTACATTTTGTGCTACTTTTCTTTCATAATTTATCTTTGGTCTTTTTAAAAAAATTTTTAATAACCCTTTGTTGATCTTTAGAAGTTTCCCAATCTTCCAGCCTGCCACTGACCTTTGCAATTTGGTATGCCTTTGTTTTTGTCTGTATGTTATCCTTAACTTCTTTGCTTAGCCATGGATGCTTTTCCCCCCTCTTACCATCTTTCTTCCTCTTTGGAATATACCTTACTTGGGAGGAATTGAATATCTCCTTAAATACCTGCCACTGTTCATCAGCTGTTCTTCCTTGTAGTCTTCCTGCCCAGTTCACTAGGGCCAAATCTGCCCTCATGCCTGTGTAGTTACCTTTGTTGAACTCTAGAACACTACTGTGGGGTTCAAGTTTCTCGCTCTCAAACTGAACTTGAAATTCTAGCATGCTATGATCACTCTTCCCTACAGGGTCCTTTGCTATGAGATCATTAATTAATCCCATCTCATTACACAAAACCAAATCCAGAATAGCCTGCTCCCTGGTTGGTTCCACAACATATTGCTCCAAGAAACAATCTCTTATACATGGTATGAACTCTCCCTCGAGGCTACCCTTGCCAATTTGATTAGTCCAGTCTATATGCATATTCAAATCACCTATGATTATTGCCGTGCCTTTCTTACATGCTCCTAGTAATTCCTGGTTTATACTGTGCCCTACTGCTGAACTACTGTTTGGGGGCCGATAGATTACTCCCACCAGGGACTTCTTTCCCTGGTTAGTTCTTATTTCTACCCAGACTGACTACGTTTTGCCCTCCAATGCCTATATCATTCCTCACTATAGCACTGATCTCTTCCTTTACTAACAAAGCTACACCACCCCCTTTTCCTTCCTGCCTATCCTTCCGAAACACTGAGTACCCTTGGATATTCAACTCCCAAATCTGTTCTCCCTGTAATCACGTCTCAGTGATCATCACCAAATCGTACCTACTTATCTCTATTTGCGCTGTTAACTCATTAGTTTATTCCGAATGCTACGCACATTCAGATACAAAGCCTTTAAGTTTGCCACTATTGTCAATTTTCCCTACTCCTATATGATTCTTTGGTGCAATATGGCATTTACACTCTCTGTCCCTTCCTTTCACTTTTTTGTAACAATCAATCTGGTCACTAACCTGCACTCTTACCCTCTTCTTTAACTTTGATTTTTTATATTTCCATGCAACTGAACCCTCCCCCCCACCCCCCCACACTATTTAGTTTAAAGCCCTATCTACAACCCTAGTTATGCGAATCACCAGGACACTGGTCCCAGCATGATTTAAATGGAGCCCGTTCAAATGGAATAGCTCCCTCTTTCCCCATTACTGGTGCCAATGTCCCATGAATTCGAACCCATTTCTCCCACACCAATCTTTGAGCCACGCATTTATCTCTTTAATCTTATTGACTCTGTGCCAATTAACTCATGGCTCAGGTAGTAATGCAGAGATTACCATCTCTTTGGTTCTGCTTTTTAATTTAGCCCCCAGCTGCTCATATTCCCTCGGTAGAATCTTTTTCCTCGTTCTACCTATATCATTGGTACCTACATGGACCACGACAACTGGATCTTTCCCCTCCCACTCCAAGTTCCTCTGCAGCCCAGATGAGATATCCTTAACTCTAGCATCAGTTAGGCAACACAGCCTTCGGGACTCTTGATCCTGGCTACAGAGAACAGTACCTATTCCCCTAACTATATTATCCCCGATTACAACTATATTCCTCTTTTCTCCCCCCATTTGAATGGCTCCCTGTACCATGGTGCTATGGTCAGTTTGCTCATCCTCCCTACAGTCCCCACTCTCGTCCACACAGGGATCAAGAATCTCGAACCTGTTGGATAAGGGCAAGGACTGAGGTTCCTGCAGTGCTACTTCCTGGGTCCCTCTACCTGCCTGACTCATAGTCACACCATCCTGTCCCTGACCACTGGCCGAATTTAAGGAAGTTAATCTAAGGGGTGTGACTGTCTCCTGAAACACAGCGTCCCGGTAACTCTCCCCATTCCTGATGTGTCACAGTGTCCGAAGCTCAGACTCCAGCTCATCAACTCTGAGCTGGAGTTCCTCGAGTACCATCATTTGCTACAGATGTGGTCACTAGGAACCACAATGGGGTCTACCAGCCCCCCCATCATGCAGCTACAACACATCGTCTGGCCCTGAATCTCTATTTTATTTAATTAATTTTTCAATTTGTTTTTAAATTTCCTACTGGTCTTTAGTTTATCAATCTGTAAAATATTTCTCCTATTTACCTTTAATCTGAAATCAAGTTAGAATAAAGATTTAAAATACACTTTTTAAATCAACTGGAACATGCTCACTCTGTTGAGTGGAAACTGAAGTGTTAGGCCTCCAATCCTGGACCCCAGTAGTCACCTTTAATCTGAAATCAACTTTGAATAGGCAGTTCAAACTAGCATTTACTTACCCACCAATGAACTTACGGTTTTGCTGTGATGTCACTCTTTGGTTTATTTTTCACTCTGTCCATCTTTTCAATCCCATAATAGTCCTATTTTCATCACAGCATTCCTTTTTTTTGATGCGCCTGTAAAATACTTCACAATTTTGTTTCATATTCCTTGATAATTTAGTTCCATAGTTCCTCTTTGCCTCCGTACCTCTTTCAATCTCTTTGTATTGTTTCATATCATGCACTTCTCTGCTGTCTGTGTACTTATGTATGCATCTTTCCTAATCCTCAATTGTTCCCTTATGTCTTTATTCATCCATGGAGTCCCACCAGTATTTAATTTGTTCTTTCTTTTCAGCAGAACATATTTTCCCTGTATTCTGCTGAACACGGTTTTAAATGTTTGCCATTGTTGCTCTACATCATTTTTTTGCCAACATAGTTACTCATTTTATTCTCCCAAGTTCTATTCTCAGCTCCTCAAAATCAGCTTTTCTCCAACCTATTAACTTGTTTTTTGTCAGACTTATCTCCTTTCCCAACATCATCTTTAAGTGGATTATATTATTGTTACCTAGATGTCCCCTACTCTTAACTGTCTTGTCTCTTTACTTCTAAACATGGAAGGTTACCATCAATTGCAAAGTCCAAAGGAGTGGGCTGCAATTTTTAAAAATAGATTATTAATGAAATGGTGCAGACATAGCACAGGATAATATCTGCTTTTGACAACCTCTCAATCTGATTTTTTAAAAACTATGGCCCGATTCTTTTGAGAAGCAACAATCTTCATTGCGTTGCTGCTCTGCTCAAACTCTCTCTGGCCTCGATGCTGCTTGGCATTTGTTGCTGGGTCTTCCGTGCCCAGCTTTCCCAGAAATGTGGAGTGCAGCACCCTTTGGAGATATCCACTAAATTGCAGTAGAGTCGGGGGAAGACGTGACATGGCCGTTTTTTACAGCACTAAGTTTAAATGTCCAGTCTGACTGTTAATGAATGGGTGAATTGAACAATGTTAGTGAATGGCTGAGTAGATGAATTAGTGAATGGGTGAATGGATAAATTAGTGAATGGGCAGGGTGTGCAGGGTAGATGAGGTAAGTGGGTGGGGTGGCAGTTGGGTGGGGTGGCAGGGTCTGGTCAGGAGGGGTGGTCAGGTCAGGGGCTGGTCAGGTCTGGTTAGATGGGTAGCATGGTTGAGAGGGACAGTCTGGTTGGGTGCGGGCTGGAAAGTCTGTGGGGTTGGGTTGGGGTTTGTGGGGGTTGGGGGTGGCGTGGTTGGTTGGGGGGGCGGTCGGTTTCAGTTGGGTTGGGGGAGTCGGGGGTCAATATATATAAAAATATCGGGAGGTCAGTGGGGTTGTCGAGGGTCAGTAGGGGTGATTGAGGGAATAGTTGGGGAGGGGATAAGATGGTGGTCGAGGATGTTGGGGTGTCAGTGTGAGTGATGGAGGGGTCAGTTCTGTAGTTACCCAGGAGTTAGACTTGATATTAATCTATCCACCATTTTCTGGATAACTATTTGAGTACTGCGGAACTATCTGAAGTCTCTGACCCTATCTCAGAGTTGAAGATATTCATGGAGGGTCCAGGGGAGCAGCAGAATTGCCCATTGGGAGTTCAAGCTTCCCGGCAATTCCCACAGGAGTTCAGTGTGTAAGGACTTATGTGGAGTCCCAATGTGTATCTTGAGTCATAGATCTGGTCTCCGATGATTCAGAGACTGGTTGATCTGGGCCTATATAAATCAGCATTATTCGTGTTCCCAAAGAAATTCTCACACACAGAATATTGTTTGTTGTAATTTAATTTACAACTAGAAACAAGAATATTGTTGCAAAAACTATTGGCAAACAAGAGTCTTTCAGTGCAAAACAACTCGAACAATCACAGTAGAAGAAATTGATGCACTGGAAAACATTTGGCTAAAAGGAACTGCAAGCACTACCTTGAACTTTCTGTCACCTTCCACATGATGGTTCAGGAAGGTGATGATGACTTGCATTTGCTGGTGGGAAAGAGAATCAGCAAGTGCAGAATTGAGCTTGGGGCAGTGAGGACATTCTGTTGTATCATTATGAGCCACTGCTTCACTTTTGGTAAGATTGCAGGGGAGAGTCCAGACCACCCTTAGACATGGCAATAGTATATTGCAGGATGTATCCTGATTATTCCAAGCATTTTAATGTGCTGATTATACATTCTGAAATAATTCTGATAGAAACATGCACTTAGATTGATATTCTGCTTTTATTCAGGCCTGTCACAGGGGAGGCATCCATTAATATTCGAAGGACCACCTGTTCTCCCTGAGGAGTCATCTGTCAAGACATTTTCCTCCTTAAAATTATGATGGATTGATGTAAAACTAAAGTACTGTGACTGCTAGCAGGATGTCAGGCGTTGATGTGCATTATTTAATGCCGACAGTTATAGATTACTTTCACATTTGCTGGGAAGTGTCCTGCAGTCAGCATCTTGGTAAAGCGTTCTGGGAAGAGTGCCCTGCAGTCAGCATCACGAAGAAGCAGTCTGGGAAGTGTGTCCCGCAATCAGTTCTTGTTGAAAATAACAAGAGTGACATCACAAGACAGCGTGGGAGAGCAGCAGAGAGATCAGAAACAGCACAAGTGCGGGGAAGCTTCAAAAAGTGATGTTAGCATAAATGTGAGAGCTGATTGGTGAGTAGTGGGTAAGTGTTTTTCTCCAGTCTTTTTTCCAGTTTAAATTAGCTTAAGCTAAGGAAAGGTGAGTGTTCTAGTTTTTATTTAAAGTACATAAATAATTTAGTTTTTTTTTACTGTATTTAACTTAAAGTAAGGGCATTTTTTCAACTAGATGCTTGGCAGGGCAGCTCAGTCCTGAGGTATGTACCGCCTGCAACATGTAGGAAGTCCTAGATGCTCCTTGCGCTCTGACAGACCACATGTGCAGGAAGTGCCGCCAGCTGCAGCTACTTGAGCTCCGAGTTTCGAAGGCTGAACGGCAGCTGGAAGCGCTGAGGTGCATCCGCGAGGCTGAGAGTTTCGTGGACAGTACATCTTTAGATGCGGTCACCCCACAGCTTATGGAAATGCAGACAGAGAGGGAATGGGTGACCATCAGTCGAAAGAAAGGTGCCAGGCGGGTAGTCAGGAAATCCTCAGTGTTCATCCCACTTGAGGACCGTTTTTCTGTGCTGGAAAACAGTGAGAGTGATGGTTGCTCTGGGGAGTGCAGCCATATTCATGGCACTGTGAGTGGCTCAGCTGCACAGGGGCGAGGAAAAGGAGGGGAAGAGCAATAGTGGTAGGAGGCTCGATAGTAAGGGGAACAGACAGGTGTTTCTTTGGCTGTAGACATGACTCCAGGATGGTATGTTGCCCCTCTGGTGCCAGAGTCAAGGGTGTCACTGAATGGCTGCAGGGCATTCTAAAGGGGGAGGGCAAACAGACAGAGATAGTGGTACATATTGGCATCAATGCCATAAGTAGAAAGAGGGATGAGGTCCTGCAAGCAGAGTTTAGGGAGCTAGGAAGCAGAGTAAAAAACAGGACCTCAAAGGTAGTAATCTCTGGATTACTTTCGGTGCCACATGCTAGTGAGTATAGAAATAGGAGGTTAGTCCAGATGAATGCGTGGCTGGAGAGATGGTTCAGGAGGGAGGGCTTTAGATTTCTGGGGCATTGGGACTGTTTCTGGGGGCGGCAGGACCTGTACAAGGCAGATGGGTTGCACCTGAACCGGAATGGGGCCAAAATCCTTGCGGGGAGGTTTGTTAGTGCGGTTGGGAAGGGGTTAAACTAACTTGGGGATGGGATCCTGAGATGTGGCTCAGCAGGGGGAGATGCACAGCCAAAATTAGAAGAGAGAGCAAGTGAGTCTGAAGGGCATAGAAATTATATGCCAGTTAAGGCACAAGGGAGTTTGACAAGGTTGGATGGTGTTTATTTTAATGCAAGGAGTCTGATGAATAAGGCAGATGAGTCGAGGGCACAAATTAACACATGAAAGTATGATGTCATTGTAGTCACCGAGACATGGTTGAGACAGGGGTAGGATTGGCAGCCCAATATTCCAGGATATAGGGTCTTCAGGCGAGACAGGGAAGGAGGTAAGAGAAGAGGGGGTATCGCAGTATTGATCAAGGAATCAATTACAGCAGTAAGGAGGGATGACATCTTAGAAGGCTCCTCAAATGAAGCCATATGGGTAGATCTGAAAAACACAAAAAGAGCAATCACATTGCTGGGAGTGTACTATAGGCCCCCAAACAGTCAGAGAGAAATAGAAGAGTAGATATGTAGGCAAATTACAGAGAAGTGTAAAAATAATAAGGTAGTAATAGTGAGGAATTTCAACTTGCTCAACATTAACTGGATTAATCATAGTGTGATAGGTTTAGAGGGAGCGGAATTCTTGAAATGCACTCAGGAGAGCTTTTTATGCCTGTACGCAGAAGGTCCTACAAGAGATGGGGAAGTCCTGGACTTAATTTTAGGGAATGAAGCTGGGCAAGTGGTGGAGGTATCAGTGGGGGAGCATTTTGCAGATAATGATCAAAACTTTGTTAGATTCAAGGTTATTGTGTAAAAGGACAAGAATGGGCCAGAAATCAGAGTTCTAAATTGGAGGAAGGCCGATTTTAATAAGATCAGGTATGATTTGGCTAGAGTGGACTGGGAGCAGTTACTTTTAGGTAAATCTATGTCAGAGAAGTGGGGCTCATTCATGAAGGAAATAGGGAGAGTACAGGGCCAAAATATTCTAGTAAAGATAAAGGGTGGGACCAACAAATCCAGGGAACCCTGGATGTTGAGGGATATACAGGAATGGATAAAGAGAAAAAGGGAGGCTTATGGCAGGTACAGAGGGCTCAAAACAGCAGAAGCCCTAGAGGATTATAGAATGTGTAGGGGGAAATTCAAAGGAAATTAGGAGACCAAAAAGGGGGCATGAAAAAAAATTGGCAGGTAAAATAAAGGAAAATCCAAAGTTATTTTACAAGTACATTAAGTGTAAGAGGATAACTAGGGAAAGATTAGGGCTCATTAAGAACCATAATGGCAATTTGTGTGTGGAGCCAGAAGATGTAGGAAAGGATCTAAATGAATACTTTGTGTCGGTGTTCACAAGTGAGAGGGTTGATGTGGGTATGGAAATCAGGCAGAAGGACTGATATAATTAAAGAAATTAGCATAGAAAGGAAGGAGGTTCTAAGTGGTCTGGCAGACTTAAAAGTAGATAAATCTCCAGGCCCGGATGAAATGTAACCTAGGCTGTTGAGTGAGGAAAGAGAGGAAATAGCAGGGGTGCTGTCAATAATTTTCAATACCTCTCTGGCCACAGGAGAGCTGCCAGAGGACTGGAGGACAGCCAATGTGGTACCATTATTCAAGAAGGGAGGAAGGGATAAACCAGGGAACTATAGGCCAGTCAGTCTAACCTCAGTGGTGGGGAAACTATTGGAAGCAATTCTGAGGGACAGAATTAATCTACACTTGGAGAGGCAGGGATTAATCAAGGACAGTCAGCATGGTTTTGTTAAGGGGAGTTCATGTCTGGCCAATTTGATTGAATTTTTTGAAGAGGTGACCAGGTGTATAGATGAAGGAAATGCAATTGACATAGTCTACTTGGACTTCAGCAAGGCTTTTGATAGGGTCCCACATGGGAGTCTGTCTTCCATGGAATCCAAGGCAATTTGTCAAATTGCATCCAGAATTGGCTGAGTGGCAGGAAGCAGAGGGCATTATAGGAAGGATATAATTGCACTGGAGAGAGTGCAGAGGAGATTTACCAGGATGTTGTCTGGGCTGGAGAATTTTATTTATGAGGAGAGATTGGATAGACTGGGGTTATTTTCCTTGGAGTAGAGGAGTTTGAGGGGGGTACATGATCGGGGTGTATAAAGTTATGAGGGACATAGATAGGGTAAACAGGAAGCAGCTTTTCCTCTTGGTGGAGGAATCAATAACCAGGGAGCATAGATTTAATGTAAGGGGCAGGAGGTTTAGAGGGGATGTGAGGAAGAATGTTTTCACCCAGACGGTGTTGGGAATCTGGAACTCACTGCCTCAAAGGGTGGTAGAGGCAGAAACCCTCATAACATTTAAGAAGTATTTGGATGTGCACTTGCGATGCCATGGCATACAAAGCTATGGGCCTAGTGCTGGAAAATGGGATTAGAATAGTTAGGTACTTGTTTGACCAGTGCGGACTCGATGGGCCAAAGGGCCTTTTTCTGTGCTGTAGGCCTCTATGACTATGACATTAATTGAATGAGACCCCTTTCCATTTGGCAGTAGAGGCCTTGGCGGCTGGCAACTTGCCACCGACGATGTGTTGCATTTCCAAAAGACTCATCACTTTCTTAAAATGCTAGGCCTACTTGTGCTGTTGCTGCTTTGACTTTCCCTATTAAAAAATGCTTCACTTTGTTGAAATAGTCAGATCAAAAGATCGTAAGAAATAAGAGCAGGAGTAGGCTATTTGGCCCATCAAGCTTGCTCTACCATTCAATAAGGTTATAGCTGATCTGATTGTGGCCTTAACCACTTTCCTGCCTGTCCTCCATAACTATTAACTTCCTCGTCAATTAAGAAGCTGTCTAACTCAGCCTTGAATATTTTCAATGCCCCAGTATCCAGTGTTCTCCATGGAAGAGAATTCCAAAGACTCGCAACCCTCTGAGAGAAAATAATCCTTCTAATTTCCGCCTTAAGTGGGAGACTCTTTATTTTTAAACTATACCCCCAGTTCTCGATTCCCTTATGAGAGGAAATACCCTTTTAGCATCCACCTGTCAAGCCCCCTCAGATTCTTGTATGTTTCAATAAGAACATCTTTCATTCTTCTAAGCTCCAATGAGTATAGGCCCAACCTGCACAACTGTTCCTCACAAATCAAATCCGTCATCCCAGGAATCAGCCGAGTGTACCTTCTCTGAACTGCTGCCAATGCAAGTATGCTAGCTGGTCCTTTAAAGACATTTGGAGATCATGTTGCAGCCCAGAAACCCTTAGGGCAGAATTTTACGGCCCTGTTTCGGTGGGGACAGGGCCTTAAAGTGCGACCATCCATTATAAATCCCATTGACGACAGCGGAAGGTAAAATCCCGCTGTTGTAAAATTCTGCCCTTAGTGTCCAGTTTAGTATGCCATTGAATTCAAATAAATTGACATTTATTCTTCTGGATAATGATGCAGATGGTGTTATGACATTAGATAAAATAAATATTATTTTGTTTAAATCCCCTACCTACCCACTTTGTTGCTGGAGATGCAAGTCTATTCAAAAGGGGGAAGAAACCTGTTCTGAGGTGTTGCTACTTCTTTTCCCTCTTGTCACTGTCTTTTTTAATCTATTGGCTGATGAGTTGGTGACCAGATGGTATAAATATAACATCCTCACCAAAACATTGAAGGAAGGTTAAGAAGCAATTTTATCAAAAAGTGCAAACACAGCACCTGTCTGGAAATTATCGTAAAAATGGAAACCATAGGCATGACTGGGAGTGCAGTTCTCAGAGTCACCTGAACAGGTAGAGAAATTAAAAAGCTCTATGGTCTAACTGCTAGAGTAGACCTTCTTCATTCTCTTAGCAGCTATCAGCTGCGGGGAATTGTCATGCTTTATTTCCATCATTACTGAAAAACCTTTGCTACTTTCCTCCATCCTTTATATCCTTTTTGAACTTACTGAGCTATTTTTTGATATAGCCTGAATTTTGCTGAACTCTGAGTACTTTGAAATATTTTTCTTGATCATTTCAAACTTAGGACAACATTGTCCCCCCGTTGGGGGGGGATGTGCGGGTGTGGGCGGGCAGCCTTCCGATTGGCCCCCTGGACTGAGGGCGTGGGGGTGCCGCCATTTTGCATGGCCGGGCCAATTAAAGCGTCCGCCAGGAACTGCTGCACACTCCCTGTGCGGGCGGGGGTGGTGGGATCCCCTCAGCCGAGAGTGCGCTGTTTCACGCATGCACACGAAAGAGCGCACAGATCTCCCTGAGGCAAAGTGCTGCCTCAGGGAGTTCAGCTCCGACTGAAAACTTTCAATAAAAGTGATAAAAAAATTTTCCTGCCAGGTCCCCTCATGTGACACTGTCACATGAGTTGGGACAGGTCCAGAACTTTTATTGAAACATTTCATAAAAATTTAAATACCCTCATGAAACCTCATCCCACCCGTGGATGAGGTTTCATGTTTTTTCTGAAGGTCTTCCAGGCTCCCGGCCTGCCTGCCAACCTTAAGGTTGGATGGGCAGGTCCATTAATCATCTTAATTAGTTTTTTAATGGCTTTAATAGGCCATTGGCAGTTCGGTGGGCGTGCAGCCAATTTGGTTGTGCGCCCGCCAAACTAGGAATCTAAATGATGCGGGGTGACGTCGGGACACATGCCCAACGCATCCCTGTGTCATTTTACATGTCAGCGAGTGGACCCCACTCCCGCTCGCCGACCGGAAGATGCTACCACTTGTAATTTTGAGACACCCTGAGCTAGTCTATCAAAACTGATTTTGTAAGATCAGTGCAGGTTGTGTAGGGTGCTTAGTGGGCACGTGTGACCCAGGTTATCTGGTGCTCAGGCTTGTTCTGCTCTCGTTTTGCATAACACACCATTGTGTGTTTGTGAAGTGTATGGTATATGTGGGATCATTAAAATCCAGAAACGTACCTAAATTAGCTGATAGACCCATAATGCAGTCAAGGGGTCTAAATACAGCACAATTGTTTAGAGGCCATATAAAATAGGCACTGGCTGGCCTTCCTCTCATGGGCATTTTCATTCCTCCTTTATTAAAGCAGAGTCTGCTAGTGGGTGTTTGAATCTGGTTGACAATAGCTCTGATTTCTTTAATTCATTCATTTGATGTCACTGGTTGCCGCTGACTGGGCCAGCATTTATTGCATCCCTAATTGCCCTTGCTTAGAGGGCATTTAACAGTCAACCACATTGCTGTGGGTTTGGAATCACGTGTAGGCCAGACAAAGTGAGAACGGCAGATTTCCTTCCCTGAAGGACATTACTGAACTGGATGGGTTTTTACAAAATGATCAGCAATCAGTTTTATGGTCATCAAACTTTTAATTCCAGATTTTTATTGAATTCAAATTCCACTATTTGCTGTGGTGGGAATTGAACCCAGGTCCCCAGAGCATCAACATTGAGCTCTTGGGTTATTAGGCCAGCAACATTGCCACTATGCCACCACCTCCCTAGTTGTAATAATAAAGTCTCAATAGTACTCATTATAATGACACACAATATACTATTCTGCTTATTGATCCTGAGGACAAATAGGAACATGAAAGAGCCAGGCAAGGCAGATATATTAACAGCTCACAATATATTTTGCCTTACCCTGCCATTTATGTGTACAGGCAAAAGCAATCATACCCACTCACCCAAGGAGATCTGGATGTTAAGATGGCAATTCAAAAGTGAGATTATACCACAACTATACAAGCTCCTGAAACTAGATTTTGAAACTATTTCAAAGTCTAGTGATTGTCAAGGTGACTACTGCCTTGAATGTTTTTTGCACTGATTATTTCTAAGGAACAACAGAAGATATCAATTACATCTCACAACTAGAAGTACACAGTTCCATCCGGCTGCCAACTCTGTCCATTCTTCCATTGCTGGGTTTCCTCAGCATCACCAAAGATCTGTGGCACAGCAGATTTTTGCATAGCTATGAATTGTTAAAAGTCCTGCAACATGAAAGTCTCAATCTGATTCGCAAGCATGAGAATTTCGAGCAAGACAGACTGTGATAGAATGGAGCCCAAGGTCTCTGGAGCTCCAGTCTATACATTGTTATGGAGAGGTGGGAGAGAGTCAGCCCCAACCCATGGAGGAAGAGGACCAGAAGCAGCAACAATCATTTGGAGGGCAGCAAACAGCCCCAAGCTGTTTTAGAGGGAGGGTGGAGAATAAAACAGATAAAAAGCTGATAGGAATAGACAATGGGCCATGTTAGGAAACTACCTGAAAGCATGATTTTAAAAAAAAGCTTTTGAGGTTTCTTTTAAAGTTGAGTGATGCATAGGTGAGATGGAGTGTTTAGGGATGAATTACAGTGTGAAGGACAGAGATGACTGATGGCCCTGTGGTCACCAAAGGGAGGGGGTAAAGGGAGGGGGAATGCACAAAAAGTCCAGACTGGATGATCATGGAGTTTGGGGGAGGATGCAAGGCTGGAGGTGGCCACATCGAAAGGATAGGCTGTGGAGGCAAGATCGAGAATTCTAAATTCAATGCATTGTTGGACAGGTAACTGACGTGGTTAACATGGACTGAAATGATCGATAGGTGAGACCTAAAGCAGTACACATATAGGTTGTGAATTCACCCACTTTGAAGCCTAAAATTTAGTAGGCTGACTATCAAAGACTTCATGAAATGCTGGTGCTGAACCATCAGGCTACATTTTTAGTTAGATCATGCATGGTTTAAACCCTTGGATTCAGCAGCTCAAGAAACCCTGAGGTATTATGTCAGCAGATCTTCACTCCCTCGGATCCACTGGGTCCTCTGCACTCATTGTTTTTCCAAATGCTCCATCGTGCAAATCTTTACCTGAAGGCGGGGAGGTCACAATTTCAAAAGCCTCATCCACGGGCAGGATAAGAGGGGTGAGTGGGCTTGTTAATGTGAGTAGTTTGCACTTTAGATTATAACTTGCTGCTGCTTGCTTATGTGAACAGGGCATCTTCATTTTGCTTCAGAACTGCTTTGACAGAAATAAGAGGCTTCAGTTCAGGACTCTGTTGTTTTCCAGGCCCCCGGAGGATTCATACTTGGAGCCTTCCAGGTATCAGACAGCCTCTCCTTAACCTGAGCATGGGGGTTGTGGTCTCCGATGGAGGCACCTCCTCTGAGGTGGAAGAGAGGAGCAAATGGAGGAGGAGGCCAGGTATCCCAATGCAGCCTCCAGGGGAATGACCTGTGGGAGGAGAGGCGCAGGCACAAGGGGCACAGGGCCAACAGGAAGTCAAAGGTGGAAGGGGCTGCAGAAACCGCCACTATCCTGCTGCCAGGGTTTACAGGCAGCAATACAGCTACCTCAATATGCCTGAGATGTAGCTCCGAAGGAGGGTCCACCTTTCAAGGGAGATGTTGCCCTTCATCTGTCAGACAATCGGCCCTGAGATCAGCTTTGACCATGTGAGTGGACACCTCATGCCACTGTTGCTGAAGGTTACAGTAGTCCTCAACTTCTATGCCTCCAGCTCTTTCCAGGGGTCAATGGGGGACCTTAGTGGAGTCTTCAAATCAGCTGCCCAGTGTTGTGTCAAGCTGGTGACAGACACTATATTCAGGCGGGTACTTTCATTCACTACTATGTGGATGAGGCCAGCCAGACACAGCGAGCCAGAGGCTACGCAGCCATTGCTGGCTTCCCCCGTGTCCATAGTGCTATAGACTGCACACATGTGGCCATCAACATGCCAGCAGGTGAGCCCGGTGCCTTCATCAACAGGAAGGGCTTCCACTCCATGAACATGCAGATAGTGTGTGATCACAGGATGCAGATTCTGCAAATCTGTGCCAGGTACCCAGGCAGCTCCCATGACACTTACATCCTCAGATACTCCCAGGTGCTGAGGTTCTTCAGTGCTCCAGCCCGGCTGGATGGATGGCTGCTGGGTGACAAGGACTAACCCCTCAGAAGGAGGCCAATGACACCTCTCCACCACCCAAGAACAGAGGCTGAGCAGTGTTACAATAGGAGCCATGGGTCCACGAGGGCTGTGGTGGAGTGAACCATCGGTCTTCTCAAGATGCGCTTCCGATGCCTGGGCCATTCAGGGGGCGCACTCCCATACTCCCCAGGTCATGTGTCACTGATAGTGGTTGCATGCTGCGCTCTCCACAATCTGGCGCTGGAAAGAAAGGACACAGTAGAGGAAGAAGGTCTTGACACAGCTGCTCAGGCAATAGATAATGAGTCCAGTAGTGAGTCTGAGGATGAATACGGTCAGGGGAATGCTGAGAGCATAGATGCTGACCTGGGCAACCTCCAGGGAGGCAGGGACACCCTGGACAGTTTGATCCAATGCTCCTTCAGCTAGACAACCAAATAAGAACCAACACCACATGCCAGTGCTGCAGGCTCTATACTCGATACCTGACAGGAACATTTGCTTGGTCAACAACATGCACTATGTGCCATTTCAATAAAGTTTAATGAGAACCAAGTCACTCAACATCATGGGTTACCCGGCACCTGCAGAACAAATGAAGCACCTAGAGACTTGTTGTACAAAAAACACATTTAATGAAATGGTGGCTGGCATTCATTCTATAAATTAACATTGACAGGTGTTATCCATCACACCAATAAACAATGAACATAAAAGTGGGGGAAACAAATATCACCCGTGATCAGGCCATGTTGTGA
Organism: Carcharodon carcharias; assembly: GCF_017639515.1. Taxonomy (NCBI): domain Eukaryota; kingdom Metazoa; phylum Chordata; class Chondrichthyes; order Lamniformes; family Lamnidae; genus Carcharodon; species Carcharodon carcharias. The sequence goes on along the minus strand of NC_054469.1, from coordinate 119,095,718 downwards.
TTAAGGTGATTTAAGTTTTCGTTTGCGGGTGCTGCGTCTAGGTGCTCCTCCCTCACTGGCACCAGCATTAGAAACAGCCTGCTCATTCTGCTGTCCTGTTGGCCTTGATGACATTACCAGGTCCTCTGGCCCGTGGAGCCTGTGCTGGCCCCGCCTGGAAGGGAGAAGCCAATGCCATGGCTGGTATCTCCCCAGTCTCCGCAGCCTCGTCAGGTGCCACGGTCATAGGCTGGGAGGCGCAGGAGCTGCTGCCATCATACAGAGTGCCCTGAGAGGAGCCCGCAGAGATGGCAGGCAGATCGTGCACCAATGTGAGGTCGCTTTGGACCTCCCTGCTCACCATTGATGGACGGACACCTAGCTGGGATACTGGATGTCCAATCCATCTCCCACACTGAAACTGATCACGTGAGGTCAATGCCGCTGTGAGGGCTTCAAGTTCGAAATGCATCCTCAGGAAACCCTGATTCAGCTCCTGGAGAAGCCTCTCCATGAGAGTCACCACTCTCTCTCCATGGACGAGGCATTGTGCTCGGCCATGAGGCTCAACTCCGCAAGGACTCCTCCACAATGGAGACCATCGCACGCATTCCCTCATGTATCTCCGCCAAACCCTTCCGCATACCCTTCTGGATGTCCAGCATCTGCTGCCTCAGGGATGATTCCAGAGGCCCATCATCAACCACTGACTGAGCATGTTCCTGGTCCCTAGCCATCCTCCGACTGCCGGCGCTGGTGCCTGCTTGGCAGAGAGAGTCTCACGCAGATGCATCGTGATGGGTGTTATCTTCAGGAGTCAGGGATGGGCCTTCAGGCTCCTCACCCCGAAGGTGCTGCTGAGCCTGAAAGGAAGAACAAGGACATGTCATTAGCTGAAGTCAATACACCATTTCTGTGCATGTCTGGCACCCAGATGAGACAGAGATATGCATCAAGGTGCCCTCGTCTTTCCATTATCGGTGGGGATTCCATGTTCGAGGTTCACATCAGTATAGAGTCTACAGTGGAATGGTTGCAATTACAGACATTCTGACCTCAGTGCACTGCACTCTTACCCACCTGTGGCACCCCAACCTCACCACGGCCAATTCATCTAGGCGCATGATGCCTCTCCAGCTCCAGGGCCTCCTGCTCATACCTAGTGAGGATGAGTAGGTGGGGCGGTCCCTCACCAGTCTGCGACCTCTCTGCATTGTTATGGGATGTTTTCTCCTGAAAGGACAGAGGAGCATTGGTTCTTCTACTCTATACCTGCATTGCTATTGCAGCTTGGCCAATCCCATCTTGCAGGGCTCAGCCAATTCGTGACTCTGGAGCCACAAGAAACTCAGTGCAAGCAGCCTGGGCTCACCCACTTGCCCAGTTGCTGCCTCAGTGACATTTGCCACTCTCACTCTAAAATCTCTGATGTCCAAGGACGGGATGGGCAGCTCCTAACTGCTACACTAATTGATCCATGCCAACACAGTACTCACCCTTCCCGATCGCAGGAGATCATTGGAGCACTTATGGCACTGCACCCATGTGCGCCTCACCATGGGAGCTGACCCTGGATGCCACCTCCATCTGGGTCTTTTTGGGGGGCTGTGGGGGGCCTCCTCCTCCTGTCCCTGAGGACAAGGATTTCTCTCCATGCTGCCACTTCCTCCAGAAGGGCAGCGAGGCACTCAGAAACGCGGGGCCGAATGCCCCGCCGACCCACCCTCCTGCCTGCTGTGTGCACCCCACAACGCTGTCCATCACAAGGTCAATGTCCTTCACTGGCAGCCTTCCAAGGGCCGCTGCCACCGCTTTTGAATCAGCCGCTGGGTCACCATTGGACCCGATGGACATTGAGCACTCACCCCCGCCTGTCCCTTCTTGCTCATTCCACAGCCGCGTCTTACGCTGGGCAGGCCTTAATTGGCCCGCCCATGTAAAATCGCAGTGCGGAGCCAATCACGGGCGGGGTCGGATTCCTGCCGCAGGCAAGCTCGCCTGATGAGGGAAAAATTCTGGCCTAAGAGTTAAAGGCTAAGGGAGTAAGACTGACACAAAACCTGGAGTAGAGTCCCATTAGGCATTGGTGTTTCCATCAAGTAATCAGCTTAGGGCAACTCCTGCAACTGAGTAGGCCCCAGATGTTCAGGCTTTTGTTTTTCCTCTGGATGTTATTCTGAGTTCGAGAGGGGAGTGGGGTTTCAGATGATAAACAAGTCGACATCTCCTAAAACCATGTCTAGGCTACGCAGTAAATAAAGTAAGGAAATATTTTTTGGCTTGGAAGCTGAAAGGTCAGGAATATGTGACCTGGCATAGACAATGACCCAAATTCCACAGCAAGTCTGTGCAAGAGGTTACTGCCCATGAGTGACGCAAGCATGATTTCAACATTGGCGCTCTACAGGAAACCAGATTAGCCAACACAGGCTCTATACTTGAAGCTAACTGTGCTATTGGCATTGCTAGCAACAGAGTGCAGGTGTAACCTCTAAAATTTCACAGCCCCAAACACAATGGTCCACCATGCATCCACATCTCTAGTACAAGAAATAATGCTAAATCGCAGCAGTTCACATTGATGCTCAAGAAATTGCTATAAACTAAAGTCTTACTAGGAAATGTTGCCTTTTCAAATGTTGCATTTCCAAATGCTGCTGTTAATCTTTTCTGGTGGAGTAATTTGACTTCCACAGCTTTAAGGGAAGTTGCAGCCCTTTAAATGCTTCTGACACAAGATTCCTGGTAATTGACCCTGACATGCTTCAAGTGCATTATGCAATATGTACTAAAAATGCTCTGATATTGTACCAATTAGTTGACCTTACTTTATAGTGGAAGGTCAGCTTTCAGCAGCACTGCAATGCCTTTGAGCCCATCATTTATTCTGTTCCCCTTTGTACATTCTGTAATTAAGTATGCAATTCCTGCTTCTTGAAATATGTTTTATGCCTCCATGGAATTCTGTTTGCCATTTTACCTTCCTTACTGCCAGCAGAAACTTAACCAGACTCATTAACAAAGGTCAAGTGCCTCATTTCTGGTTTGAAACTGCTAGATTCACATGATTCTATCAAAGCTTTCTACTGGCAGTATATCATCCATTCAACTGCTGATATTTTTCATATGCAGAATCATTTAACTAAATCATACATGACTTGATAACTGATTGTTTTCAAAGTGACTGCATGACAACATGATTCAGTCACACGTTAAGGCAAGTTTGAAACATTTGTTGAAAGCAAAATACTGCAGATGCTGGAAATTGAAATAAAAACCAAAAGTGCTGGAAAAACTCAGAAGGTCTGGCAGCATCTGTGAGAGATAAACAGGTAATGTTTTGAGTTTGTATGGCTCTTTTTCAGAGGGGAAACATTTGTTTTTTAATTTCCCTTCAAAGAAACTATAATGTTCCTCTGGTCATGGTATGTAGCAGCATTGCAAGTTGTTGTAAGCATTTTGACGTGGATTTTCTGCTGGTGTACTCTTTGGGAACTGTAGAGTAAAGGGTTAAGCCTAATAACAGCTACTGAGCAAGTGTGTAAGGAGCTATGTCACAGTGATGTCACTCACTGAGAGAAGAGAAGCATGTTAGAGAATAGCTCCAGCTATATCTTGGTCTTACTTAAGCTTTGTAAACAGTTAGTATGTAAAAAAAATGTTTTCAACAAAAGACCATTGCCTTCAGCAAGGTCTTTTCTAGAGTAAGAAGCCAACAAATTGCAAGATAAAATCACGATAACAGACAGTGGCATCAGTGACTGCACCCACAGAGAAACAGTAGAAAATAGCAGGAAAAGCCTCAAGTGAAACCCAGCAGCAGTGCAGCTCAGTGGGTGAAAGACTTTGAGGAAAACCCAGCAACCACATCGGAGACGACCAAATAACGAGGGCAGTCCAGCAACTGGCAAAGCAAACAGCGTGGGAAAAAAACATCCTCGATTCAGGGTGAGAAACGGCTATTACTTTGCCCCTTCCAGAGCCATTCAAAATATAGAGGGCCTCAGACAGGCTGAGCAATGACAAAATTGGTGAAGATGATTTTTTTACCTGGTTCCGCAATGGCTCAGATCTGCAAGTAAAGGGAACAAAGATCAAGTTAACGCTTTGTTATACGCTGTTGAGAGAAAAGCAGACGATGTGCTGGTCAGACAGGGGTGAATGAAAAGACAGCCTCCTAAGAGGACGTCATCGGAGCCTTTGACTCAGACTTCAGCCTTCGTAAAAACATTGTCATTGAGACGGTGAAGTTTAATTGGCGCAGTCAAAGACAGAGTGAGAGGATTGATTCATTCATCGAAGAATTATACTACCTAGCCAGAAATTGTGAGTATGGAATACTAAAAGACGACCTGGTCAGAGATAGGATAGGCATTGGCTTTTTACATGAGAATCTCTCTGACTTGAACTCTCCCTGAGATTGTAAAAATTTAAGCAAAACTGAACAACTGGCCAGAGAGGCCGAAGAGTGGAAGCAGAATAAAGCTTTTGTCAGAGATGCGAGGGAAGTTTCCCAAGAACAGTCCAATGAAGTTGTTCAATTTGTGGGTTTTAAAACCAAAAGTAAAGCAAGGAAACAACCAGGAAACACCCTGAAAAGATGCCAACCATCATTTTCCATTGCCCCTGCTGTGGCAGGAAGTTGATCCACAGGTGGGAAGAATGTTTGGCCCAATTGCACAGTGCCAGGACTCTGGCAAGTTTGACCTTTCTACCATTCCAGAAAATCTGTGCTTACAAGACAGAAGGAGAAACCTGCTAAAAAATATTGAAGACTTCAACAAGTAGGAAATTATCTTAGGAGAAATAAAGGGAAATAAAAGCCAGCATTGGAGCACTGACATTGATGTAGATGGGCATCTGACCAAACTCAAACTAGACACAGGAGCTGGTGTTTCACCGTTACCTGATAGAGTTTCATGGCTGAATAAAGTGACACTGCAACCATCCTCTATTTAACTAGAAGGACCACAGGAGGGTATTGCAGGTAAATAAAAGCAAAATGCTGCAGATGCTGGAAATCTGAAATAAAAACAGAAAATGCTGGAAAAACTCAGTAGGTTTGACAGCATCTGTGGAGAGAGAAACAAAGTTAACGTTTCAAATTCACATAACTCTTTTTCAGGTCAGGATATTACAGATCTTTCACTTCTCTTTAGGGACAGCCTAGACGAAACGGGAACAGATGCACCAAGAATGACGGTAATCAGCCGCAACTTGATATTCTAGACTTTAATTGACTCTTTCAGGAAAGAGTGCAAGAGAATGAAGATGCTGCAGAGGCAGATGATCTGTTGGAAGAAGTAGTCCTGGACCTTACTACATGATCATGAAGTGTTTGTTGTATCTTTTGAGGAGAATTAACCCTTTGTTGAAGAAGGTAATAAAGAGGTGAATTTGTCTGCTTATTCTACTGAGCCCACAGATGGCATGTAACAATAATTGCAGGCAACCAGCAAAAACTACCCAGGGAGAATGAGATGCTAAACTCCAAACTGGATCAAACCAATTGTGAAAGCGCAGAGGTTTTTACTCCATACAAATGTAAGCCAGAGCCCGCACTTGGATCTAATCAGCAAGCTACGGAAGCACTAGCGCTTTCTTTCACTAAAGGAGCAGAGGCCCAAACTACGGGGCTGGACTTTCCGCTCCCATCAGTGGTGAGCAGGAGGGGAAAATATCACAGGAGCCCAAAAGTCAGGTTTATGTTGGTGTGGAAACAAGTTGTGATTGTTCACTCCAGACTTCAATGGCGGCACGTGTTTCCCATTGCGCCATATCAGGAACGGCATTTGAATACATTTGAATATCATGAATGCTCATTATGAAGCAACTCACTGAATCATGCCCCCACACTGGATCGAAAGGCCACACCAGTGTCTAATTAGACCAGCATCATTCCCAATGGTGTAATAAGGGACATGTGCCTGGCAAACTGCACTTCATTCGTGACTTCAAGGTATGTTCACCTACCTTATATTGCGCATCCTTCGCTGGTCCTCCAACTCATGATGTTGCCTGCGCAGCTTGGTGCAAACGATTTCAGGATGGTTTCAGAGCTCAGATTCTATATATCAGACTAGTGGTAAGCCGGGGGTGCGGGATGGGGTTGGTGAAATGAGCTGGAGAGCAAAGGCTTGACTGGGGGTGGGGCGAAGACAGGACAGAGGGAAGGGGTTGGAGAGCAAAAGGTAAACTGAGGAGGGGGAATATTGAGGGAAGGGTGCACTCAGGTACATGATTGGGTGGGGGATGGTGGGAACTTCCTCGAGGCCAAAATGAGAAGAGTGCCAAGGGCTGAAGCCCAAAAGCGAGTCGGGGCCAGAATGGGTAGAGAGTTGAGTAAAAAAATCACATCAGTTTAGATTACAGAGCTTGCAAAGGCTGTCTTTGTCCTAGTCCAGGGAGGGGGAGGGCATGTCAGTCCATTTTCAGTAATGCACAGCAAGGTGTGCATCACATGGTCAGCACCTCATGCATGTTGGTCTGTGGGGGTGTTTGGGAATAATACTGGGCTGCTGATGGCACAGTCACAGTCAGGGGATGCATCTGTAGCCTATAGATTGGGTACAGGTAGTGTTGGGGGGGCACTGAATGGTCTCACGGTGGGGGGGGTGCCTCTAAATGTCACTGCATAATAGGTCTCAAGATGGGAAGGGGTAAGGTCCACAAGGGGCACATGCACATCCACCTCAAGCGATTCAGGGGGTAAGACAGGGATGTCCACCACAATTTCAATGGGATCAAGGGTTACGGGGGAGGACTGAGAGTTACAGGGGGGAAGAAAGCCTGTACATTATTCTCCTCCAGGACAACAAAAGGGATCTCCACAGTCACACAGGGAGGGTCAAAGCTGGTTTGATAGTAAAACCTCAGCACCACCTTCTTGCAACCTGAACTTATGGCGCAGTAGAAAATGAAACTATGAAAACAGCCTGGTGGGGAGGTCTTTTGGGGCTTCTGGGAGGAATGGATCATAGCCCTGGTGGGCCACCCAACTGATATCTGTATTCCCAAATCAGGAGGAATGCACAGCTGAGACATGTTAAGAACATTTCAATAACAACAGAGTCAATTAGGAGCCTTAATTCGTAAAGTGCATTCATGTGAGATTAATTCTGATTATTACATTAATTGATCTTCTTTCAATGACCCTTTGTCCCAAGCATAGAAATGATCATTGGTGAAGATTTTCAGCAAGGGCAACAATGGAATCTGAGCGTGAAGCAAGAAGATTACGATAACGGATGGTCAAAACTGATGCCAGCTGAAGTCGTCTTTGCAGTACTTGGTTATGGATAATTTTTTTTGGACAAAATGGGACAATAAAAATTATAAGTAATCTTTAAAAAAAAAAGATGCCTGGCCGCAATAAAACAGGAGGAAAGGGCGTGTGAAGGCCAAGACTCGCTCCTCCAAAGTCGGTCTCCAGTTCCCTGTTGGCCGTGCCCACCAGCTGCTGTGCAAGGTTCGCTATACCGAGTGTGTCGGGGTCAGAGACCCGTCTACCTGGCCGCTGTCCTCGAGTACTTGATGGCCGAGATCCTCGAGCTGGCCGGCAATGTGGTCTGGGACAACAAGAGGACCCACATCATCCCCTGCCACCCGCAGCTCGCCATCCGCAATGACCAGGAGCTCAACAAGCTGCTGGGGGGAGGGTCACCATAGTCCAGGGTGGGGTCCAGGCTGTGTTGCTGCCAAAGAAATCCAGCCGCTCCAGCAAGGTTTATGCCTGAAGAGGAGGGGGTGAGAAAAAGATCAATAAATCCAAAAGCAATTGGGCTACTGGACAAATTGCAAAAGGCCATTGGAAACTGCACCTCCAAAAGTTACTGCTGGCAGGTTCAGAGACGTGAAACCCCAGCCTCACCTAAAATAATCTATTCCCTCACTGAATGTTTGCCCTCGTGTGTATTCCAAAGATTGTAGTTGTGGAGTGCAGTATCTGGGATAAAAGCAGCACATCCAAGTGCCTGTCCAAGGTGACCTCCTGCCATTAGGCCTTGGAATGTGGGGTGGTGGGGGGTGGGGATGGAGGTGCATATTGGACTCCTGAATCTGACATTGCACTGCACAGGAATTTCATGGTGATGAGGTGCCTAGACTGAAACTAATCCTTTGAAACCACAGTCACTCACTAATCACCAAGAGGAAGAGGATCTTTGGAGGCTGATGCTCACTCATGTTTTTCTTCAATGGTTCAGCAGAGAAGAGAATGGGAGGAAGATGAATGGTGCATTTAATGTAGCCTTCATCATCGCATGCAGGCAGGAGGAAAGGCAGAGAAGAGCGTGATGTCGACACCAGGCTCAGCAAAGGGAGGTGCATCACTCTGAGCAAGAAGTTGCAGGACCCCCCTCGGATCCAGAGGATGAAGCTCACAGGTCCTCTGAGTGTAGGTGGCTCGCAAGACTGAGAGTATACAGAAGATACATGTCATTCCTCCAGGTGAGCAAAAATCAGTGTCGTCGATGCCTCCGCATGTCCAGGGATCTGGTAGGTCACATCTGCCACATTCTGCAGGAGTAGATGCCGTGGAGACTGGAAGGCCATCCATTGCCAGTGACTCTCAAAGTCACTTAACTTTTACATGAATGGCTTCTTCCACGGCTGTACTGGGGATCTCTGTGGCATCTCTCAATCTTTCACCCACAAGTGCATATAGGAGGTGATGGATGCCCTCCTTGCCAAGGCACATGCTGACTTCTTGAGGAGAAGAGGCACCTGGAATGAGATTGAAGAGCCCTAGCCTGCACTTGCTTAGCCAGTGCTGGATGCCACCAATGTCTACAATGATGGGGTGCAACTCCTGCAGCAGCACTGGCACTATATCCTGAACCAAGGTCTCCATGGCGGCCCCCATCCTACCAATGTTGATCGTGTTCCGCTGGAATACTGGTGCAATGACCTTAGGCAGAACATCGACAGATTCCTCCATCATACATTGCAATCTGCGGAATGCATCTGACAACCTTGCCTGATGTTCCCTTTACTGTCGCTACAGCTCCAACATGTGATTTAGGAACAAGTCCACAGGCTTGTCATCTGACTAGGACTCAGCAGAATCCTTACCTCCAGCGGTCCTTGAAGTGTTGGTGACACTTGGATTGGCCAGCCTCTGCCTGCTGTGGACCAGAACCTGAGCTGTGCTGACTAGATTGTGATGACGAGCCTGGTCTAGATCTAGGTCCCACCAAGCTGTGTGTCTCTGCGCTGGTGAAGGGTGTGGGTGAGCACTGTGATGGAACTTCAGGGAGGGAGCCTTCAGGATCTTCCAGCCACGTATTGTCTGGATCCTCATCTGAGGTGTTCTCAGGGCGGGAGGAGAGGGGCTGGCTCCCGGTGTCCCTAGGGCATTTGGCTGTGCTACCTATTAATGAGAGTAGAGATAATTAGTGCATGGCAGCAGACTTCAAAACATAACAATGTACTCACGATGTCACTTTCTGAAAGATCAGCTGGTGAAGGGTCCTTCATTGGGTCTGTGCCGCCGACCTCACTGTTGCTGCAAACACAGTCCCGGTGCTCTCTGGCCAGCTCAACAGCACACTGCTCATAGGAAGTGAGGGCCTTGAGCTCAGGCATCTCACCTCCCGTCTGGGGCGTCTCCCTCTTATTGTGGGCGAGCCTGTACTGCATAAAGTCAGATGGCGAAAGTGTGATCAGGACGCATGCCAAGGTGGGTGATAAGGATGCATGGCTCATGTGGATGTTGAGTGGAGCCCTGCATGGGATGAGTACATGAGCTGCACAGGATGTGAGCCCAGATGGAGATATCAATGCGTGTGTGAGAAAGAGTGAGTGGTGATGTCCCTTGAGCTGGCAGATCCCTGTGGAGACTCATCCTGCGACTGTCTGATGGGCTTGTGAAAGCGAAAATATGAATTAAGAATGATGAGGGAGTTGACTTACCCTGGCAGAATGGATGAGGTCATTCGTCCTTTTCCTGCACTGGATGGCTGATCTCCTTATTGGCTGAGTTGGTTCTCACCGCCCTGGCCACCACCTCCCAAGCCGTAGTTAAGAGGATCCGCGATACGATGTGTTTCCTGTTGACGCATATTTAATGAGGTGAGAAGCATACACTCAGACACAAAAAACACCATTGCGGCCAGTGGGAAAAACACCGCCTTTCCACCTGCCACTTACGGAATGGAAATTCCCTCCTACAGAGCTTCTACAGCTGAGGAGTACCTTTGCAAAACTTAAAGTCGAACATAGAGCCTGAAGATATTAAAATTAAGAGTTTAAGTCTCTCTATCTAAAAAGAGAAGGCTGAACTAAAACCCCAGCTATTAGCAGTCACAGAGCACTACCAAGCCATTGAGAGGGACTTACATGTTATAAATGGTTCAACAAAAGAAAATGAACATTATTGCAGTAAAGGAATGTGTAAGTGCTGTACCACATCTAAGGAAATGTCCACAGCATCAGATGAAAGAGTTGGCTACAGAGCAACTATCTGAAGAAGTACTGAAACTATTTTTGCTGAGACTCTGGTAATACAAACCCCCAGTGCTGAACTTTTAAACAAGTCTGTAGACCAGAGCACCACATGGGAACTTCCTATAGATCTTGGTCCTAAAGTTTATTCCATTGCTAATGATGCAATCCAACTTTTTGTAGCTGACCCCAAAATCTTATTGTCCACAGTGAAGCAGCCTCAAATTGAATCAAACGTGGAAACGATACCACTACCTACAGAAAGAGAAATTCCTACCCTAAGAATAGTAGGGAAGTCCTCCTTTCCTCATCTTCATCAGTGTCTTCAGGATGTTCTTCATTCTTTTCGTCTACTAGATTCTTTCCTCACATTGGTATTGAATACTTCTCTTGTCGTCACAGCAGTGGTGAATGATACAGCTGCAAAGTTCTTCATAGGAGCGGCAAGTGCTTCATTTTGTCAAGCTGGCGCTTTCACCTTTCCCCAGTGTGCAATGCAGGTGATGATGAGTGGGAGAATTTCCTTTCATTGCCTTCCTTTTCAAGGGATTGTGATCCTTCAAACCCTGGAGGATTCTCTGCCGAATCCTGCTTTTACATTCAGGTCACCATAAGAGTAACAGTCCAGGAGCCACTTATTGTGAGAAGCTGCCATCACACTCCAACAATTTGGCTGCCTTCCAAAGAGTCGATTAAGGAACACGTACATCTTACACATCCCCCAAGAGAGCCAAGAACACTGCTAGGGATTGACACATTTGGAGAAAGTGACTTAGGGCGGTGTGGGAGGCAAGAGTAGGAGTTGGATGAAACCGTAGATAGTGCATGAGATTAACAGTTTTTCCAGAAGAGTGTAATTTGGAGAGTGAAGGGTTAACTCTGATTATGGCTACTGAGCATGTACGTAAGGAGTTATATCACAGTGATTTCACTCACTGAGAGAAGATGGCTAAGAAGCATCTTCGAGAGTAACTCTAGCTATGTCTTGACCTTACTTAACATTTTGTATATAGTTAATATGTGAACAAATATGTTTTCAAGACCATTGCTACTAGCAAGATCACTTTCAGAGTAAGAAGCTAACTAATTCAGAGAGGAACCATGATAACAGAGGAGCCATCCCCCCTCTCTCCCCACTCCCTCCAACCAACTGTAGAATTTCCCAAGGAATGTAATGCAAATAGAAGCATACAATGCAAAGGCCCACATCTGGATTGGGACACTGCTAACACTGTACAAAGTCAGATAAATGTCAGCTGATATATCATACAGCACAGAAGGTGACCATTGATCTACTACACTTTGTTGGCTCTCTGAAAGAGCTATCCAATATGTCCTGCTCCCCCGTTCTTTCTCCATAGCCTTGCAAAGTTTTGTTTTATAAGTTACTACTGAATCTGCTTCCATCCCCTTTCAGCAAGTGCATTTCCAGGCCAGGAGTTTGCCATTGCAGTATACAAATGCTATTATAAAAGTTGGATCTTCTGCAGTTGAGGGAGCTTGCTCTTAGTTTTGTGCCAACAGTTGCTGGGCTAGAAGTTCTGAGAATCAGCAGGCCATCCAATAGCAGGTAAAGGAAATGTAAAGTGAAAAGCTCCATGACAATGAGAGCATGGGCTCAATTAGATCATTTGGGAGATAAGGTTTTCTTTCAGCACAGTGAAGATGCAAGGATAAGGAAGAACATATAGATGTGTTTGGAATTCAGGGGAGCAAGAAAGTTGACATGTTGTGGAAAAATTGGCATATTCAGAAGCCAGGTAAGAATGTACTGAAGAATAGGAGGCCAGAGCTGAGATGGAGACCATTTTGTTGGATCTAGTCTCGAAGTGTGATAGAGATGTTGACATTGGTGGAGTCGCTAATTGTTAAGGTGAAAAGAATCATTTGGTATGATGTGAACAATGTGCCAGCAGTAATTTATAAATTTGGACAATTTAGAGATTGTGTTGAGCAATGACAATGCTAGAAATAATGCCATTCTTTGGTCTTCCGGCAGAAAATTTTAATTGTATTTTAACTGAGGGGAATAATACATCCTACATGCAAAGAAGCTACAACCCAATCACTGAAATGCTCCCTACCACCAAAAACGAAAGAGACCTGATGATGGTGTTGGTTACCCAAAATGCTTCCCATCACTGAAACTGTTCTATTGCGAGCAGCATGACCACATGGGCACAGATGCAACTTGTGCCACCTATGGAGGCACCTGCATTGTCGGAAAAAAGTGGAACGATGCAGGCTTGAATCTTGTGCTGCTGTCGGCAGCAAGAAAGGTGGGCAGGCAGACTTGATTGCACAGGAGATGAAATATCAACTTCCCAACGGTAGGATGAAAGTAAGGAATTAAGGTTGTGGTGGATTGAAGGTGGATAAAAGTGACTGAGGGAGGAACAGTAATTGAGGTTAGCCAGGCAGGGAAAATGAACAGCTGGTAGCAGCAGTTGAGGTTATCAGGGGCATTCGAGGGAAAGGGAAAAGATCCAAAGGTAACAGCAATAGCTGTAGGCTCGAGGTGTTCACTCTCACAACTGGACTGATGCTGTTAGATTGCATGGAAATATGGCACCTGGACCTTTGACCCTGTGAAGCAATGGCTGGGCCATCGACTTCCTGCCCGCTTCTGCTGCACGATTGTTTAGGCACCTCATCCATGAATTCGCTGGCTGCCTCGTGATTGTGTGTGACTAGCTGTCCCGCGTACAAGCGCTAGTCCTGTGCACTTCCAATCCCGCCATCAGAACACTCAATGATACATCAAGATTCCAACCTCAATCTTGGCAGCTACCAGACAAGTTTGAGATTCAATGTTCCTCAGAGCTTATTCACATCAGTACTTGAGAGTTATTCTCAATTCTGGGAAGGCGCTGAACAATTTGGAAGGATTAGCAAGAGAATTGTGACATTCAGTTTCAGGTTTAGTGATTAGAACATAGGGGCCTAAGGCTTAGGAGCAGGAGCAAGCCATTCAACCCTTTGAGCCTGCTCCATCATTCAATAAAACCATGGCTGATCTGGTTGTGGTCTCAATTCCATCTGCCCCCATAACCCTTGACTCCCTTGTCTATGAAAAATCTGTCCAACTCTGCCTTGAATAAATTCAATGACACTACACCCACTGTTTTCTGGGGAAGAGAATATCACATACTAATGACCCTTTGAGAGGAAAAAAATCTCCCCATTTCTGTCTTAAACAATAGCCCTCTAATCTCAAAACTGTGTTCCCAAAAGAAGAAACATTCTCCCGGCATCTACCCTATCAAATCCCCTAAGGAGCTTATATGTTTCAATTAGATTACATCCCGTTTTTTAAAACTCCAATAGGTATAGGCCCAACCTTAAGACCATAAGACCACAAGACGTAGGGGCAGAAGTAGGCCTTTTGGCCCATCGAGTCTGCTCTGCCATTCCATGAGATCATGGCTGATCTGATAATCCTAACTCTACTTTCCTGCCTTTTCCCCATAACCCTTGATTCCCTTATTGATTAAACATCTGCCTATCTCCACCTTTAATATACTTAAGGGCCCAGCTATTCAATATTTCTTCATAAGATAAGCCCCTCATTCAGGAATGAGTCAATTGAAGTTGAATTATGTCCATATTCAAGATTAGATTGAATAGGTAGTTGAAAGAAAGGGGATAACAGGATATGGAGAAAAGGGTGCTGTGATTAGGGGTAATTGCTTGTGGAAGGTAAATGCCAAAATGGTTGGGCTGAATATTTTGTCTGTGTTGGACTTTCATGGGTGACTGATGTTTATTTTAATGTGTCTGCCACCTGAGCTGAAATCAGCTAATTCGGTAACAAACTGGAGATTGACCCAGGACCTTTATAATGCACCAAATAGATTTACCCACTGAAACTGGGATGTTCACTGGCAAGCCCTTTTTAGTGTCAGCTTGGCTCACAAAGGTTGTGGTTGTTTATCCAGTTCAACTCAGGACAGAGCACATTATCTAAGCTTACAATCAGCGCCGTTACTGAGAGAGTGCTGAAGTCCTGTAGGTGACATCTTTCTGCTCAGGTAAACAAGAAAAAATCCAAGACAGTATTGAAAGAAGAGCGGAGAATTCTCCTCTTGTCTTGGTCAACACTCATTCCTCATCTAACACTAACAAAAGCAGCTTATCCAGTCATTTACTGTTTGTGGCACCTTGTGTCAAAGTTGGCAACTGTATTTGTCTGTGTAACAAGAGTAACTGCATTTCAAGCAAAAACATAATGTATTGAAATGCTTTGGGATGTCTTAAGGATGTGACAAGGTGCTTTATTCATAAATGTAAATTCTATCTTTCCTTTGTTCTTATCAACCTTACTGGAATTCATGATGGAAAAGGGCCAGTATTTGAAAAAGCAGGTCTTTACCAAATTCAATACCCACTGCAGCATGACAAGAGCATTAACAGGAGCATGCCAACATCAATATAAAGGAAAATTGGAGCAACTAAATTGAACTTTGTCTACATTGAGCTCACTATTGAAAGAACAATAGCAAATTTCAAGAATCTTTAAACACAGTTGTCCATGCTTATAATTGTACCTATGCTGAAGTAACAGGCTTCTCTGCATTTTAAATGGCCATTGATCTTCTTCTTGATCTAAATCTTAATGAAGGTCAGCAGCTTGCACAGAATGCGTGGGTAAGTGCCAGTGAAGAATGAGCAGAACATATAAGATTGTTACAAATACAATCACAAGTTGGCGGTATGTGTGAAAAAAAGGTCTATGATCTTACTAGCAAGGAAAAGGTGAATTTGGAAATTTACTGCATAGTCAGAATTTACACAAGGCATACAATGAAGGACAAAAGCCTTCAATCATAACTTCAACTTAAACTGAACCAGTAGAAATAATCCTTTTTGATTCACTCTATCAAAACTATTCATAATTTTAAAAACTTAAATTAAATCTCTTCTGAGCAGTCTCTGCTTCAGTGAAAATAATCCGAGTATCTCAAGTCTCTCCTCATAACAGTAGTTTCCCATCATCTGCATCATCCTGATGAATTTACACTCTATGCCCTCAATAGCTTTAATCTTCTTCCCATAATGGGGTACCAAAGGCTACACAGCATACTCCAACTGTATCCAATGCTATGTGTAAATTTGTCACTGCTACTTTACTCTTGTTCCATGGGCCTATTTATAAAATTCAAAACACTGTTTTCCTTTTAATTGTGACAGCATACCTGCACTTGTACTTTGGGCAAATTATGTAGAAGGAAGGAAGAATTAGAGGGTGAGAAGTTCATTCATGGAGTGTCAGTTCAAGTCACTACATAGACTTATGTTGGTTCACTATGTCAGGCAACGCTGTGGGCCAGTGCTCGTGTGGCACTATTAGAACAGTGAGTTCCCATAAACAGCAATGTAATAATGACTAGATAATCTATTTTAGTGGTGTTGCTTGATGGATAACTGCTGGATTTGAAATCTTAGGTTTCTCTGTTCATCCATATCATACTGCATTTGCTATTGAGTGTATACTCCCATTCTTTGTCTTTCAATTCTGAAAAATGTATTACCTAATTGTTATCCACATTACATTGCTTCTTACATACATCTGCCCATTTAGCTAACCTTTTTACTCCATGAATTATTTTACAATTCTACTTACTCATTGCTAAACTTCAGCTTTTCTGTTGTCAGCAAGTTTCAAATTGAGTTTCCTATCCTTAAATCCAAATCATCTTTATACCGAGGAGAAAAGTGAACACAAAAATGACACTCCAGGTAAACGACTTTCAGCTTTTTTTCCAAATCAAGTAACAGTAATTCACTTTAATTTTGTTTTTTTCTCTATCAATACCAATTTTCTATTGATCCATAGTCAGGCATGACTACATACACTCTAGTAAAACTGGAGTCAATGGGAATCAGGGGAAAACTCTCCACTGGTTGGAGCCATACTAACACAAAGAAATATGGTTGTGGTTACTGGAGGTCAGTCATCTCAGCTCCAAGACCTTACTGCAGGAGTTCCTCAGGGTAGTGTTCTCTTCCCAACCATCTTCAGCTGCTTCATCAATGACCTTCCTTCCATCAAAAGATCAGAAGTGGGGATGTTCGCTGATGATTGCACATGTTCAGCGCCATTCACAACTCCTCAGATATTGAAACAGTCCATGTCCAAATTGAGCAAGATCTGAACAATATCCAGACTTCGGCTAACAAGTGACAAATAACATTCGCACAACGCAAGTGTCAGGCAATGATCATCTCCAACAAGAGAGAACCCAATCATCGCCCCTTTATGTTCATTGGCATTACCATTACTGAATCCTCCACTATCAACATCCTGAGGGTTATCATTGACCAGACACTGAACTGGACTAGCCATATAAATACTGTGGCTACAAGAGCAGGTCAGAAGCTAGGAATCGTGTGACGAATAACTCACCTCCTGACTCCCCAAAGCCTCTCTACCATCTACAAGGCAGAAGTCAGGAATATGATGGAATACTCCCCACTTACCTGGATGAGTGTAGCTCCCACAACATGCAAGAAGCTTGACACCGTCCAGGACAAAGCAGTACACTTGATTGGCACCACATCCACAAACATTCACTCCATCACCGAAACAGCAATGTGTACCATTTACAAGATGCACTGTGAGGATTCACCAAGGCTCCTTTGACTGCAAATTCCAAACCCACAACAACTACCATCTAGAAGGACAAGGGCAGCAGATAGATGGGAACACCACCACCTGGAAGTTCCCCTCCAAGTCTTTCACCATGCTGACTTGGAAATATATCACTGTTCTTTCACTGTCGCTGGGTTAAAATCCTGGAATTCCCTTTCTAACAACAGTGTTGGTGTACCCACACGAGATGGACTGCAGCAGTTCAAGAAGGCAGCTCCTCTCCACCTTCTCAAGGGCAACTAGGGATGGGCAATAAATGCTGGCCCAGTCAGCGAAGCCCACATCCCATGAATGAATAAAAGAAAAGTAGATGGTTTCTTTTGTAGCCTTAATCCAGAGACCCGAATACTTTAATATAAAAACAAAAAAACTGCGGATGCTGGAAATCCAAAACAAAAACAAAAACAGAATTACCTGGAAAAACTCAGCAGGTCTGGCAGCATCGGTGGAGAAGAAATCTTCTCCGCCGATGCTGCCAGACCTGCTGAGTTTTTCCAGGTAATTCTGTTTTTGATTTTGACCCGAATACTTTGTTGCTTCTGGACGCCAGGGCTTGGGATATCACAAAGCAACTACAAAATGTTCCGAAATGGGAGATCATCATTCATGTGGGAACCAATGACAGATAGGAGAATGTTCAAGCTACTTTACAATGGTTCAATGGAATTAAGTTCTAAATTAAGGAGTTGGTCTTCCAGTGTTTTAATCTCTGGAATATTCTGAATGATGTGCTTGACCAGACATGGAAAGATTATGATTGTCACTGAATAGCTGGAAGAATAGTGAAGTGAGAGTTTCAGGTTCCTAGGACCACTTTTGGAGCCAGGAAAGATTGTAGAGGAAAGATGGCCTTCATCTAAACTGGAGAGGCACTTGTGTCCTTGCATTAAACGCATATTTAGTAGTGAAAGAGAAAAAGCAAAGACCTGCATTTATGTGGTGCTTTTCATGACCACCGGACATCTCAAAGCACTGCACAGGCAATGAAGTTCTTTTGAAGTGTTGTCACTGTTGTAATGTAGGATAGTGGCAGCCATATTTTGCACAGCAAACTCAACATCAATGTAGTAATGAACACATAATCTGCTCCTGTGATGTTGATTGAGGGATAAATACTGGCTAGGAAACCAGGGATAACCTTCCAGCTCTTCTTCAAAATAGTATCTTGGGAACTGTTATTTCAACCGTGCAGGCAGATGTGGCCTCTGTTTAACTTCTCATCTGAAGGCTGGGAGTGAAACAAGATTTAAATTAGTTAGTGAGTGGGAGGAGAAAATCCAGACAACAGGGGCGATTTTGACTTTCTGCAATAGTGAGCAATAAGACACAGCACATCAACTGCCCTTTTTCCGTCTGTCAGAGACTTGCTAGCACCCATTTTACAATATCACATAAAGTCCAAATCTACACCAGTAGTCTCACAACTTTGTTTGCAATTCATTCCAAAGAAAAATGGACATTTCTCTTGTCTTTCAATAAAAAAAACAACTTATTCACATATGCTGTTTAGAAATTGCTGGCTGGAAGCTTTGGTATATGTTATTGTGTAAGCATTTAATGCACTTTTTTTTATTATTCATTCATTGGATGTGGGCTTCACTGGCTAGGCCAGCATTTTTTATTGACCATCCCAGCTGCACTTGAGAATGTGGTGGTGAGTTGCCTTCTTGAACCGTTTCACTCCATGTGTTGTAGGTACACCCACAGGGCAGAATTTTCCGTTTGTTGGGCCGGCTGGTCGGGAGCGGGCGTGGAGCCGATCGCCACCTGTGATTGGCTGTGTGCCACCATTTTACGTGAAATGCATTCCGTAGCGCTCAGTGTTACCTGTGCGGGCAGGAGGAGGCAGGAGAGTTGGGGCCTGCCTCAGGGAGATTAAGTTCAGATTGAAAGTTTTAAATAAAGAAAGATTTAAATTATTTAGACATGTCCCCTCATGTTCAGTATCACATGAACTAGGACATCTTTATGAATTGTGAAAAAAAATGATTTATTTAATAAAATCTTCAGGAAACCTCATCCTGCCCATGGATGAGATTTCCTGAAAAACGCAAAAGCCGCTTGGTCTCTTTGCCTGTCCACTAACCTTAAGGTTGGACAGGCCATATTGATAATTACTTCAATTGCTTTTTTAATGGCCTTAACAGGCCTTTGACAGTTCTGCAGGTGCGCAGCCACCTCCAGTGTGCACTTGCCGAACGAAAGACCTGAATGACGCCCAATGACGTAGGGACGCACACCCGACTTCATCTTGCATTATTTTACGTGTCGGCATGTCAGGCCCGCCCCACGCACCGCGTAAAGGTTCTGGCCTCAGTGCTGTTAGGAAGGGAGTTCCAGAATTTTGACCCAGGAACAGTGAAGGAACAGCGATATATTTCCAAGTCAGGATGGTGAGTGACTTGGAGGGGAACTTCCAGGTGGTGCTGTTCCCATCTATCTGCTGCCCTTCTAGCTGGTAGTGGTTGTGGGTTTGGAAGCTGCTGTCTAAGGAGCCTTGGTGAATTCCTGAAATGCATCTTGTAGATGGTACACACTGCTGCTACTGTGTGACAGTGGTGAAGGAAGTGAATGTTTGTGGATGTGGTGCCAATCAAGTGGGCTGCTTTGTCCTGGACGGTATCAAGCTTCTTGAGTGTTGTTGGGAGCTGCACTCATCCAGGCAAGTGGGGAGTATTCCATCACACTCCTGACTTGTGCCTTGTAGATGGTGGACAGGCTTTAGGATTCAGGAGGTGAGTTACTTGTTGCAGGATTCCTAGCCTCTGACCTGCTCTTGTAGACATAGTTTTAATATGGCTAGGCAATTTGTGCTGCTGTTCAAGTGGTTCTGGTATATGTACATTAATGCATTTGTTAAGAGTCAAAAGATTTTCATACAAACACCAAATATATTTGTATTAGAAACGTTGTGGCTGATTTTCTGTTCTCTCTTTGCCTGGCAACATGGAAATAGGAGATGACTTTAGCTACCTCGGAAGAAAACTGTGATTAGATGGGCATAGCGAGCAATACAAACTGAGCTTAGCAATGTCGGACCTGCTCAACATTTGCACTGAAAAAAGGAAAATTCCTCCATAAGCGTGGATCTATAAGCCCCTCCATCCTTCCAATCCTTTTGCATGGATCTAAAACATGAATACTGCTTACACAAGACATCAAGAGCCCGGAACCTTTTCATATGCAGGACTGATGGGCATGAGATGATTTAAACTTTGTCCTTCACAATACAGATGTAACAGTGAGAACTGGAGTAAGAAAATTGAATTCATCATTTATTGTTACCAATAGGTGATCTTGGTTACAATGTCCATTTCAGTGACAAATTTCCCAAAAACCAGACACTGTAGATCAGAATCGAGGTCTGGAGGAACTGAAAGCAGCTCGAGGGCCATCCTGATATCAATGGTTTGGTTGAGTGGACGGAAAAGTGGCAAATGGAATTCAATCCAGAGAACTGCAAGTTAATGCAATTTGGGGAGGGCAAACAAAGCAAGGGAATACTCAATAAATGGGAGGATATTGAGAGGGGTAGAGGAAGTGAAAGACCTTAGAGTGTGCCTCCACAGGTCCCTGAAGGTGGCAGGACAGGTGGGTAAGTGGTAAAGAAAGTGTTTGGAATTCTTTCATTTATTGGACAAGATATCAAATACAAAAGCAGGGATGTAATGATGGAACTGTATAAAATGCTGGTTAGGCCACAGCTGGAATTTTGTGTACAGTTCTGGTCACCAGATTACAGGAAGGACATAATTGCTCTGGAGAGAGTACAGAGGAGATTTACAAGAATGTTGCGAAGGCTTGAAAATTGCAGCTCCAAGGAAAGATTGGGTAGACTAGGGTTGTTTTCCTTGGAACAGAGGAGGCTGAGGGGGTGACTTAATTGAGGTGTACAAGATTATGAGGGGCTGAGATGGAAAGACCTGTTTCCCCTAGGGAGAGGTCAATTACCAGAAGGCAAAGATTTAGGGTGATTGGTAGAAGAATTAGAGGGGACATGAAAAACATCTTCACCCAGAGAGCAATGGGTATCTGGAATTCGCTGCCTGGTTTAGTGGTGAAGGCAGAAACCTTCAACTCAATGTACCTGGATCTGCAGCTGAAGTGCTGTAACCTGCAAGGCTATGGACCAGGTGCTGGCAGATGGGATTAGAATAGGTAGCTAGTTCTTTATTTTTTTCCCTTTCAACCAGCGCAGACCCTTTGGGCTGAATGTCCTCTTTCTGTGCTTTTCTGTGGTTTCTATGGTTTGCTATCTTCACTTGACAAGATACATCCGATCAGTAATAATCCTGCGGAACTCTGCGAGACTTGGAATGAAGCAATACTGGATACTCATGGGTGAGTTATGCTACAGATTTGGGCTGTGTTAACCTAACTACTTGCTTGCTCTGCCTGGGCAGTAGGCAAGTGCTCCAGAAATGTGCTTTGTGAGCAGAAACCAGCTTGTTTTTAACAAATTCATGTCATTAACCTGTTTCCTTGATCCCAGAAATGAAGTTAAGAATATAGCTACTAGCTTCAGGGAGAGCAGCCAAGAGGCATCCAGACTCAAAAATGTCTGGGATGGTTGAGGAAGAAAAGGTGGCTCATTCCTTTTTAGCCCTCCTTTATCTTGCTGTTCGCTCCTTTGAATCAGAGGATCTGAATGGCAGGGTGCAGGCCCAAGACCTGCTATCAATTTATTTTGGTGTCCCTATGTTTGGGTGGCCTTTCAAGGAAATAAGGTGGGAGATCTGAGAATGGCTATCTCACCTCACTACCCAGGCCTGCCTTTTGTGCTAAATGTAAATGCAGGCATTTAAACTCACCTCCCTCCTGGAAGGAAATCCTGGAGTCCTGGGGCAAGGCAATAAGGGTAAAATAATCTGGGTTTCTGCCCTTGTTTCTCTCTTTTAAAGCTGGGAACCTTGAGATGTTAAATAAAAAAAACAGTGTTAATGTCTATATAAAGGGGAAAGATTAAACCTGTGGTAATTGAAAAATAGATGTTAATGCTATCATCATGCTATCCATTTCCAAGAGCACTGGAATATTGACTGAACATTATGTGGTTTCCTCTATCTTTTGTTTTATTACAAAACAGCAAGCCTGTCTGAGTCCAAAAAGGCCACTTCACAATAAAGTGAATCCTATCTTGTGTGCAGATGAAAAAGTTGATTTCCTTTTCTAGAATGTAACATTCATGAGAGACAAGGAAAGTATTAACTGCAGCTGTTTTCTGACATTCTTCCAATCTGATAAATTTCATTTTTGTGCACTGAAAAAGAAATGGAAAGGGGGCATTGTCACTGACACACAACAAGAAGTGTTCTTTGCAATGGTAGACTGCCCAGCTCTATATAAACATGACTGCAAACAAGATTTCAATCCCTTTGTGGCTGGATGTTGATAAAATACATCAGTGTCAACAGAAGCAGCCTGGAGGAAATCAAAGTTTCAATTAGTCCTGGCGGACGCTAATAAATGAGGAAGACTTATAATCTGCCTTTTTTTTTGTAGGAGTACACTTTATTGAATGATTTGCTTTTAGCCTGAATTTTAAAACTTTGTGAATTCTATCGGGCTAATTTTCATCCTCATTTTCAGACAAGAATGGGATAGTACTGTGTAGAAAATGGCACTGCACTAGTTACTGTGTCATTCCCACTGCTGACCCCTTGGCTATCATTTCCTTCTGGTCCTGCATATTGGAGCCAGATATTTCAGGCAAGTGCCTCTTTAATGTATGCAAGTCAGGGTCCTTTGACAAAAATACAACACAGTGGCTTGAATTTTATCTGTGGAAGGTGCGTACAATTGGCAGGCCTGGGAGCGGTCGGGAAACAGACCGCTGACTGTAATTGGCCCCTGACCGCAGTTTCATGCTGGCTAGCCAATTTGCGCTGAAATGCTGAGCACTGCCAGGGTGGCGGTGGGAAGAGGGTGGGCGATGATGTCACCACCGGTGCGAGTGAGCGCTGCGAGAAAACTCTCTGAAGGCAGACAGCTGCTTCAGGGAGCTGCAGGCCTGAAAATGCCCAAATAATAGTTTTAAAAGCTGAAAAAATTTCAATACATTACAATCAATCACCCGAAAATAGAACTGATAAAAATACTACCCACAAGCATTTATTGTCATTTTATTTCATAACAAAAATTTCATCCTGCCCTTGGATGAGGTTTGATGAAAAATGCAAAGGCCACCTGGCCCATTTGCCCGCCTGCCAACCGTAAGATTGGACGGGCCATGAAAAGTCAGAGATAATTGCACAGTTATTTAGTTTAACTGTCCTCTTAATTGTCAGTGAGTGCACTTCCGACTTTCGTGCGTGCTCACCAAGCGAAATATTGCGCGAGTGCGCAATGATGTCGGAACACTCGCTAGATGTCCCCTTGTGCAATTTTACGTCCGATCAGGTCAGGCAAACTGTGGGATTTAAAATTCAGCCCAATGTAATTTTCAGGAATTGATAGGAGGTGTGTGTACATTCCATCCATGATACTTGGCATAGAGTCTGCTCAAAAATGTTATTCAATGTTTTCAGCAATTTTCCACCTCTGACGGTACCTCCCAACCCCCTGTCCAGGAAATGGCACCACTTCACTCGCATCACCTCTTAAAGCCCCACTTCCAACTTGGCTCCATGGAGAAACCATTAGTAATGACTGTTCCCTCTCCAATGCAAGTGGACAGATGAAAATTCATCTGAATGAATTTGTTACAGTAAATTTGCAACACAAGGTGCCAAACACTAGGGCCCAGATTTTCACCACAAAAGAGAGTTTCTCTGTCATGGCAATTAGATTTCAGGAGGCTGTAGATGGACTGGTCAGATGGGCTAATCGGTGGCAAATGAAATTTAATCCAGATAGGTTTGAGGTGATGCACTTGAGCAGGACAAACAAGGCACAGGAATACACAATGAATGGTAGGGAAGTACTGAGGATCAGAGGGACCTTGGTGTGCATGTCCACCAGTCCCTTAAGGTAGCGGGACAGGTAGATAAGGTGGTTAAGAAGGTGGGATACTTGTCTTTATTAGCCAAGGCATAGAATATAAGAGCAGAGAGGTTATGTTGGAACTGTATGAAATGCTAGTTAGGCCACAGCTAGAGTTTTGCATGCAGTTCTGGAATCCGCATTATAAGAAGGATGTGATTGCACTAGAGACAGTGCAGAGGAGATTTACCAGGATGTTGCCTGGCCTGGAGAGTTTTAGTTATAAGGAGAAGTTGGATAGACTGAGATTATTTTCCCTGGAGCAGAGGAGATTGAGGGGGGACATGAGTGAGGTGTATAAAATTATGAGGGGCATAGATAGGGTAGACAGGAAGGAACTTTTCCCCTTGGTGAAGGGATCAATAACCAGGGGACATAGATTTAAGGTAAGGGGCAGGAGGTTTAGAGGGGATGTGAGGAGGATTTTTTTCATCCAGAGGGCGGTGGGAATCTGTAATGCACTGCCTGAAAGTGTGATAGAAGCAGATACCCTCATAACATTTAAGAATTTATTTGGATGTGCACTTGCGATGCCTTGGCATACAAGGCTATGGGCCTAGTGCTGGAAAATGGGATTAGAATAGATAGGTACTTGTTTGACTGGCGCATACTTGATGGGCCTAAGGGCCTTTTTCTGTGCTGCTGTGGACCTCTATGGCTCTGACTCTATAAAAATAGTGGAACTGCCCAAAAATTGCATGTCCAAGCTCCCCAACATGGCACTTTCCATTTGCACAGAGGCAGGAATGGGGGTGGGGCGTGTTTCTTCCCATTTTCACAGGGGCAGGGCACATTTCACACATGCACATTTTATGGAGACCACTGGCCTTTAAATCATCAGCTGCCTCCGCTGACAGATTTTGGTCACCTTGGATGTGAAACCTGAAGTAGGCAGATTATGGATTCATTTGGATAACTAGGGTATCCCTTTGGAGAGGTACTGTACCCTATGGGTCTGGTCCCTGGATACCTTTGGTGGAAGTAAGGTGGCCTTTGGGTGAGGTCAGGTGCTGTTTGGAATTGGCATAAATATTTGTAACAAATGCATAAACCTACTACTGTCAAACTCAATGGAACTTTCAACAGACCTGTCAAACTAAACAGTCAAAACTGTCAGTTTTGTACCTGTCAAGTACCTGGCAAGAGAACCTGTCAAAGGGAGCTGTCAAAAGTGTAAAGAAGACCTGTCAAAAGCATCTGTCAAAGGGAGTTGTCAAGTTGTTAAGGCATTTAAAAGTTCTGCCCTGTAAATCTTTAAAAGACTGTCTGGAATGTTTTTAAAAAATGATTGCTTGTTATTTCACTCTGTTTAAAGCAATCGGAGGAGAGAGTCTTTGGGGATTCCATGCCGTCAGGATGTTCTGAACCCAGTGAGAGGGGGTTTGTGGATGTGTGTCTTTTCAGTGGTAACTGTGTCTGGGGACATTGGATGGAATACCGTTGCTGGTGAATGTGACTCGAGAGCAAAAATGATTCAATGGGAAGTGAGAGTTCCGCAAAACGAAGGCTGAATTGGAAAGGCTGTGAGATTACACATGATTCCAAATTTTTTAGGAATAATGTCAGTGCTTGTAACTACATGAGATGCATTTTTGTTGTATCGACAATTGAAAGCGAAATTTACCTTTCTGTATTTGAAATATCGTTGACCTATTAATTCACATTTGAATGATGTTGATTTTAATTGGTTCTTACAGTAAAACATTTTAAAACGTCAAATCTCATCCAGTTGTTTTCTTTTGGTTGGGGTCATGGGGATACCTTTCTTTTAAAGAATTATCAGTCTCTATGAGGATTGTAACCGAACGCCAGCTGCACCCCAGCAGCAGACCCTTCAGGCCAGCATTAGAGCACACCGAGGTCTGAGGATGATCCAGAGGAGGATGAGGGGTTGCATGCAGACAACAAGGCCACCTGTCATAATCCTCACAGCCATATAGCCAAAGGCATGATCTCCTCTGAGACGGCAGGGGGAACATTGAGTAAGAGTGTCTGTGTGCAGAGGACAACTGTGTTGGTTAGAGCACTGACAGAGTCACTGTCATGTCTAGAATATATAGATAAAGAAGAATACTCTCTGAAGCATTGGAAAGTGAAATGGTTGGTTTGTGCAATGACCTGAATGCTATTTACATGATTATCAACTACATACACAGAGGTCATCAAGTTCTCACCGTAGACATGGAGGCTGCAACCAGTAGACCTTCCATATCTGTCTTTGGAAAGATATTGGCATAGTTGCTATCCATTTGAAGGCTCAGGAATCTTCCAGTGCCAGGTGTTCTGTCACCATATCATCAGGGTTCCCTCAGCTGAACCACTGCTGAATCAGGAGGTCTCTTGTGACAATGGCACCCTGCATCACTATTCAGCATGTCTCTGGGCCCGTCCTGTGACATGTCTCAATCCTCCACTCCATAGCTCAGTCTCCTTGGCCTCAGATTCCTCTGGCCTTTCTCCAACCTCCTGCCCACCCTCCTCCTCAGAGGATATGGGGTCCTCCTTATCTTCTGCCTCCTCAAATGCCACACCCCTCTACAGCCCCATTTTTTTTATCCATTGATGGGATATGGGTGTCACTGGATAGGCCAGCATCTATTGCCCATCCCTAATTTCCCTTGAGAAGATGGCGGTGAGCTGAACCACTGCAGTTAGTCCATATGTTGTAGGTAGACCCACAATGCTGTTAGGAAGGGAGTTTCAAGATTTTGACCCAGTGACAGTGAAGGAACAGCAAAATATTTCGAAGTCAGGGTGGTGTGTGGCTTGGAGAGGAACTTCCAGGTGGTGGTGTTCCCATTTGTCTGCTGCCCTTGTCCATCTAGATATAGCAGTCTTTAGTTTGGAAGGTGCTGTTTAAGGAGACTTGGTGAGATCCTACGGTACATCTTGTAGACGGTGCACACTGTAGCCACTGTTCATCGGTGGTGAAGGGTGTCAACGTTTGTAGATGGGGTGTCAATCAAGCGGACTGGTTTGTCCTGAATGGTGTTGAACTTCTTGAGTGTTTGTTGGAGCTACAGTCATCCAGGAAAGTGGAGGGTACTGCATAACACTCCTGACTTGTGCCTTGCAGATGGTGGACAAGCTTTGGGGAGTCAGGAAGAGAGTTATTCACCGCAGGATTCCTAGCCTCTGACCTGCTTTTGTAGGCACAGTATTTTTTATGGCTAGTCCACTTCAGTTTCTGATCAATGGTAACCCCCAGGATGTTGATAGAGGGGGATTCAGCAATGGTAATGCTGTTGAATGTCAAGGGGCGATGAGTAGATTCTCTCTTGTTGGAGATGGTCATTGCCAGGCACTTGTGTGCCATGAATGTTATTGCCACTTGTCAGCCCAAGCCTGAATATTGTCCAGGTCTTTCTGCATTTCAACACTGACTGCTTCAGTATCTGAGGAGTTGCGATTGGTGCTGAACATTGTGCAATCGTCAGTGAACATCCCCACTTCTGACCTTATCATGGGAGGTAATTGATAAAGAAACTGAAGATAGTTGGGCCTAGGACACTACCCAGAGGAACTCCTGCAGTGATGTCCTGGAACTGAGATGATTGATTGCCAGCAACCACAACCATCTTCCTTTGTGCTAGGTATGACTCCAAACAGCCGAGAGTTTTCCCCCAATTCCAATTGACTCCAGTTTTGCTAGGGTTCCTTGATGCCACACTCAGTCAAATGCTGCCTTGATATCAAGGGCAGTCACTCTTGCCTCACCTCAGGAGTTCAGCTCTTTTGTCTAAGTTTTATCCAGGGCTGCAATGAAGTCAGGAGCTGAGTGATCCTGGCGGAACCCAAACTGAGCATCAGTGAGCATGTTATTTCTAAGCAAGTGCTGCCTGACAGCACTGTTGATGACCCCTTCCATCAATTTACTGATGATTGAGAATAGACTGATGGGATGGTACATGGCCGGGTCGGGTTTCTCCTGCTTCTTTTGTACAGGACATACCTGGGCAATTTTCACATTGTCGGGTAGATGCCAGTGTTGTAGCTGTACTGGAACAGCTTGGCTAGGGGCGCAGAAAGTTCTGGAGCACATGTCTTCAGTACTTTTGCCGAAATATTGTCAGGGCCTATAGCCTTTGCTGTATGCTGTGTCTTCAGCCATTTTTTGATATCATGTGGAGTAAATCAAATTGGCCAAAGACTGGTATCTGTGATGCTGGGAACCTCTAGAGGAGGCCGAGATGGATCATCCACACATCACTTCTAGCTGAAGGTTGTTGCAAATGCTTCAGCCTTATCTTTCACACTAATAAGCTAGGATCTCCGAGCATTGAGGATGGGGATATTTGTGGAGCCTCCTCCTCCAGTGAGTTGTTTAATTGTCCACCACCATTCATGACTGGATGTGGCAGGGCTGCAGATCTTAGATCTTACCCATTGGTTGAGGGATTGCTTAGCTCTGTGTATTGCATGCTGCTTATGCTGTTTGGCATACAAGTAGTAGCTTCACATGGTTGATACCCCATTTTTAGGTCTGCGTGGTGCTGCTCCTGGCATGCCCTCCCATATTTTATTGAACCAGGTTTGATCCCCTGGCTTGGTGGTAATGGTAGATTGGGGGATATGCCAGGCCATGTGATTACAGACTGTGGTTGAGCACAATTCTGCTGCTGCTGATGGCCCACAGCACCTCATTGATGCCCAGTACTACCACACAACATGATGGAATGGATCCTCAATGTGAAAATGGGACTTTGTCTCCACAATAACTATGTGGCGGTCACTCCTGCTGATGCTAACATGGACAGATGCAGCTGTGGCAGGCAGCTTGGTGAGGATGAGGTCAAGTATGTTTTTCCCTTTTGTTGGTCCCCTCACCACCTGCCGCAGACCCAGTCGAGCAGCAATGTCATTTAGGGCTTGGCCAGTAGTGGCGCTACCAAGCCACTCTTGGTGATGGATGTTGAAGTCCCCACCCCCTGTGTCCTTGCCACCCTCAGTGTTTCCTCTAAGTGGTGTTGAACATGGAGGAGTACGACATGGAGGAGCCATGTTATGCATCATGCAGCACATGTGGACCATCCTTGGCAGGCAAGTATTGGAATGCTCCGCACGAGCGTTCAAGGCATTGGAATCTCATTGTTGACAGGCCTGTGGCCTGCTCAATGAGTGCCCTGGTCTGAAGTTGGCTCGCATTGTATCTGCACAGGGCCTCTGTCTGAGGATCCCTCAGTGGGATGAGAAACCACTCATCAGAGGCTAGCGCTTGATGCCCAGAATTCATCTTTGCACCTTAGGATTGAGTGGAAGAAATGAGGCAGCCTTGATTCTCAAGTCTTTAGGCAAGATGGTGGTTTAGTAATAATGTCACTGGTTTGGAAACCTAAAGCCTGGGGAACATGGGTTCACAGCAGTTGGTGGACTTTGAATTCAATTAATAAAAACTGGAATTGTCAGCTTGTCTCAGTAATGGTGACCATGAAAATATCATCGGTTGCTGCAAAAACCCATCAGGCTCACTAATGCCCTTTAGGGAAGGAAATCTACCATCCTTACCTGATCTGGCCTACATGTGACTCCACACCCACAGCAATGTGGTTGACTCTTAACTGTCCTCTGAAATGGCCTAGCAAGCCACTCAGTTTGAAGGAAATTAGGGATAGACAACAAATGCTGGCCTTGCCAGTGATGTCCACATCCCATGAAACAATTAAAAATATACAAATGTGTTTTGGCAGCTCCCTAGAAATCATGACAGATTCCCAAGAAGTTCTTCTGATGCATGCCGGCTTCACTTTAGATACTGAACGGTCACCCTTCCTGTTGATGAAGCCTGAGCTGTTCATCAGAGCCACTTTGGTCACATGAATGCAACCCACAATGCCCTGTATCTGGGGCAGTCTGGCTAAGGAAGCAAACCCAGTAGCCCTTTGTGTTTCTGAGGCCGCATTCATTAAAAAGCTGATGAATTCAGACAGCCTTTCAAAGAGGGCATCTATAACGGCAAGGATGCATCAGAAAGCAGTCGACTCGGATATCTCACAGAGTCTAGCATCAGACCCCTGAATAGAACCTGAGGTGAAGAAGTTGAAGGCCATATTGACCTTCAGTGAAACTGGGAGGGGCCAGCAATGGGTGGTTCTAGAGGTGAGGTCAACATTCAGGAGGTCTCAAGTTTGATCACTATCTCCTGGAAAGGTGAAGTTGCCTACACTGGTATTCCAACATGTCCAGAAAGGTTAGCCTGTTGCGGCATACACATTGCTCTGAGTATTTTCTGCTCCTTCTCCCCCTCTGTGGTCATTGCTGTGCCTATACCTCTTACTACCTGAGGACCCTACCCAATAGCACTCAAGGCAAGTGTGAGGAAGCTGTGTCCGTGTCCAGTGGGAGATTTCTTCTTGCAGTGCTATTGCTCTATTGGTGGCTGATTTATGCCTTGACTCTGTTCAGGGGCCATACCCCTGCCTCCTCTTCCTTCCCTGGTGCAGATTCAGGACCTGCCCTAAGCCTTTTCCAGTTTGGATAATTCTGTATTATTTCTTCTTTCAAACTTCTTTTTTAAAAGTTTCATGATCTTGTGGGGGGCCTCCCACTGTGTTCATGACCTCATTGAGTGGACCCGGTTTGCACAAGTTTCCAAACCGCAACTGATCCACTGAAAATCTAAATGGTCTGAAGCTGCCATTTGCTCAGTGGAAGCCCTGATGTCAGTCACTGCACATGTCGGGTCTCGAACCATCTCATTTCCCGCACCAGTCAAAATGGCCAGCATCAGAAATAACATCAGGATTTGTGCACATACGACCAGCCTACCTCCATTTCCACCCACCCAATGTGGTTTTCTCCCACATTGAAACAAAAATCCAGCCCCATGAGTTTGGATCCTATAGGGCCATTGGTATCTGTGACTCAGAATTAGCAGGAAGTTTGATCAGTCATCACCTGACCCACAGAATGGAGCTTATGGTCAGTGCAACATCCTGCCTTAGAATGGGGAGTTGCCGAAGATTGGGAAAGCACAGATCAGTTTATCTCACTCAAAAAACTGTCTCCTTTTGGCATGTCATAAAATCATATTGATGTCAGCCATTGAACAGTTAGCATCACAGATTGTCTTAACTTGTCAAGCTGAAGTAAGTGGCCATGGCAATAAGAGTTGCAGAGTAATAGTGGAGCAGTGGGGGAGGGGAGGTGAGAGTTAAAGACAAATCAGTTCCAGTGGCTGTGAAGCAACCTGTACAAGGACATTCATTTACTTCTCAATCAATCTCACTATCTTCTGCAAGTGTCACAGCTTTCAGACACTGGCCATCTGGATTTCACAGTGGAGCTTTCATTCCTGTAACCATTCGGTGAAAGGTAAAAGCACCAAATGGTTTTGTTACAAAGGGCTTGCTTTAAACCGCCTTTTTGGAACCTATTCCAACAAAAATAAAAATCATATTAAGGTATATTATTTGTTGAAAAAATATTATGAAGTATGTATAGTTCTGATGCCTTCTAAATTTCTAAAATTGAAATGGGTTACTTATTTTGTTTTAGCAAATAGATCATTCAGGTGCCCTTCACTGAGGAAAACCCAGCCCAATGTTTAAACCAAACTATCTGAGCAACCCACACTGGTAGTGTCTGATGAAAGGTCACTGACGTGAAGCGTTCATCCAATTTCTCTCCCCACAGATGGGTGACCTGTTTTTATTTCAGATATCCAGCGTCTGCAGTGTTTGTTTCTGGTGTGTGTGCAGGTAAAGTTTCTGTTTACTGATGAGGAGATCACACTGACCACTTTTGGGACATTGCTCCACTGGAGCCTGTTTTACTCTCAGTCCGATTTTCTTAAATAGCCCATGGCGCATAATGAACTGCTAGTTTGCTGATACCGGTTTTGTGTGATCATCCAAAACGCATTTGTGCCCCAATGTGTCTCTGCAGCCCATTCTACAAACACTCCTACCTCTCAAGTTCACAGGCAGGTAGTAATTGTTTCTTAAGTGCCAGCTAATGGTGTCATTCTGAGAAGATGTGCCTGAAAATCCATGGGCTGTGATCCTGCAAAGTTATGAATTATGCCCATTGGTACTGAATGTACTCAAATTGGGTCAGTCAGGGGAAAGGGCCTAATCTACGTGGCACATCTCTGTTGCCCACCTTCCCCCTGCAGCAAGAAGATTTAGTACCTGGTCACTAGTGTGAGTGAAAGACCCTCTCCCATCAAAATGCAACCAAATACCCTTTGGCTCCATGTGTATGGGAACCAAATATATGTTTGTTTAAAAAGTCCATTCATCGTAACATAAGAACAAAGGAACATGGGTTGGCCATTAAAACACTCAAGCCTATTCCGCCATTCAATGAGATTGCGCTGATCTGTTTCCTAACTCCATTTAGCTGCCCTTAATACCCTTAAGGGGCAGTTGGAGGCTCCACCTCTCATATGACAGGCCAGAAAAAAATATCCTGGAAGCAGTAGCAACAATTTCCTGGTGGGTTCTGCTGGTCTCCCACCAAGAATTGGAGCTGGAGTTCAGTTTCCCCTCAAAGAAATTCAGGGCTATAGAAACTACAAATGTGTGAGTGCTGTTTTAAAGCTGTTACATTTCATGTCAATTATTTCCCTCCCTCCCCAACATTGCTCTTTCATGACCTGAAGGTAAATTTTGCGAATAAAGCACAGTCCAAAGGTTCTTGGCAGCTTCACCTCTGTTCGGGGCTTCATTATTCGCATTTCCAGGCTTCATTTCAGTACTTATTGGTGTCTCCAATTAGGAATCAAAT
Organism: Carcharodon carcharias; assembly: GCF_017639515.1. Taxonomy (NCBI): domain Eukaryota; kingdom Metazoa; phylum Chordata; class Chondrichthyes; order Lamniformes; family Lamnidae; genus Carcharodon; species Carcharodon carcharias. The sequence continues at coordinate 119,062,936 of NC_054469.1, read as the reverse complement.
GTTGTTGACCCTTCCAGGTATCGGAAGCCAGGTGTCTCAATGCAGATTCCAGGGGACTGACCTATGGGAGGACAGGCGCAGGCACAAGGGATGGAGGGCCAGCAGATAGTCCAAGGCAAAAGGGGCTGCAGAAGACGCCACTATACTGCTGCCAGGGTTTACAGGCGGTGATGCAGCTACCACAATATGTCTGAGGTGCAATGCCGAAGGAGGCTCCACCTCTCCAGGGAGATTATGACCTCTATTTGTCAGTTGATAGGCCCTGAGGTCACCTCCAACTGTGCAGATGGACACCCCATGCCAGTGGCGCTGAAGGTCACAGTGCCCCTCAACTTCGATGCTTCCGGCTCTTTCCAGGGGTCAGTGAGGGATCTGTGTGGAGTCTCCCAATCAGCTGTCCACAGCTGCGTCAAGCTGGTGACATGCTCTGATCAGGCGGGTGCTGACCTTTATTCTTTACTGTACGGACAAAGCCAGGCAGGCAGAGGTTTTGCAGCAATTGTTGGGCTACCCTGTGTGGCCATCAATAGGAGGGGACTCCATTCCATGAACATGCAGATTCTGCAAATCTGTGCAAGGTACCCAGGCAGCTCCCACGACACCTACATCCTCAGACACTCCCAGATGCCAAGGCTCTTCAGTGTTCCAGCCCAACTGGATGGATGGCTGGTGGTTGACAAGGGCTACTTGTTGAAAAGGTGACTCTTAATGCCTTTCCGCCACCCAAGAACCGAGGCAGAGAGGCGTTACAATGGGAGTCATGCCTCCACAAGAGCAGTGGTAGAGGGGACCATAGGTCTTCTCAAGATGCACCTCTGATGCCTGGACCATTCAGGGAGTGCACTTCAATAACTGCCAGAGCGGGTGTCACTGTTAGTGATTGTATCCTGCCCTCTCCACAATCTGGCACTGACAAAGGGGAGCCACTGGAGGAAAAGGATCTTGATGCAGCTGCACAGGCCACAGAGGTTGAATCCAGTGGTGAGTGAGAAGAGGAGCACGGTGAGGAGAATGCTGAGGGCATGGAGGCAGACCCAGGTAACCTCCAGGGAGGCAGGGACACCAGGGACATCTTGATCCAACGCTTCCTCAGCTAGGCTGCCAAAGATCAGCTCCAACAACATGGCAGGGCTGCCGCCTCCATCCCAGAAGTCTGAAATGACCCTTTCATTTGCACCCGAAGTCCACTCAGTGCCTGTGCAACAAAGTATCCAGCCACTCATGTCCAGCATTATATACTGGCGTACCCTGCACCTGAAAGAAGAAAGGTGAAGCATACTCAGGCCATCAGGACCAAAGTAAATTTAATGTTACCGTCACATTGAATACATAATAACCTTACCATTACTAGTGTTGATGTCCACACCAGCAAATGTATAAACCAAACATAAATGAACAGAAAATCACCCGTGAACAGTACCTCTTGTGCTCATTGTGCCTTTAACTTATATTTCTCAGTGCTACGTCTTGATGCCCCCCACTAGCACAGCTGCCAACACAGCGCCACCTCCCCCAGCACCCCCTAGCCCCCTCACTGGCAGCAGCATAGGAGGCAGCCTGCTGACTCTGCTGTCTTGTCGGCCTTGATGACCTTGGAGGTCGTCCTCTGGGCAGTGGAGCCTGTGCTGGCCCCTCCTGGGAGGGAGCAGCCAGTGCCACGGTTGGCATCTACCCAGTCATCACAGCCTCATCAAATGCCACGGTCACTGTCAGAGGGGCAGAAGAATTGCTGCCATCATCCAGAGCGCCCTGAGAGAAGCCTGCAGAGTCGGCAAACACCAACGTGACGTCATTCTGCTCACCATTGATGGATGGGCACCTGGCTGGGATACTGGGTTCCTCATCCATCACCTACACTGACAATGACCACCTGAGGTCAGTGCCTGTGTGAGGGCTTGCAGGTCCGAGCGCAACCCCAGGAACCCCTGACTCTGTCCCTGGAGCAGCCTGTCCATGAGAGCCTCGACTCTCTCAATGGAAGAGGCAGTGTGCTTGGCCATGAGGGTCAATGCAGTGCTCATGTTCTGCCTGGACTCCTCCACCATGGGATCATGGACCTCCGCCAGATCCTCCCGCACATCTCGTTGGACGTCTGCCACTCCAGAGGCTCATCATCTTCCTTCGACTCATCATCGTCCTGTTCTCCAGCAGTCCTCCGTCTGCCGATGCCCTGGGCACTCTGCCTCCACCTGCTCACAGCGGTGGGAAACCAGTTTGTGATCGTCTGCTCAGCCCGCTAATGGCGGGCTGCATTTTCCACCATTGGACATCGGGAACTTCATTGTCAACATATCATAATCATGCCAGCCAGCTGGAATCGTACCCCCCCACACCCCACCCTACCCCCGCTGGATCGTCCATCCATGTCAGTGGGAAAGCACACAAACCTGTTTCACAACAGATCATAAAAGGCGTGCACTTGGCAGCCTGCACTTTGAGGGGACATCAGAGATGAGTGCACAGTAACATTGTGCTGTGCTTGCGAGACTCGCCTGTTGCGGTGCTGGGGGGTCGGGTTAAGTGCAGCGCATCTGTTGAGGTGACTTGTGAGGGGGTCGGGGAAGGGGCAAGTGCAGCCCTGCCATTTAGGTGACTTCTGGGGGGAGGAGGGTGGTGTGGTGGGCAAGGGCCTCCTGTTGAATATAACGCACAAGCATTCGGAGTGGGCGTTAGGGTGGGTGAGGGAAGTGGCCTCACATTACAGAAACCTGTATAAAGTGAGCATTCCTCTGCAACTGAGATAGTTCAAGCACAGCCACATTGATATGATTGGAGGCAGATTTCTAGCTTATCTGCCCACTCAAGCAATGCAGAGACATCAAAGTGCCACCAAGTGCTCCAAAGCTTTTCATGCCCACCACCCACCAACGCGCCTCCCCCCCCCCGCCCCCCCACCACACCCACCTCCTCCAACCACACCACAGACCAAAATTATGAGCATTTTAGTGGATGGCAGAACGGTTGAACGACTGTACACATTGTGTCCTTGCTAAAGCTGGCCATGGAGCAGTCACTGGTGGAGGTGCTCACAACCCCTTGCAATGTCAGCATCCCGGTTTGGACCAGTCTCCCCCATGGTTCAAGCTAACAGTGCAGCTTTGCATTGTGGGTTAGGAGAATGCCTACACCTGAGCTGAGAGCACAGTATGTAGTCCAATGGGAAAACCTGCCACCAATCGGTCAGGTGGAGTGGGGCAGAAGTGGTGGGGCTTCGGGTAGCCATGCAGTGCACTAATCTCTGGTCATCCAAGTGGCAGCCAGCACTTTCCAGGAAACATTAAGGGGCCTTCACACTGAACCAGGACAGGTTCTTAGTACATCCATGCTAACCACATGTCTCTCTCTTTCATCCTGCAGGAGAAGTCCATCAGGATCATGGAGCCTGGTGAACTAGCTGTATGCCTGATGGCCTACAGAGTGTGAAAATGACAGAGGAGAGAGCAACTGAGGCTCCTGGCTGAGCAGAGGCAGGAGCAGCAACCACAGGAAGAAGGGGCAGCTGGAGCTTATAAGGCCATAAGACATAGGAGCAGAAGGAGGCCATTTGGCCCCACGAGTCTGCTCCACCATTCAATGAGATCATTCTGATCCGATAATCCTCAACTCCACTTTCCTTTTCCACATAACCCTTGATTTCCTTACTGATTAAAAATCTGTTTTTCTCAACCTTGAATATATTCAACAACCCAGCCTCTGCAGCCCTTGGCGGTAAAGAATTCCACATATTCACAACCCTCTGAGAGAAGAAATTCCTTCTCATCTCTGTTTTAAATGGGTGCCCCCTTCCTCAGAGATTATGCCCTCTGGTCCTAGACTCTCCCACAAGGGGAAAAACCTCTCAGCATCTACTCCATCAAGCCCCCTAAGAATCTTATATGTTTCAATAAGGTCGCCTCTCATTCTTCTAAACTCTAATGAGTACAGGCCCAACCTACTCAACCTCTCCTCATAAGAAAATCCCTCCATACCCTGAATCAACCTAATAAACCCTCTCTGGACTGCCTCCAATGCCAGTATATCTTTCCTTAGATGAAGGGACCAAAATTGTTCACAGTATTCTAGGTGTGATCTAACTAGTGCCTTGTATATTTTTAGCAAGACTTCCCTATTTTTATACTCCAATCCCTTTGGAATAAAGGCCAACATTCCATTTGCCTTCCCTATTACCTGTTGAACTTGTAGGTTAGCTTTTTTGCGATTCATGCACAAGGACTCCCAAATCCCTATGTGCTGCAGCCTTCGGCAGTTTTTCTCCATTTAAATAATATTCAGCTCCTTTATTCTTCCTGCCAAAGAGCATAACCTCACATTTTTGCACATTACATTCCATCTGCCAAGCTTTTGTCCACTCACTTAACCTGTCTATATCCCTCTATAGACTCCTTGGGTCATCCTCACCACTTGCCTTCCCACATATTTTGTGTCATCTGCAAACTTGGTGATAATACATTCATTTTCCTCATCTAAGTCATTAACATATATTGTAAATAATTGAGGTCCCAGCACTGATCCCTGTGGCACTCCACTGGTTATAGGTTGCCATCCCGAAAATGCACCTCTTATCCCAACTCTCTACCTTCTATTAGTTAGCCAATCCTCTATCCATGCTAATACTCTACCCCCAACACCATGGGGGTCTTATCTTACTAAGTAATCTTCTGTGCAGTATCTTATTGAATGCCTTTTGGAAATCCAAATATATTACATCTACTACTTCCCCTTTATCTATCCTGCGTGTTAACTCCTCAAAGAATTCAAATAAATTTGTTAGGCATGATTTCCCCTTCATGAAGCCATGCTGACTCTGCTTGATTATATTATGTATTTCTAAATGCTCTGCTTTTACATCCTGTATAATAGACTCCAACATTTTCCCAATGACAGATATTAAGCTATCTGGCCTATAGTTACCTGTTTTTTTGTCTCCCTCCCTTCTTTCCCTAGCACTTTTTCTCTAGTGATAGTTATTGTATTTATTTCCTCCACCCATCACCCCCCACCCCACCCCCACTTTTGCCCCTTCATTATTTTGTATTTTTGGAATTCTTTTAGTGTCTTCTACCATGAAAACTGAAGTAAAGTATTCATTCAACTCCTCTGCCATTCCCTGGTTCCCCATTATTATTTCCCCAGCCTCATTCCCTAAAGGGCCTATGTTCATTTTGGTCTCTCTTTTCTTTTTTTATATATTTAAATAAGCTCTTACTGTCCATTTTTATATTACTTGCTAGTTTACCCTCAAAGTTTACCTTCCCCTTCTTAATTATGTTTTGGTCATCTTTTGTTGGTTTTTAAAACTTTCCCAATCCTCTAGTTTTCCACTAATCTTTGCCACATTTTATGTTTTCTCTTTCAATTTGATACTGTCCTTAACTGCCTTGGTTAACCACAGTTGGTTTAACCCCTTCCTTGAATCCTTCTTCCTCACTGGGATATATCTTTTTTGAGAGACATGAACTATTTTCTTAAATGTCTGCCATTGTTCATCAACCGTCTTTTCTGCTAAACTGCTTTCCCAGTCCTCTCCAGCTTATTCTGTCCTCATTCCATTGCAATTACCCTTATTTAAGTTTAGCAGAGTTGTTTCTGTTTTTCACTCTCAAACTGAATGCTAAATTCTGCCATGTTATGGTCACTGTTTCCTAGGGGATCCTTTACTCTGAGATCATTTATTAAACCTGCCTCATTACATATTACCAGATCCAAAATAGCCTGATCCCGGGTTGGATTCACAGCATATTGTTCTAAGAAACAGAATACACTCTATGAATTCTTGCTTGTGTCTACCTCTGCCAATTTGATTTTCCAAATCTACATGATGATTAAAGTCACACATGATTAATATAATGCGTTTTTTACATGCCCTCATTATGTCCTGACTTATTCTCTGTCCTACAGTATATCTACTGTTTGGGGGCCTATAGACTACTCGCACCAGTGTCTTCTTCCCCTTGTTATTTCATACCTCCACCCATATGGATTCCACACCCTCTGTTCCAAGATCCGTTCTTGCTATCATGGTTATTCCATTGTGTGCTAACAAAGCTACCTCACCACCATTTCCTTCCTGCCTGTCCTTTCAAAAAGTCACATACCCCTGAATATTTAGTTCCCAGTTTTGATCTCCTTGTAACCATGCCTTGGTAATGGCTATAAGATCATACCTATTCATTTATTTTGTTCTGAATTCTATGTGCATTTAAGGAAAGGGCCATTAATTTTGCCTTTTTAGCATTTTCCCCTCTTTGACTCTTTTTGCTGCTTTTTTTTTATGTTTATACACTCTGCCCCTTCCTGTCACACTCTGGCTATCGTTACCTAAATAGCTGTCTTGCAAGGCTGCCATATTCTTTTGCTTTGTGAGCCTACTTATTCCCTTTCCAGAATCCTCCTCCCTCTATTTAGTTTAAAGCCCTCTCTACTGTCCTAGTTATTTAATTCGCCAGGGCATTGGTCCTAGCACGGTTCAAGTGAAGCCCATCCCACTGGAACAGCTCCCTTCTACCCCAGCACTGGTGTCAGTGCCCCATGAACTGAAACCTACTCCTCCCACACCAATATTTGAGACAAATATTTTACTCCTTGACATTATTTACCCTATGCCAGTTTTCCAGTGGCTCAAGTAGCAATCTCAAGATTATTACTTTGGAGGTTCTGCTTTTTCATTTAGCTCCTAATTGTTCAAATTATTTTAGTAGAACCTCCTTTCTAGTCCTATCAATGTCATTGGTACCATCACAGACGAAGATATCTGGATCCCTCCCTTCTCACTCCAAGTTACTCTACAGCCCTGAGGAGATGTCCTTAATCCTGGTAATTCAAATTTGGTCTGTGATCAGGGACAGGAGGGTGTGACTGCAGGTTGGCCAGGTATGGGGACCCAGGGGATAGCATTCGAGGACCCATGCAATTGTCCAATAGTTGCAAGGTTCTTGCAAGCTGTGTGGATGAGAGTGGGGACTGCAGGGAGGATGAGCGAACTGACCACGGCACTGTGGTACAGGAAGCCGTTCAAGTTTGGGGAGGAAATTGGAACGTAATAGTGGTAGGGGACAGTATATTTATGGGGATAGATACTGTTCTCTGCAGCTGTGAGCGTGAGTCCTAAAGGCTGAGTTTTCTACCTGGTGCCAGGGTTAAGGACATCTCCTCAGAGTTAGAGAGGAACTTGAAGTGGGAGGGGAGGGATCCAGTTGTCGTCATTCATGTTGGTACCAACAACATTGATAGGACTAGAAAGGAGGTTCTGCTGAAAGAATTTGAACAGCTAGGAACTAAATTAAAAAGCAGAATCTCCACTCGCACTCTCTCCCTGTAAATGACCACACTGTTTCTCTCACACTCTCTCGACACGGCCAAAGAGCCACAATGAGCAGTACCTAGCCACACCCAGGGGCTATAGATGCCACCTGTCGTTCATGCAGATGACTGAGAACCAGGTTCGCTAGAGCTTGTACATATCTTGGGAACTGGTGGGTCACATCTGCCAGCTGCTGCAGGATTTGGCACCACGAGGGCATGGAGGGCATCCACTGCCAGCGGCTGTGAAAGTGACCATGGCGCTTGATTACTTTGCCAATGGCTCCTGTCAGGGCTCCACAGGTGACCTCTGTGGGACCTCACAAGCCTCCATCCACAAATACAACAATGAGGTCACGGATGCCATCTTTGCATCCAACTTCTGCATTTTGCCTGGAACCAGGACAGCCAAGATGCAAGACCGATTGGTTTCGCCCAGATCTAGGGATTCCCATAGGTGCAGGGTGTGATCAACTACCCTCATGTGGCACTCAGATCTCCGTCACAACACACGGTGAACTACATCAACCGCAAGGGGTTCCATTCACTGAATGTGCAGCTGCTGTGCCACCACCAGAAACGCACCTTGCAGGTGTGTGCATGGTTTCCAGGGAGTGTGCACAACGCCTACATCCTCAGTTAGTCACAGTGTCTTCCAGGATCCATAAAAGCTGCAGGAATGGCACGACCTGCAGAGGCCGTGGCTGATGACACCCATGCAGCGGCCTCAGACTCTAGCAGAGCGACACTATAATGAGGCTCATGCAGCAGCTCACGGCATGTTGGTGCAGACCATTGGGATGCTGAAGATGTGGCTCCGGTGCCTGGACCAGTCTGGTGGAGCCCTGCAATACAGCCCACAGAAGGTATCACACATCATCATAATGCTGTGCCCATTACAACCTGGCACTGCAACAGGGAAAGGAACTGGCTGAGGAGGAGATGGAGGAGATGCATGTCTCCTCTGATGAGGGGGACACCAATGGGGATGAGGGCGAGGAGGTCCTTGGAGATATAGATGAGAGGGATGAGGCCCTCGCACTGGCTAGTCGAGGCAGGCACACTCGAAAGATCCTCATAGCTGCTAGATTTGTGGATGATGATGACAGCATCCAGTGAGGTGACCCCATAGATCCTTTCATCCCATCTGTGAATGTTTGACTCCAGTCTGGCTTATGGCAACCCGGAATACCCTTTGTGAGAATGCTCCTGTAATGGAGACACAGTGAAGGCCCTAATAGTCACTTGATTGCAGGTAGATGATGATGACATGCAGTGAGGCCACTCCATAAATCTTTACATAGCCCCTGAGAATGTCTGGCTCCTGTCTGGCAGAGAGTAGCTCGCTTGTGCTCTGTGATCAGGGTCACATCTTAGAGATGCAGCCATGAAACTTTAGAAGCATCTGATCCTTTGTCTGCCTTCAGCACCTGAGCCCTTCAGGAGCACAGCATCACTGGTCACAGATACTGAAGAGATGGGGGCCAGCCCCACCTTAAAGGTGCTGAGAGCACACAGAGAGAATCAGAGGACTCTGTGGCACCTGCCCACTACACTCTGGCAGCAATGACTAGCACCGTCATGGTACAGGCATCAGTAACGTGTCCAGTGAATGTGAGGTCAGGCCATCAGTTTGGTCTGAAGGCTGTACAGAGCACAGGAAGAGGCCCTGGACTGAGGCCCCTGCCTTCATCTAGTGCAGATAGGTTTCACATCTGAGTGACAAGAACACTGCTCATCAGAACAAGGAGCCATAGGCAGTTTATTATGGGAGTTTATTGACAATAGTGACCAGTATGTACAAGTGATTAACATCCATGCCCAGGCTGTGCAAATACTTCTACTTAACTTTCCTAACACTGCTGCTAAGTCTTGGTGCTCCCCGGACATCCACAGTGGAAGTGGAGGCAGCCTGCTGACTGCAACACCTTGTCTTTGATGACCTTGGCGGGTGTCCTCTGGAGGGCTGAGAGTTTGAGGGCCCCAGCCTGCTTTCAGGGGCCTGCTGTGTGGTAGATGCACCCTCCTCGGCCTGTGGAGCTGGAGCTGGTGAAGTCACAGGAAGAAGGGAGTCGGGTGGGTCGAACACCCTCAGAGTCGCCTGGATAAATGGGCCTGGGGTGTACACCCGCTAATCTTTATGGATGCCTGGGGGTCCCAGGCTGACTCCTTGAGGAGCAGGGGTAGCTGGAGTAGGTTTGAGCTGCCCAGTACCCTTCTCGCATACACACAACTGGGCTTCAGCGATGGAGTTAAGCCCCCGCAGCAGGAATGAAGGTCTCCACGGCGGCCGCCATCCTGCTAGTGTTGACCTTAGTGCGTTGGCATGCCGGCGCTATCACCTAAGGGTGAAGGCAGATGGACTCCTCCATCGTGCCTTGCAATCTGGAGATTGCAGTGGACATCCCTTCCTGATATTCCCGAGCTTTCCTTTGCAGCTCCAGCAACTGTGACATGACCAAGTCCAGAGACTCGTCATCTGACTTGGACTCAGCAAATTTCTGGCCTCCAGCATGCCTCCAAGTGCCGGGGACCTGGGAAGTCCCTGCCTCCGCGTGCTGTAGATCAGACAGTACAATGTGCTCACCAGATTGCGATCCCAGGGCTATTCTAAAGCTAGGTCCCACCGAGGTGTGTGTCTCTGCACTGGTGGAGTGTGTGGGTGAGCGCTGTGACGAGGGACTTCAGGGAGGGTGCCTCCAGATTCGTCTTCAGAGATTTCTTCAGGGCTTGATTGGAGGCCCTGGGTTGTGGGCTCTGTCAGCTGTTTCCCAGATGTGCCTCCAAAAGCAAGGGGAGATAATTAGTACATGACAAGTGGCCTGTGAAACAGGACACATCATTCACAGCATGGTTGTCTGATGGATGTTGCACTGCTGGATCCTCACTTGGTATCTGACCTCACTGTCAGCACAGGAACGATCCACTTCCTCGCCTGCCAGCTGGATGGCTGTTTTCAAAGTCTGTGAGGACCTTGATTTCGGGCATTCCGCCACCGATCTGTGACCTCTCCCGCTTGTGTGCCAGCTTCTCCTGAATGGATAGAGCTGGAGAAATTGTAAGCAGGATGTCTGCCAGGCCAGGTGATAAGTCTGCCTGGCCTGTGTGGGTGGTAAGTGGTCCCAATGGACAGGATGAGGACAATGACGGTGAGTGTGAGGGAGTGAATGTTGATATCCCTTGAACTGGCAGTGAGTGAGGGCCCAGTGGATATGTCATGGGTTTGTAACTGTGTGAGTTGTTAATGATGAGAAGAGTGACTTACCCTAGTGGAATGGAAGAAATCATTCATCATCTAGAGGCACTAGGTGGCTGCCCTCTTTTGAAGGCCATTGGTGCTGACCACCACTGTCACCACCTCCCAAGCCAGGTTAGTGCTGTTGTTGCCCATCCTGTCACCAAATCGGGGTTAGAGGACAAAAACAAAAACAGAATTACCTGGAAAAACTCAGCAGGTCTGGCAGCATCGGCGGAGAAGAAAAGAGTTGACGTTTCGAGTCCTCATGACCCTTCGAAAGAACTTGAGTTCGAGTCCAAGAAAGAGTTGAAATATAAGCTGGTTTAAGGTGTGTGTGTGGGGGGCGGAGAGAGAGAGAGAGAGGTGGAGGGGGGCTTTGTGGTTGTAGGGACAAACAAGCAGTGATAGAAGCAGATCATCAAAAGATGTCAACAACAATGGTACAAAAGAACACATAGGTGTTAAAGTTAAAGTTGGTGATAATATCTAAAAGAATGTGCTAATTAAGAATGGATGGTAGGGCACTCAAGGTATAGCTCTAGTGGGGGTGTTTTTTTTTTTAAATAATGGAAATAGCTGGGAAAAGGAAAATCTTTATAATTTATTGGAAAAAAAAGGAAAGGGGAAACAGAAAGGGGGTGGGGATGGGGGAGGGAGCTCACGACCTAAAGTTGTTGAATTCAATATTCAGTCCGGAAGGCTGAAAAGTGCCTAGTCGGAAGATGAGGTGTTGTTCCTCCAGTTTGCGTTGGGCTTCACTGGAACAATGTAGCAAGCCAAGGACAGACATGTGGGCAAGAGAGCAGGGTGGAGTGTTAAAATGGCAAGCGACAGGGAGGTCTGGGTCATTCTTGCGGACAGACCGCAGGTGTTCTGCAAAGCGGTCGCCCAGTTTACGTTTGGTCTCTCCAATGTAGAGGAGACCACATTGGGAACAATGAATGCAGTAGACTAAGTTGGGGGAAATGCAAGTGAAATGCTGCTTCACTTGAAAGGAGTGTTTGGGTCCTTGGACGGTGTGGAGAGAGGAAGTGGAGGGGCAGGTGTTGCATCTTTTGCATGGGCATGGGGTGGTGCCATAGGAGGGGGTTGAGGAGTAGGGGGTGATGGAGGAGTGGACCAGGGTGTCCCGGAGGGAGAGATCCCTACGGAATGCCGATAGGGGGGGTGAAGGGAAGATGTTTTTGGTGGTGGCATCATGCTGGAGTTGGCGGAAATGGCGGAGGATGATCCTTTGAAGGCGGAGGCTGGTGGGGTGATGTGAGGACAAGGGGGACCCTATCATGTTTCTGTGAGGGAGGAGAAGGCGTGAGGGCGGATGCACGGAAGATGGGCCAGACACGGTTGAGGGCCCTGTCAACGACCGTGGGTGGAAAACCTCGGTTAAAGAAGAAGGAGGACACGTCAGAGGAATTGTTTTTGAAGGTAGCATCATTGGAACAGATGCGACAGAGGCGAAGGAACTGAGAGAATGGGATGGAGTCCTTACAGGAAGCGGGGTGTGAGGAGCTGTAGTCGAGATAGCTGTGGGAGTCGGTGGGTTTGTAATGGATATTGGTGGACAGTCTATCACCAGAGATTGAGACAGAGAGGTCAAGGAAGGGAAGGGAAGTGTCAGAGATGGACCACGTGAAAATGATGGAGGGGTGGAGATTGGAAGCAAAATTAATAAATTTTTCCAAGTCCCGACGAGAGCATGAAGCGGCACCGAAGTAATCATCGATGTACCGGAGAAAGAGTTGTGGAAGGGGGCCGGAGTAGGACTGGAACAAGGAATGTTCCACATACCACATAAAGAGACAGGCATAGCTGGGGCCCATGCGGGTACCCATAGCCACATCTTTTATTTGGAGGAAGTGAGAGGAGTTGAAGGAGAAATTGTTCAGCATGAGAACAAGTTCAGCCAGACGGAGGAGAGTAGTGATGGATGGGGATTGTTCGGGCCTCTGTTTGAGGAAGAAGCTAAGGGCCCTCAGACCATCCTGGTGGGGGATGGAGGCATAGAGGGATTGGACGTCCATGGTGAAGAGGAAGCGGTTGGGGCCAGGGAACTGGAAATTGTTGATGTGACGTAAGGTGTCAGAGGAATCACGGATGTAGGTGGGAAGGGACTGGACAAGGGGAGAGAGAAGGGAGTCAAGATAACGAGAAGTGAGTTCTGTGGGGCAGGAGCAAGCTGAGACGATCGGTCTACCGGGGCAGTTCTGTTTGTGGATTTTGGGTAGGAGATAGAAGCGGGCCGTCCGAGGTTGGGCGACTATCAGGTTGGAAGCTGTGGGAGGGAGATCCCCAGAGGAGATGAGGTCAGTGACAGTCCTGGAAACAATGGCTTGATGTTCAGTGGTGGGGTCATGGTCCAGGGAGAGGCAGGAGGAAGTGTCTGCGAGTTGATGCTCAGACTCCGCGAGGTAGAGGTCAGTTCGCCAGACAACAACAGCACCACCCTTGTCAGCGGGTTTGATGACAATGTCAGGGTTGGACCTGAGAGAATGGAGTGCAGTAAGTTCAGAGAGAGACAGGTTAGAATGGGTGAGAGGAGCAGAGAAATTGAGACGACTAACGTCGCGCTGACAGTTCTCAATGAAAAGATCAAGAGAAGGTAAGAATCCAGAGGGAGGGGTCCAGGTGGAGGGAGAATATTGGAGATGGGTAAAAGGATCCGTTGAACTGGGAGAGGACTTCTGCCCAAAGAAGTGAGCCCGGAGACGAAGATGGCGGAAGAAGAGTTCAGCATCATGCCGAGCCCGAAATTCATTGAGGTGAGGGCGTAAGGGTATGAAACTAAGTCCTTTGCTGAGCACTGAACGTTCAGCATCGGAGAGGGGAAGGTCAGGGGGTATAGTGAATACACGGCTGGAGTTGGGATTGGAAGAAAGGGTGGGGACGGAGGGACAGGCAGGGGTGGAGGGTCCTAGGTGGGTGTTGGTGTCGATGAGTTGTTGGAGCTTGCGTTCCTTAGCACTTGAGAGAAAGAGAAAAAGTTTCTTGTTGAGGCATCGGATGAGCCGAAGGATAAAATGAAACTGGGGGCACGCGCAGCTTTGAAAAAGGGTACGGCGGTGCTGCTGGAGGGAGAGGTCGAGTGTGTTCATATGGCGGCGCATGGCACTGAGTGTGGATTTCAGAATGTGACGGGAACAGCAGTCCGAGAAACGTTTTATGTCCCGGAGATATCTATAATCCTGGGTGGGTTCGAAACATGAGGGGTGGAATTTCAGTTGAAATCCACGTGGGGTAAGTCGGAGATGGAGACAGTCACTGAGAAAGGAGATATGGCTGTGAAAGCAGGTTTTAGTAAACACCTTGTCAAACACCAGGAGGGAAATGGAAAGCAAGGAAGGTGAGCAGGGCAAAAGAGAGGAACGGAAATCTTGTCGCAGAAAAGAACAGAACTTCTTCAAGGAGGTAGGCATTTCTTGAAGAGCAGTGGCAGTCAATTAAACACAGAGATAAAAACAAAAAAACTGCGGATGCTGGAAATCCAAAACAAAAACAAAAACAGAATTACCTGGAAAAACTCAGCAGGTCTGGCAGCATCGGCGGAGAAGAAAAGAGTTGACGTTTCGAGTCCTCATGACCCTTCAACAGAACTTGAGTTCGAGTCCAAGAAAGAGTTGAAATATAAGCTGGTTTAAGGTGTGTGTGTGGGGGGCGGAGAGAGAGAGAGAGAGCGAGAGAGAGGTGGAGGAGGGGGCGTTGTGTTTGTAGGGACAAACAAGCAGTGATAGAAGCAGATCATCAAAAGATGTCATCAACAATGGTACAAAAGAACACATGGGTGTTAAAGTTAAAGTTGGTGATATTATCTAAACGAATGTGCTAATTAAGAATGGATGGTAGGGCATTCAAGGTATAGCTCTAGTGGGGGTGTTGTTTTTAAAATAATGGAAATAAGTGGGAAAAGGAAAACCTTTCTGTTTCCCCCTTCCTTTTTTTTCCAATAAATTATAAAGATTTTCCTTTTCCCACCTATTTCCATTATTTTAAAAAAAAACACCCCCACTAGAGCTATACCTTGAGTGCCCTACCATCCATTCTTAATTAGCACATTCGTTTAGATAATATCACCAACTTTAACTTTAACACCTATGTGTTCTTTTGTACCATTGTTGTTGACATCTTTTGATGATCTGCTTCTATCACTGCTTGTTTGTCCCTACAACCACAACACCCCCCTCCACCTCTCTCTCTCTCTCTCTCTCTCCGCCCCCCACACACACACCTTAAACCAACTTATATTTCAACTCTTTCTTGGACTCGAACTCAAGTTCTGTCGAAGGATCATGAGGACTCGAAACATCAACTCTTTTCTTCTCCGCCGATGCTGCCAGACCTGCTGAGTTTTTCCAGGTAATTCTGTTTTTGTTTTTGTTTTGGATTTCCAGCATCCGCAGTTTTTTTGTTTTTTTTTTGTTTTTATCTCTGGGGTTAGAGGACATCCCGGCGGGCCACCACAGCATCCAAAGGATGCTCGAGGGATGCATCGCAGAACTTGGAGGTGCAGCCTTCTTCAGTTTCAGGGCCATATCTTCCATGCAGCAGTGGTGAGCTAGAAACACTGAGATTTGTGCTTGCGACTGGACTTCCAACATGGCGCCTGGCGTGATGAGTGATGGGGCAATGGTGGGCAGGCAAATTAAAGCCCGCCTGCAGTGGAAACGGCCTGTATCCCAGGAGTGCATAAATAATGTGGCAGGTTTGGGATGATACGGTGTGAAAACCCACCATTGTAGCCGACGGGTAAAATGTTGTTTTCCCGGCCAGCTACTGCACTTAGTGGAAATCTGGGACAATTCTACCCTAAGTAATTAAGGTTGTGAGCAACTTTGACTCTTCATCGAGGCGCAGTTGCCAAAATCCACTACTTGAGAAAATTAAACTCTTTCCCAAGTTTGCTGACCTATTCATCAGAGGTGACATATGATGAATTTTGCGTTTAATTGCTTTGTTCAGCTGTGTAAGATCTATGCAAATTCTGACTGATCCAGTGGGACCATCCCCAAGTACCGGCTTGCTGGTTCAGTCAGAGGTGAAATAGATTCCATTTCCTTCTTTACCTTTGGCAAGAGTGGATGAGGAACTTTTCTGGGTTCGTTTCAGGATGTAGAGTGATGTGGAAAAGCTGTCTTCAGCTTTTCTAGTCCTGTGGACAGCTGTGGAAGTTCAGCTCTGAAGTTTTCAAGCTGATCTCCTCTGCTTTCCAGCTCCTCTACTCTGCAAATAAGGTGTAAGTTTATTTAATTTATACTTGGGTTCAGGTTTATGGGCATTGCTGGTTAGGCCAGCATTTATTGCCCATTACTAATTTACCTTTAAGAATCAACCACATTGCTGTGGGCCTGGAGTCACAAGTAGGCCAGACCCACATACCCTCTAGGTTTTTATAACAATAGGCAATGGTTTTGTGGTCATCATCAGACTTTTAATTCAAGTTTCACTATCTGCCGTGAAGGGATTCAAACCCAGGTCTCCAGAGCATTACCCTGGTCTCTGGTGTTGTTTGATAAAGGCTGAATTATTTAAAATCTCAGAGGGAAGCTTTAAACAACTGTCATAACCTATATTTTCAATTGATATGTTTGAGATGCAGCTCTGAATTCAGAAATGAAACCATCAAGCCTCCAAAGGTTTTTTTTAGATAAATTAAATTAAACATTTATTAATTTTATAAGGTATTAAACACATACACATCTACAAGGTATTAAACACATACACATTTACAAGTTATTACCATAATAACTATTAAACAGATCCCCAAATGAATCACTCCGAAAATCTTCACCAAGGCAACAACAGCCCATAGACTTAGACAGTAGGCAATTTTATCTTACAAATTCAAAATGAGGTTCCTTTCAATTAGATCTTTCGCAGACACAGTTGTAGGGCTTACAGCCTTAGATCTTACATGCCTCTGACCTGCACACACAAACTCCTGTCAGTTTGTACCTAGCTTTCCCTTTGAATGTAAATTCTCACTGTATCACCAGGCTCTTTGAACTACCCCTCTTCTAACAATAAAACCCAATAGTACCAGTTTTATTAGTAATATAAACATATTGCTTGGTGTCTCCTAGCTAGGTGCAAGAATTCACCCCCAGTGTTTGAATGGTTTATTCAACAAAATGCAAATGCACCCTTTGCCTTACTGTTAACATCTCAAAGCTACTATACATCAAAGCACCCAGACTAGCTTCCTTTAATTCAATTAAAACACACACACACACACCCACAGACCCCACTACAAGTCCAATTAAAAATAATTTGCAATAACATTATATACATTAATATCTCTTCATGACACCTGGAATACTAGTCCAGTGATAATACCACTGTGCCACTGCCTCCCCTTATGCTTAAGAGTGAACAACTCTGGTTCAATATCTTAATGAAGGCTTCAATGATTTTTCTCTCTCTACGTTGAAGTGTTGCATTCAGTTGTCCTATGACTTTGACTTCTATACCTCCTGGCCAGTGTAGTTTTATGCATGATGGCTGAAGAGAACATTCTCCAACCATAGTTCAGCATCAGAAAGAACTAAAACTGTTGCACCTGTGCCTAACTTAAAGCGAGTCTTGTTTCCCTTTATTAGGATATCAGCACTACAGTAGCTTCCACTTAGTTCCTGGATCTTCCCAAGGAAAGGCATCTCAGTATCATTGATATCTTCCACTTCATGGGTCTTGTCACCTTACAAAGGCTTCTCTTTTTGCTTATTCTGTACAAACTTCTTGTTGCAGCACACAGCTTGTGAGTTACTCCTCTTTCTGCATAAATGGCATTCAACCCTTTTGGCAGGACAATTTTCATGCCTGTGATTTTTTTTCCCATCACACAGATTATAGTTAGTTGGGTGGTTAATGGATACTCTCCCTGGCTTCCCCTGCATTTTTAGGGCCACCTTTCTGCTTTTAAACTTAACATTGCCAATGATTCAGTTGTTTTTTTTGGGATATAGTTCTCCCTGTCACACTAAGTAACCGATCAATTTTGTTTCCTGACATCAGCTTGTCTGCTCATTTGAATTGCCTTAAGGTTGAATTGCCTTGAGTTGAGGTTAAATCATCTCTCAACTGCAAGTGGTTAGACAATGTTTCAACCAAGACTCCAACAACAATTCTGTTCCTGATTAGTTCATCTTTTAAGCTGCCATATTCACAGTTTTCTGAAAGTCGATGCAGATTGTTTATACATGTATCAATATTTTACTCTTATCATTGGGTATGCTAGTTCTATTTAGTCTGCTTGACAATGGTATTCTTTAACAGAATGAAGCAGAGATCAAGTGCTTTTTTTCACTTCGTTGTCCATAGTTTTTTCCTTAATTGATCTTTTGCCTGACTAGGATATCGTCCGTACAGCCAACATTTGCGTACAATAGCATACTGACCTGTTTCCTATTTGGCTTCACCACAAAGCCCAATGTGGTGCGATCCTTGGAAAATTGTCAGCACAAATTCAGCCTCACTCCTGCCTGATTGAGAACTGTGACCTGCTCAACGCTTTCCGGTAATGGCAGAGACTTTTCAATAATTGTTCTTTCACTCGCTGCCACCATATAATATTTTTGGTCTCATTGTGCTGGCACAGAATATTTTCAGAGTCTGCTGCGGTAAGGAAAATGTTAACTGTATTAAGAAACAAGTTACTGTGGCTTCCTTGCCATGAGATCTACAAGAGAGAGCAAGATCATGAGACACTGCATTACTTCCTGTGATGATGTATACAGTGTCTGAATAGCAGGTCACATAGTTAGAATTAACCCCTTATACTACATCAGCAATCTAAAGTCATTCATGCAACCTAAATGAGTTCCTTAAGATCTGTACAACCTAGAAATTTAAGCTATTTTTACATTTGTTTTATATTAGTTAAGAATAAAATTCATGGACCGAGAGTATCCAATTAGATGTTCTGGAATTTTTAGATTAGCGCATGAGATTGTGGAATTGTAAGCACAAATTCCATTCAGCAGATGTTCATTTTCCACAATCTTTTACATTGGTTTAAAAAACATTGTGCTAGAAGCTGGCTCCACTGATTGGACACAGCACCAGACTGATCACAGTTGCAAGTTGCCACTAATTGTGCTTGTTTTCAGACCTGCAAGGAGATTCTAAAATTAAGCTTTTTTGGGGGATGGGAGATACTAATGGCATGATGTAATAGCGTTTGAATATAACTTATTTTTCATTTGCTAAGAAACTGACTACTGTGCACCAATATAACTAGCAAGTGCTTCTGTATAGTTTTTTTAAAGTTGTTTTCTGTTACTTAAAATCAGGCTACTCACAAGTTGTGGACTAGACACTGTGATTAAAAACAAAAACAGAATTACCTGGAAAAACTCAGCAGGTCTGGCCGCGTCGGCGAAGAAGAAAAGAGTTGACGTTTCAAGTCCTCATGACCCTTCCACAGAACTGATTCTGTTTTGGTTTTGGATTTCCAGCATCCGCAGTTTTTTTTTATCACTGTGATTAAAATGCTTATTTTTGTGATGAACCTATTTTCAAATGTATCATTCAAGTTGCAACAGATTTTCGCTCTTAAATACGTGAAGGAATATTTTTTGAAGTGTTTTAAAAAAATACATCCTGAAGCACTGCCTGATTGCATTGGTTATGGCAGACTTTGCATTTAGTGGCATGCAAATGTGTTTGAGCAGAAAATCAAGGAAAAGAAAACACTTATCAAAACTAGTGCAATTTCGGGTGCAATTTGTGCCACAATCACCTATTGTAACTAACAGAAACTCCATGCACATGATATTTGAATCACTGAAAAATCTTTTCAGCTTTCGAGTGAAAATATTCTGGTCTAAAGCATTGACAATATATATTTCGAGCAAATATCTAATGAATGTGGAAAAACAACATGGTTCAAACTTGCAGAGCTATGCATTATTATGTAATTCATTTTATACTGGGCAGAAAACTAAAAAAGATCATAATCTCACTGGGTTTTAAATTCAATGCAATATGTCACTTTGGGCCTCAAAGGATTAATGTGAGTAACTAGGTCTGTCACTATTTACTTTACTCTTGGCTTGTCCTTGTCATGCCTAATCTCACTTTGATTGCGATCAGTCTTGATTTTTTGTCAGCACAGAAGTTGGCAATCGACAAGTACCTGTTTGTTATATCTAATTAATCAGCTCAATGCAGCCAGCAATAGAGATTAACTATTAGAAACTCATGGGCCGTATTTTCTTGATAGAGATTTGAATCTTTAACCGAATGCAGAGATCTCCTAATCAATTCTGGCTCCACCACGGTTTATCTTATGGCCGGCATTAAGATTTTAATTAAATATTGGTTGAAAATATTTGAATATAAAAAAGTAAAAATTTGAATCAAAATGAGCTGCATTTTGAAATAAAGCGACATTGCACTGATGGTCAGTATAGTGTAGATATAGGAAAGCACATTTTAGTTAGGCAAACCTGTACCTGTTACTCACACATTACACTATTACTGACAGCAGAGAACAGTTGGTTGTATGGGCCATCAAAGGAGTCAATAAATATGCAAAATATCCAAAACATCAGAGGATTATAAAGGAAATATATATTTTAATTGGGAAAACTAAGTGTGGAGCCATGATCCATAACACAAAGGGCACCAAGGTTAAATAAGATAGACAAAAAGGCAATGAAGAAATAATTATTTGGTGAAGATGAATCAGAGTTTTAAAATCTGCTGATCGGAGGAATGCACATCTTACCATAGAAGTGTTGTAAAAGCTAAAACAAAAGACAATAGATCGCACAACTTAATTAAGCTGAAAAACAGAGTGCGGTGAGCAGGAGTGAGAACGCAGCAGGGCAGAAAGCAGCACAGGAGAGAGTGAGAGTTCACCGCAAGAGCAGGTGGAAGGAGTGAGAGCAGAGCAGGACATAAAGCAAGTATCCTGCCAGGAGTCTATCTGTGAGTTCAGAACCCAGATTCAGAAAGAAAAATTGAGGCATGACATCACAGGGAAGCAGGTAGGTAATTGTTTGGTAAATATTTCCTACTTACAGTAGGAAAATAGAGCAATAGGGCAAACTTAAAGGCCTTGGCCAGAAGTTTCCCGTTGGCGAGTTGGGGGAGGGGCCCGCTCACCGTTGGGAAAATGCCGTGGGATGACGTCGGGAGTTTCTCCTGATGTCATCCCAGTCGATTTAAATATTCAGGAAGGCGGATGGACAGCGAAATCCGTTGTCCGCCCACCGACCTGTCAATGGCCAATTAAGGCCATTGATAGGTTAATTGAGATCATTAAAGACCCTGCCTGTCCAACCTTAAGGCTGGCAGGCAGGCCAGGAGCCCCTGCGGACTCCTGATAATACATGAAACCTCATCCACTGGCGGGATGAGACTTCATGTCCGTATTTAAAAAGTTTGATAAAGTTTATGCCCTTTTTATTAACATGTCCCATCTCATGTGCACATGTGCGAAAGAGTGCACTTTGACAGATGGGGTATCTCTCCACCCCCCCGCACAGGAAGCGCATAGAGCTTCTTGTCGGGCAGGCCGCTGGATGGGCCTTAATTGACCTGCCCATTCAACATGGCGGTGGGCTCCATTTCGGCAGCGGAGTTTGGCTGCCTGACTGCCACCACATCGGTGGGGCCCGCTCGCCCATCAAGTTAAGAATTCTGGCCTTTGTATCTGAACGCACGTAGCATTCAGAATAAAACTAATGAGTCAACAGTGCAAACAGAGATAAACAGGTATGATTTAGTGGTGATTACTGAGACATGGTTGCAGAGAGAACAGGTTTGGGAGTTGAATATCCAAGAGTGCTCAATGTTTCGGAAGGATTGGCAGGAAGGAAAGGAGGTGGTGTAGCTTTGTTAGTAAAGGAAGAGATCAGTGCTAGAGTGAGGAATGATATAGGTACTGGAGAGCAAGACGTAGAGTCAGTCTGGGCAGAAATAAGAAATAGTAAGGGAAAGAAGTCCCTGGTGGGAGTAATCTGTAGGTCCCTAAACAGTAGTTCAGCAGAAGGGCACATAAACCAGGAAATACTGGGAGCATGTAAGAAAGGCACAGCAAAAATCATGTGTGATTTTAATATGCATATAGACTGGACTAATCAAATTGGCAAGGATAGACTTGAGGGGGAGTTCATAGAGTGCATTACAGATTGTTTCTTGAAGCAAAATATGTTGTGGAATCAACCAGGGACCAGGATATTCTGGATTTGTTTTTGTGTAATGAGATGGGATTAATTAATGATCTCATAGAAAAGGATCCTCCAAGGAAGTGCAATCAAAATATGCTAGAATTTCAAGTTCATTTTGAGAGCTAGAAATCTGAGTCCCATACTAGTGTTCTGGAGTTAAACAAAGGTAACTACATAGGCATGAGGGCAGATTTGGCCCTAATGGACTGAGCAGGAAGACTACAAGGTAGGACAGTTGATGAACAGTGGCAGATAGTTAAGGAGGTATTCAATCCCTCCCAAGTAAAATATATTCCAAAGAGGAAGAAAGATGGCAAGAGGGGGAAAAAGCATCCATGGCTAAGCAAAGAAGTTAAAGATAACATACAGACAAAAACAAAGGCATGCCAAATTGCAAAGGTCAGTGGCAGGCTGGAAGATTGGGAAACTTTTAATGATCAACAAAGGGTTACTAAAAAAAATAAAAAGAGCAAAGGTAAATTATGAAAGAAAACTAGTGCAAAATGTAAAAACTGATAGCAAAAGCTTCTACAAGTATATAAAAGGAAAGAGAGCAGGTAAAGTGAATGTTGGTCCCTTGGAGGATGAGACTGGGGAGTTAATAGTGGGGAATGCAGAAATGGATGAGACGCTTAATCAGTATTTTGCCTCAGCTTTCACGGCAGAGGACACTAGTACCCCAATAGTAACAGATAGTGCAGAGGATATAGAGAAGGAGGAACTTAGAACAAACACCATCACTAGAGAAAAAGTACTAAGCAAACTATTGGGATTAATGGGTGACAAGTCCCCAGGACCTGATGGCCTACATCCCAGGGTCTTAAAGGACCTGGCAGTGGAGATGGTGCATGCATTGGCTATAATATTCCAAAAATCCCTGGATTCTGGAAAGGTTCCAGTGGATTGGAAAAATGCTAATATAACACCATATTCAAAAAAGTGGGGAGGGGTGGGGTGGCGGAGGCAGAGAGTAGGAAACTATAGACCAGTTAGTTTAATGTCTGTCATTGGGAAATTGTTGGAATCCATTATTAAGGAAGTAGTAATGGGGCATTTGGAAAGTCAAAATGCAATCCATCAGAGTCAGCATGGTTTTATGAAGAATAAATCGTGTTTGATTAATTTGCTAGAGTTATTTGAAGATGTGACAAGCAAAGTGGATAATGAGGATCCTGTAGATTTAGTATATCTGGACTTCCAGAGGCCTTTGATAAGGTGCCGCATAAAAGATTAATACACAAGATAAGATCAAATGGAGTTAAGTGTAATATATTAGCTTGGATAGAGGATTGGCTAACCAACAGAAAGCAGACAGTCAGGATAAATAGGTCTTTTTCTGGATGGCAAGCTGTAACTAGTGGGGTGCCACAGGGTTCAGTCTTTGGGCCCCAAGTATTTACAATCTATATCAATGACTTGGATTTAGGGATAGAAGGTACTATAGATAAATTTGCAGATGACACTAAAATAGGCGGGAAAGTAAGTTGCAATGAAGAAATAAGAAATTTACAAGTGGAAATGAACAGGTTAGGTAAATGGACCAAAATTTGGCAGATGGTGTTTAACATGGATAAGTGTGAGGTTATCCATTTTGGTTGGAGGAATAAAAAGGTGACTTATTATTTAAATGGAGAGAAACTTCAGAATGCTTCAGAGAAGAGGGATCTGGGTGTCCTCATGCATGAATCACTGTAAGCTAATATGCAGGTACAGTAAGTAATAAGGAAGGCAAATGGAATTTTGGCATTTATTGCTAAAGAATAGAGTATAAAAATAGGGAAGTGTTGTTGCAACTGTACAAGGCATTGACGAGATCGCACTTGGAGTACTGTGCACAGTTTTGGTCCCTTTACTTGAGGAAGGATGTGGTTGCATTGGATGTGGTTCAGAAGAGGTTCTTTAGATTGATTCCAGAGATGTGGGGCTTGTCTTATGAGGAGAGACTGAGCAGTTTATGCATATACCTGCTAGAGTTTAGAAGGATGAGAGAAGATCTAATTGAGATATATAAGATGCTGAAGGGGATAGCTAAAGTAGACGTGGAGCAGAAGTTTCCCCTTGTGGGGCATTCTAGAATGAGAGGCCATATTTTTAGGCTAAGGAGTGGTCGATTTAAATCAGAGATGAGGAGGAATTTATTTTCTCAAAGGGTTGTGAATCTGTGGAATTCACTACCTCAGAGTGCAGTGGATGCCGGGATGCTGAACAAATTTAAAGAGGAGATAGACAGATTTTCAATTTGTCATGGGTTGAAAGTTTATGTGGAGTGGGCGGGAAATTGGAGTTGAGGCTGAAATGAGATCAGCCATGATCGTATTGAATGGCGGAGCAGGCTCAAGGGGCTGAATTGCCTACTCATGCTCCAATTCTTATGTTCTGCTGCTCTTATGTTCTTATCTTACCTAAGCTAGGGAATAAACTGATAAGTCTGGTTTATTTTTTTAAAGTAAGGTGTATTACCACTAGTAGGGTTTATTAAGTATTAGTAATGTTTATTAGTATTGGTAAAGTTCATTAATAGTAGCAAGGTTTATGAGTATTGGTAAAGGTTTATTGGCAGTCATAATGTTTATTAGCAGTAGCAAGATTATTACCCAACAGATAAAGGAATGGGAAGGCTGCTCCAACTTCTAGAATGCACTTCCTGTGCTATGTGAGAACTCCAGGACACTCTTGGCTAACCACTACTACAGGAAGTGACATCAGGAAGTGCAGCAATTTGAGCTCCAGGTTTTGTAGCTTGAGCAGTAGCTGGCATTACTATGGTGCATCCTTGAGGTAGAGAGGTGGTAACCCCACATATGTATGCAGAGGGAGGGGGGGACGGGTGACCACAAGACAATCAAAATGAATCAGGCACGTAGTGCAGGAGCCCCCACTCTCCAGCCAGTATTCAGGTCCAAATACTGATGAGAGCGATGGTTCATCTGGGGAGTGCAGCCAGAGCCAAGTCCATGTCACCATGGGTGGTTCAGCTTTACAGGGGGCACAAGGAAGACTAGTGGAAGAATAGTGATAGGTGATTCGATAGGGGAACAGACAAATGTTTCTGCCACTGCAAACATGAATCTAGGATAGTGTGTCACCTCCCTGGTGTCAGGAACAAGGATGTCACTGAATGAGTGTGGAACACCCTGAGGGGGGAGGGTGAACAGCCAGCACCAATGGCCCACATTGATACAAACTTCATAGGCAGAAAGAGGGATGTGGTCCTCAGTCAGAATTTAGGGAGCTAGGTAGGAAATTAGCAAGCAGCTCTGCAGACTGGTATTCTACATATTACCCAGAGAACACGCACAAGTGAATATAAAAATAGGAGGAAAAAACAGATAAATGTGAGGCTGGAAAGATGGCGCAGGAGGGAGTGACATTGGGGCCATTTCTGAGGGATATGGCACTTGTACAGGCCAGATGGGTCGCATCTAAACAGAGCCGGGTCTGAGTTCTTTGTGGGCTGATTTGCTAGTGCTATTGGGGAAGGTTTAAATTAATTTGGCAAGGGTGCAGGGACCAGGAAATAATACCAGAGGGGAATACCAAGGCACACAGAACACTTGGAGAGACAGATAGCACTGGAGTAGGGAAGAGTATGTTATTTGGTGAGGTCAGAGTAAAGGGCAAGGTCATAAATCTAAATTAGGGTTAATATGCATTTATATGAATGCAAAGAGTGTGGTTAATAAGATTGGTGAGTTACAGGCACAGGTTGACGTGGAAATATGGGGGACAATTTTTCCTATGGCGGGCAGGCTGAGCAGGAATGGATGGGGGTGGGCGCGGAGCCGATCGCTGCCCGTGATCAGCTGTGCACCACCATTTTACCAATTAAGGCCCACCCAGCGTAACATGTGGCCGGTAGCACTCAGCGCTACCTGTGCAGGCGGGGGTAGGAGGGAGCGTCGGGGCCTGTGCCCTTTTGCGCATGGGCGAGAAAGAGCGCAGCGATCTCCCTGAGGCATGGAGCTGCCTCGGGGAGATTAAGTTGATAAAAAACTTTTTAATGAATCAAGTAAAAAATGATTTAAACATGTCCCCTCATGTGACATGTTTGTGAATTTCGTGGATGAGGTTTCCTGAAAAATGCGAAAGCCGCTTGGGTTCTTAACCTGCCCGCCAAACTTGAGGTTGGACGGGCAGCGTTGTTAACAACTCTAATTACTTTTTTAATGGTCTTAATAGGCCATTGACAGCTCGGCGGGCATGCAGCTGCCTCCAGGTCGCACCCACTGAACAAAATACCGAAATGACACGTAATGACGTTGGGACATACACCCAACGTCATCGCGCATAATTTTACGTGTTGGGCCCACCCCCACATGCCGACGGCAATGTTGTGCCTATGATGTTTTGGCTATAACAGAGATCTGGCTCAAAGAATCACGGAATCACACAGAGTCACAGAATCACAGTGCAGAAGAGGCCCTTCGGCCCATCGAGTTTGCACTGACACCGTGAAAACGTGAGAAAGAAGAGCAGGACAGGGTGTTAAATATTTCTGGATACAAGATGTTCAGGAAAGATAGAAAAGGAAGAAAAGGGGGTGGAGTGGCAGTATTGATTAAAGAGAGCATTGCAGTGCTGGAGATAGAGGAAGTCCCAGAAGGGCCAAGGTCAGAATTAATTTAGCTAGAGCTAAGGAACAGAAAAGAAGCAATTACATTGTTCAGTGTAGTCTATAGGCCCACTAGTGGAAATACTGCAGAATAACAAATTTGCAAGGAAACTACAGAGAGGTGCAAGAATTATAGAGCAGCTAAAATGGGGACATTAATTATCTGAATATATACTGGCATAGTAGTAGTGTAAAGGGCCAAGAGGACAAAAGTTCCTAGATCATGTTCAGGAAAAATTTCTACAGCTGCATGTTTCCAGTCCAATGAGAGGCGGGTTGGGGGGGTTGGGGGGTGGGGGTGGGGGGTGGGTGGGGAGTGGTGCATTGCTGGACCTGGTTCTTGGGAATGAGGTGGGCCAAGTTGATCAAATATCAGTAGGAGAGCATTTAGGGGACAGTGATCATTGTATTATAAGGTTTAGTCTGACTATGGAAAAGGACAAAGAACAATCTAGAGTAAGGATAATTCACTGGGGGAAAGCCTACTTCAATGGATTAAGAATAGATCTGGGCCGAATAAACTGGGATCAAAGGTTGGCAGGAAAAACAGTAGCTGAGCAATGGGCTACCTTCAAAGAAGAGGTAGTTCAGGTACAGTCAAGGAATCCCCTTGAAGGGGAAAGTTAGGGCAAACAAATCCAGAGTTCCCTGGCTGACAAAAGAGATAGAGATTAAAATGAAGAGGAAAAGGTGTTCTTATGAGTGATGTCAGACAGATAATACAATGGAGAACCAGGTTGAATACAGAAGGTTCAGAGGGTAAGTGATAAAGTGTTAAAGTGATAATGAGAAACAAAGGTGTAGTATAAAAAGAGACTGGCAGATAACACAAAAGCGAATCCCAAAGTCTTCTTTTGACATATAAATTGTAACATGGTAACAACTGGCAGAATAAGGCTAATTAGGGACCAAAAAGATTATTTTTGAAGGCAGAGGGAGTAGCTGAGGTATTAAATGAATATTTTACATCTGTCTTTAACAGGGAAGAAGATGCTAACCAAGTCATGGTGAAGTAGGAGGTAATTAATACACTAGAAGGATTTAAAATTGATAAGGAGGAGGTATAAGATAGGCTGTGTATACTTAAAGTTGATCAAACACCAAGACTGGATGAGATGCATCTAAGGATAATGAAGGAAGTGAGAGTGGAAATTGCAGGGGCACAGACCATAATTTTCAAGTCTTCCTTAGACTTGGGGGTAGTGTTAGAGGACTGAAGAATTGCAAATATTACATCTTTGTTCAAAAATGGGTGTAAAGATAAGACCAGGAACCACAGGCCAGTCAGTTTAACTTCAATGGCGGGGAAAATTCTAGAAACAATAACTTGAGACAAAATTAACAAAATGGGCAAAAGTGGGTTATAAGAAAGTCAGCATGGATTTGTTAAGGGAAAATTGTGTTTAACTAACTTGCTTGAGTTTTTTGATGAGGTAACAGAGAGGGCTGATGAGGACAATGCTGTTGATGCGGTTTACATGGGCTGGGATGTTCCAGCCCCACCTGTGGCATGACCCGTCAAGGGCGGATGGAAAATTTGGAGAGGCAGCCAAACATCCAGTGAATTTGAACGGGCCCAGCAGGACTGGAAGGTTCTGCCCATGGACTTCCAAAAGGCATTTGATACAGTGTCGCTCAACAGACTTGTGAGCAAAGATATAGTTCATGGAATAAAAGGGACAGTAGCAACATGAAGGAGAATTTTCAGCCTGTCGGGTGGGCCGTCGGGAGCGGGCGCGGGCAGGTGTGGAACTGATCGCTGCCCACAATTGGCTGTGTGCCGCCATTTTATGTGGGCAGGCCAATTAAGGGCCAATTATGGCCGGTAGCACTCAGTGCTACCTGTGCGGGCAGGAGGTGGAAGGAGGGTCAGGGCCTACGCTCTTTCACGCATGCGTGCGAAAGAGTGCCGAAATCTCTGTGCCTTAGGGAGATTAAGTTCAGATTGAATTTTTTTAATAAAGATAAAAATTGTTTACACATGTCCCCTCATGTGACAGCATCACATGAGCTGGGACATGTTTGTCAATTTATCAGAATTTATTTGTTTAGTTAATGAAACCTTCAGGAAATTTCATTGCACCTATGGATGAGGTTTCCTGAAAAACATGAAGGCCGCTTGGGCGTTTTGCCTGCCCACCAACCTTAAGGTTGGACGAGCAGCATTGATAAGTGCTTTAATTAGTTTTTTAATGGCCTTAATAGGATGTTAAAGTTCGGCAGGCGTGCAGCTGCCCCTGGCGTGCGCCCGCCAAACATAATATCTAAATGACGCGCGCTGACTTTGGGACGCACGCCTGAATCCACTGTGCATCATTTTACTTGTCGGCGTGTTGGACCCCCCTCTGCATGCTGACGTCAAAATTCTGGCATTGCATATGAAATTGGCTGAGTGGCAGGAAACAGAGGGCAGTGGTCAATGGATGTTATTTGGATTGGAGGAAGGTTTGGAATGGAGTTCCTCAGGGATCAGTGCTGGGACCTTTGCTCATCATGATATATATTAATGACCCAGACCTTGGTGGACAGGGCACAATTTCAAAATTTGTGGATGATACAAAAGTTGGAAGCATTGTAAATTGGGGAGGAGGATAGTATAGACTATGAAAAGGACATAGACAAGTTGGTGGAATGGGTGGACAAGTGGCAGTTAAAGCTCAGTGTGGTAGGAAGAACATGGAGTGACAATATAAAATAAAGGGTACAACATCAAAAGGGGTGCAGGAGTAGAGGGACCTGGGTATTATTTGTGCATAAGTTATTGAAGGTAACAGGCTGTGGGAGGTGGGAATTTCTACTTGGTGTCAATAGGCTAGGAAATCACTGCCTACATGAAGGTAGGTTTTCAAATCTTTTTATATTTTGATGATTTTTTTATGATTTAATCTCTGGGAATTAAGTGAAACAGCATATTATTCATTAAAAAAATAATTTTTTTATAAAGCCGGAGAAAAAGACCCAACAAGCAATTCACAACGTTTTTGGGTAAATATGCCCATATCTGTTTCCTCCATACCTTTATGATGACAGAGAGGGTGAGCAGGTCATCCCCAAGTGCTACCAACCTCCATCAGTTGGTCTGTGAGCATGAGTACACTTGTGTGTTCAATTGTAGGCCTGATTATGGGGTTGCTGCATAAATAAATATTAATTATAGTCTGAAGTACACACACAATCCCAAGCAATTAATCTTCATCGCTTGTGCAATGATATGGCAGAGTAGATTACCGATCTTTCCAAGACAGGATGGTGTTATGAGGAGACCTTGCAGGTGGTGATGCTCCCATGCATCTGTTGCCTTTGTTCTTCTATGTGCTTCAGGTCATGGGCCTGGGAGCTAATGTCAAAGAAATCTTGGCAAGATGCTGTGGCATATCTTATAGATGGCACACATGGCAACCACTGTGTGTCGGTGGTGAAGAGAATTAATGTTGAAGGTAGTGGATGGGTGCCAATCAAGTGGGTTGTTTTGTCCTGGATGGTGTTGAACTTCTTGAGTGTTGTGGGAGCTGCACTCATCCAAGCAAGTGGATACTGTTTCATCACACTCCTGACTTGTGCCTTGTAGATGGTGGACAGACTTTAGGGAGGCAGGAGGTTCAGATTACTCACCAAGGAATTCCCAGCCTCTAATGTCTCTTATAGCCACATTACTAGGTCCAGTTGAGTTTCTGGTGACTCCCAGGATGGTGATGGTGGGGAATTCAGCAATGCTAATGCCGTTAGTTGTCAAGGGGACTGGTTAGAAATTATTATGCAAAATCATACTGTAGATCCCAAGGTCAGAAAGCTTCCACATAAAATGCAAATATAAAGATTGGAATATAGAAACAATGGTACATCATTGAACCCCTTGAACCTATTCCACCATTCAATTAGATCAGGCTTATCTGAACTTCAATCCCATTAAAAGTAGGAACATAGGAACTTGAGAACAGGAGTAGACCATTCAACCTCTCGAGCCTTTTCCATTAGTCTAAGAGCTCATGGCTGATCTGTGACCCAATTCCTTCCTTCCAATTTCTTGCTACATATCCATTAAAACCTTTGAGTAACACAAATATATTAATCACAGATTTAAAATTAACAATTTGAATTAACAGCAGAAAATGCTAGAAACACTCTGTTGGTCATTTAGCATCAATGGAACAAACTGACAGGTTAAAGTTTTAGGCTTAGACCCTTCATCAAAGCTTAAAAAAATACAGCTGAAGGGAATTTTAAAAGGAACAGAGCAAGAAGAAGAAAGAGAAAACATGTATGCATGAATGAAGGCAAATGGATGCACACTTGTAAGTTGAAGGGGCTGAAGCTGATCTGAAATTGGAAACAGAAAAAGCTGGAAAATAATTCATCAACCTGGGAGAAGAAAATAAACTGGACTGACTCCAAGATGTTTCCATGTAGAAATATGGGGTTGAAATTTCTTTCCAGAGCCAGGCACCCAATCACAGAACATTATCAGGTCCAGACCCCTTTGTGTGTCTGCGGTGCAACTCAACTTTCAAAGTGTTAGCAACCAATTGGCTTGGGACAGAATTCGATGCCCAATTAGGGACATCAGGCATCAGGAGATGGAAGCTAGTGTGATTCCAGCTGATGTTACTACTGGAAAAGTCAGATCCCAGAGTGGAACCCAGCTTGGTAGGTCTTAACTTTTCTTTTTTCTTTAGACACATGGAAAGTGGTTGCTGAACAGGAGTTACAGGAGTTAGCTGATGAACTTTTAACAAAAGAATAAAACATTTATAAAATAAGAAAAGATGAACTATATTACAATACTCCTCAATGACTCACAACTATACCTTTACAGATATATACAGATTTGCAAGGATAACAAAAATTACAAAAGCTATATTATGCTCTAATGTTCACAGTAAGTACACAGTCCATGTAAACCACTGGCAACTTGTGGTTAGGCACACCACACTCTGAAATCAAGTGATAGATGCCACCCAAACAGGTGCTAAGGATCTCTCCTCAAATCCCCCCAGACACTTGTCACATGTGAGCCAACTGGTCTCACTGAACTCTGCCTTTCGTATGAGAGTTTCCGATCTCCACTCTCAATGAACCCACTTTGGAAACTTCTGCCAAATGATGCTTTCTCTCAAATGCCTTCCACAAGTGTTTTGAAATCTCCTTTTGGTGTTCGTCTCTCCGGATTGCCATGTGCATTCATGTTTTGCCTTCTCACTGACTCAGCCATACCAACTGAACAGCACTGTTTCACATGCCCATAGTAGAGTTACAGACATCCAGCTGTCTCCTTGGATCTTCTGGCTTCTCTCAAGCCTATATTGCTTTAAACTTGCAATCTGCAAATTGGCCTGCCCACATAAAATGGCGGCGCCCAGCCGATCATGGGTGGCGATCGGCTGCGCGCATGTCCACACCTGCTCCCACACAACCGTCACCTGCCCGCCCCCCCCTCACCATCTCGCCACACCCCCCTGCCAAACCCCCAGCCCCGATGGGAGAAAAATCTCCCCTAGGCTTAGTTTCCTCAGCAATCTGCTAGCATGTCAGCTAGAGAGAAACATACTACCCCCTTCGCCAGAGAATAATGACCAGCTGCACTCAAGTAGCTTTTGGTTCCTCTGTGTGGACCTCATGTTGCTAGGCAACAGCACAGTTTTTTTCTACTTTGCATTTGTTTTACCTTCCCTTCAAGAGTCATAAAATCGAATTAAAATGCACATATCTCTTAAAGTGAAAATTAAACTCAGGTTTCATCTTTTTAACCCACAAATAGAAAAAATATAAACTAAACTTGAACTTGAAAATATCCCTTATTCCTAACGCCTCCAAATACACATATAGCTTACTTAAACTATCTCTAGTTCCTAACACTAGGTACAGTGGGATAATTTAAAAGGCAACCATGACTGGGCTTGTCATTGTGATGAGCATGGAGAACAAAGGGCCGACAGTGGTTTGGGCAGCCGTCCGTGAGCAGCTTCAAGTTTTTCTGATGTCTCTCTTAATGCTGCAATTGAGGCTGTGACAATTGGTACATTGATACTCATCCCTCTATCTGGATGAAGAGTTCCAGTGGACCAGACCAAGCAGGCAAAGCTAGAGGTGGACATGATTGACAGTAGCCTCAAGTTCTTCTCAGGATTCCAAACACTCTGTCCTCACAAAATCAAGATTCTCTACTCTAGTGATGGTAACTCCCTGCCTCTGCATGAGCAGGTGAATATAAAATCCCCCCTTTTATACAACTTTTTCACAATGCTCCCCATTGTGTACCTGTCAGCTATCCTCAAATGTGCCCCAGGTCCTTCATGCTCTTCATGCTTGTTATTTGAAAATTACTAACTGTTGTTCAACATGCTCATTATGAGCTTTACAACAAGCTCAAGAGCAATGAATTGGAGGCATGCAGGTTGCTGGCTTGTGCCTCCTGCCCCCTCTTTGAAAATTTAATCGTATCACTGATGGCTCAGAAACCAGTGATGTCTTCCAAGTGCAAGTTTCTCCGGGCCAATCCAGAGCAGAGCTCATCCTCAAGGCTGATTGAAAATTCAGCCCATGGAATGGACAGGGCCTGAAGTGGCAAGTGATATAAAAGCAGGAAATGGATAGGACTGAAATCTTCTGCACCTGGAGGGGAAGGAGACGTCATCAGAGCATATGTGACAGAAGCAGAAAAAATTGAGTCATTAGAAGAAGTGGGATGTGAAGAAATATAATTCATGTTATCATGACATCGGATCACAGCCCGAATTACTTACACGCATATTGAACTTATTGAGGAAGATATGTGCTTTATAAAAAAGACATACCAGCAGAAAGCTGGCTGAGAATGTAACCAGTTGCTGAAAAATTCCTGTGTGGATTATACTTGACTGACTAGTCCAGAGAGAACATGGAATGTAGCACCGAAAAAGGTGTCTAGGCCAACTTCAGACAGAGAAGAGATGCAATGCAAAAGATTGAAATTTAATCTCCTGTGGTTGCAGAGTCAATGGATATTGATTACCACATCTCAGCAGAAACCACCTTCTGTTGAGTTATATCCCAAAATATGGAAATGGCTAAGTTGAAAGAAAACGGATTCTGGGCAAAAGACATGTTTGTTTCTTCCCTTCCAGGGATACGCAAAAAGGGGTTAAAAAGCCAGCTGCAAATCTGGTCTAGTTCTGGTGTGCTAGTGCATGCTGTGAAGGTCACAGGAAAAGTACATCAACTTGACGTCCCTACAGCTTGCTGGTAAAAGTCTATCTGTCTCTGTCGCTGACTGGAAGCAAGTCAGCAAAGCCACAGTCAAAAAGGAAACAGGGCAACTCCTTCAGCTAACCTGCAGAACAAAGTATCTCCAAACCAACTGCTCAACTGCCAAAGTCAGCTCTGCCAGAATCACTCAACTTAAAGGCTACAACGTTTTGCCATCCACTTCTTACAGACAAGCCAAAGACTGCTTTGTACATTTTTAAAACTTTTATTTTTTGGACTCAAATTCTCATTTCTCATCTGTGTGCAGGTGTGTTACATTTTTATTATTTTTCTTGCATTTTTAGCAACTAATAAGCTACTCTTTGACTCAAGAAAGCCAGGTTAAATTGGCTCCTTCTAAAGTATAAATACATTTGGACTGGTGAAAGATATTCACGAAGGAAGGGATCCCTTTTAAATTAATCTTGTTGCAACCAACCAAAGGGGTTGAATAAAGAAGGGGAACCAGTTCATTCCCCCTCACCTGAGAGCATTATAATATTGGGGTTCCATTCAGGAAGTTAATCATTTGTGGGGGTATCTTGTCCAGGATCATAACAAATTGAGGGACTTTGCCCGGGGACCAGTCATAACAAGGTAGTTGTGGGGGTTGCTCCTTTGGTAGGGGACACCTGTTGAAATGTAAATTGCACCTTTGGGTATCAGCCTACATTTTCTCTGCTGGATTGTACATCTATTTTCCAGCTTTTCCTGTTTTAGTTCCAACCTGTTTTATCGCAAACTACTTCAATAATTCAAACATCCTCTGTGTCTCTTATATGTCTTTAGTTTCTTTTAGTGTGATTATTCCTCTTGTCTCTTGTTAGTACATCTTCAACCACATAAACATCTCCTCGTTTCTACTTAAGCGCTTTAAACGCCATTCTACTTCCTCGCTCATTTCTCTCTGTATTTTATTCTTCATTCCTTTTCCCTTTGTTTTAAACACTGCTCATTATAATTAATTCCAGTTGTAATGGAGGGTTTACACCTGAAACAATATTTTGCCTATTCACTTTATAAATGCTGCTTTGACTGCTGAGTGTTTCCAGAATTTTCTGATTTTGTTGGCAATTTGCCATTGTTGGAATCTTTGCGTTGAATCATAATACTCCCACCAGGCCCTTTACGAGGGGAGATAATACCAGATGGGTGTAAACCATTTCGACATTGCCTTTAGCCAGTAGATCTGAAAACCTGAATGATAGAGAATAGACCACATAATATTTGTCAGAGCACTATGTCCTGCAGTGTTTACTGGACATAGCCTCTCCAATATTATAGATGTCTCCAGCTGTTTCTGTTCTTGGGAAATGTGCTGAGAAGTCAAAAATACATCTTACCTCGAGGTATTTGCCAAGTGAATGTGTACGGGAGGGCCTAAGGTTACACACTGTACACAAGCAGATCACTTTGAACTTTAAACCAGTAATTCCATATGTAATCATCAGAAGAGTTTTTTGATACAGTAGCTACTCTGAGTGACAAAGTCCAACTTCTGCTTCCATGAGTCTTTCATATGAACAGTAGTAGACAAGTGTTACAAAAGGCCTTTGATCACCAAGAGAAGCATCAGGGTTTTAAAGGTATTGGTGCCGGGTCTGATTAGGAAGGCCTCTGCAACATGCTTTGGACTGGGTACCATGTACAGATGTAGCCTACACAACTTTGCACAAAAGCATCTAGACTTGGTCATTGCTGAGAAGGCAGCCTTAGCTGCTTTAGAAATGCACAGAGGAGAACATCACAATGACTTACACTCAGTTACTCCTCAATGGCTGCTGTAAAGGGGCATCAGAGCACATCCTATCATCGACGTCTTCTCTTCCGTTGAATAAGGTCTAGCATAGTTTTACCCTCCTCAAATAAGGGAACACTCTCTCAATCCAGTATCTAACATGCAACATGACAACACATCAGCTTTCTTTAACTTTCTGAAGTGTGCCAATCATCATACCTTGATTAAATTAGCACTAATTAAGGCCACTCTTTCCCCTATGGCTCTCAGCTCCATTAATAACTTAAGATGACAGAAGCATATTTTCTATTTTGTTACAATAAAGTCTAAAATGAACATAAGTCAACATACTTTTCTTTTGCCTAGTACTTCTCCCAAAACTGAAGATATGTATCGCAAGAGATGGTTGGTTGTTCTTGCTCTACAAATGGCTCATGTGACTGGAGTGGCATTTGTTTCTTGGCTCTTTGGTCCTGTTAGTGAGCTGCCTCTGGCTACATCTCTGAAGCTTGTTCATGAACAAGCTGGTGTACATTCCTACTTGCCACTGACGTGCTGCTCTCACAAAAAAGCTGGAACTGCCAGTATCAAGTAAATCGGCTCCAGCCAGCTCCATTTCACAAAGACCATTATCTGTGTCCTTGCTAACCAATGGGATCACTAGATATAAGACTGGTACCAGATAATGAAAACCCTGACGGATGGCAACATGTTTTGTGGCTGCCATGGTTTGGAATCTGCTAGATATGATGCTGTATATTCTCTCCCATATTGCCACAAGTGTACAGTCTACACTTCTATGGGGGTGAAAGCAAAACCTCTAGGGGCTTACTCCCAGCTTCAAAAGTCTCCAAAAATCCTCTCTTTGTAACTATACTTTCAGTAACTTTTCTTGTACCCTTCCTGGTTGATGTCTGCATTCCTTCTGTAATGGGGTTTCATTTTTGCCTTTTGTTACAGGAAAGACTGTATAAGTGTTCTTCTGAAAACAAACATAAGTAAGTCTATAAGACTGCAACACAGTTTGTGGCAGGTATTTTTATGAACTATGGAATTAAAATTGCAATAGTCTTCCTCAGTGGCTACTGACTATATTGATGATCAGCAGTTCAGCAGTGTATAACTTTTCAGTGCATTTTCTCCTAAAGAAAAAATCACCAGCTTGTGCTTAATCTTATCCAGCTACCTTCTAATCGGCCCAGCTCAGACAATTTGATCCCAGATGTGCACTTCAGGGGCAGGCAGTTACAATTTCCAGCCTGCTCAGCTATTCATTCGCAGTGAAGGAGCTTTTTGACTGCTTTTTTGGTTCTCTTTCTCAGGAGAATTCAAGCACAGTGTTTTTAGGCCATCCTTTCTCTGCAGTGCTCAATGCAAACTATACCCAGGGAAGCAGTACCCTTGCTAGTTGCCTTCTGGATCAATCGTAGCTTCAAGGGATAATATTTTGCAGTTTCCATCATTCTCTTGACATTAAACTATCTAGATTACAGTTACCTTTGATGACCCAGTGTCAAACTGTTATAGATGATCCACTTTTGCTTTCCTCATTTAAAGATTTTTCTAGGAAAAAACTTTAAATATTTTTCACATATGCACTCCAGTTCATTGAAATGTTATATAATGCCCAGAGCTGATAACATGGAACAAATTCTAGATATAAAATTTTCAGTTGCAAGCTATACATCCAAGGTACTCATACCAAGAACATAAAATAAGAAGCTAATTGGCATTCATCAGATGTGCTGCAGGGGTAGCCAAAAGACAATGCCCTTACTCTTCTGAGTCAGAAGGTTGTGTGCTTAAACCCTGCTCCTTGACTTGGGAACATAGTCTAGATTAACAATTCAATACAGTATCAAGGGGAGGAGTGATACATTGTCAGAGGTGTAAACTTTCTGTTAAGTTGTTGAACCAGGGACCCATCGGCCTATATTGTTGATGCAAAAGATTCCATGATGCTATTTAAAGTAGAACATAGACTATTCACCAACATCCACAAAAGAAAATAGATTAACTAAATGTTTGTCTAATTTTCCATTTGTGAGACTTGTTTACAAAATTGTTTTTTGTGTTTGCCTACATACCAACATTGACTGCAGTTCAAAAATAATGAATGGTTGTAAAGCAGTGCAGGATGTCATACAGAAATGTCAGGGTGCTATATAAATTCAAATTATTTGTTTCTGTACTCTATTTTTTCCACCTTTCTCTTTTCTCACTCTTTCACCCTTTCATTGTTTTGCCTTTTTAAATTTTCCCTTCCTCCCCTATTCACAATCTGCCTACATATGCAATAGTGTGTTTCCTCTTCTTTCTTTGTTATACAGTATAAGAGATCACTATCCAGACAGAGCAATCCAGCATTTCTAGCAATAGTAAAAGTGCTCAAATGAAATCTAGAGAGTATGGGGGCATATTTTCTGAAACTCTGCTCACAGGGCAGAATTTTGTTTGAAAGGAATACAGATTGGAGAATCGTGTGTGGAGGTCAGTGTGCCTGATTTGCGATGCTCACAATGTTTCAGCCATTAATTTTAATGATGAGAAAACCAGTGTGCCACAAATTGGGTGTGCTAAACTCCATGCCCAGCTTTTCATTCTGTGTTCCTGTCAATTCAGACTTCACACCATGAATGAAGTCTCAGAAAATTTGCCTGTATAATATTTTAGTGAAGGGGTTTCACTTTGCTCATAGATGTTGGGCTAACCCTGGTTCCATGTCATATTCATGCTTTGTCTCACTTTCCTCTGAGAGAAAGCAAAGAAAGTGCCAGGAATTAAGAAAAAACCTGTATGGGAGGTTACGAAAGATGAGGAGATCACACTGTCGGATACACACAATCTGTGGCAATTACATCCTTATCCCAATGTGAACAATACATTCTGCATCATCTCTCTGACTTTTCTATCGCTTCTACAAAATATATACTCTAAATTGTACTCACAGGGCGAAAAATAGTTGCACTTGGGTAAAGGGGCTGTGATGAAAAGGAGCTCAATCAAATAAAAATGCAGAAAAATATAAGCTCACAGGTAATCCATCCTTCCAGCCTGCTATAATCAAATCTGGTTTTCTTTAGCCTGAACTCCAGAATTTCTCACTTAAACACATTTCTACAGCACTTATGTCAATCTGACTTACTCAATGTAAAAAACAACTGCTTCTAGCCTTTCCCATAAGGTCAAAGAGACCTAGAGGACAGAACTGACTCAGTTGCCATGGCAAATGTAATAAACCCTCCAGGCTTATCAGTAGTTACAAGATCACTTTTTAGTTAAAGTGGTAATGTTGAGTTAACTCCTTATTACCCATACTTAATTAAACTAAGATAATAGTGAATAAACAAGAATAAAGGTAACTAAAGATAAAATATAGAAAAATATGATGTTGAAACAGATTAATGACACTGCTATGTTACCTACTAATTCTGGATAGATTTAATGAACTTGTGTTGGTTCTGCAGAATTTTCCGTTCATAATAGATGAAGTATTCTGCAGGGCTGCTGCCCTCAGTGCTCAAATTCTCATATAAGCTCATGGGTCCACAAATTCACAAAGTCTCCAGCTTCATACCAATTAAAATTTTAACAATGTTCTTGAAACTGAAACAGGGCAGTTCTATTTTGCCAAATTTGGATCTTGTATTACTGCTAGTGTTTTAGAACACAATACAGATTAGTCATCATTTATTTGTGAAAATTTTTATTTAGCAACTACACTTAAAAATGAAGAAATCTATTGCCTTTTAAAGGTATTTGATGGCAAACATAGAGAAGAAAGATTTTTACAATTGTTGTAAAGGATGTGCAGGTGAGGGATTTTTTTTTTGCAAAGCTCTTATAAAAACTGCATTAGATGGGTAAAACCTTAAATGCTTTATAAATATGGCAATAGGCCAAGTAATCAGGTAGTATACGGGGAGTTGATGGCGTAGTGGGTCTAGTAATCCAAAGGCCCAGGGTAATGCTCTGGGGTCCTGGGTTGGAATTCAGCCACGGCAGATGATGGAATTTTAATTCAATAAAAATTTGGAATTAAAAGTCTAATGATGACCATGTAACCATTGTTGATTGTTGTAAAAACCCATCTGGTTCACTAATGCCCTTTAGGGAAGGAAATCTGCTGTCCTTACCTGGTCTGGCCTACATGTGTCTTGGACCCTCAGCAATGTGGCTGACTCTTAAATGCCCTCTGAAATGATTTAGCAAGCCACTTAGTTGTATCAAACTGCCACACAGTCTCAAAAAAGGAATAAAACCAGATGGACCACCCAGCATCGACCTAGGCGCCGGGAACGACAGCGGCAAATCCAGTCCTGTCGACCCTGTGAAGTCCTCCTAACTAACATCTGGACGCTAGTGCCAAAATTGGGAGAGCTGTCTCACAGACTAGTCAAGCAACAGCCTGTCATAGTCATCCTCATGGAATCATATCTTACAGATAGTGTTCCAGACATCACCATCACCATCCCTGGGTATGTCCTGTCCTACCGGCAGGACAGACCCAGCAGGGGAGGTGACACAGTGGTATAAAGTCGGGAGGGAGTTTCCCTGGGAGCATTCAAAATCGACTCTGGACTCCATGAAGTCTTATGGTATCAGGTCAAACATGAGCAAAGAAACCTCCTGCTTATTACCACGTACCGCCCTCCCTCAGCTGATGAATCAAGGCTCCTCCATGTTGAACATCATTTGGAGGAAGCGCTGAGGGCAGCAAGGGCACAGAATGTACATCAATGTTCATCACCAAGAGTGGCTTGGTAACACCACTACTGACCGAGAAGGCCGAGTCCTAAAGGACATAAATGCTAGACTGGGTCTGCAGCAGTTGGTGAAGGAACCAACAAAAGGGAAAAACATACTTGACCTCATCCTCATCAACCTGTCTGTCGCAGATGCATCTGTCCGTGACAGTATCGGTAGAATTGGCAACCGCAGAGTCGTGAAAACAAAGTCCCGCCTTCACATTGAGGATACCCTCCATCGTGTTGTGTGGCACTACAACTGTGCTAAATGGGATAGATTTTGAACAAATCTAGCAATGCAAGGCTGGGTATCCAAGAGGGTCTGTGGGCCATCAGCAGCAGCAGAACTGTACTTGAACACAATCTGTAACCTCATGGCCCGGCATATCCCCCACTCTACCATTACCATCAACCCTGGCTCAATGAAGGTTGCAGGAGGACATGCCTGGAGCATCACCAGGCATGCCTAAAAATGAGGTGTCAATCTGATGATGCTGTAACACAGGATTACCTGCGTACCAAATAGCATAAGCAGCACATGGCAAGTGATAGACAAAACTAAGCGATCCCACAACCAATGGATCAGATCTAAATTTTGCAGTCCTGCAACATCCAATTGTGAATGGTGGTGGACAATTAAACATCTCAGTAGAGGAGGGGGCTCCTCAAATATCCCCATCCTCAATGATAGAGGAGCCCAGCACATCAACGCAAAAGATAAGGCTGAAGCATTTGCTTCAATCTTCAGCCGGTAGTGCTGTATGGGTGATCCATCTCGGCCTCTTCTGAAGGTCCCCAGCATCACAGATGCCAATTCGATTCACGTCACATGATATCAAGAAACGGCTGAAAGCACTGGATACGGAAAGGCTACGGACCCTGACAACATTCCAGCAATAGTACTGAAGACTTGTGCTCCAGAACTTGCCAAGCCCCCCCCAGCCAAGCTGTTCCAGTACAGCTACAACACTGGCATTTACCCGGCTATGTGGAAAATTGCCCAGGGATGCCCTGTGGACAAAAAGCAGGACAACTCCAACTAACCTATCAATCCACTCTTGATCATCAATAAAATAATGGAAGGGGTCATCAACAGTGCTTGCAAGTGGCACTTGCTTCATAATAACCTGCTCACTGATGCCCAGTTTGGGATCCACCAGGGCCACTCAGCTCCTGATGTCATTATAGCCTTGGTTCAAACATGGACAAAAGAGCTGAACCCCCCAAGGTGAGGTGAGAGTGGCTGTCCTTGATAACAAGGTTGCATTTGATCGAGTGTGGTATCAAGGAGCCCTACCAAAACTGGAGTCAATGGGAATCAGGGGGAAAACTCTTCACTGGTTGGAGTCATACCCAGCACAAAGAGAGAGGTTGTTGGAGGTCAGTCATTTCAGCACCAGGGCATCACTGCAGGAGTTCCTCAGGGTAGTGTCCTCAGCCCTGCCACCTTCAGCTGCTTCGTCAATGACCTTCCTTTCATCATAAGGTCAGAAGTGGGGATGTTCGCTGATGATTGCAAATTGTTCAGCACCATTCGCGACTCCTCAGATACTGAAGCAGTCCACGTCCAAATGCAGCAAGACCTGGACATTATCCAGTCTTGGGCTGACAAGTGGCAAGTAACATTGCATCACACATGTGCCAGGCAATGACCATCTCCAACAAGAGAGAATCTAACAATCGCCCATTGATAATTAATGGCATTACCATTACTGAATCACCCACTATCAACATCCTGGGGGTTACCGTTGACCAGAAACTGAACTGGACTAGCCATATAAATATTGTATTACAAGACAGAGGCAGTGGCATTGTGGTATTTTCAGTGGACTGGTAATCCAGAGACCCAGGGTAATACTCTGGGGACTGGGGTTCAAATCCCACCATGGCAGATGATTTAAAAAATCTAATGCTGACCATAAAACCATTGTCAATTGTCATTAAAAACCCATCTGGTTCCCTAATGCGCTTTAGGGAAGGAAATCTGCCATCCTTACCTGGCTTGGCCTACATGTGACTCCAGACCCATAGTGGTTGACTGTCAAGCACCCTCTGAACAAGGACATTAGAGATGGGCAATAAATGCTAGCCTAGCCAGTGATGCCCATGAATGAATATTAAAAAAAAGAGCAGGTCAGAGGCTAGGAATTGTGTGACAAGTAACTCACCTCCTGACTCTGCAAAGCCTGTCCACCATCTACAAGGCACAAGTCAGGAGTGTGATGGAATATCCTCCACTTGCCTGGATGAGTACAGCTTCCACAATACTCAAGAAGCTGGACACCATCCAGGACAAAGCAGCCTGCTTGATTGGTACCACACCCACAAATATTCACTTCCTGCACAGTAGCAGCAGTGTGTACCATCTACAAGATACACTGCAGGGATTCACCAAGACTCCTTTGATAGCACCATCTAGAAGGAATAGGGCAGCAGATACATGGGAATACCACTGCCTGGAAGTTCCCCTCCAAGTTACTCACCGTCCTATATATTGCTTTCGCTGTGTCAAAATCCTGGAACTCCCTTCCTAACAGAACTGTGGGTGTACCTATGCCACATGGACTGTAGCTCACCACCCCCTTCTCAAGGGCAATTAGGGATGGGCAATAAATGCTGATCCAGCCAGCAAAGCCCACATCCTGTGAGTGAATAAAAAATAACATCCAAACTCTGATTTATCTGCAAGGTGTGCTGCTGAATGAGGTGAGACTCACCAAGCTACTCTCCAGTGGGAATAGAAATAACGGCAAGGCTGACAGGAGATGCCAGTTAGGACTAACATAATTACTATCCTTACACCTGAGAAAATGTGCAGAAGAAGATGGCACCTCCTAAATCAGCTATCTAAGTAGGCCTTCCCAGTGCTACCATATGCCAGTTTTACAGACAGGGATGAGACAAAAGTGAAACCCCTGTCCCCTTCCCTTACTGTCTATAAAGGAAGATGTGGGTATTTCTTAACCCTTGAGTGTATGGCCAGCTTGAATGACCAGTAGCATGCTTTTAATGGGCTTCAATAAAAAGGATTATTTATTCACAAGCTCACCCCAAAAATGTACTGCTAGGTCCCTCAGTCATTACTCACTTATACACAAACACACGTACACACACACTCACTTGAAAATACAGTTAAAGAGGATAGTACAATTTAAAAGTTACAAACAAAAGAATAGTTTGTAAGTCACTTGATTGGCTCATCTTAGTGTAGACCTAGTGAAAAAGTAATTCTTATCAATTCTTGAAGTCTAGCTAGGTGAATTCAATAACTAAAGTCATATATCAAAGTCATTGTAGGACTCCCTCGAAGAGGTAGATTTTTCAGCAGCTCACTAAGTTAGTTGCTTAAATAGTGGCCCTATTACTAGTGGGTCGGTTTCCTGTACTAGTGAACTTGAAAAGGAATAGGCTTGAAGATCATAATATGTTGCAGTTTCCAGTTTTAACGATACACGTTGCTGCCTTAGTTGCTGATGCTTTTTCTTGTTGTTTGCAGACAGACTGTTTTTCCCCTGGCTTGTGGGGTAACAAGATTCATTATCTGTGGTCAGTTTTGGTCATTTGACTACATGATCAATGCTTTTATTGTCCACCCGGAATAATTTGAAGTTATTAGCTATTGCTACATAATGGAGAATGGATTGTAACCATTTGCACATGCTTGTGATGAACTGGTTTCTCTACAGCTGCCTTTGTTAAGTTTCAAGCTCAGACACAGTGGGCGGGATTTTCTGCCCCTGCCAGCTGGAACCTCTGGTCCCATTGACGTCAGTGGCATTTTGGCTGGCTTGCCACATCCACTGCAGTACCGGGGCTGGAAATTCTTGGCCAGTGAGTCTTGGAGTCGATAGATTTTGAGTTTTTGGAAGTCCACAATAGGAGGTGTGAATTCCGCAAATGGTTTCATCTTCATATATCCATTCTATTAGGAACTTTCTGGAAACTTGAGGTCACCCTGAGTCTATGAAGGAATTTCAAAAGTCACCTTACCATCAGCAAGTATCTTAGCAGTCGTTTAATGTCCATGTTTAAAAGAAAAAAGAAAATATGATACTGAACACAGTCCATGTTTAAAATAATGTATATGACATGCCTTTAATGGAATGACAGCCAGACACATGCCCTAGTACAGATAGCACAAAGCAGTACTGGGCAGTCTGTTGCACAATTATAGCTATTCCTTTAGAGGAATTCCTAATTAAGAGGCTGGACAAGCACAGAGACAGAGAACCACAGCAGTTTGCATTACAGAAAGAAGAGATATAGCCCAGAATGTCTGTGCTGGCTCTTTGCTGGAGAAATCCAAACCAATCCCACTTCTTTGCTCTTTCATTATAGTACTGAATATTTATCTTTTTTAAATATTCACTTTTTTCTCAAAAAATGGTCTCTGTTTCAATTACTTCATGGACACATTTATTATGATGTAGACCGAATCTTAATGTATTCCACTTCCCTTCTTCATGCAGCAAGTCTGTGAGGTTTATAGAAACTTTATTGACATCATTTGCAATCAAGGTCCAAATCTTCTTGTTTGTGCAGGTTCAGGGAATAGAGTCTGTACTCGACAAGAATATTTATATTTATAAAATTGTTTTATTAGAATAAATAATTCAATCTCCAAAAATATGATTGCCCATGCACTTTGGCATGGCCTTCCAATTTTTGTCTTTTATTGGCATGTATGAAACCAC
The DNA here is from genome assembly GCF_017639515.1 of Carcharodon carcharias. NCBI lineage: Eukaryota > Metazoa > Chordata > Chondrichthyes > Lamniformes > Lamnidae > Carcharodon > Carcharodon carcharias. The sequence continues at coordinate 119,018,218 of NC_054469.1, read as the reverse complement.
ATTCATTAGCAAAAAACCAGCACCTTGTTTTGACTTTTTAAAGCAGTGCATTTTGAATGTCAACTAGTTTCTGATTAGATGACTTAATGCACTCCAGCAGTTCCTTTAAGATGCTGCTTTGTTTTAGGATAAATATGTTGATTGGAAAGTGAATACATTTACTGACTAAAGTGCCTTAGCATTCATATATAACACCCTAAGCTTTTGTTTCCTAACCTGGGAAAATATATTTATTGTATTGTAAATGATAACATAGCTATGCCATTTAATACATTTGGGACAGGATTTTGCGGTCAGTGAGCGGGGGCAAGGCCTGCTCGCCGACACGTAAAATGATGCGGGATGACGTTGGGTGGAACTCCCGATGTTAACTTGCGTCATTTCCATTTTCAGGTCGGTGGGGGCGCAGCCGAATCAGCTTTGTGCCTGCCAACCTGTCAACAGCCTTTTGAAGCCATTGAAAAACTAATTAAGGTCATTAATGGACTTGCCTGTAAAATGTAAGGTTGGTGGTCAGGCCAGGAGCCCTAGTGGGCTTTGGAAAAAGCATGAAACCTCATCCATGGGCAGGATGAGGTTTCATGAGGGTGTTTAATTTTTTATCAAATCTTTCAATAAAAGTTATGGACATGTCCCAATTCATGTGGCAGTGTCGCATGAGGGGACAAGTCAGGGAATTTTTTTAATCAGTTCTATTAAAAATTTTAATTCCAAGCCGACCCCCCTGAGGCAGCACTTAGCCTCAGGGAGATCTGTGCACTCTTTTGCGCACATCTGCGAAAAAGCGCACTCCCGGCTGAGGGAATCCACCCCCTCCCGCCTGTACAGGGAGCGCATAGCGCTTCCTGGTGGATGTCACGCTAGGCGGTCCTTAATTGGCCCGCCCACGTAAAATGGCAGCGTGCCCCCAATCAGGGGCGCCGATTTGAGGCGTGCCTGCCAGTGCCCGTTCCTGTTCTTCCCACCTGACAGGGGGAAAATCGTTCCCTTGAAGTTGCATGTAAATCAACTTTATTGCAAAATTGCCATTTTCTATTAATATAAAAACGTGTATACCTTGTGTATGATATTTTGACAAATATGCTACTTTGACTGTAGATTTAATTAATTATACTAAGTAGGCCTCTATGTGGCTAATTTGAAAATAGACTTTTTATATCACTCAAAAGCGACAATTGTGGCATTAAATTGGAGCGTATAATTGTATTTTTATTCTGATAACATATTATTTAATCATGCTAATTAGACTTAATTTATATGTAAAATTAAATTAATTAGAAAGCAGACTTACCCCTTTAACTCAAAAAAAACATAAACCACATTTTGAGCGGAGCAATCCTTATGAAATGTTAATTACACAGACTAAGATATGCCTATCACAGATTGCACAGGTTATGTTCTCTCCTCAAAAAGCAGAACAAATCCAAGCCAGCTAATGAATGCCCCATCAGCCTATCCCAATAATTAGAAAAGTAAAAGAAGGCATTATCAGCAGCAGTACCAAGTAGGCATTTACTCAACATACTTGTTAATTTGGCTTCTGTCAAGAAACTCAAATACTTATTTTTAGTTCATAGGTCAGGAACTGTGGCTCAAGACGATCCCCGGGCATTCTGCGCATGCACCGGCCAGGAATGTCTGCGCATGCGCTGTTTGTTGTTTTTGGGCTCTTTAGGCCGAGGACTGGCCCTGCACTGCTGCACAAGGAAGAGAGAGGGACAGTGCAAAAAGGCAGGTCACATGACCTGGTATGTGTGTCCCAGGGAGCAGAACACAGGAGGGGGATAGGGTGAATGTCCCAAAAAGAAGTCACAGGTAAGGGACAAATCCCAGAGACAAGAATAAGTTCCCTTAAGTGAAGTTAGAAGAAAGGAGCAGAGTATTAGGCTCTGAATTGAAGGAAGAGCTGCAGGAAGCAGACTGCAGTTGCTGTCAGACCTGCTGAGTTTTTCCAGCTATTTTTGTTTTTGTCTTAAACAAAGTGGGCTGTTGGGGCAAAGGTACCCCTTTGGAGCAGTGGTGTTCTGCTTGGCCCAACCAAAGATCTGAAATTGTGCTTGGAAGACAAAGCTCCAGTGTAATGGGAGTTCCAGGGGAAAGGAATCTCGCAAGGCAAGATTGTCACAATGTGAGGTGGGTCATCATTGAAGCCATCCAAGTGGGAGCAACATTTGGAGAGAATTCCAGGGCAAGATCTTCAGATGTGAAGATTGGAAACCCTCATAAGAAAGACAAAGTTTTAGTGAGATTGATTGGCTCACAAGTTGACAAATGTCTGGTGGGTTGTGGAGAAATCCATGGAATCTGTTTTGGTCACATCTGTCATCTATAGTGTAGTATGATGTGTCTGACCACAGTTCATCTGTTAATTCACATGTACTTCATATATATCCTGAATAATTTCAGATAGATATTGTAAATTGTTTTATCTTTCTGAGTTTGTAAAGTTTATTTTTGTTTGTTCCAAATCTGTGGAAACTTGTGATTTTATTCACTTAATTAGCGCCTTGACTCTGAAACTTTATTTACTTTAAACAAAACATAATTGGCTCCTAACTGGATCTCCGCCCACATCCCGGCCAAGGAGCATAACACTTTCATCAGACTGTTTCACTCCAGATATCATTGCAGTTTTGATCCAAACATGGACACAGGACTGGATTTCTGGAAGTCAGGTGAGAGACATTAATATCGAGACAATAATTGAAAGACTGTAGCATCAAGAAGCCTGAATAAAACTATGTCAAAGTGGATTGAAGAGAAAGTCTCTCAGGGTTGGTGTCAATCTGGACACAAAAGAAGATGGAGGTGGTTGTTAGAGGCCAATCACCTCATCTTCAGGACATTTCTGCTTGAGCTTCTCAGGACTCATCCTAAGCCAAATTACTTTCAGATTCTTCACCAATGGATTTCTCTCCATCATAAAGAGAGAACTGGGGCTGATTGCTGGTGATTGAAGATAATTTCTCAGATACCAAAGTAATCCTTGGCCAATGCAGAAAGACCTGGACAACACCCAGGCTTGGACTGAGAAGTGGCACATACCATCAGCTCACACAAATGCCAGGTAAGAAAAATGACTGCAACAAGATGAGTTTAACCGCCTTGCATTAACATTCAGTGATGTCACCATCACCAAGTTTTTAAAAATTCTTTCATGGGGTGTGACTGTCCCTGGTAAGGCCAGCATTTGTTGCCCCTCCCAGAAAGGAGCTCCTACTAAAGAGGACAACCACCCAGTGCTGAAAAAGGACAAATGATCTCCTTCATTCCACCAGGGTAAGTCACTCTTCTCATCACTCTCTACTCACATACTCACAAGCCCATCACACATCCACAGAGACCTCACACTGCCAGTTCAAGGCACATCACCATTCACTCTCTCATAAAAACCTTCATTGTCCTCATCCCATCTATGGGACCACTCACCACCGACACATGCCCAGCATACCTATCATCTGGCATGGCAGGTGTCTTGCTTATACTCTTTCCATCTCTATGCATACAGGACAAGCTGGCACACAACTACAGGGAAAAGTCATAGACTGGTGGAGGAATGCCTGAAATCAAGATCCTCATGGACTTTGAAAACCAAACCATCCAGCTGGCCGGCAAGGATCTGAACCAGTCCTGTGCTGATGGTAAGGTCGGCGATGCTCTACCAAGTGAGGATCCAGCAGTGCAACATCCATTAGACAACCATGTTGTGAGTGATGTGTCCTGTTTCACTGGCCACTGCCATGCATTAATTATCTCCCCTTGCTTTCTCAGGCACATCTGCCAAACAACCAGTGGAATCCACGACCCAGGGCCTCCAATCAAGCCCGAAAAAACCTCTAAAGAGGAATCTGAAGGCACCCTCCTTGAAGTCCCATCACAGCACTCACCAATACCCTCCACCAGTGCAGATACACACCTCGGTGGGATCTAGTTCTAGAGTAACCTCGGCATCAGAATCTGGTGAACATATCACACTGTCTGATCCACAGCAGGTGGTGGCAGGGACTTCCCAGGTCTCCGACACTCGGAGGGCTTCTGGAGGCCAGAACTTTGCTGAGTCCGAGTCAGATGACGGGCCTCTGGACTCGATCATGTCTCAGTTGCTGGAGCTGCAAAGGCAAGTTCAGGAACATCAGGGAGGGATGTGGGCTGCACTCCTTAGATTGCAGGCACGATGGAGGAGTCCATCTGCCTTCAATCTGAGGCATTAATGCCAACATGCCAATGCACCGAGATCAACACTGGTAGGATGGCAGCCGCTGTGGAGATCTTAGTCCAGGATGTTGTTTCTGTACTGCTGTATGGGCTGAACTCCATCGCTGATGCCATAGTTGGCCTCCAATGGTATATATGTGAGAGGGATGTGAGGCAGCTTGATCTCACTCTAGCTCCCCCTTCTCCTCAAAGGGTTAGCCAGGGGCCCTTGGCACCCTTAGGAAGAGGGATTAGGAGGTATGCACATATGGGCCATCCACCCAAGTGACTCTGGGAGTGATCAGCCCATCCAAATCTCCTCTTCCTGCAACCCCAGCGGCTCCAGTTCCACAGGCCGAGGAGGGTGCCACTGCCATACAGCAGGACCCCAAAAGCAGTCCAGGGCTATCTAGGCCTCGGCCCTCCAGAGAACGCCCACCAAGATCATCACAGATTGGGCGTAGCAGTCAGCAGGCTGCCTCTACCTCCACTGTGGGTGTCCGGGGCACCCCAAGGTGTAGCAGCAAGGTTGGGTAAGTTAAGAAGATGGGCATGGGTGTCAATCACTTTACATAATATTCACTATTGTCAATAAACTCCCAAGAATGTCTCCCTAGCTATGGCTCCTTATTCTGATGAACAGTGTTCACATCACTCAGATGTGGTTCCTGCACAAGATAAAGGCAAGTGTCTCAGTCCAGTCCCTGTGCTTTGTGCAGCCTTCAGATCAAAGTGATGGGCTGGCCTCACACTCCCTAGACACATTACTGATGCCTGCACCTCGATGGTGCTTGTCATTGCTGCCAGAATGTTGTAGACAAGCGCCACAGAATTCCCTCATTCTCTCTGTGTGCTCTCAGCACCTTTAAGGTGGGGCTGTCCCCAACTCATCAGCATCTGTGACCAGTGACGCTGTGCTCCTAAGGAACTCAGGTACGCTTAAAGTTTCATAGCAGTGTCCCTATGATATGACTCTGATTCTGCATTGTTAGCTTGAACCATGGGGGAGACTGGTCCAAACCTGAATGATGACATTGCAAGAGGCTGTGAGCGTCTCCACCAGTGATTGCTCCATGACCAGCTTTAGCAAAGAAATTGTGCAATGTGCCCCGTCATTCAATTGTTCTACAGTCCACTAAAATGCTCATTAGTTTGCAGTCTGTGCCCGAGGGGTGAAACGCTCTAGGGCACTTGGTGGTACTTTCGTGTCTCTGCATTGCTTAAGTATGCAGATAAGCTAGAGGCCCGACTCTAATCATGTCAATGTGGCTGTGTCTAAACTGTCTCAGCTATGGAGGAATGGTCACTTTATACAAGGTTTCACTAATGCATGGCTGCTTCCCTTTTCCCAACCCACACGTGCGTGTGCACTACCATCAACCACAGTGCAGCCTTTCCCCACCCCTGCCCCCCCAACTCACCTCAACCACAGCGCAGCTTTTGCTCCCCTCCCAACTCACCTCAACCGCATAGCAGCCCTTGCCGCCCTCCCCAATGTGTTTCAACCTTGAAGTCCAACAGGAGACCCTTGCAAGCACTGCTTAAGGTTACTGTGCATTCACCTCCGAGTTCCCCTTGAAGTTCAGCCCTACAAGTGCACGCCTTATATATGCTGTTGCAAAACACGTCAGTGTGTGCTTGGAATCCAACGGATGATCCAGTGGATGATCCAGCATGGGGGGATGATTCCGGCGGGTTGGGCTTATAATGATATGCAGATGTAATCCAATGAGGTTCCCGATGTCTGACGGCGGGAAACACGGCCCACCATTGACGGGTAGAGCCGACGATTGCAAACTGGTTTCACGACATCGTGAAACCGATTTTTGGCCATATTGTCTGCTCATGCCACTGAATACACCCTCATGACCTACAGGTTCAAAATGTAGGTTATAAAATGGATATTCAATGCAATAAATACCCTGAATTCAAGTTCCCAATCCATAAGAAGTGAAAGGAAGGGGCTCAAATGTTCACAACATTCTCCTAATGCAAATTTACTGCAACCACATTTACAGATGGTTTCCTTGCGGTACTGATATGTGCATTGAGCCAAAGGAAGTTTGCTCTCACTGACATTCATCGATATCCTCCCCGGAGATGTATTTGAAATGTCTGACAGTAGATAGCTGACAATGACTGCTCTCCATAATATCCAGAGGCCTAAGTGAAGAAGAAGCTACCAGATGTAAGCAAAGGGGTAAAGTTAATGGTCTCAGAAGATTCCTATGGCAAATATTTCTTCAAAATATGCCCTCAGAACCTCCCAGAAGGAAAAAGAAATAGTAAAAACTGGGAAATATGAGTTCTGGTCAAAATTGTTTTTCCCTTCTGGGGATTGTTTTTTTTTTAATGTTGACCCCTCTAAAGCTTCCACACCACCTTACAGACCTTCAAATGCTTAACATGTTTGGCCATGCAGTGGCATGGCACATATACAAGTTACGACAGCTGAACCTGTTGTCACATTGTTATTGTAATAGGGACTCACAATGAATATCCTTCTCAAAATATGTTCCTTGCTTGCAGAAAAAGATGGCAATTTTCTTGCTGTTCATTTCAGGTGCAACAATTAGAAATTCAGGCACACCCTGTTGATGATATCTTGAACAAAAACTTGAGTAATGATTGCCCAACTTCCAATTTGTGGTGCTGAAGGTCACTTATAAAATTATCCCCATAATAAAAGGGAAAGGGACTAGGCCCAAACTACAGGAAGGCCTATCACTTACAAGTCCACAATTTCCTTTGAGGAGCCTGTCCTGAACATCCTTTCCTATGAGAGATAGAGGGTATACCAGAAGGTGAAACAAAGGGCTCCTAAAATTTAAAGGTCATTGCATCCTACTCTTGTTGGGGTAATTTTCAACTTCACTGCCTGGGTGGTAACCCGGCAGAGTGGATAACTTGCTGTTTATAGAATCTGCCTGATTTTCATTCCAGGTTTGTCCTTCTCTGAATCGCGTACACACAGGCATGCAGACAATCAGAAAACCATTAGATTAAATATATGTTAATGCCAACCTTTGAGCTAGCATTATAACAAATGTTCCTCCTCTGTTACAGCCAACAGGATACAGGTGACATTGCACCTAGAATGCCACATACAGTTTTGGTCTCCTTACTGAAAATGGGATATACTTATATTGGAAAAAGCTCAGGGGGATTTACTAGGCTGATTCCTGGAATGAAGGTATTGTCTTATGCGAAAAGGTTTAACAGGTTGGACCTATAATCATTGGTGTCTGGAAGAATGACACATGATCTAATTGGAACATATAGGGCAGGATTTTTACCTCATTGGGCGGATGCAGCAGGTGGACCCGGGAGCAGTCACAAAGCCGACCACCGCCCGCAATCGGGCTGATTAACAACTGGCCAGTGTGAATCGCCACTGCAATCCTGGGCACTGCCTGGGAGGAGGGCAAGCACGGAAGTTTGCACATGCACACAAGTGCACGCACTGAAAGCTCCCTGAGGCACAGAGCTGCCTCAGCAAGCTGAAGATTTTTAAAAACACAAATAAAGATTTTACAAATGTTAAAAACATGTCCCCTCATGTGACTCTTTCACATGCATATTGACATGTTATAAATGATATTTCAACAGTTTTGTTTTACTTTTAATTCCTTTTGGAAACCTCATCCCACCCGCGGATGAGGTATCATTAAAAATCCAAAGGCCACCTGGCCAATTCGCCAGCCCGCCAACCGTAACTTGTGACTTTAATGGCCTTAGTAGGCCTGTTAATTGTCAGCATGCGTGCTGCTGACTCCCGCATGCGTCCACCAACCTGAATTTTATGCGAGTATGTGATGATGTCGGGATGCTCGCCTGACGTCATCGCGCATCATTTTACGCTCAGGTGGGTTGGGCACATGATCACTTGCTCAGCGAAAAATCCTGCCCATAATGTTCTGAGGGGGTTTGACAGGCTAGATGCTGAGAAAATGCTCCCCCTTTCTTTTATTCATTCATGGGATACATGTGTCGCTGGCTAGGCCAGCATTCATTACTCATCCCTAATTGCCCTTGAGAAGGTGGTGGTGAGCTACCTTCTTGAACTACTGCAGTCCATGTGGTGAAGGTACACCCACAGTGCTGTTAGGAAAGAGTTCCAGGCATATGACGTAATGACAGTGAAGGAACGGCAATATATTTCCAAGTCAGGGTGGTGAGTGGCTTGGAGGGGAACTTCCAGGTGGTGGCGTTCCCATCTATCTGCTGCCTTTGTCCTTCTAGATGGTAGTGGTCGTGACTTTGGAAGGTGCTGTTTAAGGAGGCTTGCTGAATTCCTGCAGTGATTCTTGCAGATGGTGCACACTGCTGCTACTGTGTGACGGTGGTGGAGGGAGTGAATGTTTGTGGATGGGGGTGCTAATCAATTAGGCTGCTTTGTCCTGGATGGTGTCAAGCTTCTTGAATGTTGTTGAAGCTGCACTCATTGAAGCAAGTGGAGAGTATTCCACCACACTCCTGACTTGTGCCCTGTAGATGGTGGAAAGGCTCTGGGGAGTCAGGAGGTGAGTTACTCAACCGTCTAGTCCAGTTCAGTTTCTGGTCAATGGTAACCCTCAGGATGTTGATACTGGGAATTCAGCAATGGTAATGACGTTGAATGCCAAGGGGAAATAGTTAGATTCTCTCTTGTTGGAGATGGCCATTGCCTGGCACTTGTATGGCACGAATGTTACTTGCCACATGTCAGCCCAAGCCTGGATATTGTCCAGGTCTTGCTGCATTTGGACATGGACTGCTTCAGGATCTTAGGAGTCGCAAATAGTGCTGAACATTGTGCAATCATCAGTGAACATCCCCACTTCTGACCTTATGATAGATGGAAGGTCATTGATGAAGCAGCTAATGATGGTTGGGCTGACAACACTACCCTGAGGAACTCCTGCAGTAATGTCCTGGAACTGAGACGATTGACCTCCGACCACCACAATCATCTTCCTTTGTGCTAGATGTGACTCCAACCAGTGGAGAGTTTTCCCCTTGATTCCCATTGACTCCAGTTTTGCTGGAGCTCATTGATGCCACACTCTGTCAAATGCTGCCTTGATACCAAGGGCAGCCACTCTCACCTCACCTTAGGAATTCAGCTCTTTTGTCCATGTTTGAACCAAGGCTGTAATGAGGTCAGGAGTTAAGTGACCATGGTGGAACTCAAACTGAGTGTCAGTAAGCAGGCTATTGCTAAGCAAGTGCCATTTGATAGCGCTGTCAATGACCCCTTCCATCACTTTATTGATGATTGAGAGTAGACTAATGGAGCGGTAATTGGCCGGGTTGGATTTGTCCTGCTTTTTGTGCACAGGACATACTTGGGTAATTCTCCACATTGCCGGATAGATGTCAGTGTTGTAGCTGTATTGGAACAGCTTGATTAGGGGTGAGGCAGGTTCTGGAGCACAAATCTTCAGTAATATTGCCAGTGCACTATAGCCTTTGCAGTATCCAGTGCCTTCAACCATTTCTTGATCTCATGGCCATGCACTACAGCAGTTCAAGAAGTCAGTTCAACACCACCTACTCTAGGACAACTAGGGATGGGCAATAAACACTGGTCCAGTCAGCAGAGCCCACATCCCTTAGATGAGTGAAAAAAAACACATGTTGAGTGAATCAAATTGGCTGGAGATTGACATCTGTGATGCTAGGGACCTCCGGAGGAGGCCAAGATGCATCATCCAGTCAGCACTTCTGACTGAAGGTGGTAGCAAATACTTCAGCCTTATCTTTTGCACTGATGTGCTGGGCTTCTCCATCATTGAGGATGGGGATATTTGCGGAGCCTCCTCTTCCAATGAGTTGCTTAATTGTTCACCACCATTCATGACGGGATGTGGCAGGACTGCAGACTTACATCTGACCTGTTGGTTGTGGAATCACTTAGCTCTGTCTATTGATTGCTGCTTATGCTGTTTGGCATGAAGGAGGTCGTGTGTTGTAGCTTCACCAGGTTGACACCTCATTTTTAGGTGGGCCTGGTGCTGCTCCTGGCATGCCCTCCTGCACTCTTTATTGAATCAGGTTTGATTCCCTGGCTTGGTGGTAATGGCAGAATGGGGCATATTCCGGGCCATGCAGTTACAGATTGTAGTTGTATATATTCATGCTGCCACTGGTGGCCCACAGCGCCTCATGATTACCCAGTCTTGAGTTGCTAAAACTGGTCAAAATCTATCCCATTCACCATGGTGGTAGTGCCACACAACACGATGGAGAGAATCCTCAGTGTGAAGATGGGACTTCGTCTTGACAAGGATTGTGGGGTGGTCCTTGCCCATGTTTGACCTGGTGCCATGAGATATCTTTGGGTCCGGGGTCAATGTTGACAACTACCAGGGCAACTCCCTTCCGACTGTATACCACTGTGCTGCCACATCTGCTGGGTCTGTTTTGCCAGTGAGACTGGACAAACCCAGGGATGGTGGAGTTGAGGACATTATCTGTAAGGTATGATTTTGTGAGTATCACCATATCCGGCTGTTGCTTGACTAGTCTGTGGGACCGTTCTCCTAATTTTGGCACAAGCACCCAGTCATTAGTAAGAAGGACTTTTCAGAGTCGACAGAGCTGAGTTTGCTTCGGTCGTATCCAGTGCCCAGGCCAATGCTGGGTGGTCCATCTGGTTTCATTCCTTATTGATGTGTTTTTAGTGGTTTGATACAACTGAGTGGCTTACTAGGCTATTTCAGAAGGCATATAGGAGTCAACCACATTTCTGTGGGTCTAGAGTCACAAGTAGGCCAGGCTAGGTAAGGATGGCAGCTTTTCTTCCCTTAAGGACATTCGTAAACAAGATGGGATTTTACAACAATCAATATGGTTTAAATAGTCATCATTAGACTTTTAATTCTAAATATTTTTATTGAATTCAAACTCATAGGGGAATTCGAAACCGGGTCCCCAGAGCATTACTCTAGGTCTCTGGATTATTAGTCTACCACTGTGCCACCGCCTCCTCCTGGGGGAGTCTAGAACTGGTGGCACAGTTTAAAAATAAGGTAAAAACAAAAACAAAAACAGAATTACCTGGAAAAACACAGCAGGTCTGGCAGCATCGGCGGAGAAGAAAAGAGTTGACGTTTCGAGTCCTCATGACCCTTCGAAAGAACTTGAGTTCGAGTCCAAGAAAGAGTTGAAATCTAAGCTGGTTTAAGGTGTGTGTGTGGGGGGCGGAGAGAGAGAGAGAGAGAGAGAGAAGTGGAGGGGGGGTGTGGTTGTAGGGACAAACAAGCAGTGATAGAAGCAGATCATCAAAAGATGTCAACAACAATAGAACAAAAGAACACATAGGTGTTAAAGTTGGTGATATTATCTAAACGAATGTGCTAATTAAGAATGGATTGTAGGGGACTCAAGGTATAGCTCTAGTGGGGGTGGGGAGAGCATAAAATATTTAAAAATATTTAAAAATAATGGAAATAGGTGGGAAAAGAAAAATCTATATAATTTATTGGAAAAAAAAAGGAAGGGGAAACAGAAAGGGGGTGGGGATGGGGGAGGGAGCTCACGACCTAAAGTTGTTGAATTCAATATTCAGTCCAGAAGGCTGTAAAGTGCCTAGTCGGAAGATGAGGTGTTGTTCCTCCAGTTTGCGTAGTGCTTCACTGGAGCAATGCAGCAAGCCAAGGACAGACATGTGGGCAAGAGAGCAGGGTGGAGTGTTAAAATGGCAAGCGACAGGGAGTTTTGGGTCATTCTTGCGGACAGACCGCAGGTGTTCTGCAAAGCGGTCGCCCAGTTTACGTTTGGTCTCTCCAATGTAGAGGAGACCACATTGGGAGCAACGAATGCAGTAGACTAAGTTGGGGGAAATGCAAGTGAAATGCTGCTTCACTTGAAAGGAGTGTTTGGGCCCTTGGACGGTGAGGAGAGAGGAAGTGAAGGGGCAGGTGTTGCATCTTTTGCGTGGGCATAGGGTGGTGCCATAGGAGGGGGTTGAGGAGTAGGGGGTGATGGAGGAGTGGACCAGGGTGTCCCGGAGGGAGCGATCCCTACGGAATGCTGACAGGGGGGGGTGAAGGGAAGATGTGTTTGGTGGTGGCATCATGCTGGAGTTGGCGGAAATGGCGGAGGATGATCCTTTGAATGCGGAGGCTGGTGGGGTGATAAGTGAGGACAAGGGGGACCCTATCATGTTTCTGGGAGGGAAGAGAAGGCGTGAGGGCGGATGCACGGGAGATGGGCCAGACACGGTTGAGGGCCCTGTCAACGACCGTGGATGGAAAACCTCGGTTAAGGAAGAAGGAGGACATGTCAGAGGAACTGTTTTTGAAGGTGGCATCACTGGAACAGATGCGACAGAGGTGAAGGAACTGAGAGAATGGGATGGAGTCCTTCCAGGAAGCAGGGTGTGAGGAGCTGTAGTCGAGGTAGCTGTGGGTGTCGGTGGGTTTGTAATGGATATTGGTGGACAGTCTATCACCAGAGATTGAGACAGGGAAGTCAAGGAAGGGAAGGGAAGTGTCAGAGATGGACCACATGAAAATGATGGAGGGGTGGAGATTGGAAGCAAAATTAATAAATTTTTCCAAGTCCCGACGAGAGCATGAAGCGGTACCGAAGTAATCATCGATGTACCGGAGAAAGAGTTGTGGAAGGGGGCCGGAGTAGGACTGGAACAACGAATGTTCCACATACCCCATAAAGAGACAGGCATAGCTGGGCCCCATGTGGGTACCCATAGCCACACCTTTTATTTGGAGGAAGTGAGAGGAGTTGAAGGAGAAATTGTTCAGCGTGAGAACAAGTTCAGCCAGACGGAGGAGAGTAGTGGTGGATGGGGATTGTTCTGGCCTCTGTTCGAGGAAGAAGCTAAGGGCCCTCAGACCATCCTGGTGGGGGATGGAGGTGTAGAGGGATTGGATGTTCATGGTGAAGAGGAAGCGGTTGGGACCAGAGAACTGGAAATTGTTGATGTGACGTAAGGTGTCAGAGGAATCACGGATGTAGGTGGGAAGGGACTGGACAAGGGGAGAGAGAAGGGAGTCAAGATAACGAGAAATGAGTTCTGTGGGGCAGGAGCAAGCTGAGACGATCGGTCTACCGGGGCAGTTCTGTTTGTGGATTTTGGGTAGGAGATAGAAGCGGGCCGTCCGAGGTTGGGCGACTATCAGGTTGGAAGCTGTGGGAGGAAGATCCCCAGAGGAGAAGAGGTCAGTGACAGTCCTGGAAATAATGGCTTGATGTTCAGTGGTGGGATCATGGTCCAGGGAGAGTTAGGAGCAAGTGTCTGTGAGTTGATGCTCAGCCTCCGCGAGGTAGAGGTCAGTGCACCAGACAACAGCACCACCCTTGTCAGCGGGTTTGATGACAATGTCAGGGTTGGACCTGAGAGAACGGAGTGCAGTAAGTTCAGAGAGAGACAGGTTAGAATGGGTGAGAGGAGCAGAGAAATTGAGACGACTAATGTCGCGCTGACAGTTCTCAATGAAAAGATCAAGAGAAGGTAAGAATCCCGAGGGAGGGGTCCAGGTGGAGGGAGAATATTACACTTCTAGGCTTAATTTCAGGACTCATTGGTGTCTGCAAGGCCCCCAGAGGATTTTGACCATGTAGACGCTTCCAGATATCAGACAGCCTCCTGTTACACTGGTAATGGGGATTGTGCTCTCCGCTGGTGGCACCTGAGGAGGAAGAGAGGGCAGAAGGGCGAGGAGGCCAGGTGTCCCAATGCAGCTTCCAGGGGAGGGACCCGTGGGAGGAGAGGTGCTGGTACAAGGGGTGGATGGCCAGCAGATAGTCCAAGGCGGAAGGGGCTGCAGAAGACACCACTATGCTGCTGCCAGTGTTTATAGACGGCGATGCAGCTACCTCAATATGTCTGAAGTGCAATGCCAAAGGAGGCTTTCAGGAAGGATATCAGTAAGATTGAGAGAGTGCAGAGAACATTTACTAGGATGTTGCCGGGTCTTAAAGAGTTGAGTTACAGGGAAAGATGAAACAGGTTAGGATTTTATTCCTTGCAGCGTAGAAGAATGAGGAGAGATATGATAGAAGTTTACAAAATTATGAGAGGTATAGACAGAGTAAATGCGAGTAGGCTCTTTCCACTTAGATTAGGAGAAATAAACATGAGATAACATGGCTTTCGGGTGAAAGGGGAAAGGTTTAGGGGGAACATTAGGGGGAACTTCTTCACTCAGAGAATGGTGAGGGTGTGGAACGAGCTACCATCTGACATGGTAAATGTGGGCTCACTCTTAAGTTTTAAGAATAAATTAGATAGGTACATGGATGGGAGAGGTCTGGAGGGTTATGGACTAGGTGCAGGTCAATGGGACTAACGGAATAATATTTTGGCACAGACTAGAAGGGCTAAATGGCCTGTTTTCTGTGCTGTAGTGTTCTATGGTTCTATGGTTCTCTCCAGGGAGACTGTGAGCTCCATTTATTACATGATCGGGCCTGAGAGCAGCTCCGACTGTGTGGGTGGCTCAAAAGGTCACAGCGTTCCTCAATTTCTATGCCTCTGGTTCTTTCCAGGGATCAATGGGGGATCTTTGTGGAGTCTCCCAATCAGCTGTCCGCAGTTGCATCAAGCTGGTGACAGATGCTCTGTTCAGGTGGATATTTCTGTACAGACGAAGCCAGCCAGGCTGAACGAGCCAGAGGCTTTGCAGTGATTGCTGGGTTCCCACACATCCAGAGTACTATCGACTGCACACATGTGGCCATCAAGACGCTAGTGGAGTCAGCTGGGTACCTTCGTCAACAGGAAGGGCTTCCACTCCATGAACATCCAGATAGTGTGTGACCACAGGACGTGATTCTGCAAGTCTGTGCAAGGTACCCAGGCAGCTCCCATGACGCTTATGTCCTGAGATGCTACCAAGTCCTGAGGCTATTCAGTGCTCCAGCCTGACTGGATGGGTGACACAGGCTTTCCACTGAAAAGTGGCTTACAATGCCTCTCCATCACCCAAGAACAGAGGCAGAGCAGCGTTATAATAAATGTAGTGCCTTCACAAGGGCGGTGATAGAGAGGACTGTAGGTCATCTGAAGATGCGCTTCTGATGCCTGGACCATTCAGGGGTGCACTACAATACCTCCCAGAGTGGGTGTCACTGATAGTGGTTGCGTGCTGCACTCTGCACAATCTGGCACTGGCAAGGGGGGTCCCGCTGGACGAAGAGGATGTTGATGCAGCTGCACAGGCCACAGATGATGAATCCAGTAGTGAGTCAGAAGAGGAACACAGTGAGGAGAACGATGAGGGTGTGTAGGCAGATCTCGGTAACCTCCAGGGAGGCAGGGGCACCAGTGACGCCTTGATCCAATGCTCCTTCAGCTAGGCTGCCAAAGATCTGCTTCAAATGTACGCCAACTGCTGCCTCCATCCTGGATGTCTGAAATGACCCTTGCATTAGAATCCAAAGTGCACTCAGTGCCTGTGCAATAAAGTTCAGAGCCATTCATGTCCAGCATCACATACTGGCGTACCCTGGACCAAAAAAATTACAAAGGTGAAGCATACTCAAGCTATTACAACAAAAACAATATTTAGGTCATTTTCACAATCCAAATTAATTAACATAACCTTCTGTGGTGTTCAATTCCTCACCAATTAACATAAACAAAACATTACAGAACAGAAAATCACCCATAACCATTCCCTCTTGTGCTCATGATGCCTTAAACTTACATTTACGAGTGCTACGTCTTGGTGCCGCACCCTACCCCACTCCCCGGAAAACCCCCACCTCGTTTCAATGGTTTTGGAGACAGCCTGCTGACTCTGCTGTCTTGTTGACCTTCATAACCTTGGCAGTCGTCAGCTGGCCAGTGGAGCCTTTGCTGGTCCCGCCTGGGAGTGAGCAGCCAGTGCCACGGCTGGCATCTACCCAGTCATTGCAACCTCATCAAATGCCACAGTCACTGGCACAGGGTCGGAGGAGCTGCTGCCGTCATCCACAGCATCCTGAGAGGAGCCCGCAGAGATGACAAACAGCTTGTGTGCCAACATGAGGTCACTCTGGACTTCACTGCTCACCACTCATCCGTCGCCCACACTTACATTGACTACCTGAGGTCATTGCCTATGTGAGGGCTTGTAGGTCTGAGCGCACCCCAGGAACCCTTGATTCTGTCCCTGGAGCTGCCTCTCCATGAGAATGGCTACTCTCTCAATGGGTGAGGCAGTGTGCTCGGCTATGAGGGGCAACACAGTGCTTATGCTCTGCACGGACTCTTCCACAACAGAGACCATGGCACACATACTTTCTTTGATCTCCGCCAGATCCTCCTGCATATCCCGCTGGACATCCAGCATTTGCCGCCTAATGGATGACTCTAGAGGCTCATCATCTGCCTTTGACTCATCATCATCCTGGTCTCCAGCAGTCCTCCGACTGCTGGTGCCCTGGGCACTCTCTACCTCTACCTGCTCCTCAAGCGAGTGTGAAGTGCCCATCATTCCAGATGGACATCTAACACCCACTGAGGTGCTGGTATGTGCATTGGTGCCTGGTTCAGAGAGCGGGTGTGATGCAGCTGCATGTGAAGATCAGCGGCCCTCTGGCATCAGGGGCAGCTCTTCAGGGTCCTGCGAATGAGTGCGTGCTGGCGAATCTAAGGGAGAACAATGACATATCATTAGTTTAAGATAACCTGTGCATGCCAGGCACCCTGGTGAGACAGTGGAGATCTGCATCGTGGTGCCATCATCTTTCAATGATCAATATGGACTCCAGTTTTGAGGCTCCAACAATTAGGAGACTACACAAGAATGTTTGCACCATTTGATAATCTCACCTCTGTGCCCTGCACTCTTACTTTCGTCTGGCACCCCAGCCTCTCTGCGATTGGCTGAATGAGGTGCCCGGCACCTCTCCAACTCCAAGGTGTCCTGCTCAAATCTGCTCATAATTAGGAGGTTTGGGGAGGCCACCACCTGTCCTTGACCTCTCAATGTGGTTATGGCTCCTTTTCTCCTGAAAGGACAGGGAAGCGTTGATTCGTCCACTCCTTACCTGCAGCGCCGTTGCAGCCTGGCCAACCCCATCTGAAGATCACCTCACAGAGCACATCCATGTTGTGGCCCTCAAGCTGCAAGGCATTCAGGCCAAGCAGCCAGGGCTCCCCCCTGACCAGCTCTGGCATAAATATTAGAGGAACATAGTGACATTAGGAACAGGAGTAGATCAGTCAGACCCTTGGGCCTGCAGCACCATTCAATTAGGTCCAAACTGATCTGCATATAAACTCTATTTTCTCACTTTTGTACTATCCTCTTTGCCACCCATTCCTCACAAAAATGTATCAATATCAGTTTTGAAATCTCTAATTGCCCTATATCCATTGCCTTTTATTTCCCTACACTTTATGTGAAAAATTGCTTTCTATATTTACTCCTGAATGGCCTAGCTTTAATTTTAAGATTATGCCCCTGTTTGTCTTTATTACCACATCAGAATAAATATTTTATTTGTATTTACCTTATCAAAACATTTCAAGCACCTCAATCAGATTTCCCCATGATCTACACTCGAGGGAATAAATTAAAGTTTATGTAATTTGTTGCCATTATTTACCCATTTAAATCCTGGCATCATTCTGGTGAACCTGCACTGTGCCCCCTCCTAGGGCAATACATCTGTCCTGTGGTGTGGTGCCAAAAACTAAATGCTGTACTCTAAATGGGGTCTTACCAAGGTTCCAAACAGCTGAAGCATAACATCCTTCTCTTTGTATTCTCGCCACCCTTCAGATAAATACTGCTATTTCATTAACTATTTTGATTGCTTCTTGAATCTGGGTGAGGATTATGGCCTGGATGTCTGGTGCAAAAAATGCATTTGAGAAATAATTATTTAAATGCAATCCAATGCTGCAAAACTAAAAGGCCACAGGTCTTTTTGTGAGGGGAATGCAGCACCTACCCCAGAAACAGGCTTGGCCTAAATAGCCAAGTGGTTATGGTACTGGGTTTGTAACCCCAAAATCGAGAGTTCAAACCTCACAATGGCAAACTATGAAACAATGTAACTTCATCTGAAACAGATGGAAATGGGTTTGTACTCGAAAGAGTTACCCCAGAAACAGCAGATTATGTCCAAATTGTGGCTGTAAGGGCAGGTGTGTAGCTGTGTTCCTAGTGGCACAGGTGCCTGTCATTCGATTGCTAACAAAATCAACTTCTCCTCACCCTCTGAGCTTTGTCAGTGTCATCAGCACTTATGGGAGGATTTGTCCCCACCATCCTACTGACTTCAATAACATAATCTGAAAAGGAAAGAAAAGGATAAAAGGATTTGTAGAAATGGGATTAGTGCAAATAGAACCAGGCAAAGGGCTAGCAGGGCATGATGGGCTGAACAGCTTCCTTCTGTAATTTCTATGATATATATGCAGAGGTTCTGTGCACTAACATAGAAGAGAAATAGGTCACATAAATATAATTAAGGATAATCTTGCTGCTAGCTTGAGCAATAACTACTTCATCCTTAGACGGAATTATTTTACAGGTGTCAGCCTGTTACTAAACTCAATTAAGGTGCAGTCATCAGATCCTAATAGTACTGTCAACTGGAGCTCACACGGATCTCAGCACAAATCAGGCACAATGCTCCCTTTCCTTGATAACTCATTTTCAACGTATAACTGTGTGAATGGGAGTATATGCCTTTTTGCAGCAATTAAAAAAAATGTGAATTAAATTTATAAAGTTCCAGTCTAATGGAGCCTTCTGAGGAAGATCTGCATCTGAGATGTAACTTGGTTTCCATATTTCCGATCTTGACAAATGTGCTGTGCAATTCCAGCATTTTCTGTGCAAACAATTTTATATAAACCATTCCAAACTCAGAGTGGTGCTAAGTTTTGAGAATTGCCTAAAACTACTGCTGAAATGCTCAGAGGGCTTGTTCAATATCGTAATCATTATAACTTTAATAGGACTCATTAATTGTTTCATGTTTACTACCAGCTAAGACATATGTTGTTCAAAGTAGAAGCTGTTCCAGTATCTAATAGGAGCAGGAATTGTTCTGAATTGGGTTCATTTACTGACTGGTACATTGGACATGCTGAATCAGCTGTCAAGGGATGCATATTGTATGATGAGCTCCAATATCCTCTGAAGGATAGAAGACAAAGAAGGATGAGCTGACAAAAAATCTTTGCATCCCCAACACATCACCAGTGCTCTCCAGAGAGTCCTACAGTTAAGGATTTAATAGTACAGTAAAACTTATGGTTAGCCTACAGAGTTGAAAAATTCTACTCCTACTAGATTCTGAATTAGCATTAGGTTATAAACCATCAATTGCTAGTTTCTCTCTGATACATCCTTGGATTGTCATTGACAAATATCGAAAGGGGCTTGTACATTTAGGTCTGAATTTTCATGCAGATGGAAAAGGTTTCATCTATATCCAAAATGGCACTGCCACTGGGGGAGGCGGTGGTGTAGTGGTATTGTCACTGGACTAGGGTTCTGGAGACCCAGGGCAATACTCTGGGGACCCGGGTTTGATTCCTGCCACAATTCCATCCTGGAATTATGGGCAGAATTTTACGGCCCCGTTTTGGCGGGGACGGGGCTGTAAATTGCGACAGGCCGTTATAAATGCAATTGACAACAGCGGGAACGTAAAATCACGCTGTCATAAAATTCTGCCCTATAAGTCTGATGGTGACCTGGAAACCATTGCTGATTATCATAAAAACCCATCTGGTTCCCTAATGTCATTTAGGGAAGGTAATCTGCCGTCCTTACCTGGTCTGGCCTACATGTAACTCCAGACCCACAGCAAGTGTCCTCTGAACAAGGGTGATTATGGATTGGCAATAAATGTTAGCCTTGCCAGCGATGCCCACATCACATGAATTTTTTTTTTAAAAGCCAGAATTCGGAAGTCCCACCCCGGAACCCGGCCCAACTTTATCACAGGATGGTTGTTGGGGGGAGAAATGAGGGTGGGCTGCAATTTGCATATCCATGGCTTACGAACATGTTAAAGAACAGTTGCCTTCAGTCAGATCCAATTTTCCTAGTGGGCCATCCAAAATAAGACTTGTGCAGTTTAGATCCAGTAGGAGAAGGTCCAAAGTTTGGAGAGGTTGGGTATCCTTTTGGATAGATCCCGGGTCACCTTTGGGAGAGGTAAGGTGTCCTTTTGTAAAGGTCAAATACCCTATGGAATTGTTAAAAGTGCTTAAATGTGGATATACTTATTGGAACAGTCAAGGGAACTATCAAGGGATCTGTCCAGCTGTCAAAAGTTTAAATCACCTGCCCTTTAAATATTTAAAAAAGCTGTCTGTAGTGTAAAGAAACATGCTGCTATTTCACTTTCTCTGTTGACATAAGCCTGAGGGTTATCATTATAGGCTTAGTACTGCATAACTGATTTCGGAACCTATCATTATCTCAATGGAATGCCTATCAGTTCACAGTTTTATTGACAGCTGCAAAAGCTTTTAAAGGCTTTGAAGTGGGACTATGAATACAAATGCTTATTGTTATAAGGGATTAAGTTTTTGGCAGACTTTAAATGTAGCGGATAGGTTTTTTTAATCAATGAGAGTTTTTTTTAAAGTGAATTTGTCAACAGGCACTTAGAACTTTATTTTATTTCCTCTCAGTGTGGCTCTTGATGTCTACCTGAGATGAATACAAGTTGAGTTGGTATGAAAGGTGTAAGGGCAAAGGCTGGTGTGAGGGTATGAGGGGCCATGGCGGTGTGATGGAGAGGCATAGCTTGGCAGAAAGGGTATCTGGGGCCATGGGGGTGGATGGGGGCATGATTTGGCATGCCCAAATAGCTGCTTTTTTTGTTTTATTGTATTTTGTTGTGTTGTTTTTTTTTGCAGCTGGAACAAAGTGCTGGATCAAGAGAGGTGGGACTTTTGCCCAGCCCACCTCTGCAACCAACAGCCCTTATGTTGCCTCTGAACTGCTTCCAGGGCAGCCATCCCAAGTCCCATTAGACCACCCCCCTCCCTTCCAACCCCACCCCCATGACCCCACCCCATGAAGGCACAAACAAAATCAGAACTTCTAGGCCAGCTTTTCAGGAGTTGGGTTCACAGAAGTGGGAATTCTCCCAACTCTGCGCTCCCGACCTGGGAGTGAAAATTGATGCCCTAAAGTCAGTGAAATAACAGGCATGTGAAGGGAGTCATTGAAAATTAAATTTGGAATAGTCATGAGAAGATGTGCCCTTTAAGCATACTCAACATGTCATACACTTTAAAAATCTTTAGTATTTTTGATATAAGACTGCACAGAGTTTATGATAAGGTTAAAGTGATAGTATTCATGTCAGATATACTGGGGACAATTTTTATTCTCACGGCTTGGGAGGAACACTGGGGAATCAGTTCACCCCATCTATTATAGAATCTTCCCTGATATTTGCTCAATTATTACCTGAGCATGATCAATAGGGTGTGTGCGAGGAGACAGGAGACTACTCCTGAGTGAGACCAAGACCAAGTGCATAGGGAATTATGTTTGCATAGGAATTTGGTGTACAGGGGGAAGAGGCATTGAAATTACTTAGAAATTATTCTAAGTTAATTAAGAAGGTAACTAAATTTACTAAATAACAGAAGTAAAAATGGCAGAACAGGCGTTATGTTGCAGCTATGGAATGTGGGACTTTTTGGATGCCACGGCAATCCTTGACAAACAGATTTGCAGAAAGCGTAAGCAACTAGAGGAATTCTGGATCAGGATTATTGAAAGCCCAACTGCAGACACTGAACAACATAAGGGAGGATGAGAAATGCCTGGATACTTTGTTCCATAAGATGGTCACACCCCTTAGATTGGGATTGTCTGTTTTGGTCAGCGATGAGAGACAGGAGGATGTGATCATAAGTGAGGCAGGTAAAAGGACCAAGCAGACAGTTGTGGAGAAGCCTAAGACTTTGCAATTGTCAAACAGGTTTGAGCTGCTCACAACCTGTGTGGAGGAAAGCAAAGTCTGCAAGGTGGATGAGCAGGCTGGCCATGGTACCATCGTACAGGAAGCCATTGAAGCTGGGGGAGTAAACAGGAATGTAGTTGCAGTAGGGGATAGTATAGTGAGGGAGATTGATCCTGTTCTCCGCAGTAAAGAACATGAGTCCAGAAGGCTGTGCTGCCTGCCACGTACCAGGGTTTAGGACATCTGCTCAGGGCTGGACAGGAACTTGCATTGAGAAGTGGAGAATCCAGTCATCGTGGTCCATGTAGGTATCAATGACAAAAGCAAGCCAAGGAAAGAGGTTCTGCATCATCAGAATGAGGAGCTAGGTACCAAATTAAGAAACAGGACCTCAAGGGTAATAATCCAGAGATTATGCAAATTAGTATGGGGCAAATAAGATTACAGAGACGAACCCATGGCTCAAAGACTGGTGTGGGCGAAGTGAGTTCCAGATTGTGGGGCACTGATATCATTGCTGGGGAAAGTGGAGGCTGTAGCATTGGAATGGTCTACCCTTGAAACATTCTGGGACCAGTGTTCTGGTCAGCCGCATAACTAGAGAAGTAGAGAGGGCTTTAAGGTAAATAAGAGGGTTCAGGAATCAACCTTGGGTAGATGTAACAAATCAAGTCAAGGCAGGAGAGCAAAATAGTAATATGGGAAATGAGGATCAGAGAATGGTAGGAAGGAATAGAGAGAAAAAACAGCCTTCTGGACTCATGCTCTTTACTGTGGAGAATACACCAACAGTTAAAACTAAATGTTACAAAGATAACAAAAAGACAAAACTAAAAACTGTATCTGAATGTGTATAGCATTCATAACAAATTAAATTAATTGATGGAGCACAATGAAGTACATAAACATGATCTGATAGCCATTATGGCTGCAGATTGACAAGGATTGAATCCTGAATATTGAGGGTATATCACATTCAAGAAGAATAGGAAGCTAGGCAAAGGTGGAGGGACAGCACTGTTAATCAAGGGTGGCATTGGCGCAATAATTGGAGATGACCTTGGTTCAGGAGATCAGGATGTGGAACCAGTTTGGGTGGAGATGGGAAACAGTAGGGGAAATAAGTCACTAGTGGAAGTTGTCTACAGGCCCCCAACTGTAACCATAGTGTAGGACAAAGTATACAAGAAGAAATATTAGGTACTTGTGATAAAGGGATGGCAATAATCTTGAGTGATTTTAATCTATATATTATCTGCAAAAATTAGGTTGGCAGTAGTGGTCTGGATGAGGAGTTCATAGAACACTTTTGAGGTAGTTTCTTAGAGCAGCACGTCCTAGAGCCTACTAGAGAGCTGGTTATATTAGACTTGGTATTGTGTTATGTGACAAGATTAATTAATGACCTCAGAGTAAAGGTACCCCTTGGTAGCAGCGACAACAATATGGTTGAATTTTACATCCAGTTTAAAAGGGAGAAGAGTGGGCCTAAGACCAGTATTTTAAACTTAAATAAGGGAAACTATGTGGGCATGAAAACTGAACTAGCTGAAGTGAACTGGGATAGGCTAGAGAATAGATCAATAGAGAAGCAGTGGTAGACATTTAAGGGGATATTTCAAAGTACTCAGAATAAGAATACTCCTACTAAAAAGAAAAGTTCTAAGAGAAGGACCCACCATCGATGGTTAACTAAAGAAGTTAGGAAGCATCAAACTTAAGGAAAAAACATATAACTGCGCAAATATGTGTAGGTCAGATGATTGGCCAGAATATAAAGAACAACAGAGAATGATTAAAAGGCTAATCAGGAGAAATAGAGTATGAGAGGAAGTTGGCAAGAAATGTAAAAATGAATACCAAGAGTTTCTACAGATATTTAAAAAGGTGAAGAGTAAGTAAAATGAGTATCGGTCCTCTAGAGAGTGAGAATGGGGAGTTAATAGTAGATAATAAGGAACTGGCAGATGAAATGAACAAATATTTTGCTTCTGTCTTCATGAAAGAGGATGCAAAAAACATTCCAGTAATAGCTGTAAATCAGGAGGAGGAAGGGAGAGGGGAATTTGATAAAATTACAATCACTAGGGAAGCAGTACTGAGCAAACTGTTGGAGCTGCAGGCTGACAATTCTCAGAGTCCTGATGACCCTCCTAGGGTCTCAAAAGAGGTGGCAAATGAGATAGTAAAAGCATCGGTGTTAATTTTCCAAAATTCCCTAGATTCGGGAAAGGTTCCATCACACTGGAAATTATGAGACATAATCCTATTCAAGAAGGGAGGGAGGCAGAAAACAAGAAACTATAGGCTAGTTAGCTTGATGTCTAGTGTGGGGGAGGTGTGAAAATCAAACATTAATCAATTATACCTGGGATCTTAGAGAAGCTCAAGATAATTGGGAAGAGTCAACCTGGGTATTTGAAAGTGAAATTATGTTTAACCATTTATTGGAGTTCTTTGATGAAGTAACATAACTGTGGAAAAGGGGACCCTGTAGACGTACTGTACTTGGATTTCCAGAGGCCTTTTGATAAGGTGCCATTTCAAAGGTTATTTTGGAATATAAAAGCTCATGGTTTAGGGGGTAACATATTGTCATGGGTAGGAGATTTGATGGCTGTTTGAAAACAGAGAGCTCGCATAAATGGGTTTTTTTCTGATTAACAGGATATGACAAGTAGAGTCCCACAGGGGCCTGTGCCGGGGCCTCAACTTGTTACAATTATATCAATGACTGAGATGAGGGGAGCGAAGGCATGGTTGCTGAATTTGCAGATGACACAAAGATAGGTGGGAAAATATGTTGTGAAGAGGACATAAGGTGGTTGCAGATAGATATAGGTAAATTGAGTGAGTGGGCAAAAATCTGGCAGATGGAGTATAATGGGGGAAAATGTGAAGTTGTTCACTTTGGCAGGAAGGATAAAAAAGCAGAGTATTACTTAAACAGAGAACGACTGCAGAATTCTGAGATGCAGAGGGATCCAGGTGCTCTGGTGCACAAGTCACAAAAACCTAGTATGCAGGTACAGCAAGTAATTAAGCAGTCTAATAGGATGCTATCCTTTATTATGAGAGCAATTGGACATAAAAGTAAAGATGTTATGCTTCAGTTATACAGGGCATTGGTAAGGCCACATCTCGCCTACTATGTGCAGTTTTGGTCTCCTTATTTAAGAAAAGATGTAAATGCATTGGAGGCGGTTCAGAGGAGGTTTACTAGATTGATACCTGGAATGAGCAGGTTGTCTCATAAAAATAGGTTGGACAGACTGGGCTTGTTTCCACTGGAGTTTAGAAGAGTGAAGGGTGACTTGATTGCAATATGTAAGATCTTGAACGGGCTTGACAAGGTGGACATCAAAAGGATAGTTCCTCTTGCGGGTGCATCCGGAATTAGGGGTTTTAAAATTAGGGGTTACCCTTTTAGGACAGAGATGATGACAATTTTTTTCTCTCAGAGGGTCCTGTGACTCTGGAACTCTGCCTCAGAGAACGGTGGAGGTGGGATCATTAAATATTTTTAATCCGGGGGTAGATAGATTCTTGTTAGACAAGGGAATCAAAGTTTATCGGAGGTAGATGGGAATGTGGAATTAAAAACACAAACAGATCTACCATGATCTTGTTGAATGGTGGAGCAGGCTCAAGAGGCTGAATGTCTGGCTTCTGCTTCTATTTCGCATGTAATTCCATGATCTGGTCTGCACCAAGAACAATCACTGTGCCTGCATGCATAGGCCTAAAGTGGATTTGATATTAGGTCTTAGGCCTCATTATCATCATGCCAGTAAGGTACTGGAGCCTAGTAGCTATCCCCAGGCAGCTCAGCAACAATGAGGAATCGAAGGTTGAGCCATTGCAATGCCAGCAGTGAGCCTCAGGTGAAGTGTTAGAGGCGACAAAGAAAGGGAGTGATTGTGAAGTGGGCCAATCGGATTAGGACGGTGAGTGATTAGCTCAGGAGGGTAGTGATGGCTAAATGGGGTGGAGTAGATCAGTGGTCAGGAAGAGTGGGTAGCGGGCAGAGGCCAGGATCTTGTGAGTAGGTGTTGGCAGGAATCTGGGGAGATTATGTTATTACCGTCATTCAAGGAGGTTCAGTTTGGTGGGGGGGGGGGGGGGGGGGGGGGTGGGGGGGTTGTGGATGTTGTGGCCATACATGGACAGGAAGCTGTAGCACCCACAAGCAATTAGCTTGGTGGTTGCATCTTCAGTGGTCTCTTTACAAGGACCATCTGTAAGGCCATATGTTGATGTGGTTTTACTGAATGTAGTTGGCAATCCAGTATTGTGAAGCTGGGTTCAAACAGGCATTAAATATTTTGGGTGGAATCATCCCAGTTTTGCATGAAGTGCAGTAGTGGATTGGGTAAACCGATTTGGATAATCATGATCTGATTGAGTACAGTCAGCATGGATTTGCAAATGGGCAATCATGTTCGATAAACTTATTGGAATTTTTTGAGGATGTTACTAACAAAGTTGATAAAGGAGATACGTTGAACAAAGTGTACTTGGATTTTCAGAAGACTTTTGATAAAGTCCCCCACAGAAGGTTGATTAGCAAAATAAAAGCACATGGGCTAGGAGATAATATACTGGCAAGGATTAAGGATTGGCTAACAGGCAGAAAACAGAGAGTGGGAATAAACGGGTCATTCTTATGTTAGCAGGCTGTGGATAGTGAGGTACTGCAAGAATCAGTACTTGGGCCCCAGCTGTTCACAATACATGTCAATGATTTGGCTGTGAGGACCAAATGTAATATTTTCAAGTTCACGGATGATACAAAACTAGGAGGAAATCTGTGTTTTGAGGAAGATGTAAAGCAGCCACAGGAGGATTTGGACAGACTTAGTGAGTGGGCAAGAACAAGGTAGATGGAATATAATGTAGAAAAATGTGACGTTATCCGCTTTGGCAGAAGACACAGGCGTGCGGAGTATTTCCTAAATGGTAAGAGATTGGAAAGCGTAGATGTACAAAGGGAGCTGGATGTCCTCGTCCATAAGTCAATGAGACCTAACATGCAGGCGCAGCAGGCAATTAGGAAGAGTAATGGAATGTTAGCCTTCATCATAAGAGGATTTGAGTACAGGAGTAGTGAATTCAGGCTTCAATTGCATAGAAGCTTGGTTAGACCGCACCTTGAGTACTGTGTGCAGTTTTGGCCCTCTTACCTCAGAAAGGGTATTACTGCCATAGAGGGAGTGCAACGAAGGTTCACCAGATTTGTTACAGGGACGACTGTACTGTATTATGAAGAGAGATTGGGCAAACTGGGCCTGTATTCTCCAGAGCTTCAAAGAAAAAGAGGTGATCTCATTGAAACCTACAAAATACTTAAAGGAATAGACAGGCTAGATGCAGGTAAATGGTTCCCCTTGTTCGGGGAGCCTAGAACCAGGGGGCAGAATTTCAAAATAAGGGGGAAGCCATTTAGGACAGAGATGGGGAGATATTTCTTTACTCAGAGGGTTGTTAATCTTTGGAATTCTCTATCCCAGTGGGTTGCTCAGTCATTGAGTATGTTTAAGTTAGAGATTGATAGATTGTTGATTAACAATAACGTAAAGAGTTATGGGCACAGTGTGGGTATAAGGCAATGAAATGTTTGATCAGCCATGATTGTATTGAATGGCGGAGCAGGCTCGATGGGCTGAATGGCCTTCTCCTGTTCTTATGTTCCTATATTTCTATGTCATCATCATCTTCTTGCAATCAAGGGACTATTAGGAGCTCCACTGCACCTCCATGACCGGAGCATTATCACAGAGGGTATCTGTGCTGCCATAAGCCAGACTGGAGTCAAATGTACACAGATGTAATGTGACGATCTATGGGGTCATCATCCTCCACAAATCTAGCAGCTATGAGGTCCTCCCAAAAGTGCCTAGCTCGTCTGGCCAGTGTGAGGACCTTACCGCTGTCATTGTTGCTTTCCAAGACCTCCTCACCCTCATCCCCGTCGGCATCCTCCTCATCAGAGGTGACCTCCAGCACCTCCATCTCTACCTCAGCCCGTTGCAGCGCCAAGTTGTAAAGGGCACCACAGACGATGACAATGCGTGACACCCTCTGTGGACTGTATTGCAGGCTCCAACAGACCGGTCCAGGCACCGGATGTTCTGCTCCACCAAGTTGCAAGCTACAGCCTCATTATACATCACACTCTGCAGTTTGAGACTGCTGCACATGTGTCATCAGCCACGGCCTCTGCCAGTAGCCCTTCTCCCAGAGGAGCCATCCCTACAGCTTCTGTGGACCCTAGAAGACTTCAGGGATCTGTGACTGACTAAGGATGTCAGATTCCTGGACAATCCCTGGAAACCATGCACACACCTGCAGGATGCGTTTCTGGTGGTCGCACACCAGCTGCACATTCAGCAAATAGAACCCCTTGCGGTTGATATAGTTCACCGTGTGTTGCAGCAGAGACCTGAGCGCCACATGAGTGCAGTCGATCGCACCCTGTACCTGTGGGAGACCTGAGATCTGGGCAAATCCAATCTCTGTCACATCCTGGCTCTGCTGATCCTGGGTGAAATGCACAAAGCTGTGTGCCCTCGCAAAGATAGCACCCATGACCTCATAGATGCATTTATGGGTGGAGGCTTCTGAGATCCCACAGAGGACTCCTAAAAGGAGCCACTCACGTAGAAATTGAACACTGCTGTCACTGTCACAGCCATTGGCAGTGCATGCCCTCCATGTCCCCATGGCGCCAAATCCTGTAGCATGTGGCTGATGTGATTAGCCAATTCCCTAGATATGTGCAGTCTTCGGCGACACTGGTTCTTGGTCTCGCTGTGGCTCTTCGATGGCATGTGTGGGAGGCCCAGCTGTCTTTCTTCCAGAGGTTGCTGCTCCTCCCTCTGCACAGCCAGGAGCCTCAGTCGCTCTCTCCTTTATTGCCTTTGCTCTCTGTAAGCCATCAGGCATACAGCTAGTTCACCAGGTTCCATGAACATGATGTAGTCCTCCTGCAGGATGAAAGAGAGAGACACCTAGTTAGCATGGATGTACCAAGAACCTGTCCTGGTTAAATCAGAAGACCCCTTAACATTTCCCACCCACCTCCTCCTCAGTCCACTTGACCGATTAGTGGCAGCTTTGCCCATTGGGCTGCAGGCTGTGCTCTCAGCTCAGGCACAGACATTCTCCTAACCTGCACTGCAAGGTTGCACTGTTAGCTTGAACCATGGGGGAGACTGGTCCAAACCGAGATGCTGACATTGCAAGGGGCTGTGAGAACCTCCAGCAGTGACCACTCCATGGCCAGCTTTAGTGAAGAGATTGCACAATGTGTGCAGTCCACTAAAATGCTCATGCCTTTGCAGTCTGTGCTGGGCGTGTGGGGGGTGAAAAGCCCTGGAGCACTTGCTGGCAATTTGATGCCTCTGCATTTCTTGAGTGGGCAAATAAGCTAGAAGCCTGTCCCCAATCATATGAATGGCTGTGCCTGAACTGTCTCAGTTGCAAAGGAATGGTCACTTTATATAAGGTGTCCCTAATGCATGGCCTTTCTTGAGGTATGTAAGGGGCATAGCATCTGTTTCAGGTATGAACCTTGGTCATCAATTATTTTGCTTGCACCAGGAAGGTGGCGCACATCTGATTCACAATGAGCATTCTCATGATATTGAAGGCTTGGGAGGCCATTTAGCACTTGAAAATCGATGCTTTACTAGGCTGCTAAGTGCTGGCAAATGATACCATACAGAGTAATCTCATTGGTTGTAAATGTTTTATAAAATCCATATCAATTAACATTTAAAATCTTTCAGATTCTAAATAGATCATTTGTCCTGGGTTGAGAGAAAATAATAAATTGTTCAGATCTTTGATCTCAAACATTTGAACTGCTTTTGATAAAGTTGACTTACAATTTTTAATGCATCACCAAGAAACACACCATTGTCTGTGTCTGCTTAAAATTGTTTTAGTGATGTGTTAATGTTCTGTTTTCAAGCAATTGCAGAAATAGCCAGGAAAGTGTGCAAGCCACTTTTTAATTTTGCACCATCAATTTGAATTAAATGAAAGGTAGCGAAACAAATAGCTGATGGTTGGAGTACTACCATTTACAAACTAATTGCAGACAGCTTTCTTTAGGCATGACCTTCCCCAAATGAAAACCATGGTCACTTTAATTCTTCGAGATGACTTTCTTCAATGTGAGGGTTAGCTTTGTATTTCACTGAAATCGTGCCATAGACATTTTATATTGCAGCACAAAATTACTAGGATTCACCATTGACCACAGGGTTACAAAGGTGGATGCATCTGTTATAGTGCCCCAAGCAAAGATTAAGGCATCAAAACAATATTTCTACAACCCCAGAGGGTTATAGATCTAAAAACTGCATTAAAACATATATTTTATGTTGTTAGATTAAATCTATTTAAAAAAAATGTTTTTCATCTATTTTACATGCTTATGTGCTGCAATAACTGTATTCTGTTGGCAGTGTATGTGACTCTCCAACGTGCCATCAGTTTTTAGGCAGCTATGAAAACTATTTTCCCAAATCTGATAGTTTTCCTGTCAATCAGCATTTTATTGCAAGGTTACTTAATGTGATAGTTACTGAGGTGGCAGTAGCTTGTGTTGTATATTTGCATATTGTTCTTTCATCATTGGAGGGAGATGAACATAGTCCCTGTATTGCTTATAATCAACCTCGATAGAATAAGTGTGGGCAGCATAAATATGGTTCATAGCTGACCCACAGCTGCAGTGCGAGTCTCCACAACTTACCAATAATTAGTGCTAACCAAGGAAGCATCATTCAATATGAATATCTATTGTGGGAAATAAAAGACCTGGTGCTAACAGTGCCATTTTGAGTCCACTCTTGGGAAAAGAAAACAAAGCTTTACATCTGTAGCGGAATATTTGGTGCTGGCACTAAAAACAGGAAAAAAAATGTTCAATTCTCCTGCATTAACTTTCCCCGACAACAAAACCTTTAATATATATGTTTTTTTAAAAAATCAATACTGCTAAATAGCAGTAACCAGCCCTTTGGGTCTGTGGAATTTCTTTTGTACCCTCACAGCATGTCTCCTTTGATGTAGTTTCTGTGTGATCTTTTCAAAACCATAACTGTGTGCTATTTATGAGAAAGTAGCAGTACTTCTGGCTTGACAAAAACTGAGCAAAGTGGTAATGCAAAAAGCCACATCAAAGAACTTGTACTTTAAAGGCACCAAGAAATTCTGAATTGTTTGCTCACGCTTATTAACAACCTACGCAGCCTACCTTGTTTTAATAATGCAGCTAAGATCACTGTAAGTGCTTTCAAAATTAACAATTCTGAAACATTGAATTTAATTACAGTTTATAAACATTACTCAACTTTAACCTCTACAGTTTGCTAACAATTTTTAACATTCAAATAATAGAGAAATTAAAAGAAATGATTGAGGTACTTAATTCATAGATAACGCCATTGATTTTTACAACTCAGTGGCTGGCATGCCTTATCAGTATAATGCAGGCGGCCCATAAATAAAAAATATTACATACAAATTAATAATTGATTTCCAAACTGTAGCTCAATGAAGCATTGAGAAATGTAATTTAGTCAGGCCGAAAAAGTTGCAAATGAATATGTTTCTTCTTGATGCTTAAGCTGGAGCTTTTAAATGATGTTCATTTAAGCTAGAAATCAAGCTACACTGAACCAAATTGCATTAGGAATTCCAAGAAAGATTAAACTGCACATGAAACAGAAATGGCATTTAAAAATATGAACAAAGACTTTGTGCAACGGTTTAGATATGTATGACCCAGAGTTTAGGATGTAGCTGCAATCAAAATATGCTAGTGATGATTACTGCACCAGGTGAAATATCATAGTTAAAATTTGCCTGAATTTGAAATAATCTGCATTTTTGGATTGAATTTATTGACTTTCTTTAAAAAGTCTACTGTACATGTGATGAGTAAGGCCAAGGCGGTACCATTGTTTTCACTGTGGTTGTTTACATAGCTTGTGTGTGGCTAACAAGACTGCAAAGAGAAATACATTTGAAAAAAGCAATTGTTATTTTAATCATCTTCATTTAGTAAGTTGAATGTGCAAAATTGAAATGCTTGCTACAAGAGAAATAACATTCTGCTTTCGCCCACCACACCCACCTCCCCCAACCCCCCCACCCCCACCTCCACCCTCTACCCCTACGTCCCCCATAACCTCCAATAAGAGCTCAAAATCAGGTTTTGGTTAATTTCTTAAGTCAGGAAGTTATTGAAGACGTTTGGATTGTTTTTTGTCTGATCTATCACAAAAAGGGGATGATCAGAGCTCATTATGAAAGCACAAACAACTCACTTTGACAAGGGGATTAAATCTTCACTTTAATTGTGGGCAAATTGAAAAGTTACTGGCAGTATGGGGAATCAGCATTGATGGTCACTGACATTCAAACAATGCACAATGCACTCAGGGTTCTTTTAATGAAGCTGCCTCTTCCTCCTGCTCATGAATGGCATAACCCTGCTGACTAACTGCTGCCTCCAGTTGTGCGCCACCTTGTCCTGCAAGAGAGAGGGAGTATTTTAATAAGAGCTTCAGATATTAATTTCAGCCCAATGGATAGCAAACTGTGAGATGTTGCAAATATCTGCAGTTCCAGCATGGAGGGAGCCAGACACATTGTCATGGTCGCCTTCACAGCAAATAGCAATGTAGTTCTCAACCTGCTCTGACGTTGCAATTGTTGACAGGTTTCAGTGAGGGTGTTCTTATTGAAACACAGAGGTTGAGCACATTGTTCCTCACTGAGGTTCAGGTTGGAAAATTTCTCCAAGTGCGTGGGTGGATATGATCCCTTGCTTCTTTCCCTCCTCCTCCTCACTCTTCAGAACTTGCCCTGCTCTGTGTGACCTTTTTTTGTTTTCCAAATCATGCTACATTCAGAGGGAAATGGCTACTAATGCACACATGACTGGGAGCAAGTGGCTTGTATAGAAGCTTTGATGTCACCAAAACTCCTGAGCAACATCCATACCACTCTGCAGATGTCGCAATTGTAAATAACTAGAGAAAGAATTAAACACCTGTAGAATTGAAGCAATAACTAGAATAATAACCAATAATCAGAAACAAACCTGTGAGCATTAATGAACCCTTTAAAAAAACATTATTTAGGGGTCTTTCCTGCTGCTGAACACATGTTCAGTTGTGTGTGGTTCACTGGGCACATGCACTAATGCCCTCATCAATATGGCATCTCGTGCTACTTCCCCAAAAGCCTGCACATATCCCATTTTGGTCCCAAAACAGCATCGATAGCACCCAAACCACAGGCACTACCAATCCCAATTTTACATTGATGCAGTTCCCACTGGAAGTTTCTGCAAAGCAATTTGGAGTTTTGGTGATTTTTACCTTTCTTATCCTAGTGGCACTGAGGCAAGATGTATTGAACTAGTTCTTGTTAGTTGGTAACAGCTATCAACATAACAAGGCACCAAACCTGGGACTTCTGGAGCAGGAATTACACTGGGGCTTCTGCTGCTCCACTACCGATTGTCACCAGAAGTATGGGGGAGACCTTGCTCCGTCATATAAGTGGGATTATCCCACACTGCAAGTGAAGGTACAGCAGTTTACTACCATGTGGTTTGGCATGATTGCCAATTAGCGTTCCATTTCCTCTCTTGTTATGATGTACTTGAGGATCAAAAGCCTCTGTTACAAACATGTCCAATTAGAACTGAGTGTAGTTTATGTATCAATTAATTAATGATAAGAATAAAATTAATACTTTAGGTTTTCTCCTTTTACATAAAAAGGTAAATACAGATGAAAACCATTTGGCTGATGTTAGATCATCAATCCAGAATAGCCATAAAATTCTCCAGTGCAGCATCTAATTGGTACTTCAATTCCAAAATTTTGCCTGGGCTACTTTATCTGGGAATTCATTTTTTCTTCTCATTCCTAAATTTCCCATTAGCAAGGTAAGCCTTATCTGTTCTCACAATTTAATTTAAAGTAATTTTCTGCATTTACCTTTTCCATTCCCTTAACAATTATATATACATCTGTACTCTTCTCAGACGCCTCCTTCCCAGGATGTAAACTCAAGTTTCTCCAGTGAAACTCAAACCTTTGACAAGAGTGATTAGCTATATGGTCCTTCACTTAACTGCCTCCAGCATTTGACTGCCTCGCTTCATTTTTCATAACTGGACATTGTACTTAAGGTGCAGTCTGCGCAAATTTTTATTCCAATAAGCACTTGTGTTGGTGTGGTAATAACAAGCAGTTTTTATTTTCAGATGTTCAAAGGCATTCTCACATTCTCATCAAGAATGAACAAAGGCAACCAAGAGCAGCTTCGAGTGCACTTCTTATTTTGTGCTCACTCCCATCAAGAGGCTATCTACTGTTCAGTTATGCAAGTATCACATATATCTGAGGGCACTGTGCTGGTTTATCATGGTTTCCTCTACTGGTTTGGCTGTATTCTTAAATGTTCCATTTGTTTTATTGATTGATGTACTGCATTGATTTGACATGTTGAGTGTTGAGTTTACCAAGACTCAAAGTGCACTTTCAAATCTCATCCTGAGCAATTTCAATGCCATTTGTTAGGAAACCCCAATATAATTAACCAGTTTGTAATAAACAATGTAATAGCAGAGCATTTAGAATTACATAATCTAATCAATCAGAGTCAGCATGGCTTCATTAAGGGGAAATCATGCCTGACAAATTCATTGGAATTCTTTGAGGAGGTAACTAGCAGGATAGAAAAAGGGAAACCAGAAGATGTAATATATTTGGATTTACAAAAGGTGTTCAATAAGGTACTGTGCATAATGGTCATCATTAGGCTTTTAATTCCACGTTTTTATTGAATTCAAATTCCATGTTCTGCTGTGTTGGGATTCAAACCCAGGTCCCCATAGCATTACCCAAGGTCTCTGGATTACTAGACCAGTGACAATACCATTCACCCACCACTTCCCCATCTTCAGGCTAGGAAATGGCCCTGCCCACAATGCATAGTTAGCAGTTTTGACTTCTTCAGGCCGGGAGCCAGTCCTATGCACATGTGCAGAGGAAAAAAAGAAGAAAAGAAGTGAAACAGCGTGAGAATCATGTCAAGCATCCTGATGGAACACCATTTGAAAGAAGATGTCGGAACGATATGACCTTCCACAAACTGTAAAATCATGAGTCATTAAACTCTAAAACCATGGATATGACCTCGAACTGTAAAATATCAGTAACAAAACTCCAACACAACATGCATAGGTGAGCTATACAGATATGAAGGGGTTAATTGTATCATCGCAGAAGGGTCAGCCAGTTGATCCCCGGGCTCATTAAGAGACTGGAAGGAGACAGGATCACAAACAATGTTGCAAGGTAGCTGTCATTGCCTAATGCAATTAAGAGAGTGGAAGAGACATTATCATATACAATGTACAGGTCAACTGCTATCATATAACTCAATTAAGTGACTAAGAATGCTATTATCATGAACAAAGGTCCATGGACAATGGCCATCACATAACACAATTAGCCCCTGACAGGAAGGAAGGGGCAATCACACATCCATTAACGCTGGAGTGAGGTATTCCTCACTGGGGTGGGGATTGTCTTGTTTTCTGTTATGGAAGCAACATGAGAATTGATTACAAAAATAAAAATATAAATACCTGGAAAAACTCAGTAGGTCTGACAGCAGCTGAGAAGAGGAATGCAGTTAACGTTTCGAGTCCGTAATGGACTGAGTTTTTCCATGTATTTTTATTTTTATTTTTGTTTTGGATTTCCAGCATCCGCAGTTGTTTGCTTTTATGAGAATTGATTATGTGCATCCAGTCCCATCCAGGCCAGGATGTGGAATAAACCAAAGATATATAAAAGTGTTAAAACAACAGACAATTCAGCAAGATAGCAACAGGAGATGTGTTTGTGACATTGTGATATGAATCATCATAAAAGGAGGACAACTCCCGAGGGTGGTCACTGCATTTGGAAGAAGGAGGATGGATATTGGTCATCTCTACATCCAGGTAACAACCAGCTATGTGAGTCATTGTTACATTCCAGCCAAATCATATACTGGGGTAATTTTGTAAGTTACAGTCAAATTGCAAAGTGGTTTGAACTGTGGTAATTCATGTAAGTTTCAGTCAAACTTGCACAGGGATTTTGGGTTGTGGGTTTTGTGTAAATTCTGGACAAGTCACAGGAGAATTTGTACTGAAGAGGGAATTTGTGAGTCAAATAAACAAACGAACCTGAGGTTTAGCCAAACTGTGTGTCATGTGCAATTGTTCTTATAATTCCTGAGGTCCAAGAACAATCATAAGGAGTACGGGAAACCTTTACAGTGTCCCAGTGAGCAGGACACGGAAGGGGGACAGGAAAAAGGACCCAAACCAAGAATAAAGCCCCAGGCAGGGACAAAGACAGGGATAGATCCCATTGAGTCAAGATAAAGGACAGGAGGAAAGGAAAAGGCTCCAAGTTAAAGAAAGAGCTGCGGCAAGCAGACTTAAACAAAGTGGGCTTGAGAGAAGCCTAGACGATCTGTGAGGGCAATCGAAGATGGATAACTCATACGGGAATGAATAGGGGTAAAGGTACCCTCCTGGAGCAATGGTGCTCTGCTTGGCAAGACCGAAGATCTGAAAGTGTGTTTAGGAGATGAAGTGTAAGTGTACTTGGAAATCCAAGGGAAAGGAGTCTCGGAAGGTGAGATTGAAACCCTGGCGGCGGATTCTTGTTGAAGTATCTGAGTGGGAGCAACTTTTGAAGAGAATTCCAAGGTGAGTTCTTCAAGTGTGACGGTTGGAAACTACCTGGTTGGCTCACAGTGTGACAAGCTTCTGGGTGTTTAGAAATCCATAGAATCTGCTTTGCTCACATCTGTCATTTACTTTGGAGTGTGGTGTGTGTGACCACAGTTCACGTGTTGGTTCACATGTACCCCATACTTAGCCTGAATGTTAGAGTACAAAATAGATATGGTAAATTGTGTTATCTTTCCAACTCTATGTGTTTCTGTAAAATATAGCTGGGGTGAATGAATAGTAAACAATAGAATCATCTTCTTATGTTCGTATTGAGATCTTTCCAATCTTTTTGGTCTGATGTAATATGGTTCATTTTCCTTGTTTAATAAATGTTTTATTCTTTTTGTTGAAAGCTCATCAGCAGGCTCCTGTGAATGTATTCAGTAACTTATCTCCATGGTTTCTAAAAAAAAATAAAAGTTAGGATCTATCAAGCCAGGTTTCATTCTCGTATCTGACTTGTCATCAGCAGGGATTGTAACACGTTCAACAAGCACTCGTATTGTTCATTCTCCTTCCTATATGAATTATGTTATATTTGTCTGTATTATATTTCATCTGTCATTATTCAACTTAACTACACATTTTGTTCAATTTGTTCTGTAATTTTTGTGCTATGCCTTTCAATTCCAGTAGCTGCCCTTGTTTGGTGTCACCTGTAAATTTGACCATTTTGCATGGAGTATAGTCACTGATATAAAACCATTAATCATCAGTCCTAGGACAACACCATCCAATGTAACTTCATTAGGAGAGAAGTTAGCTTTACGTGAAGTGGACACCGTGGGTGCAACATATGAAGACAGAGGCCCAAGCTTCATTTCAAATTGGGCACCAGGGCTAATTTCCCTAATACCAGCCAGCTGCAGATGTTAATCAGCATCCCAATGCAGCATGCTGATTGGGCCCTTCCTACAATCAGCCAGTATTCCAACCCAAACTTTAAATCCTGTGAAAGAGTGGTGGGGGGAGAGGAAAATTGGAAAGACGCCCACGTGGGCTGGCAGCAGCCAGCACAGCTTCTGTGGAATATTTTTATACCTCTTTGTTCCATGCTAAAATAAGTGAAGAAACAAGGATTTGTCAGCTCTTCAGTAGTACATGCTCCACCCAATTTTTTGCTGAATTTGGTTCTGTTGTCTGAACAAGTATTCGGTCCTTGATTGGCATATTCAAGAAGTCTCACATCTGTTTTAGCATAGCAGACCCATTACTCGGAAGTTGTCAGATTCCAACTTGAAAATTGACTTTATTCTGCGTGGATCATGTGGAGGACAAGGAACCAGTGAATTCTCAGCAAAATTTGATGAGGTTTTAAAATAATTTGAACAGTAACAAGGCCCTTGCAAGAGCAAAATTAAACAAACATGTCCAACAGCCAGAAGAACTTGATGGTGCCCTCATTAGTGAACTGTACAGAATGACTGAAGGCTTGTGACTACGGTGACCTGAAATTAGAGCTAATCAGGGACAGAATTGCTGTCAGAGTGGTGGACATTGCAGTCTCAGATATATTTCAAGCCAAGGAAGATATGACCCTTGAAAAGGTCATCCAGATTGTCAGACAATCTGAAATTGAAGGCAGGCTATGGTACGGAGAAACTCCTACTGTCCAGTTAGTAAAACAGCAGAGGAGCAGGGATACTCTAGGCCAAGGGAAGCAATACCCTAACTGACCACGATAGGTTAGGCGAACATGCCAGCATTGTGGAGCCAAGCGACTCCACAGGCATAACAAATGTCTGGCAGTCTCAGCACAGTGACTTAGTTGCAACCGAATAGGACACTTTGGAAAGCTATGCAAAGCTATCACAACCAGATGCACAGATGATCCCAAGATGATTCACGAGGTCAAGGTACTACACCAAGAGGAAACACAACCATGCTTCTTGGGGAGGTCAAAGATCAGGGATTTCCGTTCTAGAATGCAGACATCTCAGTTAATGGTCATCTCAAAAATTTTAAATTGGACATGGGACCCAGTGTTGCAGTCCTCTCAAACAAGGAACTGTTGCTGAGAGGCCCCTGGCTATGAGCAACAGGCATACCACACAATGGTAAAAGCAAAATACTGCGGATGCTGGAAATCTAGGACAAAAACAAAAATACCTGGCAAAACTCAGCAGGTCTGACAGCATCTGTGGAGAGGGATACAGTTGACGTTTCAAGTCCGTATGACTCTTCATCAGAACTAAGACATATAGAAATGAGATGAAATATAAGCTGGTAGAAGGGGGTGGGACAGGAGAGCTCGACAGAGGGCCAGTGATAGGTGGAAGCCAAGAAGAGATTGCCAAAGATGTCATAGACAAAAGGACAAAGGGGTGTTGATGGTTGTGATATTATCTAAAGGATGTGCTAATGGGGACATTAAGGGAAGCAAGCTAGTGGCAGATGGCCCTAGTGCTGGTGGTTTGGGGTGGGGGGAAGGGATCAAAATGGGCTAAAAGGTAGAGATGAAACAATAGATCAAAATAAATTTAAAAATAGGAGGGAAGAGAAAAAGTAGTTGTTAAAAAAAAAGAATTATAAATTATTGGGAAAAGGGGGATCAGAAAGGGGGTGGGAATGGAGGAGACAGTTCATGATCTGAAATTGTTGAACTCAATAATAAGTCCGGAAGGCTGTAGAGTGCCTAGTTGGAAGATGAGGTGTTGTTCCTCCAGTTTGCGTTGAGCTTCACTGGAACATTGCAGCAAGCAAGGACGGACATGTGGGCATGAGAG
The DNA here is from genome assembly GCF_017639515.1 of Carcharodon carcharias. NCBI lineage: Eukaryota > Metazoa > Chordata > Chondrichthyes > Lamniformes > Lamnidae > Carcharodon > Carcharodon carcharias. The sequence goes on along the minus strand of NC_054469.1, from coordinate 118,978,576 downwards.
CAGGGTGGTGTGTCGAAATGGCAAAGCAACAGGGAGCTTTGGGTCATGCTTGCAGACAGACCAAAGGTGTTCCGCAAAGCGATCACCCAGTCTGCGTTTGGTCTCTCCAGTGTAGAGGAGACCTCATTGGGAGCAGTGAATGAAGTAGGCTAAATTGAAGGAAGTGCAAGTAAAGTGCTACTTCACTTGAAAGGAGTATTTGGGCCTTTGGACGGTGAGGAGAAGGGAAGTAAAGGGGCAGGGTGTTGCACCTTCTGTGGTTGCATGGGAAGGTGCCGTGGGAGGGGGTTGAGGTGTAGGGGGTGATGGAGGAGTGGACCAGGGTGTCCCGGAGGGAACGATCCCTGCGGAAACCTGCCGGAGGGGTGAAGGGAAGATGTGTTTGGTGGTGGCATCATGCTGGAGTTGGCGGAAATGGCGGAGGATGATCCTTTGAACGTGGAGGCTGGTGGGGTGATAGGTGAGGACAAGGGGGAGCCCTACCATGGTTCTGGGAGGGAGAGGAAGGTGTGAGGGTGGATGCGCGGGAGATGGGTCGGATGTGGTTGAGGGCCCTGTCAACCACCATGGGTGGAAAACCTCGGTTAAGGAAGAAGGAAGACATGTCAGAGGAACTATTTTTGAAAGTGGCATCATCAGAACAGATGCGATGGAGGCAAAGGAACTGAGAGAATGGGATGGAGTCCTTACAGGAAGCGGGGTGTGAGGAGCTGTAGTCGAGGTAGCTGTGGGAGTCGGTAGGCTTGTAATGAATATTGGTGGACAGTCTATCACCAGAAATTGAGACTGAGAAGTCAAGGAAGGGAAGGGAAGTGTCAGAGATGGACCATGTGAAAATGATGGAGGGGTGGAAATTGGAAGCAAAATTAATAAGTTTTTCCAGATCCAAACGAGAGCATGAAGCAGCACCAAAGCAGTCATCGATGTACTGGAGAAAGAGTTGTGGGAGGGGGCCGGAGTAGGACTGGAACAAGGAATGTTTCACATACCCCATAAAGAGACAGGCATAGCTTGAGCCCATGCGGGTACCCATAGCCACACCTTTTATTTGGAGGAAGTGATATAAGTTTAAGGAGAAATTGTTCAGTAAGAGAACAAGTTCAGCCAGACAGAGGAGAGTAGTGCTGGATGGGGACTGTTCGGGCCTCTGTTCGGGGAAGGAGCGGAGAGACCTCAGACGATCCTGGTGGGGGATGGAGGTGTAGAGGGATTGGACGTCCATGGTGAAGAGGAGGCGGTTAGGGCCAGGGAACTGGAAATTGTTGACATGATGTAGGGCATGTGAGGAATCACGGATGTAGGTGGGAAGAGACTGGACAAGGGGAGAGAGAATGGAGTCAAGATAGCAAGAAATGAGTTCCGTGGGGCAGAAACAGGCTGACACGAATGGTCTGCTGGGACAGTCCTGTTTGTGGATTTTGGGTAGGAGGTAGAAGCAGGCCGTCTGAGGTTGGGCAACTATCAGGTTGGAAGCTGTGGAAGGAAGATCTTCTGAGGAGATGAGATCAGTGACAGTCCTGGAAACAATGGCTTGATGTTCAGTGGTGGGGTCATGGTCCAGGGGGAGGTAGGAGGAAGTGTCTGTGAGCTGACACTCAGGCTTTGCGAGGTAGAGGTCAGTGCGCCAGACAACAACAGCACCACCTTTGTCAGCGGGTTTGATGACAAAGTTAGGGTTGGACCTGAGAGAACCAAGTGCGGCAAGTTCAGAAACAGACAGGTTGGAGTGGGTGAGAGGAGCAGAGAAATTGAGATGACTGATGTCACGCTGACAATTCTCAATGAAAAGATCAAGAGCAGGTAAAAATCCAGAGGAAGGGGTCCAGGTGGAGGGAGAATATTGGAGGTGGGTAAAAGGATCCATTGAATGGGTAGAGGACTCCTGCCCAAAGAAGTGAGCACGGAGACGAAGGCAGAGGAAGAAGAGTTCAGCATCGTGCCGAGCCCGAAATTCATTGAGGTGAGGGCGTAAGGGTATGAAACTGAGTCCTCTGCTGAGCACCGAACGTTCAGCATCAGAAAGGGGAAGGTCAGGGGGTGTGGTGAATACACGGCCGGGTCTGGGATTGGAAGACGGGATGGGGACAGAGGGACGGGCAGGGGTGGAGGGTCCTGGATGGACCCATACTATGGGCCTGGAGGTATCTGAATTCCGGTTCTGGAGCCATTAAGACATGGCAGCAAACAAATCTTTGAAGTCATGAACGTCATCCATAACCAATCTTTTTCTCTTCTGAGCAGAGATGTCTGTGATGCCCTGAACCTTCTTAAAATAGTAGAAAACATCAAAACATCAAAACTGCCTCTGTCATCAACTACACAGAACAGCAAGCTCCCGAGAGCCCCAATGGAAAAGATACTCTCGACTGGAACTTCAGCTCTGAATTATCTTCACACTTGGCAGAACCAGTTTGTCCATTTTCTTTGCAAGTACCAGGAACTCATCATTGGTCAGACCAGCCAACCACTCAGATGATTACCATGATGCCTTGAGCAGAACACAGCCAAGAGATGTACCAGCAGCAAGAAGAGCCTCAACCTCTAGTTCCAACATCTGTTGATAAGATACCTCAAGACACAGATGCTGCAATCTCCGGCAGCTCCGTGCCTCAGGGAGATTTTTGCGCGCATGAAAGAGCACAGGCCCTGACTCTCCCTCCTCTCCCTGCCTGCACAGGTAGCGCTGTGCACTTCCAGGTGTGCGTCATGCTGGATGGGCCTTAATTGGCCCGCCCATGTAAAATGGCAGCGTGCAACCGATCGCAAGTGGTGATCGGCTGTGCGCCTGCCTGCGCCTGCTCCCACCCAGCCTGCCTGACGGGGAGAAAATTCTCCGCCAGGTCTGTGTTGGGAGAATGACAAAAGTCTGCTGCAAAACATTTCTTTCCAGTTGCAGATACAGCCAATGAAGCTCTGCAGACTTGTCTGACTGAGAAACACTCCCTGTTGTCTCTGCTGATCCAGGCAGCAGCATTATTCTTGGCCGAAGCTATCTGTGTGCATTTCCATTGTAAAAGCAGAAAAAAGCAGCAGCACCATTGGCCTTACTGATAATATTAAACATAGATGTCATATTCTTCTCAATGCCTTGTATATGGATCAGTTTGGTGCCCAAGGTTCAGAATCTTTTCCCATCTGCAGCCTCAGGTGGTGTATGCAAACATTGAATAGGCTATTTGCTTGTTTTGCTTCATGTTTGAATTAGATTTGTCATTCAATCTCAGCTTTATTTCCATTTAAACATTCTAATGTACATGCTCTTTGAGAACATACGAAATAGGACCAGCAGTAGGCCATTCTAACCCCTTAAGCCTGCTTTGTCATTCAATAGGATTATGCCTAATGTGACTGTGGCCTCAGTTCTGCTTTCCTGCCACCCCCCACCCCACCATAATACTTGGCTCCCTTCTCAATCAAAAATCTGTCTAACTCAGCCTTATATATTTAATGGCCCACTCTCCATTGCTCACTGGGGAAGAGAGTTCTAAAGACTTTTGACATCTGGGAGAAGAAATTCCTCCTTATCCCCATCTTAAATGGGAGACCTCTTATTTCAGGTGTTTCCAAACTGTGGGTTCCAACTCCCAGTGCAGTGGCGAGATGGGATTTTGGGACTGCAAGTTATAGGGCAGCAATGGTGGCCATGAAGCTTGGACTGATTTCCGAAAGCTGCCATGCCCCTTTACATCCTTGCATTTTTTTCTATTGTTAGGTGTGGCCTAATGGACTGCTCTCTAATGCTCGATTGCTGCTGCAAAAAATACCTGTGAAAAGGTAGTTGTTCATTTTTTTTTATCAACACCCCACATACTCAACTCCTGTACCCCCACCCCCACCCCCGCACCCCCCACGCTGGTCAAAAATTAAAGCCTACCCCCCACTGCTCAGCAGCTGATGCCCCCCTCTAACAGATGAAGTCTCCCACACCCTCCCAGCTGAAGCCTTCCCATCCTCCACTCAACAACTCTCGTAACCTCAAATTTTCACTTTGTAGTCACATGACATCTAGGGCATTAAAATGGGATCACATCAGGCAAAAATTTGGGAAGCACCTCCTTATTTTGAAACTGGGCCCCCTAGTTTAAGATTTCCCCATGAAAGGAAAAATCCTCTCAACAATTAGCCTGTCAAGCCCCCTAAAAATCCTTTATATTTCATTAAGATCACCTTTTATTCTTCTCTACTCCAATGAACAGAGACCCAACCTGCTCAATATTTCCTCGTAACATAAACCGCTCTTCCCAGGAATCAGCCTAGTGAACATTCCTTGAACTGCTTCCAATGCAAGTCTGTCCCTCCTTAAGTAAGGTTACCAAAACTGTGCACAGAACTCTAGGTGTGGTCACCAATATCCTGTACAATTGTTGCAAGCAAGAACTGCCTACTTTTATATTCCATCCCCTTGCGATAGGGACCAACATTTGATTTGCCTTCCTACTTACTTGCTGTACCTGCACGCTCACTTTTTGTGATTCTATGTTTAGCAAGATGAAAACATTATTTTGCAGAATTTTGCCCTTGACGGGCGGGCTAGCCAGGGGTGGTTAGAAAGCCGACCTCCGCCCGTGATTGGCATGGCACCGCAATTTCATTCTGGTGGGCAAATTAAGGCCGGCCCAGCATGAAAGGCGGCCGGGGAAGCTCCGAGGGGGGGTGGGCAGGGCGGGGGCATGTCCAACGGGTCCAATGGCGACCCAGTGACCAATTCAAAAGCGGCCAAGGCAACCCCTGGAAGGCTGCCATGGAAGGATGCTGAAGCTTCGATGGATTCCAGTGTGGTTGGGCACGGCAGGTGGGAGAGCAGGTCGGCTGGACAGTCGGCCCCGCGTTTCTCTGATGAGTGTCTCGCTACCCTCCTGGAGGAGGTGGCAGCAAGGAGAGAAATCCTTGTCCCCAGAGACGAGAAGAGGAGGCCCCTGCACCTCACCTGAAAGGGCTGGGAGGAGGTGCCATCCCGGGTGAGCAGCCACGACGTAGTGAGGCACACATGGGTACAATGCCGGAAGCACTTCAACGATCTGCTGCAATCGGGACGGGTGAGTACCGTGTTGGCATGGGTCACTCTGCAGAACAGTTAAGGGCTGCCCCCATCCCCCGTGTACCTCAGAGGTGTTAGAGTATGAGTGGCAACTGTCAGTGACACCGGAGCTAGCCAAGCGGGTGGGCCCTAGCTGCTTGGACTGAGTGCCTTGCAGCTCAAGGGCCATGAATCGGAAGTGCCCTGCGAGGTGCTCCCCTCAGCTGGGATTGGCCAGGCTGCAATGGCGCCGCAGGTAGAGAGTGGACTAATCCATTCTCCTCTGTGCCTTCAGGAGAAGACGCCCCATAACAATATTGAGAGGTCGCAGACTACTGGGGGACTCCCACACCTTCTAATCCTGACACGCTATGAGCAGGAGGCACTGGAGCTTGGTGAGGTTGGGATGCCAGACAAAGGTAAGAGTGCAGTGCACTGAGGTAAGAATGTCGGCTATATCAACCATTGTAGTGTTGTCTCTAAACAGAACTGAGCCTCGAAACTGGAGTGCCCATTGATAATCGAAAGACAAGGGCACCATGATGCAGATATCTGTTGTCTCATCAGGGTGCTTGGCATGCACAGTGACAGTGTCATGACTTAAACTAATAACAAGTCCTTCTTCTACCTTTTAGGTTCACCAGCAGGCGGTCGCAATGAGGACCCTGAAGGCCTATCCCTGACCCCAGAGGACCACCATGCTCAGCACGCTCTGTCAAGCAGGCACCAGCATAGATACCAGCATCTCGGTGGGCATATGATTGCCGTCTAATATCTTGGTGCACATTGGTGAGGGCACTTCACACTCGCTTGAGGTGCAGGGGGAGGCAGAGAGTGTCCAGGGGGCCGGCAGTCGGAGGACTGGTGGAGACAAAGACAATGTTCAGTCAATGGCTGATGATGAGTCTCTGGAGGCCCCCATTAGGCAGCAGATCCAGCAGGGATCTGGACATCCAGCAGGGTGTGCGGGAGGATCTGGTGGAGATACATGAGAGTATGCGTGCCATGGTGTCCGTTTGGGAGGAGTCCCTGCAGATCATGACCACTGCATTGACCCTCATGGCTGAGTGCAATGCCTCCTCCATGGAGAGAGTGGCAACTGTCATGGAGAGCCTCCTCCAGGGATACAATCAGGGGTTCCTGAGGATGCACTCAGACCTGCAAGCCCACACATCGGCAATGGCCTCAGCTGGCCAGTGTCATTGTGGGAAATGGATTGGGCACCCAGTATCCCAGCTAGGTGAGCAGGAAGGTTCAAAGTGGCCTGACGTTGGCGCACGAGCTGCTAGTCGTCTCTGCGGTCTCCTCTCAGGGCACTCTGGATGATGCCAGAGGCTCCTCTGCCCCTCTGTCAGTGACCATGGCATCTGATGAGCTGTGGCGACTGGGGAGATGCCAGCCTGGCACTGGCTGCTCCCTCCCAGGCGGGGCCTTCACAGGCTCCACGGGCCAGAGGATGATCACCAAAGTCATCAAGGCCAACAGGACAGCAGAGTGAGCAGGCTGTCTCCAATTGGTGCCAAAGAGGGGTGAGCACCTAGACATAGCACCCGCAAACATAAACATAAAGCACATTAAGCACAAGACGGGCTTATCACGGATGATATTTTGTTCCCCCATTTTGCTTTAACTTTTTTAATGGTTTATGTTCATTTCAGCTATGTTTCACATACACAATTAAATTAGATTTTATTTTGTGCTTTTGGCCTCTGTATGCTTAATTTGTTCTGTCAGTGCAGGGTTAGCCATTATGTAATGATGGACGCGTGTCACCTGAAACTTTATTGCAAAGGCACAGGGCATATGTTGGTGGCCAACACATGGTCCTCTCTGGGATTGAGTATGGAGCCTGCAGCCCTTGCATGTGGTGGTGGTTCTTATTTGGTGGGCTAGCTGGAGGAGCATTGGATCAAAGCATCCCGGGTCTCCCTGCCTCCCTGGAGGTTACCCAGGTCAGCGTCTATGCCCTCAGCATTCTCCTCACTGCACTCATCCTCGGACTCACTACTGGACTCATCATCAGCTGCGTCAACATCCCCTTCCTCCACTGGCTCCCCCCCTTGCCTGTGCCAGATTGTGAAGAGCACAGTATGCAACCACTATCAGTGACACGCGCTCTGGGGGGCATTGCAGAGCACCTTCTGAACAGTCCATGCATCGGAAACGCATCTTAGGGTTCTGTCTACCATCGCCCTTGTGGAGGCATGGCCCCTGTTGTACCGCTGCTCTGCCTCTGTTCTTGGGCGGCGGGGAGGTGTCATGAGCAACATTTTCAGGAGTAGCCCTTGTTGCTCGGCAGCCATCCATCCAGCCGGGCTGGAGCACTGAAGAGCCTCAAGACCTGGGAGTGTCTGAGGATGTTGGCATCATGGGAGCTGCCTGGGTACCTTGCACAGACTTGTATAATCTGCATCCTGTAGTCACACACTATCTGCACGTTCATGGAGTGGAAGCCCTTCCTGTTGATGAAGGCACCGGGCTCATCTGCTGGCGCCTTGATGGCCACATGTGTAGAGTCTATAGCACCCTGGGTGCTGGGGAAGCCAGCAATGGCCGCGAAGCCTCTGGCTCGCTGTGCCTGGCCGGCCTCACCTGTGTGGTAATGAATGAAAGTCAATTCACGCCTGAACAGAGCTTCTATAACCTGCTTGACGCAACTGTGGGCAGCTAATTGGGAGACTCCACACAGATCCCCCACTGAGCCCTGGAAAGAGCCGAAGGCATAGAAGTTGAGGGCAGCCATGACCTTCACTGGCATGGGGTGTCCACCCACACAGTTGGAGCTGATCTCAGGCCTGATCCTCTGACAAATGGAGGTGACTGTCTCCCCTGAAAGACAGAGTCTTCTTCGGCATTGCACCTCAGACATATTGGGACAGTTGCATCGCCGCCTGTAAACCCTGGCAGCAGGATAGTGCTGTCCTCAATGGCCCCTTCTGCCTTGGACTGCCAGCTGGCCCTTGTGCCTGTGCATCTCCTCTCACAGGTTGTTCCTCTGGAAGCTGCTTTGGGCCACCTGGCCTCCTCCCCCTTCTGCCCCTCGCTTCCTCCTCAGAGGAGATGCCTCCAGCAGAGAGCACAATCCCCATTACCAAGGTTATGGAAGGCTGTCTGATACCTGGAAGAGCCCACACGGTCTGAATCCTCCAGGTACCTGGAAGGAAACAATGAGTCCTGAAATGAAGTCTAGAAATGCTCAGAATGCAATTCTGAACTGAGATGAAGCTGTCCAGTTCACAAAATCAACCAGCAGCACTCGATCTCCAAAACTCCTCACTACTCACATTGACAATGCTGCTGACCCTTCTTATCCTGCCCGTGGATGAGCTTTTGCACATTGTGGCTTACCCACCTGCCCATTTTGCCCATGCGACGGCCGAATATTCGCAAGGGCTACATAAATTTGGAGACAATTGGTGTGTCAAGGGCCTTAACTGGCCTCTTAATTAAAAGCGGGCATGCCTCCATCTCCCTCGTGCGCCCACCTAGTGAAATGTCATGAAAGCGCGTGTTGACATCAGCACGCTCAGTCAATGTCAATGCGCGTCATTGTACACTCGAGTGGGTCACGTGCGCGCCCACCTGCCGAGTGAAAAACTCTACCCATATGTGATAAAATTACTGAAATAAAATGCCCAGAATCAAATTTTGCAACCACCCAATGTTTATCAATCCAATTATTGCCTTTCTCAGGAATTGTCAAAGCAGCGTAAGAAATTGCTGGAGCAAGTTTCAAACTTTATTGTTTAAGTCCACTGGATTTTAGTGTCACACACTTTGCAACGCATTAATGGAGTGGAAATATGTGAAGCAGCAAAGGTGCCTCCGAGGTATCAGAGCTTTGGGAGCAACTCATTTTAATAAGGTGCATTTCGAGAATGCTGACTTTATCTGTTAATAGCATGTTACAGAATCAGTCGAACTGTCAATATTTGGAGATGTTCTGTGATCTTAATATTCATCTGCCTAGGAACTTGATCCGCAAGGTTTTACATTTCTTAATTCTTTATTAATTGGCACTTGAGGCAAGGAACCATAACACATGGCTTTTTCTGCAGTTAGCATTTGATGAAATGACTGACTCTTTGCTTTTAAAGTTTTTATGTTTTGCAATCTGTTGTGCATTTAACTCTTTAGTTTCCATGGTCTTACACATGTTTACAGCCCATTTTTACAAGTACAAAATAAAAAACAAAGTACATACAGGCACAGAAGCACACAACACTACTTCACTGAACAAGTGCAAAACCTGGATTCACATATTGCCTTTCACTGCAATAAAAGCAAAATACTGCAGATGCTGGAAATCTGAAACAAATACAGGAAATGCTGGAAAAACTCAGCAGGCCTACCAGCATCTGTGGAGAGTGAAATAGAGCTAACCTTTTGATTCTTATGGCCCTTCTTCAGGGCTAAAGATAATTAGAAATGTGATGAAATTTATACAGTTTAAAGGGGGTGGAGCAGGTGAAGCTGAATAGTAGGCTAGCAATAGGTGGGGGCAAAGGAAAGATTGACAAAGATGTCGTGAACAAGAGGACAAAGGGAGTGTTAATGGTAGGCATAAGGACTAAAAAAGATGCGAATATTGGCGTAAAGATAAGAAAGCAGAATGTGATAATAGCAGAACAAGGGTGAGAATTCTGTGAAAGAACAACAAGGAACAAGTTACAGATGGCCCTTCTGGGGGTGGGATGGGGAAAAGATGAGAAAATGGGATAAAAAGGGGAGATAAAAAGGGGATAAAACAATGAATAAAGGAATAAAAATGAAAATAAATAAAAGTGAGTTGATAAAAAGTTAAAATAAATTTTGAAAAAAGGAATTAAAAAAGGCTTCTTCCTATCTTGACTCCATTCTCTCTCACCTTGTCCAATCTCTTCCCACACACATCCACAATTCCTTTGATGCCTCATGTCATATCAACAATTTCCAGTTCCCTGCCACTAACCACCTCCTCTTCACCATGAACATCCAATCCCTCTACACCTCCATCCCCCACTAGGATGGTCTGAGGGCTTTTCGCTGCTTCCTTCAACAGAGGCCTGAACAATCCCCATCCGCCATCACTCTCCTCCGTCTGACTGAAATCGTTCTCTCATTGAGCAATTTCTCCTTTAACTCATCTCACTTCCTCCAAATGAAAGGTGTGGCTCTGTGTACCCGCATGAGCCCCAGTTATACCTTTCTCTTTTTGGGATATGTGGAACATTCCTTGTTCCAGTCCTACTCAGGCCCCCTCCCTCAACTCTTTTTTTGGTATATTAATGACTGTTTCAGTGCCACCTCATGCTCTCATCTGGACCTGGAATAATTTATCAACTTTGCTTCACAATTTCCACCCCTCTATCACCTTCAAATGTTCCATCTCTGACATCTATCTCCGACACTACCCTTTACTTTCTTGGCCTTTCTGTCTCCATTTCTGGTGAGAGACTGTTCACCAATATCATTACAAGCCCACTGACTCCCATAGCTACCTCAGCCACTGCTCCTCACACCCTGCTTCCTGTAAGGACTCCATCCCATTCTCTCAGTTCCTTTGCCTCTGTCACATCTGTTCCAATGCTGACACTTTCCAAAATGGTGCTTTTGACATGTCCTCCTTCTCCCTTAACTGAGGATACCACACCTCGACACCCGCGCCCCCCACAACTGTGGTTGATGGGGCCCTCAACCGTGTCTGACCCACCTCCCACGCCTCTGCCCTCACACCTTCCTCTCCCTCCCAGAACCATGATAAGGTCCCTCTTGTCCTCACTTTTCACCCTACCAGCCTCTGCATTCAAAGGACCATCCTCCACTATTTCTGTCAATTCTAGCATGATGACACTACCAAACACATCTTCCCCTCATTCCCTCCATCAGCATTCCATTGGGACCATTCCCTCTGGGACACCCTGGTCCACTCCTCCATCATCCCAAACACCTCATCCCTTCCCACAGCACCTTCCCATGCAATTGCAGAAGGTGGAATGCCTGCACTTTTACCTCTTCCTTCCTCACCATCCAAGGGCCCAAACTCTCTTCAGGTGTTTCCTCTACAATGGGAAGAGAAAATACTTTGGACTGTCCACATGTATGACCCCGATCTTCCTGTCACTTGCCATTTCAATACACCATCCTGCTCTCTTACTCACATGTCCATCCTTAGCCTGCTACGATGTTCCACTGAAGCCCATGCAAACTGGAGGAACAGCACCTCATTTTCCGATTAGGCATTTTACAGCCTTCCAGACTTAACATTGAGTTCAATAACTTCAGACCATGAACTCTCTGCTCTATCTTCACCCTTTTATAATCCCTTTTTGCAAAATTTATTTTTTAGTTTTTTATCCACTTTTATTTTTATTTTTATTTGTTTTCATTTTTGTTCCTTTATTTATTGTTTTATCCCATTTTTATCACACCTTTTTATCCCATTTTCTAATTTTTTCCCCACCACCACCCCTCCCCCCACCCCACCTCCAAAAGGGCCATTTGTTACTTCTTCCATGTTGTTCTTTCACAGAGCGCTTACCCTTGTTCTGCTATTATCACATTCTGCTTTCTTACCTTTATGCCACTATCAACACTTTTTTTAGCTCTTACTATTCCTATTAACCCTTTTTTGTTTTGTTGTTTGTGACATTGTTGTCAATCTCTCCTTTGCCCCCACCTATCTCTGGCCTTCAATCCAGCTTCACCTGCTCCACCTATTTTAAACAGTATAAATTTCATCACATTTCTATTTCTCTTTAGCTCTGAAGAAGGGTCATACTGACTTGAAACAATAACTCTGTTTTTCTTTCCACAGATGCTGCCAGACCTGCTGAGCTTTTCCAGCGTTTTCTGTTTTTGTCCCCTTTCACCTCCTCAGTTTGTCCCAAAGCTGTTTCTAGCCAAGAAATTCCTCTCTATCTCTTTCTTCCTTTAAAACATTTCTTCAACCTACCTCCTGGGGGGACTAAGTCATCTGAGCTAATATTTCCTTATGTAACTTAATATCAAATTTAGATTGCTAAATTTTGAAGTGCCTTAGAATGTTTTGCTTTGTTAAAGGCATTATATAAACACATGTTGCTGTTGCAGTGCTGACAAACATGGCAGCTAATCTGCATGAACAAAGATCACACATACAGCAATGTGATAGATCCCATTAATCCATTATGGTGGTGTTGTTTGAAGGATCAATGTTGGCTAGGACACTAGGGAAGCTGCTCCAATTTTCTGCGGAATAAAACAATGAACACAAGAGATAGGGCCAGGAGTAAACCATATGGCCCATCGAGCCATTTAATATAATCATGGCTGATCTTGGGCTTTGGCTCCAATTTCCCACCTACGCCCTAGATCCCTTGATTCCCTGAGATGCCAGAAATCTGTCCATCCCAGAACATAGCATTGGAAACAAAACAGATGAACTGAGAGTGCACATAGAAATAAATAATTATGATTCGATAGTCATTACAGAGACATGGCTGCAAGAGGACATGGATTGGATCTGAATATTGAAGGCTACAGGGTATTTAGGAATGACAGGAAGCAAGGAAAAAGTGGAAGAGTGGCTCTGTTAGTTAATGGTGGTATTAGCAAAATAGAGAGGAATGACCTAAGTTCAGGAAACCAGGATAGAGAAATGGTTTGGATAGAGTGGAGTAGAGTATGAGATGTAGTGTAGAGATGAGAAATGGTAAAGGCAAGAAGTCACTTGTGGGAGATGTGTACAGGCCACCTAACAGTAACCACATGGTAGGTTGGAGCATAAAAGATGAAATAATTGGAGCTTGTCAGAAAGGCACTGCGATAATCATGGGAGATTTTAATTTACATATTGACTGGAAATGTCAGATGGGCAAAGATAGCCTAGATGAGGTGTACATTTAATGTTTTCAGGATAGTTTCTTAGAACAGCATGTTCTGGAGCCAACCAGAGAGCAGGCTATTCTAGACCAGGTATTGTGCAATGAGATGGGAGTATTTAATGATCTCATAGTGAAGGTCCCCTAAGTAGCAACAACCATAATAAATTGAATTTTACATTCAGTTTGAGGGAGAGAGGAGTGGGTCTGAGGCTAAGTTTTTAAACTTAAATAAGGGCAATTATGAGGGCATGAGAGCTGAGCTGGCTAAAATGAATTGGCAAATTAGGTTAAGGGATAGGTCAATAGAGAAACAGTGGCTAATATTTAAGCTGATATTTCAGAATGCACAGAATAGATACATTCCAACAAGTACAACAAAGTCCAAGAGATGGACACACCAGAAAGGTTAAAGATAGTATCAAACTTAAAGAAAAAGTGTACAACTGTGCAAAGACAGGTGACAGGTCAGAAGATGGGACAGAATATAAGGAACAGCAGAGAATGACTAAAGGACTAGTAAGGACAGAAAAATTATGGGGAGCCAATGGCGTAGTGGTATTGTTACTGGACTGGTAATCCGGGTTTGCACCCTGCCATGGCAGATGGTGGAATCTGAATTCAATAAAAATCTGTAATTAAAGGTCAAAGGACGTCGATTGTTGTTTAAAAGGCCATCAGGAAACCTCCTGTCCTTACCTGTCTGGACTACATGTGATTCCAGACCCACAATGTAGTTGACTTTTAAATGGCCTAACAAGTCATTCAGTTGTATCAAACCACTACAAAGTCTCAAAAAAGGAATGAAACTAGATGGCCCACCCACCAGTGACCTAGGCACCAGAAATGACAATGGCAAACTCAGCCCTGTCGACCCCGCAAAGTTCTCCTTACTAACATCTGGGGCAAAATTGTGCTGGTGCCAAAATTGGGAGAGCTGTCTCACAGACTAGTCAAGCAACAGCCTGACATAGTCATCATCACGGAATCATATCTTACAGATAATGTCCCAGACTCCACCATCACCATCCCTGGCGAGACAGACCCAGTAGCGATATACATTTGAGAGCGACTTTCCCTGGGAGTCCTCAATATCGACTTCGGACCCCATGAAGTCTGGTATCAGTTCAAACAGACAAGGAAACTTCCTAAACAAAAACAGAATTACCTGGAAAAACTCAGCAGGTCTGGCAGCATCGGCGGAGAAGAAAAGAGTTGACGTTTCGAGTCCTCAAACTTCCTGCTGACTATCATGTACCGCCCTCCCCCAGCTGATGAATCAATGCTCTTTCATGTTGAACACCACTTGGAGAAAGCACTGAGGGTGGCAAGGGTGCAGAATGTAATCAGGGTGAAGAGGCTTCTATGTCCATCACCAAGAGTGGCTCAGTGCTGACTCAGCCAGGGCATATCTGCGAGACTAGGGCTGTGGCAGCTGGTGAGGGAAAATTATATTTGACCTCATCCTCACCAATCTGGCTGCCATGACAGTATTGGGACAGTATGAGTGGCTACCACACAGTCATTGTGGAGACAAAGTCCTGCCTTCACAATGAGGATAGCCTCCATTGTGTTGATTGGCACTACCATAATGCTAAATGCGTTAGATTTCAAACAGATCTAGCAACTCAAGACTGGACATCCATGAGGCACTCTGGGCCATCGGCAGCAGCAGAATTATTCTTGAACACAACCTCAAGACCTGGCATATCCCCCACTCTACCACTACCATCAAGCCACGGGATCAACCCTGGTTCAATGATGAATGCAGGAGGGCATGCCAGAAGCAGCACCAGGAATACCTAAAAATGAGATGTCAACCTGTTGAAGCTGTAACACAGGACTACTTGGCTGCCAAACAGCATAAGCAGCAAGTGATATACAGGGCTGCAATCCCACAGCCAACAGATCAGATCTAAGCTCTGCAGTCCTGCCACATCCAGGCATGAATGGTGGTGGACAATTAAACAACTCATAGGAGGAGGAGGCTCCACAAATATCCCAATCCTCAATGATGGGGGAGCCCAGCACATCAGTGCAAAAGATAAGGCTGAAGCATTTGCTACAATCTTCAGCCACAAGTGCCGAGTGGATGATCCATCGGCCTCTTCTGGAGGTCCCCAACATCTCAGATGCCAATCTTTAGGCAATTTAATTCACGCCACTTGATATCAACAAATGGCTGAAGGCACTGGATACTGCAAAGGCTATTGGCCCTGACAATATTCCGGCAATAGTACTGAAGACTTGAGCTCCAGAACTTGCTGCGGCCCTAGTCAAGCTGTTCCAGTACAGCTAAAGCACTGGCATCTACTCAGCTACGTGGAAAATTGCCCAGCTATGTCCTGTACACAAAAAGCAGGACAAATCCAACTCAGCCAATTGCTGCCCCATCAGTCTACTCTCAATCATCAGCAAAGTAATGGAAGGGGTCATCAACAGTGCTATGAAGCGGCACTTGCTTAGCAATAACCTGCTCACTGATGCCCAGTTTGGGTTCCGCCAGGGCCGCTCAGCTCCTGACTTCATTACAGCCTTGGTTCAAACAAGGACAAAAGAGCTGAACTCCCGAGGTGAGGTGAGAGTGACTGCCCTTGAAATCAAGGCTGCAGTTGACCAATGCGTGGCATCAAGGAGCCCCAGCAAAACTGGAGTCAATGGGAATCAGGGGGAAAACTCTTCGCTGGTTGGAGTCATTCCTAGCACAAAGGAAGATGGTTGTGGTTGTTGGAGGTCAGTCATCTCAGCTCCAGGACATCACTGCAGGAGTTCCTCAGGGGAGTGTCCTACGTCCAGCCATCTTCAGCTGCTTCATCAACGACCTTCCTTCCATCATATGGTCAGAAGTGAGAATGTTCGCTGATGATTCCACAATGTTCAGTACCATTCACGACTCCTCAGATGCTGAAGCAGTCCATGTCCAAATGCAGCAAGACCTGGACGATATAAAGGCTTGTGCTGACAAGTGGCAAGTAACATTTGCACCACACAAGTCCCAGACAATGACCATCTCCAACAAAAGAGAACCTAACCATCACCCCTTGACATTCAGTTGCATTACCATCACTGAATCCCCCACTATCAACATGCTGGGGGTTACCATTGACCAGAAATTGAACTGGACTAGCCATATAAATACTGTGGCAGGTCAGAGACTAGAAGTCGTGCAATGAGTAACTCACCTCCTGACTCTCCAAAGCCTGTCCACCATCTACAAGGCATAAGTCAGGAGTGTGATGGGATACTCCCCACTTGACTGGATGAGTGCAGCTCCCACAAAACTCAAGAAGCTTCCCTCCAGGAAAAAGCAGTCCACTTCATTGGTACCACATCCACAAACATTCATTCCCTCCACCACCGACGCACAGTAGCAGCAGTGTGTACCATCTAGAAGATGTACTGCCGAAACTCACCAAGGCT
Organism: Carcharodon carcharias; assembly: GCF_017639515.1. NCBI lineage: Eukaryota > Metazoa > Chordata > Chondrichthyes > Lamniformes > Lamnidae > Carcharodon > Carcharodon carcharias. The sequence goes on along the minus strand of NC_054469.1, from coordinate 118,962,298 downwards.
CCTTTGACAGCACCTTCCAAAACCACAAAGGACAAGGGGAGCAGAAAGATTGGAACACCACCACCTGGAAGTTCCTCTCCAAATCACTCACCATCCTAACTTGGAAATATATCACCATTCCTTCAATGTCGCTGGGTCAGAATTCTGGAACTCCCTCTCTAACAGCACTCTAAAACCACAGGGATTGCAGCGGTTCAAGAAGGCAACTCACCACCACCTTCTCAAGGGCAACTAGGGATGGGTAATAAGTGCTGGCCCAGCCAGCGAAGCCCACATCCCAAGAATGAAAAAAAAAATTAGATTGTGTGAGAAAGCTAGCCAGAAATATTTTAAAAAGACAGTAAGTGGTTTTATAAGTACTTAAAGTATAAACAAATTAACAAAGTGAGAGTTGGTGTTATAGAAAGTGAGTTTGGAGAATTGATAATGGGAAACAATGATATGGCAGCTGAATTGAACAGGTATTCGGCATCAGTTTTCATTATAGAGGATACAAGTAACCTTCCAGAAGCAGCTATATACCAGGAAATGGAAGTGAGGGAGGAACTCAAGAAAATTACAGTCACCAGAGAAATGGTAATGAGCAAATTGTTGGAGCTGCGGGCTGAGAAGAGCCCGGGTCCTGATGGACTTCATCCTGGGGTCTTTAAAGAAGTATGTGGTGAGATAGTTGATGCATTGTTTTTAATTTTCCAAAACTCCTAGATCTCAGAACTCTCGGAAGGTCCCATTAGATTGAAAGATAGCAAATGTAATTCCACTATTTAAGAAAGCTGGGGGGACAGAAAGTGGAAAACTGCGGGTCTGTTCACTTAACATCTGTCAAGGGGAAAATGTTAGAAGCTACTATTAAAGAAGTTATAGTAGGGCACTTGGGTAAGCTCTAGGTCATCAGGCAGAGTCAATATGGTTTTGGGAAAGGGAAATTGTGTTTAACCAACTTATTGGAGTTCTTGGAAGAAGTAACATGTGCTGTGGATTAAGGGGAACTGGTGGATGTACTGTACTTAGATCTCCAAAAGGCATTTGTTAAAGTGCCACATCAAAGGTTATTGCGGAAAATAAAAGCTCATGGTATAGGGGGTAACATATTGGCATGGATAGAAGATTGGCTGGCTAACAGGAAGAGGAAATAAGGAGGCTACAAAAAGACATTGAAAGGTTAAGTGAGTGGGCAAAGGTCAGGCAAATGGAGTGTGATGTGGGAAAATGTGAAATTGTCTATTTTGACAGAAAGAATAAAAGAGAAGCATGTTATCTAAATGGTGAGAGATTGCAGAGCTCTGTGGTGCAGAGGGATGTGGGTGTCCTAGTGCATGAATCACAAAAGGCTTGTATGCAGATACAGCAAGTAATTAGGAAAGCTATTAGAACATGATCATTTATTGTGAGGGGAATTGAATACATCAGTAGGGAGGTTATGTTTCAGTTGTACAGGGTACTAGTGAGACCACATTTGGAGTGCTGTGTACAGTATTAGATACCTTATTTAAGGAAGGATGCAAATACATTGGAAGCAGTTCAGAGAAGGTTTACCAGCATAATAGTGGAATGAGTGGGTTGTCTTATGAGGAAAGATGGGACAGACTAGGCTTGTATCCGCTGGAGTTTAGTCGAGTAAGAGCCGACTTGATTGAAACATATAAGATCCTGAGGGTTCTTGACAGGGTAGATGTAGAGGATCTAGAACTAGGGGAAACTGTTTAAAAATAAGGGGTCGCCCATTTAAAACACAGATGAGGTAAATTTTTTTCACTAAGAGGTTTGTGAGTCTTTGGAAATCTCTTCCTGAAAAGATAGTGGAAGTAGAGTCTTTTAATATTTATAAGGCAGGGGTGGGTAGATGCTTGGTAAGCAAGGGGGTGATAGGTTATCAGGGAGTAGGTGGAATGCAGATTTCAGGTTGCTATCAGATTAGCCATGATCATATTAAATGGCGGAGTAGGCTAGAAGTGCAGAATGGCTGCTCCTTGCTCCTTGTTCGTATATTCATATACCCGTTCAGTGGCCTCAGATTGCAAAAGAGAAAAGGTGCTCATGTTGCAACTCGCACTTGGTGGAGTAAATCATCAGGATGTTGAAAATGAGGTTCCAGTGCCTGGACCGGTCTGGTAGAGCCCTGAAATACAGTCCACAGAGGGTGTTACGCATCATTGTCGCCTGCTGCGCCCTTTACAAGCTGGTGCTGCAATGGGTAGAGGAACTGGCTGAGGTGGAGGTGGTGAAGCTGCACATCACCTCCGATGAAGAGGATGTCGATGGGGATGAGGGTGAGGAGGTCCTTGAAGGTGAGGAAGACAGTGATGTGGCCATCACACTGGCCAGGTAAGGCAGGCATGCTCAGGAGGCCGTCATAGCAGATGTCCATAGTCCCTAATTCCAGGAAAATGATGACAACGTGCAGTGGGGACAGTCCATAGATCCTCACATAGCCTATGTGAATGTCTGCCTCCTGTCTGGCTGATGGCAGATCCCTTGTGCTCTGTGAACAGGGACATTTCATGGAGATGCAGCAGGGAAACTTTAACTTCTTCTGATCCTATGGCACCCTTCATGAGTTGAACCCTTCAGGGACACACTGTCACTGGAAACAGATGCTGATCAGATGGGTGGCCAGCCGCAACTCAAAAGTGCTGAAAGCTCACAGAGAGAAGGACAGAACTTTGTCCAGCCCAGGACATTCTGGCAGAGATGATAAGCCCCATCGAGGTGCAAGCATGACTGATGTGTCCAGTGACTGTGAAGGCTCACTGGGAAGGTTGCACAAAGCACAGGGTGCAGGCCCTGGACTGAGACACCTGCCTTTATCTTCTGCAGGGGCCAAGGCTTCACATCTGACACAAACACTGCTGATCAGAAAAAGGAGCCATAGGCAAAGAGACATTTTTGGGTGTTTATTTAAAATAGTGAACGTTATTTACAAAGGAACCCCATACCCAGGTTGTACAATTATATCTTCTTAACCTTCCTAACCCTGCAGCTACATAAGAACATAAGAACTAGGAGCAAGAGTAGGCAATTCAGCCCCTTGAGCCTGCCCCACCATTCAATAGAATCATGGCTGATCTCATTTTGGCCTCAACTCTAATTTCCCGCCCTCTCCCCATAACCTTTCAATCTGTTACTAATTAAAAATCTGTCCATCTCCTCTTTAAATTTATTCAGCGTCCTGGCATCCATTGCACTCTAAGGTAGTGAATTCCACAGATTCATGACCCTTTGAGAAAAGTAATTCCTCCTCATCTCTGATTTAAATCCACCACCCCTTAGCCTAAAACTATGGCCTTTCATTCTAGAATGCCCCACAAGGGGAAACATTTGCTCCACGTCTACTTTGTCTATCCCCTTTTGCATCTTATATACCTCAATTAGATCCCCTCTCATCCTTCTAAACTCTAGCGAGAATAGGCCTAAACTGCACAATCTCTCCTCATAAGACAAGCCCCACATCTCTGGAATCAATCAAGTGAACCTCCCCTGAGCCACCTCTAATGCAACTACACCCTTCCTCAAGTAAGGTGACCAAAACTGTGCACAGTACTCCAGGTGCAGTCTCACCAATGCCTTGTACAGTTGCAACAACACTTCCCTATTTTTATACTTTATTCCTTTAGCAATAAATGCCAAAATTCTATTTGCCTTCCTTATTACCTGCTGTACCTGTATACTAGCTTTCAGCGATTCATGCACGAAGACACCCAGATCTCTCTGCACTGAAGCATTCTGAAGTTTCTCTCCATTTAAATAATAAGTCACCTTTTTATTCTTCCAACCAAAATGGATAATCTCACACTTATCCATGTTAAACTCCATCTGCCAAATATTGGCCCATTCTCCTAACCTGTCCATTTTCATTTGTAAATTTCTTATTTCTTCATTACAACTTACTTTCCCACCTATTTTGGTGTCATCTGCAAATTTATCTATAGCACCTTCCATCCCTGAATCCAAGTCATTAATATAGATTGTAAATAGTTGGGGCCCAAGGATCGAACCTTGTGGCACCCCAGCAGTTACAGCTTGCCATCCAGGGAAAGACCTATTTATCCTGACTGTCTGCTTTCTGTTGGTTAGCCAATCCTCTATCCAAGCTAATATATTATCCCTAACTCTGTGTGATCTTATCTTGTGTATTAATCTTTTGTGCGGCACCTTATCAAAGGCATTCTGGAAGTCCAGATATACTACATCTACAGGATCTCCATTACCAATTTGCTTGTCACATCTTCAAAGCAAATTAGCCAAACACAATTTACTCTTCATAAAACCATGCTGACTCTGATGGATTGCATTTTGACTTTCCAAATGTCCCATGACTACTTCCTTACTACGTCTTGGTGCTTCCCCGACATCCACAGCAGAGGCAGAGGCAGCCTGCTGCACTTCTAAGCCCTGTCTGTGATAAACTTGACGGGCGTCCTCATGACGGGCTCTTCATGACGGCCGCGGCCTGGATGGCTCCGGCATGCTTTTGGGGTCTTGCTGAATGGAGATGGATTTGCTGGGGTCACAGGAAAAGGTGTACAGATGGGCCAGACACTCCCAGAGTCATCTGGGTGGATGACCCAGGGGTGCACCTGCTGATCTTTCTTTCTATGAGTGCTCAAGGGCCCCTGGCTGACTCCTTGAGAAGATGGAGAAGCTGGAGTGAGATCGAGCTCCCCTGCACCCCTTTTTCATTGACACTGTTGGAGGTCAACTATGGTATCAGCAAAGGAGTTCAGCCAGGACAGCAATGCAGGACCAAGGTCTCCATAGCAGCCGCCATCCTACCACATTGACTTCAGTGCATTGGCATACTGGCGCTATCACCTCAGACTGAAGGCAGACACAATCCTCCGTCATGCCTTGCAATCAGGGGAGAGCAGCAGACATCACTTCCTGATGTTCCCGAGCTTGCTTTTGCAGGTCCAGCAACTGTGACATGACTGAGTCCAGAGGCTCGTCATCTGACAGAGACTCAGCAGATTTCTGGCCTCCAGCAGCCTCTGAGTGTTGGGAACCTGGGAAATCCCTGCCCCTGCCTGTTGTGAATCAGCCAATGTAATGTGCTCACCTTATTGTGACCCCAAGGGTACACCAGAGCTAAGTGCAACTTAGGTGTCTGTCTCTGTGTTGTGGAGGTTGAGGGTGAGCACTGTGACGGGTCTTCAATGAGGGTGTCATCAGATTCTTCCTCCGGGGTTTCTTCAGGGCTTGAGTCAAGGACCTGGGTCATGGGTTCCCTCAGCTGCTTCTAAGATGTGGCCTGCAAAAGCAAGGAGAGATATTTAGTGTATGGTAGGGACTGGAGAACAGGAGAACTGATTCACAGCATGGTCTGAGGGATGTTGCACTGCTGGATCCTCACTTGGTTGAGCACCGCCAAATTCATTGTCAGCAAAGGAATGGTCCAGATTGTCACCAGTCAGTTGGAAGTAAGTCTGTAAGGACCCTGATTTCAGACATTCCTCTATCAATTTGTGACCTCTCCCTTTTGTTGCGTGCCAGCTTGTCCTGCAGAAATAAATACAGATGGAGGAAGTATAAGCAGGATGCCTGCTTGGCTAGATAATTAGGAAGCCTGGCTTGTGTGTAGGTGAGGAGTGGTGCCATTGATGGGATGAGGACACTATCTGCAGGGCAGATGAAGGTGTGTGTATGAGAGAGTGAATGGTGATGTGCCTTTGACTAGCAATAAATGAAATCTTTGTGGATATGTGATGGGTTTGTGAGCGTGTGAGTTCAGAGTGATGAGAAGAGTGACTTACCCTGATGGAACGGAGATCATTCATCCTCTTTCAGCACTGTCCTCTCCTGCAGGGCATTGGCACTGACCCCTGCTGCTACCGCTTCCCGTGCTGGATTGGTGACATTTCTTTCTGGTCTTCACCAGAACAAGGGATGCAGGATATCTTGGTGGGCCTCCACAGCGTCCAGTAGGCACTCGAGGGAGGTGTTGGTAAATTTGGGGGCAGCATGTTTCCTCAATTTGGCAGCCATCAGTTCCCAGCAGCTTCCCACCCCTTGAAGAGTCTAGCTCTGTGCAAGGGCGGCCTTTAAATATGACAAAAACAGAATTACCTGGAAAAACTCAGCAGGTCTGGCAGCATCAGCGGAGAAGAAAAGAGTTGACGTTTCGAGTCCTCATGACCCTTCGACAGAACTTGAGTTCGAGTCCAAGAAAGAGTTGAAATATAAGCTGGTTTAAGGTGTGTGTGTGGGGGGCAGAGAGATAGAGAGACAGAGAGGTGGAGGGGGGGGGGTGTGGTTGTAGGGCCAAACAAGCAGTGATAGAAGCAGATCATCAAAAGATGTCAACGACAATAGTACAATAGAACACATAGGTGTTAAAGTTAAAGTTGGTGATATTATCTAAACGAATGTGCTAATTAAGAATGGATGGTAGGGCACTCAAGGTATAGCTCTAGTGGGGTTTTTTTTTATAATGGAAATAGGTGGGAAAAGGAAAATCTTTATAATTTATTGGAAAAAAAAGGAAGGGGGAAACAGAAAGGGGGTGGGGATGGGGGAGGGAGCTCACGACCTAAAGTTGTTGAATTCAATATTCAGTCCGGAAGGCTGTAAAGTCCCTGGTCGGAAGATGAGGTGTTGTTCCTCCAGTTTGCGTTGGGCTTCACTGGAACAATGCAGCAAGCCAAGGACAGACATGTGGGCAAGAGAGCAGGGTGGAGTGTTAAAATGGCAAGCGACAGGAAGGTTTGGGTCATTCTTGCGGACAGACCGCAGGTGTTCTGCAAAGCGGTCGCCCAGTTTACGTTTGGTCTCTCCAATGTAGAGGAGACCACATTGGGAGCAACGAAGGCAGTAGACTAAGTTGGGGGAAATGCAAGTGAAATGCTGCTTCACTTGAAAGGAGTGTTTGGGTCCTTGGACGGTGAGGAGAGAGGAAGTGGAGGGGCAGGTGTTGCATCTTTTGCGTGGGCATGGGGTGGTGCCATAGGAGGGGGTTGAGGAGTAGGGGGTGATGGAGGAGTGGACCAGGGTGTCCCGGAGGGAGCGATCCCTACGGAATGCCGATAAGGGGGGTGAAGGGAAGATGTGTTTGGTGGTGGCATCATGCTGGAGTTGGCAGAAATGGCGGAGGATGATCCTTTGAATGCGGTGGCTGGTGGGGTGATAAGTGAGGACAAGGGGGACCCTATCATGTTTCTGGGAGGAGGGAGGAGAAGTCGTGAGGGCGGATGCGACACCCTGGTCCATTCCTCCATCACCCCCTACTCCTCAACCCCCTCCTATGGCACCACCCCATGCCCACGCAAAAGATGCAACACCTGCCCCTTCACTTCCACTCTCCTCACCGTCCAAGGACCCAAACACTCCTTTCAAGTGAAGCAGCATTTCACTTGCATTTCCCCCAACTTAGTCTACTGCATTCGTTGCTCCCAATGTGGTCTCCTCTACATTGGAGAGACCAAACGTAAACTGGGCGACCGCTTTGCAGAACACCTGCGGTCTGTCCGCAAGAATGACCCAGACCTCCCTGTCGCTTGCCATTTTAACACTCCACCCTGCTCTCTTGCCACATGTCTGTCCTTGGCTTGCTGCACTGTTCCAGTGAAGCCCAACGCAAACTGGAGGAACAACACCTCATCTTCCGACCAGGGACTTTACAGCCTTCCGGACTGAATATTGAATTCAACAACTTTAGGTCGTGAGCTCCCTCCCCCATCCCCACCCCCTTTCTGTTTCCCCCTTCCTTTTTTTTTCAATAAATTATAAAGATTTTCCTTTTCCCACCTATTTCCATTATAAAAAAAAAACCCCACTAGAGCTATACCTTGAGTGCCCTACCATCCATTCTTAATTAGCACATTCGTTTAGATAATATCATCAACTTTAACTTTAACACCTATGTGTTCTATTGTACTATTGTCGTTGACATCTTTTGATGAACTGCTTCTATCACTGCTTGTTTGTCCCTACAACCACACCCCCCCCCCCCACCTCTCTGTCTCTCTATCTCTCCGCCCCCCATACACACACCTTAAACCAGCTTATATTTCAACTCTTTCTTGGACTCGAACTCAAGTTCTGTCAAAGGGTCATGAGGGCTTGAAACGTCAACTCTTTTCTTCTCCGCCGATGCTGCCAGACCTGCTGAGTTTTTCCAGGTAATTCTGTTTTTGTTTTGGATTTCCAGCATCCGCAGTTTTTTTGTTTTTATCTTTAAATATGACTCCCGGATTACTCAAGGCCTGAGCTGATGGCAGGACAGACAAAGCAGTAGTTGCCCCACTAGTGACCCTGCGTGTTTACCGGGAATGAATTATTAATGAACCTGGACATGCCGGGAATGGCACAATTCGGCATGAAAAGCCTCCATTGCAGCTGGCGGGTAAAGCGTCCTTTTTCCTGCCCACTACCTCACTTAGTGCGAATCTAGGACAGATCCACCCTTAGAATCAAGAATCATCCAAGCAGAAACCCACTCAACTGCACTTCCACAATTTCTGGGCTACAGCCTCTATTAGCTCAGAAATTGTGGTTGTAATGATGGCAAAATTGTCAATGTTTGTCATCGTAACTGTATAAAACTAATAGTTACTTCTGGTGCCTGAACATGCACAGTTAAAGCTAAAAATCCAGGGGCAGAATATTACGCTTGGACATCATCACGCAGTCTCGCGATATTTCATTTGGTGGGCATGTGCTGCAGTTGGCTGCGTGCCTGCCAATAATTAAAAGGCTTATTAAAGCCATTGACAATTTGATTAAATTCAAATTTACACTGCCAGTCCAACCTAACAGTTAGCGGGCAGGCGACAAGGCCAAGTGGCCTTTACATTTTTTAGGAAACCTCATCCACGAGTGGGATGAGGTTTCCTAAAGCAAGTAAACAAGAAATAAAAACTTTATTTTTGAATTAAAACACATCCCAGCTCATGTGACAGAGTCACATGAAGGGACATGTTTTATTAAATTTTTATTGCCTTTATTAATTTTTTTAAAAAGCGCTCCAATCTCCATGAGGCAGCCCTGAGCTGGAGCTAGACCTGGGTCTCCCTCCTCCCCCCGCCCACACAGGTAGTGCTGAGCGCTGCCACTCGTGACCCACGCAGGGAAGGCCTTAATTGGCATGCCCGTGTGAAATCGCAATGCGGAGCCGATCATGGGCTGCGGTCGGCTTCCTGGCCACCCCTGCCCACTCCAGCCGAGCCCGCCCAACGAGGGAAACATTCTGGCCCAGGAGTTGCTTACATTGACACTCTGCTCCTTCACAAGGTTTCCTGTTGCAACCTTTACAGAGGCAAGTGATATAGAATCAATGAATTGATATGAACTCAATTTTTTATGTACCATTCTCACAATGAAAATATTCAGCTTTCTTTAATCATGTGTAACAGAATTTTTAACAGTGCACTATGTCACAATTATTGCTGAACAACCTCTCTGGCGTTGTAAATACTAAATTTGGGTGTGTGGAGTCTCATTCCCTTATAAGAACATCTGAACATGAGTTTTAAAATAATTTAAAAAAATGTTGCTTATGATATGTTAGTGTCTACTTTATCTCTAATATATTTTCATGATGTTTATTTCACTCACTGTACATTGATTAAATGTGTATTTTAAACCCTGCTTTTTACTTCCTGCTTTGCTGTCTATGAGAATACTTTAACCTGGTCGGCTGATCAGCCTGATTTCTGCCCGTAATTCTTCTCAGACCTTAATTTGCAATACTTCAACATTGGCACCTGCTGGTAACAGTGACTTAACTTTATTCAATATAAATAAGAATTAATAAATAATGATGGTATTTGACTAGTCGTTTTGAGAGTATAATTGAGTCATATATTACTCTGCTGTGCCCTGGATAGAATTTATGACTTTAAGTGTTCACAGCCACTGCATCTCACTTCTGGTCAGTCCCCCAGGTGTTTCTTGAATTTCCCTGAAGTATCCTATCCAACATAGTATCTAATTTTCATGTGTGGAAACTGAAGGGGGCCAACATATGCATGGCCTGCATGGAGACTTTCAGGTGTTGTGCAGCCACATGACCATGTAGCTTCGAGCAAACATTGATCCTACTCCAGTTGACCATATATACCATTTTTATAACACATTAATTATTGTAGCTTGTTGAACTAATCACAGGCTGACACCTAAATTATTGAAAAAAGAGAAGCCATGTATTCAATTCTGTGCTTGCTCAGGTTTCAATCTTCTGATCACCACCCCCACCACTTCTATGTCATTTGTTTTTCCATTAGGACATCTATCAGGAATCACTGTTACAACACAAAAGGAGATATCTTCACACTGAAGACAAATGGACCTAGATTTTTGCAGAATTGTGGAAACTCCAGAGTCCTTTAAAAATGGTGGGCAGGACCCAGATCCGGACACTGGTCCTCATTTCTGACAGATCCTATTTTCACCATGTTGTAGGGTGGCTGTGCTCTACTATTAATGCTAAGTTAATCTGCAGACACTTCTTCGGTGGAAACTTTGGGCGGGATTTTGCCCTTGGTGGGTGTGTGGGCCCCACCGGCTCGGCGGACAGCCGACCCCTGCCACCAAAACGGAGCCCACCGCCATTTTGAGTGGGTTGGCCCACCGATGGGAGGTGCTATGCACTTCCTGTGTGAGGGGGAGGGATTCCCTATCTGTCAAAGTGCGCTCTTCCGTGCATGCGCGCAAAAGAGCGCACTGATCCCTGAGATTAAGTGCTGTCTCAGGGAGATCAGTGACAATGTAAAAAACTTAAAAAATAGAAAAATAAAAATATTATTAACAAGTCCCCCTCATGTGACAATGTCACATGAGATGGGACATGTTAACAAAAATGACATAAACGTTATTAAGGTTTTTAAACCTTAAGGTTGGCTGGGCAGGTCTTTAACAATCTAAATTTCCCTGTCAATGGCCTTAATTGGCCATTGACCTGTTGGCGGGCGGACAGCTGATTTCACTGTCTGCCCGCCTTCCTAAAGATTTAAAGGGACCGAGGTGACGTTGGGGGTTCCTCCCGATGTCATCCTGCATCATTTTCCCATCGGCGAGCAGGCACTGCCCCCAAATCGCTGACAGGAAAATCCTGGCCATTGAATTTAATTACAATATATTCAGCAGCAACTACACATATGCTTTCAACTCACATTGTATCTCCACACTGACTCCTATTGATTACTACAGATCATGTGTTCTTACCTAACAAGTATTATTCTTAAAGGTACCTTATGCACTAAATAAAACCATAATTACTACATTCCTCACCCTTTGACTTTGCTATAGATAGTTTATTTACAAGTACGTATTTTTAAAGACAACATAATATTTACACTGGGTAAGGAATTTACAACTTCAGTCTTTCAGGTGGTTTCCTGGTGCGTGTGGAACATTGCAGCTCCACAACTTCAGATTCTTTGTCAGCAACTTCCTTTTCCGGAGTTGCCTGACATCAGGTGCTTTGGTAGGCACTCGCAGTTCTGTATCCTCAACTCTTACAGGAACATCAGACATGTCAGTCCTGGGTTGAGTATCCTCAACAGGAGACACAGACCAGTCATGATCACTGGTGGAGCCAAATCTTGGTGATTTGGCTCTCTCTTCCTTAAGTGGTCAGGTGCTTACGGATGACCCGGCCTTCCACCTGCACATGGTAAGATAAAGGGCAAGTCACTGCACCTATTTCACCTGGTAGTCACTTTGGTCCTTCACATATACTGGCTCTCCCACGGTAAATTTCCTCTCGCGACTATGCCAGTCTTGTCTAGTTTTCTGGCTTCCCTGATTCCTTTTCACCTTCCCCTCTAAATTCAGCACTTAGTTCAATCTTTTCCTGAGATGGCAATTCAACAGGTGTGACACCTGTTGTTGTGTGAGGGGTAGTCCTGTAATGAAAAGGAAAGCGTGCTAGCTTGGTTGCTAAGGAATCACCAGTTAGCTTTCTCATGCCTGCCTTCAACATTTAAACCACCCTTTCGGCCAGTCTGTCTGTTGGCGGTACAGTGCAGATTTCACATGAGTGATACTGGTGAGGAGCATAACCCTTTGAAACTCAGCACTTGTACATGCTGTGCTGTTATCAGAAACGACTACTTCTGGTAGTCCGTGAATGGCAAAACTCTGACATACTTTCTCAATTGTAGAGGCCAACGTTGGTGACTTCACTTCATATAAATCCAATCTTTTTGAATGGGCATTGACAATAAGCAGAAACATTGTTCCCAGGAAAGGTCCAACGTAGTCAATGTGTTACTGCACCCAGAGTCTACCTGGCCACTCCCATGGGTGTAATGGAGCTGTCATTGGCAACTTTTGCAGTTGCTGACATTGCACACAGTGTTTTACTAAACTCTCTATTTCACCATTCATCCCAGACCACCATAGATTGTTGCGTTCTATGGTCATTATTCGGGAAATTGCTGGATGGGCACTGTGTAGAGCAATTAAAAGTGACTCCCTTCCCTTCAAAGGAACTATCACTTGTGTTCCCCACAAAAAAATGCCATCTTGGCTAGTTATTTCATGTCTTCTGTTGAAGTACGGTTTCATTTCGTCAGATACATGTTCCTGTGACCAATCATGTAGCACTTGTTCTCATACCTGAGGTAGGACTGGGTACTAACTTATCCAGCCTCTAATCTGTCGAGTACACACCAGCTGAGCTCAACATTTTCTTGTAAAGGCAAATGACTAAGGGCATCGGCATTTGCAATTTTATTTCCAGGCCTATGTACAAAAGTGTATTCACATGCTGCCAGAATTAAGGCCCATCATTGTCTTCTTGCCGAGGCTATGGTTGGTATAGCCTTGTTCTCACTAATCAGCCCTATCAATGGTCTGAAATGATTATACAATGATGGCCGTGTATGTACTGGTGAAATTTCTCGACACCAAATTTGACGGACAGTCCTTCTTTTTCTATCTGTGAGTATCCCTTTTCCGCTGTGGTAAGCTTTCTTGATAGGTAACCTATCGTTCCGTGCCATTGTCCATCCGATGAAAGAGCACTGCTCCCACTCCATAGGGAGATGCATCACATGTCAGCACCAATTCTTTTGTCTCGTCTTAATGCACTAGTGGATTGGACGAGTGCAACAATTGTTTCACCTTTATGATAGATTCTTCCTGGGGTGCCTCCTAAGACCAACGTTGGTTCTTTTTGATTAGAAAATGTAGTGGGAGGCAGCACTGTAGACAAACCAGGTAAGAACCGCCCATAATAATTGATGATTCCTAGGAATAATTTGAACTCTGAGGCATTCTTTGACGCAGGTGCCTCTCATTTTATCGCTCTCATTTTCTCATCACCTGGGTGGGGACCCTGTGAATCTACCCGGTGAACAAAATAGATTACCTCCCTCACCTGGAACATGCACTTCTCTTTTCTCTAGCGCGGACTTTAATCTCAGCCTTCTTTTTGACTTCACTGTTGGCCGGACATCTCTCAGATCTTCCTCAACTTGTCTGAGCTCAGTGGCTGAGTCTCCCAAAATTTCACTATCTGTCTTCTTCTTTGGAAACTCTGTGACTTTTGCTTGTAATGCCTTTTTGGCTTCATTCAGCTGGTTCTTCAACTCTTCCATCTCTTTTTTGTATTTGTTTGCTGCCTCCTGGAAAATTGAACATTGTTGTGTCTTCTCTGCCAACTCATTCTTCAGTTTATTCAGAGAAGTGCTGAATTCTTTTTGTTCCTCTTCATACTTTTCCAGAGGTACAAACTTTGACCTGAGGGAATCTTGTAGTGTGTGAAGGTCTTTCAACAGGTTTTCTTTTTCCCTTTGAAAGTTGCTCACCTTGTACCGAACTCTGTCATGAAGCAGGATTTCTTCGAGTTTTTTCTGCTGTTCTTCCAGGGTTTGGCTTAAGACAGCCTGCACTCCTTCAGATTATTGAGTCCTTACACATTCCTTTTTCAAAACAGGAATACTTCCAGCTTCCTTTTGGAATCTCATAGGCCAATCAAGGTTGATTTTCCTTAGCCAATTTCACCCTAGGAAGCTTGGTCATCTGCCTTTCAATACCAATACTGGTAGCTTTGCCAATTGGCTTCCATAAAGGATAGTTACTCTGCTTATGCCTTTTACTTGAATGTCTTCACGCATATATGTTTTTAGCTTGACATCTGTTTCTTCTAAACTTAATTGATGTTCACCATTATTCAGATATCTGAAAGTATGTTCCCTATTTACTGTAGTGGAAGCTCTCATGTCCACTTCCATTCAAACAGGTTTGCCATTTACTTTCACTGTGACAAATATGGGTTCTGTCTTTCCAACTTTCAGATTAAACAAGTAAATGCCTGAATTTGTCGCTTCAGGCTCTTCTACATTGTAGATTTCCTTGGGCTGCTTCTTTTGTTTACAAGCCTGCTTGAATCTTTCCTGCCATTGCCTCATTATATGTCCATTTCTATGACAATAGTAGCATTTGAATTTTTTAAACTGCCAATCGCTAAAAGACTGATTTTTTCTACCTTTATTAAAATTATTCTTCAATTTCGCTGCTAAGTTATTTTTCTTTGTTCTTTGGCTAACAGGGGCTGTTTCCCGCTTCTCGGCAGAGTCTCGCTTTTTTTGTGCCTCTTTCAGTTAAGGTTTCCCGCCTGATGTGGGGGACGGTGCCATTTTGCGCAACCTGTATTGCTTTTGAATCTCTTACTGCGCTTTCCATGGCCAGTGCTACCTCAAGTGTCTTCTTGCAATCCAGATTCACTTCAGACAATAATCTTTTCTGAATAGTGTCCTCTTTCATACTACACACTAAACGAACGTTGAGCATGTCGTTCAGAATTGTACCAAACTCACAATGATCCGTTAACTGCTTCAAGTTTGCCAAGTAGCATGCAATTGTCTCACCCAGGGCTCTATTCATAAATTAAAGCGAACATCTGCATCATGACTGAGGGCTTGAGTTGTAAATAACCCTTCACGAGGTCCACCAATTCATCAAAATTCTTTGAATCCGGGGCACTGGAAGCTGTCAAACTTCAAATCAGACTGTAGGCTTTGCTCCCACAAGCACTCAAGAAGATCACTCGCCTCTTCTCTTCCCCCACAATCTCATTCACTTGTAAAAGGAACGTGAGGAATTCCATGTATTGAGGCCAATCATTTGTGGCTGGTTCAAAAGAATATATTCTCCCAAATTGTGGCATTTTGAGAGAGGATAACTTCTTCAATTCTAACTGAGCTTGCTACTTGCAATCATTGGGCGAGATACAGTGCCAATTTCTTTCTAACTTGATTTCTTCTGTTTAATCCTGTTTTATCCTATCGTCAGTATGTTGCAGAGTGGCAAAGTTGTACCATTAATGATAGAGTTGATCTTCAGATGCTTCTTGGGTGGAAACTTTAAATTTATTTATAATATACTCAGCAGCAAGTGAACATGTGCTTTCAACTCAAACTCAATCTCCACACTGACTCCTATTGGTTACTACAGATCATGTGATCTTACCTAAGAATTATTATTCTTAAAGGTACATTACACACTAAATAAAACCACAATTACTACATACCAGGAGGGGGAAGTGGTCGGGTCATGAATCATGTATGAGAGAAACACAAACTCAGTAGTTATTTTAATATGTGCCTGCGTGTTCATGTGTTAGCATACCAACCTGACCCTCAGGCATCACATACATTGTTGCTGAATGCCACAGATGGTGCTAAATTCAAAGTCACATCAGGATAGAGGAAATCCACATGCTAGAGCAACCTAAATCCTTTTGGATGATTTTATTCAAAGGCAAAGATAAGTTTCAGTCCTTCAACACTGGCCACCAAATTCAGGTCAATGTATTTAGTTATTTGCCAATTGTTACTTAGGCCGATTTTCATAGTTCATACGTTTTAAAGGTATAGCTATTTTAGTTTTAGAAATTGAATTTTAATTGTAAGTTCAGTAGGAAAAACCCTGGTAAACATCTGGAGGTTAGAAAACCACACAGATTTAAGATAATTACAATCAAAAGGTAATTTGTGTTCACTGGATAAAGTCGGAGTAAAAGGCAGAGAGTCATAAAACGACAGGTGGATTTACTTAGCTAAAGAACTGGTGACATGATGTCTGCAGTTGTTCTAGTAAGAGATATAAGTCAGGCAGGGAGTGGACATGGATCGCTGTCCGTGATCATCTCCGCACTGCCATTTTACATGGGAGGGCCAATTAGTCTCAGCACTACCTGTGTGGGCGGGGGGGTGGGGGAGAGAGGGAAAGTCGGAGCCTCAGGGAGATTATGTTCATCTTGAAGTATTTAAATAAAGAAAGGCAAAAATTATTTAGACATGTCCCCTCACAGTGTCACATGAGCTGGGACATGTTTATGAAATGTGAATAAATTAATAATAGATTTTATTAAACCTTCAGGAAATCTCATCCCACCTGTGGATGAGGTTTCCTGAAGAACGTGAAGGCCCCTTGGGCTCTTTGCCTGTCCACCAACCTTGAGGTTGGACGGGCAGTGTTGATAATTAGTTTAATTGGCTTTTTGATGGCCTTAACAGGCTTTTGACAGTTCAGCGGGTGCGCAGCCGCCTTTGGGATGTGCCTGTCGAACAAAAGATCTGAGAGACATGCTGTGGCATTGGAATGCATGCCCTGCGTCACCACGCATCATATTACACGTTGGTGTGCAGGGCCCACCCCTGCATGCTGATGTGAAAATTCTCCCCCATGTGTTTTCCCATAATTAAGGAAAGCTTTGGAATTAAAAATTGTTAATTTGTATTTCTGCCTGGGAACAGGCCATATGTGTCACGTTGCCATGGAGATAGGTAGAGCTTAGTGAGACTCTTTGTGTTGAGGTATCTCTGTGAACAGAATTAGGATAACCAACAGGCAAGACTAGTTAATGCTTTGGAAAAACAACTAAGAGAATCATATATACCTTGTATCTCCTTGGAAGCTGAGAGATAAAGCCAGACCAACACATGGGGCCCACTCGCCAATGCATAAAATAACACGCGGTGACGTTGGGGGGATTTCCCGGCATCACCGCGCCCGATTTAAATTTTCAGGTAGGCAGGAGCACAGCAAAATCAACTGCATGCCTGCCGACCTGTCGATGGCCAATTAACGCCATTGACAGGATCAATTAAGCAATTAAAGGACCTGCCCATCCAACCTTAATGTTGCCGGGCAGACCAGGAACCCTGGCGGCAACTAGAAAAAACATGAAACCTCTTCCACGGGCAGGATGAGGTTTCATTTAAAAATTATGGACATGTACCAACTCATGTGACATTGTCAAATGAGGGGACATGTAAGGGAAATTTTACTTTTCTACTTTTAGAGCCGATCTCCCAGAGGCTGCACTTAGCCTCAGGGAGATGAGTACACTCTTTCATGCACATGTGCAAAAGAGCACACTCTCAATTTTAGGGATTCCCCCTGCCCGCACAGGGAGCGCATAGCACTTCCCTGCGGACGTCACGCTGGATGGGTTTTAATTGGCCCACCCACGTAAAATGGGGCCGCGCCTCCAATTGGGGCGCCGATCAGAAGTGCGCCCGCACACGCCCGCCCATCAACTTCCCCCTTGACGGGGGCAAAATTCTATCTATGATGGTGTGGAGTTAAATGCTGAATCTAACATTCATGATGCAGCCTGTGATTGGGAGTTGGGATTCAGTATAAGGTAAAGTTGATAAGGGGAGAAATGACAGGAAGATTTATTTAGCTAGAAGCTCAAGGAAGAAATCTGCAGTAATCTTCTCAATAAAAGGCAGTTAACCTTATGCAATTGGAGTTCTGGAAGTAAGCAGCTTGGTTGCCTATTGATACCAGAGAAGTAGGCTATTGGAAATGAAAGGTGTTTTCTGATGTCTTAATCCACTGCGTGGGAGTCACAGGGAGACCCTTGCTTGAACAGTGAGTTCACACCTCTGAATTCTGAGGTCGGTAAAGAAACTGCAGGGTCACTTAGCCAAAAACTAATGGAAGGTTCCCTATGCAATTGTGTACCTTGACAAATAACTGGAACACTAAGAGAAATCAGAGTGAATTCCAGAGACCAGTAATATAACTTTTGGGTTTGTCACAGGAAAAATTAATGAACCTTAAAGATTTCATGAAATAAGGGAATCGTTGTGGGGATCTGGTGGTGAGGGGGAATAAAAAGTAGAACTGAGTTTATAGCATAAGATTTTATTAGCTATGGTGTTAAAATAATCGTGCTTCCTTTGTTTAATTGTTTCTGATATACAATAAAGTTCCGTCAGTTAATTTGTAGGTGTTTGGGCTTTTTCTTTAAATTATAGCATCCCTTTTTGGATTGTAATACTATATTGGTCTTGTACAAATAGCAAGCATGCTTGCTGAGATGTCTTCCTTCATTAATATCATATAGGATTATTTATCTACTCTCATCACATTAGATTAAATGGGATAACATTTCCTTTGTCGCACATCTGTTAATAATCGCCTGAGCAGACCACACAGGGAGCAAGGCAGATCCCTAACAGATCCAGCCAAACTTTCAGTCCAGTTGTTTAGATTGATAGAAAATTAGGACTGTTACTGATGTTCAATTGTTTAATCATTTAGTATTTGATTATGTGTGTCTGTTGACTGCTCATTGTGTGCTATTAGTCAATCCTGGATATGATTATAGAGAGAGAGAGAAACAGAAGCTAAACTGAAAGAAACAGCTGGAAGCTTGCAGTGCAGACATTTTAAAGCATTGAGTAAAGTTCCTGTTCAGGCAGAGAAACTAGTGTCATCTCTGCAAATCTTTGAGGCACAAAACACAACAATTATATATTTAGTAGTATATAAATGGTATGCATTCAAGTCCATTAAATCTTGAAATGATCTGTACTACATAACATATTTTAGCGTATATTGTATCCTACAGAGGCTTTCATAAGAGTTGTATAGTCTATTATTCATATTTGCAAAGATTTCTGTGTGAACATGTAGATAAAACACTTGAGCACTTTATGCAATAAAATTGCAATTCTTCAGGCAAATGATGCAATGCAAAGCACTAATACTCTGCATCACTCCAAAGAAGAATTAAACATCATACAATTACAATTTCTATGAATTTCTCAAGAGTACATTTGTGGTTCCATCTTTGTTGTGTTATAGAAATAAAACCATCCCTCAGGATTTACAATTTTCACATTAGTTTTATTGATTGGTGTGCCACAGGCTATTTTGAGAGATTTAGGTTCAAGAAGCAAATGCTTTATGACCTGCATGAGCAGTTAAAAGAGGATTCAGAGTGTTACCTCTCACAAATTATACACTGCTGTTGCCAGAGAAGGTGACCACTTCTCTCACCTTGAATGCTACTGGTACTTTCACACCTCTGAAGTAATTTCTCAAGTCATCACTGCTTCTGTTCAAGAGCCCAGGAGTATATCAATCTGTGATTGTCCAGGCTGCAGTAATTAAGAGTCAAGCAAGGTCTCTGCCATTATTACATTCCTCAATACTCAGGGAATTATCAGCTGTATACAGTTGAGAATGCACAGTTACAGGAAAGATTTTCATTCTGTTACTCGGCAGGTCAGAAATGCAATACCCTCAAATGCATATACCAGAGCCTCCAATTTCCTAAATTTTTCTTTGAAGTCACAGAAAACGATATTCAACAAATCTTTTTAAGATGTGCTGAAGAGGGAAAGCATATTATCACAGCTGTACATGCTAAGTCCCATGTTCATAATTAACTTATGTGATGGCTGGCCGCTACCTTGATGTCTGTTTTACAACTGAGTCAATTTTCATAACAATATAAGAATGAATGAGCAAAAGTCATTCAGCCATCTGGCCCATTCTTTCTATAATGTGCAATCCATCCATTGACTCAAGGATTCAAAGCGAGAAATTGCATATGTAATGTTATCAAATGGGCCCTTAATGCACCCGTGAAGTTTCTCACCCTCCATCTTTAACAAGTTGTTACCCCATTTAAAATAAATGGGTAACATCTCTGTTAAAATAGAATGAAGGAGTGTTTGAAACATTCATATTTTAACAACAATGGGACTTTTAAAACAATAATCTAATAATGGTAAAAGTTGATTAAAGTCCCTTATCTGCAACATACTCAAGAAAATCGTCTTAATATTTATTCATTCTATTGCTGCATTATTCAGCTCTGGCTCTGAAGATGGCTGTTCCTTTGGTCAGTCCAGGTTAGGGATCCTGCACATGTTCTCCCAAGAACCCCATGGGCATTCCACTGCAATATTTTGGTCCCAAAATTTGTTTGAACCACACTTTTCTAAATTGCAAAACGGGAATCTATACAACATATATGTTGGGCATCTTGCATCTGAAACATTATTATGAGGTTCCAGCACCAATTTTACATGCCCCCTGGAGTATGAACCCATCTTCAAATGCAATCAAATATCTAGGTGTTTATGTCCTGGTGACTAAATAATTTTCTCAATCCATATCTAGCTCTATCCTCTCACCTGCTTCTAAACATATTTTTGCAGTGTCCTTTTGAAGAAAGCTGTGGGATAGATTTTTTTTTGGTGGCTCAGAATGGGCAGTATTGGATTGGTTTCCCATTTTGTACAACATTTGATAGTCAGTTCCATTGACTGCAATTGAATTGAATATCAGGTGCTGTGTGTAATGGGCAGCTGATTTTGTTTTGTGGCACCATCTGAGATTAATTTCTTCCCCAAGTTCAACTCCCTTTATGGCAGTTTGAGAATTTGAATTTACTAAAAAATAATCTGAAGAAAAAAGTGGTGACCATGAAACTGTTGGACTGTTGTAAACATTTATTTGGACTTTCACAACAATCAAACAGCTTCTCTAATATTCTTTAAGGCAAGGAAATCTGATATCCTCATTTAATTTTGTTGTTCTGTGATTCCTGCCCCACACCAAGATGATTGACTCTTAGCTGCCTTCTGAAATGGCCTAGCAAGCCACTCAGTAACATCACCATGTTCTTGGGGCAATTAGTATTGAGCAGTAATGCCAGCCTCGCCACTGACACCCGCATCCTGAGAATGGTTTATTTTTAAATTCAGTAGATGCATCTAAGTTTGTATCTATGACATCCAGCTCTCAGTCTCATCTTGCTACTGTGGGAAACCTGATGGTTGACCTAAAGGAAAGGGAGAAGGGAAAAATTAGATTCTGAGCTAAATAAATGAATGTACAAAAAACCACATCAAAGGCTGAGTATAATATTACAGCCTTGTAAAACTGTCTGTCATTCCCATGAATAGATGTCAACAAACTGAGCTGCCATAGGTTTTGGAACTCAGACAAACATTATATTAGCCACAGCTATCAAAACAACTGCAAGAGCCTGCAATTGAAAGAATAGGTGTCCTCTTTATTTCAAAGCAGATTTGCCTGTCAATCAATGGACAGCAGAAGGTGCTCAGATTTTTTTTCTACCTTTCAAAGACAGGAATTTATTTTTACAGTTAGAGCTACCAAACATCTAAATCCCAATCCCAAACATGGCAAGGAGAATGTGCCACATATTTTTCTACATTTTAAATACATTATGGCACTTTCACCAATGGAAAAGTACAGTAATGCATGTCAACACTTACACAATAGTAGTCAATGTTACCTTTGCAAAACAGGGCCCTATGATGAATCACTGCATTAAAATACATCTTCATTACAATACGGCATCTAATTGTGACATTCAAAGGTGTCAAAACATATTACATTTGCCTTTCAGAATGTTTCAGGCCCCTGAGCAGACTTCCCCACAGTGACCATGAGCTCTCCAAGGAGGTGTTTTTTTTAGGGCTTCCAAAACCCACACCAGTTCACAGAATTAGTGGGCGGGAGAGAATACAATTTCCCAGTGGTCCTCACAATGGGAATCCTGACCTCGGAAGAGGTGCATGTGCATTTTTCAAAGCCTTCCTGAATCAGAAAGAAACCTCATGCAAATAGTGTGGGGTTGGGAAGGGAGAGGAAAACTGTTTTCCCAGCAAAAAAATAAGTTCAGCATTTTGTGACCAGGTTCATAGCTTCACTGGGAGATGAATGTCCAGCCGCCTCAGTACTGCAGTGGAGTATCATTCATTATTTTTGTGCTCAAGCCCTGGGGTGGAACTTTAACCCAAAATCTTGTAACTCAGAGTCAAGGGTACTAGCACTTGAGCCACTGCTAACACCAACCAAGGTCTCTTAGAAGGACAAAATGGTTGCTTTATAGTGGATTAGAGCTTAAGAAATAGGAACAGGAGTAGACCATTTCGCTCCTTGAACTTGATCCACTATTCAATAAGATCATGGTTGATCTGATTATGGCCTAACCCCACTTTCCTGCCTGTCCCCCATAACCCTTGATGTCCTTGTAGATTAAAAATCTATCTGACTCAGCCTTGAATATATGCAATGACCTAGCCTCCACTGCCCTTTGGGGTAGCGAATTCCAAAACTAACCCTCTGAGAGAGGAAATTTCTCCTCATCCCTATCTTAAATGGGTCACCCTTTATTTTTAAACTGTGCTCTCTAGTTCCAGATTCCCCCATGAGGGGAAACATCCACTCAGATTCTACCCTGTCAAGCTGTCTCAGAATGTTATATGCTTCAATAAGCTCGCCTCTCATTCTTCTGAACTCTAATAAGCATAGGCCCAACCTGCTCTCTCTTTCCTCATAAGACAACCCTTTAATCCCAGGAATCAGCTTGGAGAAACTTTTCTGAACTGCCTCCAATGCAACTATACTGCTTCTTAAAAAAGGTGACCAGAACTGTAGAAGTGTCCCAGCAATACACATAAGGATACTATTTGCTTTGCCCATCCTCAGTTGCTCTTGCTTGTTCCTTGCAAGCAGTAATATTAGAGGAGGACTGGGACCCAACAGTCTACCTGCCTCCTGAGGGGAGATGCCATGTCGCAGGGGACACCCAAGAAAAGTTAGGGGCCTCCTGTTCAGGTGCAATGACGCCATCAATCATCTTGTACTTCACCCAAGTGGCCAGCCCTCATTTGTGATTCTGAGCAATGAGTATCAGGAGACCAATCAACGTCGGGGGCATGACAACAATGCCGTAGTTGTCATCATAGTCATCATTGGATAACTTTTGGAATTGGAAATTCTGCCTGTTTTACGCAGGTTCCTTTCCTGAGATCAATTTCACCATCCAAGCTTGTTGAGATAATTTAACCCAATATAGATCAATGTTTGCATCTGGAGCCTCTCTTCTCAATGGCATGAATGTTCAATGAACTTAAAAAAAAAAGAGAAGACTTTGGGCAGGATTTTTAGGTTGGCATACGGACACGATCAGTGGGCCTGGGAGAGGCTGGGGAACTGTCTGTGATCGGCCCCCAACTGCGATTCCATGCCGGCTGGCAAGCGTGAAGCATGCGCCAAAATGCTCAGCGCTGCTGAGGTGCAGGGTGAGGAGGGCAAGCACTGAAGTCAGCCCCGGTGAGGGAGAGCACTCACAGAAAGTCTCCTGAAGGCAAAGAGCTGCCTCAGGCAGCTGAAGAATTCAGAACTTTCAAATAAAGATTTTTAGATCCAAAAAAAATGTCTACGCAACATAAGTAGTCACTAGAGCATAGATGTTGTAAAAATTTTCTGCTTGGATTTTTATTGATTTTAATTTAATAACGGAAACCTCATCCCAACATTGAATGAGGTTTCCTGAAAAATGCAAAGGCTGCCTGGCTGATTCGCCCACTTGCCAACCATAACGTTGGACAGGCTGTGAAAATTCCCAGTTAATTGCTAACGGGTGCTTGCCGACCGAGAGATCACATGACTGCGCGATGATGTTGGGACGCTCGCCCAATGTCATCAAGTGCTATTTTAAACTTAGTGGGTCAGGCGCGCGCCCGCCAGCTCAGTGAAATATTCTGGCCTTCAGGTTTTTTCTCACTCGTGGCAGATCAGGCTTTCTTTTTGGATTTTATTTTCTGATTGTTGTTAAGTTACACAATTGGAATCTTGGGAAAAACTGCAAAGAAATGACATTTTCTGCACGTCAAAAAAAGTCAACAGCAAATTGCATTTATGTGATGCCTTTAACATAGTAGCAACAACAAGGAACATTTGTAAACAAAATCAGGATGGCTTGCCAAATATATAGTCAAAAAGTAGGTCAAACAGAGATAGTGGATCAGAGAGGGAAATCCAGAGCTGAGGGCCTAGGCCACTGAAAACATGGCCACCAATGATGGCGTGATTAAAATAAGGCATGCTCAAGAGGCCAGAACTGGAGGAGTGCAAAAATCACAGAAGATTGTAGGGCTAGAGGAGATTAGAGAGATTGGGATAATGAGCCTGATACTTTCCTTAGTTACCAACAGCTGGCAAAATATATGCTAGGTTTCTTTTTAATTTGCTTATTTCTGCATGATATGATGTGATTTCAAGAATTTCTGAGTAGTCATAGATGACCTTACATAGAATTTCACAGCACAGAAACAGGCCATTCTATATTGCAAAACAATTTCACTAAAACTTTCTTGGCCTCAGAGAGTTTCCTTTTTAATTTGTTGCTGGTTTGATTTAGAAAAATCTGAGCTTTATGCATTCAGATGGAACATCCAGGCTGAGCCCCTTTTACTCATCAGTACTCACAGTGCTTATTTCAAATTACTTTTCGTACCATCAGTTACAGCCCTTTGCATTTCTACTGCCTCTAAGAAAGTCTTCATCATTTCTATAAGATTTTAAGGTGTTTAAAATTTGTTTTTCTTTCAGTGATACCAGCCTAATTCCTGTTGTTATAAAACAAGCTTCGAGATTTTTAAGAAGTTTTTGTATTCTACTTAATTTGTTTTATTTGTGATGTATCCTGTTTTCTGCAGTCGCGGAATACTTCATGCTGTACGAGGTTTTAAAGTAACTAAAAATCAGAGCATTTTATTCAAGAAGACAGTATTGATAAAAGAAAGGCAACAGCATAAAAATCAACATAAGTTGGGACCATTTAAAGGGACGGTAGAATTAATGTTCGCTATTGTTTCTGATGCCCCCTACTGGCCTTCAGGTCAGTAATGTCAAAATAATAGCATCAATTATAAAATTACAAAACTTAGCCTCATGATCAAGCTCTTACCATCTTTGAAGACTATCAGTAGCGCTCTTGGCGGCTCAGCTTCTTCACGCTGAGTCGTTTGTACCATGGGAGAAAGTAGGTCCTTACTTAGGTCTGTGCATGGGTTAATTAATGACAAACAATTCCAAAGCCATGTGAACAGCCTTTAGAAATGCCAAGCTCATTATGTATGCTTTGCTGAGATCCCAGGCATCTATAAGAATAACAGAACACCTGCACCCTAGAGAATACATTGTTTGATTGATAGCTCAGGTTGTCTGATCTCTGCGGTTAAATTCACAAGTTAGGTGGTTTCAAGGGTTCATGATTTGTGGTTTTTGAGACTTCAAGGGACCTGGATGATTGGAACTTTTATTAGCTTGTCCAGACTTCTTATCAAGCATAAGGGAAAGAGGTTGAAGGATTACATTTCTTCAAAGTTTTTTTTATACGTACCACTTTACAGTGTGGTGTTCATTGGCTCTAGAAAGTGTACAAAGGGGGCATGGGGGGACATAGGAGGTGGGTGAACGTGCAAAGCTTTGCATAGAGGTCATAAGGGGCCTGAGGGGGTGGATGGGCAAGCATAACTTAGCACAGGGGACATGAGGGGGACCTTTTGAACTTACTTTTAAAAAGGTCCCCTCATGCACACTAGGATTCATGACTCCTTGGAGGGGCCATGAAACACAGCTGCAACTCCATGAAAATTTCAGAGGAGTAGGAGATACCTATCTCCACCATGGAGCCAGCCAGGTCGGGAGTGCTGGATGCGGGCTTCTAACAGGAAGCAGCCTGCACTCTTTAAAATCACTCCCAAATATCGTACAGACTGGGAATGGGTAGGGAATCCTAGAATCTGGAACGAGCCACCATTTTTAAAGGGCTCCTGAGTCAACCTGACTCAGTGAACATTCAGGCCGTACTGCTGATAGCCTCTGCTATTTCCAGCCACGCCTGTTTAGTTTGTTATAAGCTGTTGGGTGTAGTTCTGTAGGTCTTATTAAGATATTTGTAGTCTTACTTCAACAGTAAGTATTTATTAACTGTTGGAAACTATATACATAGGCACAGTAAAGGTTCAAACTAGGAGCTGTCTCCATGCTTGCTTCTAAGCATGGCTCTATCCAATACTATACTGACCCCTAGGTTTGGGTCATTCTCTTACATCACTGTGCGAGCGGTACTGTACTCAGTCTTACATTAACCCTTTGTGTGTCAGTCTCTTATATTACACCATCCAGAGGAAAAATATGTGCCTTTTGGTCCTCACTGCCACCTCTACCTCCAGGGAGTCAGAGAATCAAGGGTACAGCCTTTCCATGTCTTCCTTCTATTTCCTTGCATCATATAGCCTTCACAATCATGGTTTCCTGGAGTTATTCTGAGCCCTGTCAGGGTTCCTTTAAATAGAGATCCTTCATTTACAGGCCACAGGTCATCATCATGCCCACACTCTGTAATTGGTCAGAGAGCTAATACATGGGATGCTAGTAGTGTGGTTGTGTCAAAGAGCCATGGCAAAGCCTGCTGGCAGAACAAATGAATTCCTGACTCACTACCAGCCTCCCCACTGCATGTGGACCTATTATGATAAAATTCCACCAAATAGATTTACTCACTGTTGACTGAGTGAGCTCCTAGAACACATGTATTTAGGGGTGACTCAGTTAAGTAATTTTAACGCTATGTAGTTTAAAACCAATAAAATGGACCAGGCATTGTTTTATGTCTGCATTTACTTTTGTAAAACACCTACAAGTTTATTGCTCATTTTGATAAATTTCAGATTATGATGTGTGTAGCTGATTCCTACCATGTAAACATATATTTTCTGAATAATTTAACAATATATGAAAAATAATTGAGATTAAATATTTTGTGCCAGTCTTCTTCTGAATTAAAATTGTCATAGGCTTGCTTAAACATCACTTGTGTGCAACCATAATGTGTGAAAACCTCTTCCACATGTAGGTTTTCCCTGTGTCTCAATCCCCTAAAGCAATGGTATTCCTTCCTCTGAGTTTATACAACTGTTTGGCCTACTACAATCAAGAAAGCTACATTGCATTTAATTCAGTGCATGTTAAATAAAACAGCAGATTCTAAGCCTGGGTCATTTCTTGGTAAACTTGTTCCCTGTGTGCACCATTTCCTTTTGTTTATTGGCAAGCTGTCTTGATTGGTCAAAAAAAGATGCCAAATCTTGAAGTTGCCATGGCACAGCCAAACCAAACTCGAATGCACACCATCCTGACTTTGAACTATATTGCTGTTGCTTCACTGTTGCTGGGTCAAAATCCTGGAACTCTCTTCCTAACAGCACTGTGGGTGTACCTATGATGAATGGGCTACAAGAGTTCAAGAAAGTGGCTCACCACCAGTTTCTCAAGTGCAATTAAGGATGGGCAATGAAAGAATAAATAAACAAATACTCAGACTCTCAGTTGTGCAGAAAACCAGTTATGAGAACTGGTTTACTCCCAATCAGGGTCCAAATTTTACTTATGTAGATCTCAATTCCAAAGGACACATTAGAGGCATAGAAATTATGTAACATCCTTGTACTTAAATAATAGAAATGTGATGATTTATATATACATATATGTTATAATGGGATTACAACAGTAGCATTGCTATAATATCGGGGAGAATTTTCAGCTTCAAGATAGGGAGCTAAAATTTTAGGCCATGATTTTCCACTTCCTTCCATGGTGGATGTCATAGTGGGCGGGAGTGGGAATATTGCGAGAAGGCAAAAATTCGGTTTTACGTCGTCATGAAACCAGTTTGTGATTGCGTGCCACAGCCTTCAATGGTAGGCTGCTTTTCCCACCGCAACATGTCGGGAACATCATTTCAATACATTTGCATCACATTATAAGGACTGCTCGCTGGAATCATTCCCCCACGCTGGATCAATAGGGCATGTTGGCGTGCAATTAGACTGGCATGTTTCACAATGCTATATAAATGACATGCAGCTGGCCACCTGCACTTCGCTTGTGACTTCAAGGTTCGCTTACCTACCTTGCATCATGCAGCGCTCCTGGTAATCAGCGCCAGGTTTCGCAGGCAGCATCTCATCACTTTCAGCGTGTTGTCACAGGAAAGTCCCTATCTACCAGACCAACAGTAAGGCAGGGGTGGCTTTTAATGAGCTGCAGGGCTAGGGCTCCACTGGGGAAGCAGCAGACTAGCCTGAGGCATGGGAAGGGGCTGCAGGACAAGAGCTCCACTGGTTGGACTCTGATACGTTACTGGGTGGAGAGCCTAGGCATTAATGTCCTCAGCACCAAGATGGGGAGACACAATAGTTCATAGAATGAGATAAGCCACTTGGGGCCAGAATGGGAGGATCGCTGAGTGAAGAAACGCTTCAGCTTATATTGAACTTGCAAAGACTGTCCTTCTCCCAGTCCAGGCAGTGAGAGGGCTTGTCAGTCCAGTCCCAGTCATGTCCAGCATGTTACGCTTAGGGCATTGTCTCAGTCCGGGGGTTTCTGGCATCATACTGGGCCACAGATACCACACTCAGTCAGGGGAGACACCACCAACCTACAGATGGGGAAAAGGCATTGTGGGGTTATCTGAAAGTATAGGGGGTTATATGTTTGACTGTGCAAGCAGTCTCAAGATGGAGACGGGTGAGATTCATACGTGGCATAGGCACATCCACTTCAAAATGTTCGGGGGTGAACAAATGGATTGCCACCACAATCATGATGGAATCAAGGAATACAGGGGGAGGATTAAAAAGTCTTGGAGGGAGGGAAACCTGAACATTAAGTTCCTCTGGGATGATGGGAGGGATTTCCACACTCACACAGGGAGGGTCCAAGCTGGTCTGAAAGTGAGAGCTCAGCACCGCCATCTTCCAACCTGCAGAAATGGTGCAGTACAAAATTAAAATGAGGAGAAACTCTGCTGGTCAAGGCTCTGAGGACTGATTGGAGGGCAGGTGCATGCACTGGGGAGCCGATCAAAGGGGCATCCAACTGAACTGTGCATTCTCAAATGAGCAGAGATGCACAGTTGAGACATGTTAGGAGTCTTCCAATGACAATGCAGGGAATCAGGAAAGTGAAGCAATGATGCACATTCATGCGAGACTAATCCTGCAAAGTGGCAATAATCAAACCTGTGGTCTGAGCGCAAGACTGACCCAAACCTCCCTGTCACTTGCCATTTTAACACTCCACCCTGCTCTCTTGCCCACATGTCTGTCCTTGGCTTGCTGCATTGTTCCATTGAAGCCCAACTCAAACTGGAGGAACAGCACCTAATCTTCCGACTAGGCACTTTACAGCCTTCTGGACTGAACATTGAATTCAACAACTTTAGATCTTGAACTCCCTCCTCCATCCCCACCCCCTTTTCGTTTCTTCCCTCTTCCTTTTGTTTTTTCCAATAATTTATATAGATTTTTCTTTTCCCACCTATTTCCATTATTTTTAAATCTATGCCTTTTACGCCCTGTTAGTCTTTCCACCCCCACCCCCACTAGAGCTGTACCTTGGGTGTCCTGCCGTCCATTCTTAATTAGCACATTCATTTAGATAATATCACCACCTTCAACACCTCTTTGTTCTTTTGTCTGTGACATCTTTTGATTATCTGCTCCTATCACTGTTTGCTTGTCCCTACAACTCCCCCCCATTTCTCTGCCCCCACCCTCCCACCCCCACCTTGAGCCAGCTTATATTTCACCCCTCTCCTAATATTACTCAGTTCTGATGAAGGGTCATGAGGACTCGAAATGTCAACTCTTTTCTTCTCCGCCGATGCTGCCAGACTTGCTGAGTTTTTCCAGGTAATTCTGTTTTTGTTTTGGCAATAATCAATCTCCTTGTATTAACCACTTGTTCACAGTGTGGAAATTGCTCAGAGCAATGACGAGCTCCAGAGCAATTGAGCGACTGGACAAGCTTCAGATGCATGTTGGAATGGTGGCTCTGGCAGGTTCACAGAAGAAAAGTCTCCCTCAAATAATCTCATTTTCTGACCAAACTTTTTCCTTCATAT
This sequence comes from Carcharodon carcharias, assembly GCF_017639515.1. Classification (NCBI taxonomy): domain Eukaryota; kingdom Metazoa; phylum Chordata; class Chondrichthyes; order Lamniformes; family Lamnidae; genus Carcharodon; species Carcharodon carcharias. The sequence goes on along the minus strand of NC_054469.1, from coordinate 118,932,312 downwards.
TTATTCCAAAGAGTGTGGTATTAGAGCACAGTGAATGAGAATACAAGCACCTGGACTGAAAACAGTACATCCAAGTGCCCGGCCAAAGCAATCTTACAGCAGTTGGTCATGTAAAGGGGCTGGGGGTAGGGGAGAGGTGGTGGAAGGAGCACCTTGAAATACACCCTGTGCTGGCCAAGATTTCAGGGGCAAATATAGTTTCTGACACTAGAACAAAGCCCTGGAACCCACAATCACTGATGAGTCATTGACAGAAATAGGACCTTTGGAGGCTGATGCTGACTCATGTCTGTTTCCCATTGATGCTGCAGGGAGGAGATCTTCAGGAAGATGGGGCCTGGATTATTGTTGCCTGCATAATTGTATACAGGCAAGACAGAAGAAGGAGTAGATTGTGACAGAGATGCCAGGCTCGCCAAAGGGAGGAGCTAAACTGTCAAGACCAAGGGACAGCAGGGCCCCCTCCAGAAGCAGAGGGCAAGTCTCACAGAGACATTGTCCGTAGGTGGCTCACAAGACCGAGGGTGTACAGAACTCGCATGTCTTATCTGTAGATGAGCAAGAGACTGTGTGGTTGATACCTCCACATGTCCAGGATCTGGTGATTCATATTTGTCACATTCTCCAGGAATTGGCACCTCAGGGACTGGGAGGGCAACCATTGCCAGTGGCTCTGAAAGTAATAACCGCACTGAATCTCTACACCAGTGGCTCCTTCCAGGGGTCCACTGGGGACTTCTGCAGGATTGCTCAAGTGTACTTGCTCCAATGCATTCATGAGGTAACAGACGCCCTTTTTGCCAAGGCTCACAATTAAATCAACTTCGACAGAGATCAAGCAAGCCAGGGCATCAAAGCACTGGACTTTGCTGAGATTTCCAGATTCCCACTGGTGCAGAGTGTCACCAATTGCACACATGTGGTTATAAAAGCTTCTTGGCAACAGGAACTCCAATACATAAGCAAGAAAGGTAACCGCTCGTTCAACGTGCAGCTGCTTAGTGACCATAATTAACTTATCATGCAGGTGTGCACCAGATAGCTGGAGAAAATTCACAGCTCATGCATCTTGAGTAGATCACAGATCCCAGATATTTTCAAGGGACCACATGGGATCCAGGGCTGGTTCCTCAGTGACAAGGAATACCCGCAAAGGATGTGGCTGATGATGCCCATGTGGCGTCCACAGAATCCTGCAGAGAGAAGGTACAACGAAACTCATGCCACTACCCAAACATTGGTAGAGCACACTATAGGCATCATAAAGGTGCAATTCCAATGCCTGGACAGATCTGCCAGAGCACTCCAGTACACTCCCCAGAGGGTCTCACGGATCATCGTGGCTTTCTGCGCGCTGCACAACCTGGCTGCGCAAAGTGTGGGGGATTTGCCAGATGCCGACATGGAGGAGCTACACATCTCCTTCGATGAGGAGAACATCGAAGGGGATGAGGGTGTTGAGTTTGAGGAGTCCGAGGCTGCAGGGGAAGAGGCTAGATGAGGCAGGCATGTGCGTGAGGCTCTTTTTGCCCCCAGATTCCATGAGAATGGTAACGAGTTGCAGTGGGCACCCTCTTGAACAAATGCCCTCCATCATGGGCCAACATTAACACCAGTATTGCTATTTCTCTCATTCCAACCATGCACTTCATTATGAGAGTGAAAGGTTACACATCAGGATCATATTTTCCTGACCTTTTGAAGGATAATGAAGCCCCAAGAGGCTGTGTCCTTGCAGAGATGAGGTGCTAATTGGAGGGTGGAGTCCTGGCATCCGACGTCAGAAGGTGCTGCTGCTTCAAGTGTATCTCCAGCATCCCAGTCACAGTGGCAGCCTACAAGAGCCAGGAGTTGATCCACTATTTTCAGCGGACTTGTAGTTGTTTGCCTTCAATCTGCCAAAGCTCCTCAAGGAGATCCATCTCCAGCAATGGGACAATACATTCTGCGTAACTTCGATGGTGAAACTGATGGGTGACACTTAGGCCAAGGCAGCCAAGGACGTTCCACAGGTGTGTATCTATTCAGAGATGACTCTATCCTCTGTGTTACATTCTTCTCTATCACATTAACATCTAGCACTCTCAGTTAGGGATGCTGGCATGCTTTTATCCTCACCTTACTATGCATGTGGACCTCCTGAAGATGATGACTTTCAAACAATCAGACATTAAAATGCCTCCTCTTTAAGACACACAATGTGCCTTCGTGGCCAGCCCTGGCCTTTGCAAACTCCAAAATGCTCAGATGCCATAAAGCCCTCAAGGTGACCAGTTGTTGCTAATAAAAAACAGACTTCAGCTTCAATACATCCTCGCTCCTATCCCATTGCTCCCCTCAACATTGTCTAAAGCTATGGTGTGCGCTTCCAGAGCACACTCAAAGGCTCTGTTGACTGGCAAAAATCACCATTTGCAATTAAAATCACACATCTCGGTCAGTGTGTAGATGATGGGATGTACAGCACTGCATCCCAACATTGTGACGAGGGCCTTGTAGCAGGAATACAGACAATTGCATGTTGAGAAATGCTGAAGGTTGTAGGTTCAAGCGCCAGGACAATAATGTGGCTGAGAGGGGCAGAGTTTCAGTACCTTGAGGTGACAAGGTGCTCCCACTTATTGGTGAGCTTAGCGAATGTACACTCGGAAAATTGGAAACACGGTTTCTGACAGCAGCACACATGGGCTCTGAGAATGGGCTCATAACATGAAAACCATGCTGGAAGATACAGAGCACCTGGGGTTGCATGATTTATGACACTCCTCCATGCAGAAACACATCTCTCCTTATTCAACACACTTTCACCTTTCAAGAATGCAGACAAGATTGGAGAATACCTCTGCCTCAGTCATACACAGCCAAGAATAGACATGACATGAAACTGCAAAGCATGTGAATGTGGTTCCTTCCAGAAGCACACTTAACATTAATGTTGAGGCATCACTGATGTGAGAATGATCTGGAAAAGGGGCACACACTGTGCTGGTATGGAAGCACACTACATAGATGAGAGGCCCACGATAGTGATAAGTGGGGGGAGGGGCCATAGTGTGTCACCTGATTGACAGCAACACAGCTCCTCATAAAAATTGTACATGAGAGGAGATGTGAAATGGGTGCGATCCTGTTTGCATTTGTGAATATTATAAATATGTTGTGAACATCCATGCCACCGTTGTGCTCCTAAATGTTTCCTAATTTAGCGCTATGTCTGGTGCTTCCCCGGCATCCACAGTGGAGGTAGCGGCAGCCTGCTGACTGCAATGCCCTATTGTCAGTGATGACCTTGGCAAGCATCCTCTGGAGGTCCCCGGCCTGCTTTGGGTCTCCTGCTGAGGGGCAGGTGCACCCTCCTCGGTCTGTGCAGTTGGAGGTGATGGGGTCAAAGGAAGAGGAGAGTGGGATGGGCCAAACAGTCCCAGAGTCGCCTGGGTGGATGGCCCCAAGGTGTCCAACTGCTATTTCTCCTCCCTGTGGGTGCCCAAGGGCCCATGGCTGACTCCATGAGGAGAATGGGCAGCTGGAGTGAGATCCAAGTGCCCAGCCCCCCCCCTCGCATAGCTACTGGTGGATGCCACCAATAGCTACAGTGACGGAGTGCTGCTCCTGCAGCAGTGCAGGACCTATATCCTGGAACAAGGTCTCCATGGCGGCCTGATCTCAGTGCATCGGCATTCCAGTGCTATCACCTCATAATGAACACGTACAGACTCCTCCATCGTCTGCTGCAAATTGAGGAATGCATGAGACATCCTTCCTGATGTTACCATGACTGTTGCTGCAGCTCCACCAACAGATTTAGGACTAAGTCTGGAGGCTCGTCATCTGACCTCGACTCCATAGATTCCTAGCCTCCAATAATTCTCCGAGTGCCGGTGACCTCGGATGTCCCTGCCCCCACTTGCTGTAGACCAGATTGTGTGTTGTTCTCACCAGATTGTGACCTGAGGCTACTCTAGAACTAGATCCCACCGAGGTGTCTGTCTGTGCGCTAGTGAAGTGTGTGGGTGAGCGCTGTGATAGGTCTTCTTTGGTACTCTCCTCTGGCTGCACATCTGAGACGAGTTCCAGGCTGAAGCTGAGAGCTTGGCTTGTAGATACTCTCAGGAGCTTTCCAGAGCTGCTAATGAAAGAAAGGAGAGATCATTAGTGAATGGCAGGTGACTCTAAAACAGGACAATCCACTCATAGTGCGGCTGCTTGAGGGATGAGCTGGTGCAGGATCCTCACTTGGGTGTGTGCCACCTACCTCACCGTGGGCTCATGTCCTCCTCACTGGGCTTGATGGCTTAATACTCGTAGGGAGTGAGGACCTTGATTTCGGCCACTTCACTGCTGGTCTGAGACCCCTCCCTTCAATTGTGTGCGAGCTTGTCCTGCATAAAGACAGGTAAAGATTGTGAGCTGGACGCATGCCAGCACAAATGATAAGGATGCCTGCCATGTGTGGGTGGTGAGTGCAGCCATGGGCGGGGTGAGGACGAGAACTGCAGAGGATAGGATCCCAGGTGAAGATGTGAAAGTGTGTGTGAGGGTGAGTGGTGATGTCCCTTGAGTGGCAGTGTCTGAGATGCCAGTGAATGGGTGATGGGCTGGTGAGTTGACAGTAATGGAATGATTGACTTACCCTGGCAACACGAATGAAAACATTCATCCTTTTTCCACACTGGGTGGCTGACCTCTCCTGTGCTACGTTGGCACTGATCACTGCTGCCACCGCCTCCCAAGCTGGAGTGGTGAGGCTGGTGGGCCTCCTCCAGCCATCACGGGGATAGAGGACATGACAGCTGGCCTCTATTGCATCCAGCAGGCGTTACAGGGAGGCGTCATTGAATTTGGGCACAGCTGTCTTCTTCCCTTTTGAGGCCATCTCTCTCATCAGTGGCAGTCCTGGGCTGCAGACATTGAAAAAGCTGTACATGGGTGCCGTTTAAATATTGCGCCAGGAGTGAGGAAGTGGTCAGCTCACAGGTGGGCGGGCGAATCAGAGGCTGCCCACATTCCGGCGTGTTTCTTGTGTGTGCGTAATTAATGCAGCAGCAAGCAGACGCTATGGTGCAAAAACCCACCATTACAACCGATGGTTAAAACACCAGTCTTCACATCCACCGCTGAGCTTAGTACACTGAGGCACAAATCTCGACCTTAAAAAGAAAATGGCCTAAAAATGCAGGACCGAACTCAACGGAGCTGATGGCTGTCTGAAGGTTATTAAAGAAGATGGCATGTTGAGTCCACAAACTGCCTGGATTTATGACCCAATTTCATATCGCTGTGTCTCTTTTTATGAAATTGTTTTGTAAGTGAATTGACTACCCACAATGCACTTCCTGCTTAATTAATATAGATTTTAAAGATTATTAATAGGATATATAATTGAATTAACAATTGTAAAATATATCTTCTGTAACAATTATTCAACTTTAACCTGCATTGCAGTTAAAATTTTAAATGGCAGAGAAATACCTGTAATGATTAATAACATCCATTTTTATAGTGTAGTTTTGTAGCATACCTTATCAGTATCCTGCAGATGGCCCATAAATATAGAATAATACATACAAAGTTGATAATTATATTTGAAAATGTGGTTCAATGATGCATTTAGAAATATAATTTAGCCAAGAAAAATCTTGAAAAATTAATGAAGGTCTTTTGTTTTTAAGACACTGTTTTCAAATGAGGTTCATCTCAGTTAGAGCAACTCTGAACAAAATTACATTTTGAAATCCAAAAAAAATTACATTTTATTTGCAAAACAAAATATTCTTTTTCCATGAAGAGACACAACAAAAACCTGATTGCTTCTGATGACGTGCCATTTTAAATCCTCTTAAACCATACTTACTGCTCTCCCTGTAAGTGATTCTTGATTAAAATTTGGATTATCTGCAAGCTCATCCATTGATTATCAGGTATAATCTACTTAAATAAGATGTTCTGTGTATTACCTTGGGAGAGGATGTTTAAAGAAACAAGATCAGATTTTTGATTGTTTTACAATAATCTGAAATAATCGGTATAACAGTAATTGCTATGAAATCAAAATAAAGCCTTGCAATCTTTGATTTACCTTGTTGTCAAGCCTTGGGTTTGGGTTTCCAAATTGAATCCAACTGATATCAGACTAACTTTTTCAATTGTCTATGAGATGGTCCGTGGTGTTGTATTTCCTGTGGGACTATTGCAAAATTTGGAGCTTTTTCTATTTTTTAAACCAATTTTCTCCTCTCTCTAGAAGTTATTGACTCCTGTTGGGGTATAATTCCACAATGCCAAGTGCCTTCTGGTATGTTACTCAAGTAGCCATTCCTTACGTGTGAGTTCAAAACATGAATACTCATAGGCTATTTAACTATATGGGGCATCGCTGCTGGCTGTGATTCTGTCTTTGCATGTTGTGTATGCTTGCACACCTTCCAGCAGGAGTCAATGAACAGTGGTCAGGTGCAGGCATCTTTGTTGATTTTTCCCTCTGTGGTATAAAGGGACTGAGGGAAAACTGGATACGTGGTTCCAGCTGAGATCAGATACACAACAGGATTGAACTTGGTATGTTCTGCTCTGTGATACACTGGTTTTACTGGCTGGGCATTCAAAGGAGCTAAATGTTTTATTTTAACAAGCCTGCAACATGGTTTTGGCAGTTCTATCTCTTGTGACAGATTAACAGGCGTATCAGATGTGGTGGAAGGACTGCAATGCTGCAGCATCAATACTGCAAACCGACACAGGCGGTTTAGAGAACTTGCAATTCTCAGATCGTAGTTAAATACATTAAAACAGGACCTAATAAGTTGCGTGAAAATGAAATTTCAAATGTTGTCCTTTCAATCCATTTATGCAAGGATCTCCTTACAACCTCACATTCCCTTCACTAAAAACAGACATCACATCTAATTGTCCCACAGGATGATTGGTGACTTATCTACAAGTTGCAAGAAGCTGTTTGAAATTTGCCTTTATGTTTATGAATCCCCAATTCACTCTACTTTATCTTGCAATGTCTTTCAAAACATCGTACCAGTTTCATTTGCCCTAAGCAATGTGCCAATATTTATAAATGACAAAGACCATTTATTTAAAGACTCCTTGTACTGTACAGAAAAGTATGCTACTGTTCAGCTAATATTTCAATTGAAGCTGTTCACAATATTATTTATCCATGTAGAATGTAACGTGAGAACAAAATTGGTTTTTCTTCTAACCAGTGGAAGTGAAACAAAAGGAAGGATTTTGTCAGCCAAGTGGAGGCAGGTTTTCATGTGTACAGGGAGTTAAATATCTGAAATTGATGTTGTGCCAGGGTCTTTCGGCAGAGATAGTTCCAAGTCCAGTGGGAAATCCCCTTGGGTCTGATGGGTAAGCAATTAATCCAGTTAAAAAGAAAATTAAGAGCCTTTTTTACCCTGAACTACTTCTTTGCCAATGATGCATATGCACCTCACCATGGTCACCGAGGCAAGTGCACAATCAGAAGAGTTATTTGGATGAGGATGTGACATGCCTACAAGAGAGAGGAATGAGTGGAGCTGCAAGGTGTGTTGACCTGAGGAGTGCTGAGCTGGAGAATGCTGGGTAAGTTAGACTGCGGGACTTGATCCCTGACAGCGTAATGCCACTCACCGTTACTGCCTCCTTGAGGTTCTCGGTCCTCTGGTGCATTGCCTCCAGTTTGGAGGGAGCATATACTTGCTGCTGACCTGCTCAGCCACTTCTATCCATGCTTGCTTGGTTGGAGAGGCTGTCCTTTTCCTCCTGTCCTTGGAAGAGCTCACTTCACTGCAGTCCCTCAGATCCCAAAGCAGGATTTCCAGTAAGGGTGAGAGACTCAGGGAGCAACCTTCTCAGGTCTCCAGTCGATTCTTCTGGCTGCTGCAACTTCAATAATCTAAGTATTTTTGAGACCTTGCAAGCCATGCAGTGATCCCTCTAATTAGAAATCCTTCCTTTGATAGAATGGACATGTCTTCCCACCCACCCTCCCTGATTGGTTGGACAATTTGGAGGTGGGATACCAATGCTGTGGTTGAGTTAAAGAGCTGCAGCAAAGCATGCCCATTGGTAAGTTTAGTTCCCAAGTTAAAAATAGCCCTGCTTTTCCGTCAGGGTCTAAATCTACAAGATTCCTCATTCACAATTTGAAGACCTGTTCCTGACCCCAAAAGCCAACATGTGATTCATGGGCAATTAGAGAACACAGCTATATCCATAAAATTATCCATTATGGGAATTGTATACATGTTAACCACTACACAGTCTAAAACATACCATCCAAGTGATATGTTTACCAGTAAACCATGAGAGAAAAGGCATCAGCTAAATTATACAATAACAACTTATATTTATATAACATCTCTAACATAGTAAAATGCCCCAAGGCACCCAAAGGTGTGTTATCAAACAAAATTTGACACCACAGCACATAAAGCAATATTAGGTCGGATGACTAAAAGCTTGATCAAGGAAGATCTTAAAAGAGAAAAGGGAAGCAGTGAAGCCAAAAGCTTTAGGGAAGGAATTCCATAGCTTAGGGCCATAGGCCCTGAAGCCACAACCACCAATCTTGGAGCCATTAAAACTGGGAATACTCAAGAGGCCAGAATTAGGATTACATAGATAAAGAAGAATGATGCCTCAGAGGGAATTAATCAAATGAAAGGTCACGGACCTCTAATGTTAATTTAGCTTCTACCTCCACAGATGCTGCCAGACCTGCAGAGAATTTCTAGCATTTTCTGTTTTTAGTTCAGAGTTCCAGCAACTGCAACATTTGACTTGTGGACATATACATAATGTTGAGTTTCAGCTCTTTCTGCCTCTTGTGAAAAGCAGAGTGACAACAGAAATGAACTGTGTCAGGATTTGTCCATCTGGACATTTACATAGAACTAGTAAGCTGTGCAGAAATTACAGGAAGTATTGATTTTGGTCAGGAACAGTTGGACAGTTTCAAGATCCAGTGCACAATATAATGAGCACTGAGAATAGTGAACGTTACCCCTGTTCTTCGTTGGGTCACAGCACCTTAGTTCCATCAATCTGTAGCTTACCTTATGGGCAGATTTTTGCCATTGGCGAGCGGGGATGGGGCTGTCGGGTGGAAGGTGGAACCCCAGCTCATTTAAATTTTTAGGAAGGCGGGGGCACAGCAAAATCAGCTGTGCACCCGCCAACCTGTCAATGGCCAATTGAGGCTATTGACAGAATCATTTATACAATTAAAGGACCTGCCTGTCGAACCTTAATGTTGGTGGGCAGGCCACGAGCCCCGGCAAAAAATAGAAAAAACATGAAACCTCATCTACCAGCGGGACGAGGTTTCATGCAGGGTTTTGAAAAGTTTAATAAAGTTTTACTGTAATTTATGAACATGTCCCATCTCATGTGACATTGTCACATGAGGGGAAAATGTTAAGGATTTGTTTTTTCTATTTTTTATCTTTAAAAAGTGTTAGCGATCTCCCTGAGGCAGCACTTAGCCTCAGGGAGATGTGCGCGCTTTTGTGCGCATATGCAAAAGAGCGCATTCTCGCTTCTGGAGAATCCCCCCCGCACAGGAAGCGCATAGCGTTCCCTGCCGGATGTCACGTTGGGCGGGCCTTAATTGGCCTGCCAATGTAAAATGGCAGCAGGGCCTGCTTCTCCAGCGGGGATTGGTTCCTTGCCGCTGGAGATTGAGTTGGGACCACCCACCCGACAGGCAGAAAATTCTGCCCTATATATTTTTTGAATTAATTTTGTGATCTATGTAAATAAAGACTGTCTGAAGAAGAAGAATATATAAACATGGAAGAAAAATAATAGGCCTGAATTTCACCCTTGGTGGGCACGCACGATCAGCAGGCCTGGAACCAGCTGGGAAACAGGCCCCTGACCACAATCAGCCCCCGACCTCTGTTTCACCCTGGCTGGCCAATGGTCGGGAAGGGCTGGGCGGGGGCGGGTGCCTGTCGGGCACTGAGTCTAATGGCAACCCGGTGGGCACTTTAAACATGGAACAGGCAGCTCCTTGAAGGCTGCCAGGCAAGAACATATCTTCTGCCTTCTGGAGACCGGAGCTATGGCCTCAACAGCGGCTGGAGGCAACAGGCGGGAGGGCAGGTCGGGTGGGCACTCGGCCCCATGGTTTTCCGACGAGTGCCTCGCAGTCCTCCTGGAGGAGGCAGCTGCCAGGATGGACACCCTCGACCCCAGGGATGGAAGGAGGAGGCCACTGCACCTGACAAAAAAAGCTTGGGAGGAGGTAGCAGCTGAGGTCAGTAGCCACAATGTTGTGAGGCGCACGTGGGTGCAGTGTTGTAAAAGGTTCAATGACCTGCTGTGCTCAGGAAGGGTGAGCACTGTGTTGGCATGGATCAGTGTGGAGAAGTGTTAAGGGCTGGCCATCCCCCCGTGAAGTTCAGGGATATTAGCATCTGAGCGCCAACTGTCAATGACACTGGAGCTGGCAAAGGGAGTGAGCCCTGGGTGCTTGGACTGAGTGCATTGCGACTCAAGGGCCACGACTCGGATATGCCATGTGAGGTGTTCCTCAGGACGGGTTGGCCAGGCTGCAACAGGGCAGCAGGTATAGAGTGGACTAATCAGTGCTCCCCTGTCCTTTCAGGAGAAGAGGAGCCATAACAATATTGAGAGGTCAAGGACAGGTGGAGGCCCCCCAAACCTCCTAATTCTGAGCAGATTTGAGCAGAACGTCTTGGAGCTGGAGAGGCGTCGCGCACCTCGTTCAGCCAATCGCAGAGAGGCTGGAGTGCCAGACAAAGGTAAGAGTGCAGTGCACAGAGGTGAGAGTATCAAATGGTGCAAACATTCTTGTGTAGTCTCATTGATGGAAGCCTCAAAACTGGAGTCCACATTGATCATTGAAAGAAGATAGCATCATGATGCAGATCTCCACCAGTACATCTGACATGCACAGTCACAGTGTAATGACTAACTAATGACATGTCATTGTTCTCCCTTAGATTCGCCAGCAGGCACTTGTTCACAGGACCCTGAAGAGCTGCCCCTGACGCCAGAGGGCCACTGGGTTTTAGCTGCACCTGCATCACACCCATTCTTTGAACCAGGCACCAATGCAGATACCAGCACCTCAGTGTGTGTTAGAACTTCGGCTAGAATGTCAGAGGACAGCGGTGAGGGCACTTTATACTCACTTGAGGTGCAGGCAGAGGCAGCGTGTGCTCAGAACACCGGCATTCGGAGGCCTGCTGGAGACCAGGATGCTGCTCAGTCGAAGGCAGATGATGAGCCTCTGGAGATGCCCATTAGGCGGAAGATGCCGGATGTCCAGTGGGATGGGCAGGAGGATCTGGCAGAGATCCATGAGAGCATGCGTGCCATGGTCTCTGTTGTGGAGGTGTAAATGCGGAGCATGAGTACTGCATTGACCCTCATGGCCGAGCGCACTGCCTCCTTCATTGAGAGGGTGGTGACTCTTATGGAGAAGCCGCTCCAGGGACAGAATCAGGGGTTCCTGGGGTTGCACTCGGACCTGCAAACCCTCACACAGGCAATGACCTCAAGTGGTCCATGCCAGTGTGGGAGATGGTTGAGGCACCCAGTATCCCAGCTAGGTGCCCAGCCATCAATGGTGAGCAGGGATGTCCAGAGTGACCTCATGTTGGTGCACAAGCTACTTGTCATCTCTGCGGGCTCCTCTCAGGGTGCTCTGGATGTTGGCAGCAGCTCCTCTGACAGTGACCGTGGCATCTGATGAGGCTGCAATGACTGGGGAGATGCCAGCCATGGCACTGGCCACTCCCTCCCAGGTGGGACCAGCACAGTCTCCACTGCCCAGAGGACAATTTCTGAGGTCATCAAGGCCAACGGGACAGCAGAGTCAGCAGGCTGTCTCCAGTGCCGCTGCCAGCGAGTGGGGGGCACCAAGATGCAGCACTGGCAAATGTAAGTTTAAGGCATGAGCACAAAAGGGACAGGTCACAGGTGATCTTCTGTTCTGTAATGTTTTGTTTATGTTTACTGATTTAGAAATGAACACAATATATGGTACTGTTACTTTGTTTTGATTGTGAAAATTACATAAATTTTGTTTTTATCATAATGGCCTGAGTATGCTTCCCCTTTATTTTGGTTCAGTATGTGATGCTGGACATGAATGGCTCTAAACTCCATTGCACAGGCACTGAGTGGACTTTGGGTTCAAATGAAAGGGTCATTTCAGACATCTGGGATAGAGGCGGCAGCCCTGGCATAAGGTCGAAGTAGATCTTTGGCAGCTTAGCTGAAGAAGTGTTGGATCAAGGTGTCCCTGGTGTCCCTGCCTCCCTGAAGGATACAAATGTCTGCCTCCACACCCTCAGCATTCTCCTCACCATGCTCCTCTTCTGATTCACCACTGGATTCATCCTCTGTGGCCTGTGTAGCTGCCTAAAGAGCCTCATCCCCCAGTGGCTCCCCCCTTGCCAGTACCAGATTGTAGAGAGCACAGCATGCAACCACTATCAGTGACAGCTGCTCTGGGGGTATTGCAGTGCTCCCCCTGAAAGGTCCAGGCATCAGAAGTGCATCTTCAGACAACCTATGGTCCTCTCTATCACTGCCCTTGTGGAGGCGTGACTCATTTTATAATGCTGCTCTGCCTATGTTCTTGGGTGGTGGACAGACGTCATGAGTCACCTTTTCAACAGATAGCCCTTGTCATCCAGCAGCCACCCATCCAGCCGAGCTGGAGCACTGAAGAGCCTGGGAGTGACTCAGGATATAAACGTCATGGGAGCTGCCTGAGTACCTTGCACAGATTTACAGAATCTGCATCCTGTGGTCACAAACTATCTGGGCATTCATTGAGTGGAATCCCTTCCTCTTGACAAAGGCACTCGGCTGATCCACTGGCGCCTTGATAGCCACATTTGTGTAATCCATTGCATCCTGGGTGTGGGGGAACCCAGCAATTGCTGAAAACCCACTGGCCCGCTCAGCCTGATTGGCCTCGCCTGCACGGAAATGGATAAATGTGATTATTTACCTGAACAGAGCTTCTGTCACCAGCTTGACACAACTATGGACAGCTGATTGGGAGGCTCCACAAAGATCACTCACTGAGCCCTGGAAAGAGCCAGAGGCATAGATGTTGAGGGCCACTGTGACCTTCAATGTCATTGGCACGGGGTGTCCACCCAGAGTCGGAGGTGATCTCAGGCCCAATCCCCTAACAGATGGAGGTCACAGTTTCCCTCGAGAGGCGGAGCCTCCTTCAGCATTGCACCTCAGACATATTGAGGTAGTTGCAACACCACCTGTAAACCCTGGCAGCAGGATAGTGGCATTTTTTGTGGCCCCTTCCGCCTTGCACTTCCTGCTGCCCTTGCCCCCCTTGCATCTGCACCTTTCCTCCCACAGGTCCCTCACCTGGAAGCTGCATTGGGACATGTGGCCTCCTCTCCCTTCTGCCCCTCTCCTCCTCAGAGGAGAAGGTACCTCCAGGGGAGAGCACAATCCCCATTACCAGGGTAAAAGAAGGCTAACATACCTGGAAGAGTCTACACAGTCAAAGTCCTCCAGGGTCCTTGGAAACACCAAAGTTTCCTGAAATGAAGCCCAGAAATGCTAAGACTGAAGCTCAGAACAGAGATGAAGCTGTTAAGTTCAAATAAGCAACCAACAGCAAACTATCTCCTAAACTCCTGACTACTCAAAATGGCAATGCTGCTGACCCTTTTTATCCTGCCCTTGGATGAGGTTTTGCAAAACGTGGGCTGCCAACCTGCACCTTTTGCCCGTGCAATGAGCACAAAATTGCACGGCAGTGTAAAGTCTGGATCAGTTGGCTTTTTAATAGCTTTATATGGCCTTTTAATTGATGGCGGGCCCAGTTCCGACACTTGCGCGCGCCAGCCGACCTGAAGATTGCGTCCGGGGTGACATAGGGACGCTCGCCCGACATCTTTTAACACTATTTTATTCCTGATCGAGTCGGGTGTGTGGCAGCCCACGAGGTGTAAAATTCTGCCCACAGTGTTTGGAGAGCATTAATTTTGACTGTGTTTATCCTTCTCATAGGAAAATGTATATGGTCAATCACTACACTAGATTTTGTTCCATTAATGTTAGTTTTGTGGAGCTAGGTTTAAAAGTCAGAAAGTGTGCACAGAACTGTCTTGTAAAATAAAACTTCTGTTATCTGTTCTCATAGGTTTAATATGTTTACCTATTCTAAAAGGATATTAATGACATAATCTGATATTATTCAGGATTACTTGTGATCTCTACAGATCTCATATTGATAAATGGTTTGTAGTAGTTTTGGAAAAGATCACTGAGATTTAGTAATAAAATGTGATCAGCACCAGAACAAAGTGATCGTAATATGGTGACGTCTGGATGGATGATCTCTTGTTATCTAGGTTAATAGCTCTATACCTACTGCAAATTGAAGGCTGGAAATAACCTCAACTGGTAACTACACAAACAAAATCCTGCTGTAGGCTGGTTCAGTCTTATACCTTGGAGGGTATTTTCAGTGGACCAAGCCATCTCCCATTGTTTCTCCTTAAACTGAATAGTTCTATTTCTGGAAGCCTTCGTCAACTGAATCAGCATCTGAAATTATGTTAAGATCCTTCATCAGAAACCAAGCACACCTATTTGTCGGACTGACTGAGAGAAGCAGTGAGGGGTAAACATTGGGTAATGGTCAAGATTCTGGACATGTTCATTACTATTAACAAAATTCAGATGCTGGCTATTAAAAGTAGGACAAATGTTAATATTATTTTCATCTACATTCTATTTAACAGTTTCTGCAAAAGACCCACTGCCAGATTTTGGGAAAGCCCTTCATTGGAGTGTATCCTCCACAAAGATACACTTTGAATTTGCTGGCACATCAATCATAAAGAACTAGATACAGAACCCATAATGGCCTAAAGACCCTCCTTTAAAAGACTCAGGAGCACTGAATAGTTACATCCAGTGTGGTGAGCAGATAAACAATGTGCTCCACCAATAGTGTCCAGTTAACAACATACAATATGATCATGTCACAAGTTATATGGGTGTGTGTCATTAATGTTTTGTTTAACTTGATGTAGCAGGTGAATGTCCTCCTCCAGCATTCAAAATGTGCAGTGTGGATGT
Source organism: Carcharodon carcharias (assembly GCF_017639515.1). NCBI lineage: Eukaryota > Metazoa > Chordata > Chondrichthyes > Lamniformes > Lamnidae > Carcharodon > Carcharodon carcharias. The sequence goes on along the minus strand of NC_054469.1, from coordinate 118,917,207 downwards.
TGAGGAGCCTGATCTACTTTGGTGGGTTCTCCAATTTGTACAGTGTAAAGCAGGATCTCACCAGCAGAGAATTCTGCAACCTGAGTAGTACCTTGCTCCTTGACAATAGAGCGGGGTGAATTTTATGCTCAGAAATTGGTCATGCTGCCAACTCCTGCCCACCACCGCCCCCCCCAACTACCACCCCCTCCCCCACCCTGCACCCCCACAAACACACATGCTTACATAAAATCTGGTGTGATAACATTGGGTCAACAACCCTAAAGTCTTTGAAGTTAGGAAGGGGCTTGATAGAGTGAACATAAAGGACATGTTTCCGCTAGTGGGGAATCCAAAACTAGGGACCATAAATAGAAAATAGGCACAAATAGTTCAAGAAAGAGTGCAGGTGAAGGTTCTTCACCCAGACAGTGGTTATAATGTGGAACCTACTACCATATGGAGTTGTTGAGATAAATAGCATAGATGTAATTAAGGGGAAGCTAGATAAGTACATGAAGGAGAAAAGAATAGAAGGTTATGCTGATAAGGTTAGATGAAGTATCATGTGAGGTGACTCGTATGGAGTGTAAACACTAGCAAAGGCAAATTGGACCAAATGGCCTGTTTTGGTGCTGTACACTTCATGTGATCTCTTCCAGCATCCTATTACTACTGTACATTTATTTTATGATCCTAGGTCAGCATACTTAAGTCTCAATACTCACACACGATTAAAGATTTGGTTAGCTCGTGATATCATGTCTACAGAATGAACAGTCCTAGTCCTATAGGGACCTATCAAATAGCCAGGGTTTTACCTAATATATTTATTTGTTCCAAGTATTCTTAATGTGGAAGACAGATTTCATAAAAAGATGTTTCATTTGTGGCAAAAAAAATTCTAAGAATTAAACCACATAAATTTGATCTGGCACATCAAGATACTCTAGGCAAGGATAAAAGGTACTTTCTAAGGTAGGATCTGTGTTTTACAAATCATTTGTTAGGCCTCAGCTGGAAAACTGTTCACTATTTTGGGTATCACACTTTAGGAAGGCCATAGAGCGGTTACAGAAGAGGTTTACCAGAACAATACCAGGGATGAAGAACTTTATTTAATTGGAGACAGTGGAGAAGCTGGAATTGTTCCTCTTTCAGCTGGGAAGGTTAAGATGGGATCTAATAGAGGTATTCAAAATTATGAATGGTTTTGATAAAGTATGGAGGAGCTGTTTCCTCTGGGAAGTTGATCAATACTCACAGAGTTAAAATAATTGGCCAAAGAACTAGAGAGGAAACAAGGAAAGATTTGTACACAGTAAAGGTTGCTAAGGTCTGGAACACACTTTCTGGAAGGTTAATGGAATCAGATTCCACTGGAACTTTCAGAGGAAATTGGGCATGTCCTTGAAAAGGACTAATTTGTAGGGGTGTAAGACTAAATTGGACAATTTTACCAAAGTTGGCACAAGCATGGCAAGCCAACTAGCCTTTTTCTGTGCTATAAGATACTATGGGCTGGATCTTACGGGTGGATGGGAGGTTTTCACCCTGCCATAAAAGTCGGGGTCAAGCCTGCCTCTGCTGGTTCAGTTCATCCCACACTCACATCTGAAAGCTGCCGGCCAATCAAATGGCTGGAAGTTCTTGGGTCCCAGTAGCATCATCAGAAGCAGTAGCAACTGCTGGGACTGCAGCCAGTCCTGAAGAAGGCATGCTGCGATGGAGTCGGGACTTTATGGTAAGTCAGGGTCTTGCTGGGACAAGTTTTGTTTTTATTCCTTCATGAGATGTAGGTGTCGCTGGCTGGGCCAGCATTTATTGCCCATCCCTAGTTGCACTTGAGAAGGTGGTGTTGAGCTGCCTCCTTGAACCGCTGCAGCCCATGTGGAGTAGGTATACCCACAGTGCTGTAAGGAAGGAAGTTCCGGGATTTTGACCCAGTGACAATGAAGAAATCACGATATATTTCCAAGTCAGGGTGGTGAGTGGCTTGGAGAGGAACTTCCAGGCAGTAGTGTCCCCATCTATCTGCTGTCCTTGTCCTTTTAGATGGTAGTGGTTGTGGGTTTGGAAGGTGCTATGTAAGGAGCCTTGGTGAATTCCTGCAGTGCATCTTGTAGATGGTACACACTGCTGCTACTGTACTCTGGTGGAGGAGGGAGTGAATGTTTATGGATGTGGTGCCAGTCAAGTGGGCTGCTTTGTCCTGGACTGTGTCCAGCTTCTTGAGTGTTGTTGGAGCAGTATTCATCCAGGCAAGTGGGGAGTATTCCATCACATTCCTGATTTGTGCCTTGTAGATGGTGGACAGGTTTTGGGGAGTCAGGAGGTGAGTTACTCGTTGCCTGACTCCTAGCCTCTGACCTGCTCTTGTAGACACAGAATTTATATGGCTAGTCCAGTTCAGTTCCTGGTTAATGGTAACCCCCAGGATGTTGACAGTGGGGGATTCAGTGATGGTAATGCCATTGAACATCAAGGGGCAATGGTTGGGTTTTCTCTTGTTGGAGATGGTCATTGTCTGTTGCTTGTGTGGTGGGCATGTTACTTACCACTTGTCAGCCCAAGCCTGGATATTGTCCAAGTCTTGCTGCATTTAGAGATGGACTGCTTCAGTATCTGAGGAGTCACTAATGGTGCTGAACATTTTGCAATCATCAGCGAACATCCGCACTTCTGACCTTACGATGGGAGGAAGGTCATTGATGAAGCAACTGAAGATGGTTGGGCTGAGGACACTATCCTGAGGAGCAACTGCAGTAATGTCCTGGAGCTGAGATGACTGACCTCCAACAACCACAACTATCTTCCTTTGTGCTAGGTATGACTCCAACCAGAGGAGAGTTTTCCCCTTGATTCCCATTGACTCCAGTTTTGCTAGGGCTCCTTAATGCCACACTCAGTCAAATGCTGCCTTGATGTCAAGGGCACCTCATCTCGGGAGTTCAGCTCTTTTGTCCATGTTTGAACCAAGGCTGTAATGAAGTTAGGAGCTGAGTGGCCTTGTGTTATAGCTGTAATGGAACAGCTTGGCTAAGGGTGCAGCAAGTTATGGAGCACAAGTCTTCAGTACTATTGTCAGGTCCCATAGTCTTTGCAATATCCAGTGTCTTCAGGTGTTTCTTGATATCACGTGGGGTGAATCGAATTGGCTAAAGATGAGTGTCTGTGATGCTGGGGACCACTGGAGGAGTTCGAGATGGATCATTCACCTGGCACTTCTGGCTGAATATTATTGCAAATTCTTCAGCCTTACCTTTTTGCATTGATGTGCAGGATTCCTCCATCATTGAAGATGGGGATATTTGTGGAGCCTCCTCCTCCGGTGAGTTGTTTAGCTGTCCACCACCACTCACGACTGGATGTGGCAGAACTGCAGAGCTTTAGGCCTGATATGTTGATTGTGGGATCGCTTAGCCCTGTCTATCACTTGCTGTTTATGCTGTTTGGCACAAAAGGAGCCCTGTGTTATACTTTCACCAGGTTGACACCTCATTTTTGGTTATGTCTGGTGTTGCTCCTGGCATGCCCTCCTGCACTCTTCATTGAACCAGCGTGATCCCCAGGCTTGATGGTAATGGTAGAGTGGGGGATATGCCAGGCCATGAGGTTACAGATTGTGTTCGAGTACAATTCTGTTGCTGCTGATGGCCCACAGTGCCTGTTGTATGCCCAATCTTGAGTTGCTAGATTTGTTTAAAATCTATCCCATTTAACATGGTGCTGGTGCCAATCAACAAGTTGGAGGGTATCCTCAATGTTAAGACGGGACTTCGTCTCCACAATCACTGTGCGGTGGTTACTCCTGCCTATACTGTCATGGGCAGATGCATCTGTGACAGGCAGTTTGGCGAGAATGAGGTCAAATATGTTTTTCCCTCTTGCTGGTTCCCTCACTACCTGCCGCAGATGCAGTCTAGCAGCTATGTCCTTTAGGACTTGGCCAGCCCGGTCAGTAGTGGTGCTACCAAGCCAGTCTTGGTAATGAGCATTGAAGTCTCCCACCCAGAGTACATTCTGCACTCTTGCCACCCTCAGTGCTTCCTTCAAGTGGTGTTCAACATGGAGGAGCACTGATTTACCAACTGAGGGAGGGCGGTACGTGGTAATCAGCAGGAGATTTCCTTGCCCATGTTTGACTAATGCCGAGACTTCACTGGGGTTCGGAGTCAATGTTGAGGACTCCCAGGGCAACTTCTCCCCGGCTGTATGCCGCCACCCTCTGCTGGGCCTGTCCTGCCGGTGGTTCAGGACATGCCAAGGGATGGTTATTATCTGTCAGGTATGATTCCATGAGGATGACTATATCAGGCTGTTGCCTCCCAATTTTGGCACAAGCCCCCAGATGTCGGTAAGGAAGACTTTGTAGGGTCGACAGGGCTGTTTTCTTTTCCTGTGCCTAGGTCGATGCTGGATGGTACATTTCATTTCTTTGTTGTGACTTTGTAGCAGTTTGTTACAACTGAGTTGCTTGTTAGGCCATTTCAGAGGACATGTAAGAGTCAACCACATTGCTGTGGGTCTGGAGTCACATGTAGGTAAGGACGACAGCTTTCTTTCCCTAAAGGGCATTAGTGAATGACGTGGGTCTTTACAACATTCAACAATGGTTCCATGGTCATCATTAGACTTTTAGTTCCAGATTTTTATTGAATTCAAATTCCACCATCTACCATGGCACGATTCGAACCCGGGTCCCCAGAGCATTACCCTGGGTCTCTGGATTACTAGTTCAGCCACAATATCACTACACAATTGCAGGCCTTGGTGAGGGGGATGGTGGATAGAGCACGGGAGGGAGGGGAAAGGTGGGTGTGTGAAAACCTTGAGGGCAAGGGTGCCTCCGATGGGCATGGGGAATCTGTAAAGGGGGCGCATTTTCCCTCTCTTGACAGGCCACCAGCCTGACCAGTGAAACGTTCCTGGCCATGGCGTGTGCCTCTCCTGTCATGGGTAAAATCCTAGCAGCAGTGGGAGGTGGTCAGTTAAGGACCCCGCCTGGCATCCCAACACCTTCTCTGCCACAGGGAAAATCATGCAAGAACGGGTGGAGGGTGGATCGGCACCAGGAATGACACTATGGCATGGTGTCCAGCTTTATGTCTCCAACCACTCTTGCCAACCCACCCTGGGAGGGGGTGTAAAATCCAGCCCTATGGTTCTATAGTGCATCCATTTCAATCCATCCAGTTGATCAATCTAAGAGTATGAACTAAAACAACATTTTACAATATAATAGTTACAAAATATAAGTGGGTTCAGATGAGAAGTTATCTGCATCAAATATTTATGTACAGTAGTATAGCACTTGCAAGATTTTCATTTGAGTGGATAAATTCAACATCAATGCCATTTTATTAATCAATGGGAAGAAAAGGGAAAACATTTTTATAGATATTGTCATGATGGCAAATCACAAAATTAGGAACACGGAAGCATTAGGAATAAGAGGAGGCCCTCAAGCCTGCTCTGCCTTCCAAACCCATCATGATTGATTTGAAACTCAGTTCCATATCCCTTAACACCCTTTGCCTGACAAAATTGAATGCATATTTAAAAATTATCAATGATTCAAGTGTGCCCATTTTATTTTGCTTTGTATAACAAAAAATGGAAATGTTTGTAAAAGTAAAATCTCCCATAATGATTCCCCTCCCCCACCCCCCTCCCTCCCCACCCCCCACCCATGGTATTGTTTTTGGCATCAGTGAGCACAGCCCAGTCTAATACTGAGAATAAATCCATGAAAGTGCCATTGAAACATTGTGATGTCAGTGCTGTTTAACTGTACTGACAAATAAATTGTAGTCTGTTTAATCATTCTTTCTTTTTGCTATTCATTTCCTTTTTATTCTTTACTAGAAGAAATCATTTAGGTTGTAAAACCACATAGATGAAACTTGTGAAATATAAAAACCACGACATCCTCTTTATCATTCTGCTGGTATTTGACATTTTTTTCAGCTGAATACTTTATCATTCTGATGGCTTTTGGTGTTATGGAGATTGAAAAATCACTCGCCTGGGATGAAAAACAAATCTCTGCTGCTTCTGGTTCTTATGGTGTCCTCCAATTTTGCCATCATCTTTCTATCCTACTAAGGATTTTGTCCACCTCCTGGATCATTTTTCATAGGAAAATATCTCCTTCAATGCATCCTCTGATATTCTACCCAAAAATAGCTTCAGGGCTTCACTCTCTAAACCTGTCTCAGAACTTGGCCAACAGTTTAGACCATAAGACATAGGAGCAGAAATGAGGCCATTTGGCCTATCGAGTCTACTCTACCATTCAATCATGGCTAATACGTTTCTCAACCCCATTCACCCGCCTTCGCCCCGTAACCTTTGATCCCCTTACCAATAAAGAACCTATCTATCTCGGTCTTAAATACACTCAATGACCTGGCCTCCACAGCCTTCTGTGGCAATGAATTCCATAGGTTTACCACTCTCTGGCTAAAGAAGTTTCTCCTCATCTCCGTTCTAAAAGGCCTTCCCTTTACTCTGAGGCTGTCCCCTCGGGCCCTAGTCTCTCCTACTAATGGAAACATCTTCCTCAAGTCCACTCTATCCAGGCCTTTCAGTATTCTGTAAGTTTCAATCAAATCCCCCCTCATCCTTCTAAACTCCGTTGAGTATAGACCCAGAGTCCTCAAACGTTCCTCATATGTTAAGCCTTTCATTCCTGGGATCATTCTCATGAACCTCCTATGGACCATCTCCAGGGCTAGAACATCCTTTCTGAGATACGGGGCCCAAAATGCTCACAATATTCTAAATGTGGTCTGACCAGAGCCTTATAAAGCCTCAGCAGCACACCCTGCTTTTATATTCTAGTCCTCTCGAAATAAATGCCAACATTGCATTTGCCTTCCTAACTACCAACTCAACCTGCAAGTTAACCTTAAGAGAATCCTGGACTAGGACTCCCAAGTCCCTTTGCACTCCAGATTTCTGAATTCTCTCCCCATTTAGCAAATAGTCTATGCCTCTATACTTCCTACCAATGTGCATGACCTCACACTTCCCCACTTTGTATTCCATCTGCCACTCCTTTGCCCATTCTCCTAACCCATTCAAATCCTTCTGCAGCCTCCCCGCCTCCTCAATAATACCTGTCCCTCCACCTATCTTTATCTTTGTATCATCTGCAGTTTGTTGATGTTTCATGCTGACTCCACCCTTCCTAAGTCATCATTATGCCACTATGTAACCTCCAACTTTAACTCTGGACTCATTCCTATTAATTCCTATCAATTTTCTATTTCCCGTTTAATATCAGACTTGTATGTATCCTAATGTTTATGCAACTAGACCTATGTAACTTGAGTTTTCCTGGAGTCCAGTTGTGTGTCCAATTTAGCTTCTGCTCTGGACTTGAGCCCATTAATCAATTTCTATTTTTCAATTTCTTTCTTTTTCAATTATTTTCTCTTTAGCTCTCCTAGTCTGTCTTATATTGTTATACCTCCTTTCAATTATCCATTCTTAATTCCCTACCCGCTACCCTTCAGTACTCCTGAACCTCCTTGCCCTCTTGCCGCATTCCCAGGCTTGACTCCCTGTTATAAATGCCCACAGCTTCCCTTTGTGCCTTCCTTGGCATCCTCCAACAGGCTCATTGTGGCATCTGACATTGGTTCATTACGAGCAGCAACTCCAATTGCTCTATCCCACTCTCTCCTCAAACTTCCTGCTCAGTATGCCTGCTACTGTCTAACTTTGCCAATCTTCTTCAGGTCAACTCACCTCTCCCACTGCTGACCATGTGGTCTCCACCAGCTGATCAAATCTCACCACCCCTTTATGCATCTCCCTTCAGAATGTCCATTCATTTGTGAACAAGGCTCTTGTCATTCTCAAGATTATTGTGGATGATGTTGACTACATAGCCTTAACAGAAACATGGCTCTGGGGTGCTGACACTTTTCCCCTTAATGAAGCCTCCCCATCTTATTACATCTTCCACCACTCGCCCCTTCAAGAACATCACGATGGCAGTCTGGCACTTATCACAAAGTCACACCTTGGCCTGACACCTACTCCTCTGGCACTTTCTCCAACTTTGAGTACCACACCTGGTTCCACTCCTCTCACCTCTCATTCAAAATTCTCATCCTCTCCCACCTACCTGAGTATGTTTAAAAGTGTTCTCACTGAATTTGCTTTACTAGTCCCTCAGTCTCTGCATCAAACCATTTCTCAGCCTCTGTGATTTAAATTTCCATCTCAACTCATTTTTTTCTCTTTCCTCAGAGTTCACTGTCCTCTTATCTACTCTAAACTTCTCCCTTCATTTCAACTCCCCAAACCGTATTCATAGCAAACCAATTCACCTCACCATCTCACATGATCTTGCTGGCCCCATCATAACAATCATAGTTAAGGCCATCTCTGATAACTTCAATGTATTATCCTCTAACACATCCCCCATTACAACCTCTTGTATCTATCCCTGGAAAACACTAACCCCAATGCACTTACCACTGCACTTTCAAAATCCTTTCTGTCTAGTCCTTGGCCTTCTAGTCACCACAACATTTCTGCAGCTACTGGTTTGCTAAATGGCATCCTCACCTTTGATGCCCTTAAACCATTATTGTTTCTCACGCTGGCCCTAATCTCCGCTCCTGAAGTCCAAGGAACCACAGATTTGATAAGATATTGTGGACAACTGGCTTAGCCGTTCATCATCAGATCTGGTATGACCAGGTCCTGCTCTTGTCTGCTAGAACTGCTCATTATTCCAGGGTCATCCTGGAACACAAAGATGAACCTGGCTTCTTTTCTCTACTGAAATTATCTGCATAAACCCTGCTCCTCTGTCTCCTCCAACCTCACCTCCAACAATAAGTGTGAGGAGCTCATGAACTTGTTTCTCACTAAGATTCCAATCAGCAGCCCCTATTGATTCCCTCTCCCAAACCTCCTCTAAAGATCCCGCTTGCCTTAGCCCTGGCCTCCCATTTTTCCACGGTTTCTCTGCTGCCTTACTTCATGCTCTCTCTGAGACTCATCTTGTCCATGAGCCCCACCTCCTAGTCCCTTCATTCTATTCCCAGTAACATCATTATCTTTGCAAATTACTGTCCCATCTCCAACATCCCATTTCTCTCCTAGATTCTTGAACATGTCGGCTCCCAAATCCATGCCCATCTTTCTTGAAATTCCATACTGAATCCCTCCAATCCGGATTTTGCCTCCCCACAGTATCGAAACACATCTTCAAAGTAAAAAATGACCTCCTATGTGACTGATGATGGAAACATTGCCTCCTTGTCCTTCCTGACCTATTCTTTCACACAGTTGACACACCATCTTCCAGCAATACCTCTCCACTATTGTCTAGCTGGGTCAAACTGCTCACACACGGTCCCAATCTTATCTATCTAATTATATCCTGAGAATCATTTGCAATGGCTTCTTTTCCTGCTGAAGCACTCTTACTCCTGGTGACCCTCTTGACTCCACTCCTATTTCTCATCTGCATGCTGCCCCTCAGTGACACCATCCAAAATCATAGCCTTAGTTTTCACATGTAAGCTGACGAGACCCAGCTCAACCTCACCACCACCTCTCTCAACTCTTCCACTTTTGCCCAATTCTCGTATTGCTTATCCAACATTCAAGTACTGGATGAGCATAAATTTCCTCCAATTAAAGGGAAGACTGAAACGGTGGGGTGGATTTTATAGGGGGGACAGATTACCCGCACCACCGCCAATCTAAAATTTGATCAGCGCCTTGCTGAACAGGAAACACTGATCCACAGTGATATTACGCTAGTGGCTACCTTAATTGGGTCCATTTGGGACTTCGGCCCCTATCAGGGCGGAACAGCAGTCCCAAAAGCACTAGATAAGAATAGTGGCCACTGCTGTGTCTACAACCCATTCCCCAAGAAGAGAAGGTGTCTCCCAGACCTGAAGGAAGTCTGTGGATTTTGGACAGGCCCAGTTGAGAGACCCCAGTGAGGGGGGAAGGCAGTGGGGATTTTCAGTTAGAGAGGCCACTGGGGGCTGAGAAATAGAGGATGAGTATGATGATGGGAATGGTACACTGATGGGCACCCCAAAGAAGGCACCCCCTGTAGTATAAGGGTCTGGCACATGTAGGGTTAATGTGGGACTAAGTACAGTATCACACACACTGTGATGTAAGAGAGCACATGACCCACACCTAGGGGTAAAGGTGATGTTGGGCAGAGCCACGTGCAGACCTAAGCATGGAGACAGCTCCTAGCTTGTACCCTTTTACTGTATATTTGTAAATACGTTCTAAGAATCAATAAACACTTACAGTTAACCTGCTAAAGACTGCAAAAACTTTATCAAACCTACCAATATGTAACCAACACCTCACAACATCACCCCCACCAACTTCCTGCCTGACAGCCGCCCACACGGGCTAAGTTGATGGACGACTCGTCTTCCTCCCAACTTCTCCCGCAGACTGAAAAATTGTGAGGGAAGTGGATTGAAGCCCTTGGGGCGAGCTGCCCGCTGCTTTAATCACTACCCACTGCCCAACAATATGGGTGACATGGGGGTGAGTGGGAAGGCAGAGGGCTTGTTGCATGATGCTGTGTGTGCTTGTATGCCATTGTAAGGTAAAGGTGCTCGGCAGAGCAAGGGTTAATGTGGGACTAGAGAATAGCACCACCACAGTATGATGTATAGATTCCAAGGCAATAGACTGAGAGAACAGTCTAGAAAGCACCCACTAAAAGCAGCCTACCTACATGGAGCAGCACCATGTATGACAGTAACTTGGGATCTGTACAAAGTTAAAGATTTACAATAAATGGTTCACATTTAAATATACAAGTCTCAAGATCTCATCATTGAGACATCACCGTGCACCATAATACAACATCGTGATCAGCAGTAATAATACAACATGGTGAACAGCAGTGGTGATATGAAATGTGGATTTTTAAATGATGAAGAGGATCCCATGGTTTGAGAAACCAAAAGTAGCTGAAGTCTGACCAGAGAGCCTTGCACCAAAAAAGAGATTTTGAAGAAATAGTTGAAGAAGCTTCACTACTGACTAGGAAGTTGTGGAGTCCACCAGAGTGGAAGCCCATTGCAAGGCCCCTGAGTGACGCAAAGTGAAGAAATCTGGTCAGATCACAAAAGCGGGTGAGCACAACTACAAAAATTGCAAGACCCCTGAGTGATGCAGAGCAAAAAATCTTCTCAGATCACAAGTAAGGTGAATAACACTACAGAAAATTACAAGACCTTGAGTGATGCAAAGTCAAAGGACCTGGATAGTTCATGAGGTGGTGAGCAAAAATACAAAAAAAATCTGTACTTGCAATGCAGAATAGGAGGTGGCCCCAGGACTTAATATCCAGAAGGCAGCTGGAAGAAAGCTGTAACATAAGCCAGTGACATATAACATGAGGTGGCCAAGCTGAAGTTAACAAAAGAAGAGAATTGCTGCTGTTCTAAAGTTTATTTTTAAAACCCCTTCATGGCAAGCACAACAAACAGAAAGATATGCTGTAGCTTCGAGTTTTTAAAAAAGCCAATCACCAAACAGCTGAGGAGTCTGCAAAAGTGCGGGACACAAACAAAAAGAGAAAAGCTCCTGTAGAGTAAAAGGACAAAGGAAAGAATTGTCAAAAAAATAAATGCCCCTACCTTAAAAATTAAAAAATTGCTAGGATCCTGTCCAGCTTGAAAAAGCACAAAAAATTTACTGGAGACAGAATATTGCTGTCGGTATGTGGGGGTGGGCCCAACATGCTGATACATAAAATGACATGCAGTGATGTCGGGCATGCGTCCCAATGTCATCGCATGTCATTTCGATATTTCGTTCGGCAGCACACGCCGGAGGCAGCTGTGCATCCGCTGAACTATCAACGGCCTATTAAGGACATTCAAAAAGTAATTAAACTTGTTAAGAACACTGCCCATCCAACCTTAAGGTTGAATGGCAGGCGCAGAGTCCAAGCGGCCTTCGTGTTTTTCGGGAAACCTCATCCAAGGGCGGGATGAGTTTTCCTGAAGCTTTTATAAAATAATAAAATAAATTTTCCAAATTCACAAACATATCCCACTGTCACATGATAGGACATATTTAAATACATTTTTACTTTATTTATTAAAAACTTTTATAATCCATTCATTTCTCCCTGAGGCAGCTCCAAGCCTCAGGGAGATTGCTGCGCTCATTCACACGCATATGCGCAAAAGAGTACAGGCCCCAACTCTCCCTCCTCACCCCACCCGCACAGATAGTGCTGAGTGCTACTGTCTGCATATTACACTGGGCAGGCCTTAATTGGCCCATCCACGTAAAATGGCAGCGCGCAGCTGATCATGGGCAGCAATCGGCTCCGCGCCCACCCCCACCTGCCATAGAAAAAGTTCTCCCCTGGGATAAAACCAACAGGCTACAGACAGCCCCCAAAATTTAAAAAATAGCCCAGAAAAGAATTGCTGTAGTGACTTTTTTGAAAAAATGAAAAGTTTTCAACTTTAACAGCTTTAAAAACACTGAACTGGGTGATCACTGGAGAGCCCAATAAAATTGGAAAAGCATGGGGAAATGACAGACAGAGAAACCAACAGCTGCAGAAAGCCTGGGAGAAAAAAGGTTACTGCACTGACAGCCTTAAAGAGACAATAACAACTAAAGCTATAACTACAAGAAAAAACAAACTGCCATAGACAGCAAATTGGAAAAGACCCCAGGGAGATGATAACTCCCAATGAAGTGCCAAGGACAACAAGAAACCCCAGAGAGATGTCAACTCTCAATAAAGCACTGAGAGCAACAAAAGACCCTAGAGAGAGGACAAAACAAGACCCCAGTGAGAGGGAGATAAAACACCCCAGGGCAAGGGAGACAACATTTAAGTAAACCACAAGATAGTTGCCAATCATGTCAGTGCAATGAAATGCATGAGCCATAGTTTAATGCAGCAGAAAGAAATGGCTGAGAAGCAAAATGTGCAAATGGAAAATGAAGCTGTTCCACAGGAAAATGTTGGAATCAGAGCTGAACAGGAAGATTTGAAGTGCAAGATTCAAGTGAAGTATGTACCTTTGAAAACACATAATAAACTGAAGTCTTTAAGGAACCAAGCTATTCAAGGCCTGAACAAACAAACAAGATCTGAATGACACAAAGGTGTCAGGAGGAAATAACCACCCTCAATTCCACAGTTGGCAAATCAAAGCAGGAGTTGGGAAAACTCAACCAGATGTATAGCCAGCAAAAACAGCGGACAGGAAAAACCCTGAAAGTCATCTTGAAAATTCAATATGTAGCCATGAAAAAACATGAGCAGCTAAATAGGATGTTGAATATTACTTCAGGCAAAAGCTGCTTTGGAACCATCAGTAGCAACAAAATGATGCACTGAAGCCCAGAGTGAGTTGGAAAGGGGTCAATGAGAAAATAATCAGTTGAAAAAGCAGCTTATTGTCCTTCAAGATCATTTTTTTATTCAATCAGGGTTTCTTTTTTTTTATTCATTCACTGGAAGTGGACATTACTGGCTGGGCCAGCATTTACTGCCCATCCTTGGTTGCCCTTGAAAAGTTGGTCATGAGCTGCCTTCTTGAACTGCTGCAGTCCATGTGATGTAGGTACACCCAGAGTGCTGTTAGGAAGGGATTTCCAGGATTTCTACCCAGCGAAAATGAAGGAACGGTGATATATTTCCAAGTCAGGATGGTGATTAACTTGGATGGGAACTTCCATGTGGTGGTGTCCCCATCTATCTGTTGCCCTTGTCTTTCTAGGTGGTAGTGGTTGTGGGTTTGGAATGTGCTTTCAAAGGGGCCTTGGTGAATTCCTGCAGTGCATCTTGTAGACGGTACGCACTGCTGCTACTGTGTGTTGGCAGTAGAGGGAGTGAATGTTTGAGGATGTGGTGCCATATCTACAAATGAAAGAAGAATGCATAACCATTCAGCAACATGAAGAAATTAAGACCAGCTTAAACAGTAGAATGGCAGAACAGCAGAGGAAACTCAAGGAGCCTCTATTGAATTACAGGAAAACTTAAAATAAAACAAGCGAGCTTTGCAAAGAAAAGGGAAACCTGTTGAAACACCTTCACATGCTACAAGAATTATTCTTCTGGAAAGCTAGGAAGAGAAGCAAGATGAATCTAATGTCATTCTGAACAAGCTGAGCAACAAGTTGGCAGAAAAGACACAGCAATGTTCAATGTGCCAGGAGGAAGCCAAAAGCTACAAGAAACAGACTGATGAGTTGAAGAAGCAGTTGAATGAAAACGGGGAGGCATTGAAAGGAAAGGCTGTAGAACTTTCTGAACTGTGAGCAGATAATGAAGCCATGAGTAGCACAATTACAGGACTGAAACAAGTTAAGACTTCGCCACAGACAGACCTGGCTAACAGGAAGCCAAGATGAAAGACTAGGACAAAGTCATGCTGCAGACAGAGAAAGAAACAACAAAAATAAGATCAGAATTGGTAAATCTGACACTGAAATGCAGGAAACAAGAGGAAGAAATAGCACTGGAAGTCTCAGATGTACTGAAAACCCATGAGCTAAATGAAAAGATTCATAAGCTTGTAAAACGATCTGAAAATAAAACAGCAAACAAGTGTTTGGCTGAAATTGTGAAACAGGTGAAAATTAAGTTTCCATTTGTGAAACATAGAAGGCCAGCAAGAGCATGCTGGACACCATGGAAGAAGAAAATTCGAGTCCCCTCTAGGAATTAATGGAGTGCACATTCCCTTCAGAAGGAACGGGATCAACCCATAATGTCCAAGAGAAGCAGACAAGTTGTTAATAAAGAGAAAAGCAGGAGGGGGAGTGCAAAAATCGAGTCAAATGGAGGCAACCAAGTAATAGAAACACAAAGTACTACTACCATTCCTCCAAATATGACAGACCAAGATGTGGAAAAAATGTTAAACCTCAAGACCGTCTGAATTCATAAAGTCAAAAACGTGGGGTGGGGGGATGAAGGGATAGCAGGTAAAGATTATATTGTAATATTCCAGTGGAAGGGGGGAATGTTTTCTTTGGAGAAGAAAGGGGGATTTTGTATGGTGCTGTGTGTGCCTGCATGCCATTGTACTGTGAAGGTGCTCGACAGAGCAAGGGTTAATGTGGGACTGGAGAGTAGCACTGGCCATGGAATGTTGTATAGAGTCACATGGTAATAGACTGAGAGAACAGTCAAGAGAGAACCCTTTAGAAGCAGTCTACCTGCATAGAGCAGCACCATGTATGACATGGGATCTGTACATAGTTAAAGATTAACAATAAATGATTGAAGTTTAAACATATAAGTCTTATGAGCTCATCATTGAGACATCACCATGCACCATAATACAACATGGTGATCAGCATGATAATAAAACAGGGCTGGCCACTTGTTTTATTTTATGCTGCCAGGGGCAGGGGTGGGGAGCATGAAATTCAGCCCCGTTGTTTTTGGGCCATGCTCCAAACTTCATTTCCTTGCTACCACCTTGATCACTATCCCAGGCAACAGTCCAACATAAAGCCTGTTTGTTTGCAACCGTGATATCTTATTTGACCACAAGATGAATTTCCAACTACATATTCACACTATCACTAAAACTGCCTACTTTCGCCTCCATAATGTCACCCAACTTTGCCCTGTCTCAGCTCAGCTGTTGCTGAAATCTTCATTCTATACTTAATTATTCCAACACATTTCTGTCTAATTCCCCACATTCTACCCTGTTCTCTGTGTCTTAACTCACACCTCTGTACTCACTGACCTGCATTGGCTCCTGGTCAAGCAACATCTTGATTTTAAAATTATCATCCCTGTTTTTCAAATCTCTCCCTGGCATCACCTCTCCCAATTTCTGTAACCTCCTCCAGTCCCACAACCCTCAGATATCTGTGCTCATTTAATTCTGGCCTCTTGGGCTTCCCTGATTTTAATTGCTCCACCATCAGTGGTGTGCCTTCAGTTGCCTGGGGCCCAGGCTGTAGAACTCCTTCCCCATACATCTCTGACTTCCTACCTCATTTTCTTCCTTTAAGGCACTCCATAAGCCTCCAAGTTTCTGGTCATCAAACCAGATATCACCTTATGTGTCTCAGTGTCATATTTTGTATTAAAATGCACCTGTGCAATGCCTTGGGACATTTTAATACTTTATAGGCACAATAAAAGTGTAAGTTGTTGTTGATTTATTCATGCAGTGGGAATCTGGGCAAATTAAAAGGATGGACTGAGCAATGATGGGTGAATTATAATGTTGATAGGTATAAATTATGCACTTTGGAACAAGAAGCATGAAACATGTGTATACAATGTTTAGTTCTTCATTAGCATAGAGCACAGAAGGAAAAGAAATTGGGTGTAGTTATTGACCATCCACTGAACTATCTAGTCACTGTGAAGCTTTTATCAACAGGCTAGTCAAGCACTGGGATTTAACTTGAAGGTATTTGATTGTGAGTTTAAAATGAGTTTTTTTTTAAACCTTGAGTAACACTGCTAACACCACCTGTATGCAATTTTGGGTATTATGCTTCAATTGGACATTGATGCATTGGGGAGAATTCAGAGAAAAACAATTTGGATGATGCAATGGCTCAGTTGAGTAATGTAGAGCATTCACATAACTGAACTAGTTTTCAATGCGGAGAAAGGTGACATAATCAGGTTTTTGATATGATGACAGCCATTGATAACAAGTTACAAGCTGACTATTTAAGTTAGCTGTGGCCACAGCATTTTACGTGCAGAAGTTGGAATTATTTAAACTAAAGCGAGAGTAAAGATAGCATTTCCTCATTGAGCAATAGATAGACATCAGCAATAGCAGTCAAGGTGATGGTCTAGTATTTTGCATTAATAATAACAGTGAGGCTAACAGTGTTCACCGTAATTATGAAACAAATCAGACAGCAACTTCTGAAAGTACACAGATGTCCAATTGAATGTAAAAATCTGAAATTGTTGTTATCCTGCTCTTCAATAAGCTGTGCGACAACAGAATGCTTTGCCAAAATGCTTTGCATTGAAATTTATGCAACAGCTATATAATGTGGTGAGCCGTTCAAAAGCCCATTGAATTCAGCGGGACTGGAAAATCCCGCCAGTGGGAGGAACCATAAAATTCCGCTCTTTATTTCTTTCAGAGTTGTTATTTTGGTTTCATAGAATCATAGAAATTAATATCATAGAAATTTGCAGCATGGAAGGAGGTCATTCAGCCCATTGTGTCCACGCCAGCCAACATGCAGCCATCCAGCCTAATCCCGCTTTCAAGCACTTGGCCCGTAGCTGTGTATAGGTTACAGCACTTCAAGCACATGTCCAAGTACTTTTGAAATATTGGGTCGTAACTCCCAACTAGGGTCAGAAAATGCTGGCCTGCAGGAATTAGAAGAAATAAACTCACACTTACCTGGTCTTGAAAATTACGCTGACCGTTCCGTTTGCTGGAGCTGCTTGGGGCCTGCATCAAAAGACTCCTCGCAGGCCCAAGCAAAGTGCAGTTCCAGCAGATTTAAGAAGGCCACACCCCCTTTATTACGACACTTGCCATTAAGTTTAAAGGTTGATTGGAGGTCCGGGGGGGTCAGTCTGGAGGGGATGTCGGAAGTCCATGGGGGGTGGGCGGGGAGCATCTGAGGTCAAGTGGTGGTGGGACATCGGTCAGAAGTAGGGGTGGGGTTGTCGGAGATCAGGTGTGGAGGGGTGTCGGAGGTCAGGGGTAGGGGGTGTCGGAGGTCGGGGGATAGGGAAATCGGAGGTCGAAGAGTGGGGGGGTCTGAGGTCAGGGGGTGGGGGGGATCGGAGGTCAGGGGTGGGTGATCAGAGGTCGGGGGCATGAGAGGGCGTCGTTGACCAGGATATGGGGGTTGGGGGTGTGTCAGAGGGCAGAGGGTGGGTGAGGTGATCAGAGGTTGCAGGGGTGGAAAGTGTTGGAGGTTGGTGTGTGTGTGGGTGTGAGTGATAGGAAGTTGGGAGTGGGGATTCGGAGGTCGGGGGGAGTCACATCCGGGGGAGGATGGGGGTGTGGGAGAAATTCACATGGTGGGGAGTCAGGGGCATGGCGGAGTCCCATGGAAGGAGTGTAGGGGGAGTCTCATGGGGTTGGTCTGGGTCTTTACAATATTTACCCAGAAGTTAGAAGAGTTTATAATTCTTCTAACTTTTCCTGAGTAACTATTGATGTAACCCTGGCAGAAGCATCTAAAGTTTGCGATTTAAGCTGCACTTTCAGATGATTCCCAGCGCAGGGCAATTGTCCAGAGAAAGTGTGCACTTCTGGGCAATTGTCATGCAAATTCTTACCTGGAACCTCTGAGAGGGATTCTCCAGTGCTTCTTAGGGGTAGCCCCCAAATCTGTTGCTGGGGAGCTTGGAGGTTATGATCATTGTGAGCGTTCCTGTCTCTACCACCCTGCTTCTTCTGTTCTAAAGTAAGCAACCTTAGTTTCCTCAAAACTAAAATTCTCCAGTCCAGGCAACATCCTTGTAAATCGGCTCCATACCCTCTTTAGTGCAATCACATCTCTCCTATAGTGTGGTAACCAGAACTACACACAGTTCTCCAGCAGTGGCCTAACCAGTGTCTTTTACAGTTCTAGCATAGCTTCCCATATCTTAGTTATATACTATGCCTGACCTAATAAAGGAAAGCATCTTTTATGCATCCTTGACCACCTTAAGTACCTGACCAGCCACTTTCAGGGATCTGTGAACATGCACTCCAAGATCTCCCTGTTCTTTCTGTGTAAGTTTTAAATTTCATTTATTCTTCCTGCTTTGCAGTTCCTGATTTAGCGCCTGATTTTAACTCATACAAAACCCATTCACATATACAGAGTTAAAATGTATGCCTCAGTGAGGATTTTCAATCTATTGTGAAGAGCTACACTGTTTCTTGCCCTGCTCATGTACACCATGGATCTCCTGTAGAGGGCACTGTGCAGGATTAGAACAAGCCTGCTGGCAGCACAGTATGCCATTCCTTCACCACTGACTGCAACATATGGGCTAACACTGAAGAATTCACTTGAAAAAGAGGTAAGAATCAAATTTATTGTTCCAATAAAAATACAATGTGGGATCAAACACTATCAGTGACAGGAACAAGAGCGGCCCTGGGTGAAAACTGTGCGGAGAGAGAGCGACTAAAGAGGGAGGAGAGAGACCGGGGCCCCAAACAGTGATTCAAACCAACACTGAAAAAACAAAGAGTGATGCCGCAGGAGAGCAGGCAGGTGATTGGCTGGTGAGCATTTCAGCTTTTAGCTTTGTTTTAGGTTTAAATTAGCAGCTGAGTGATTACTTATTGATTATTAAATTAGTAACTTAAGCATAGGTGGAAATTAAATAAATAATAAACATTAAACAACAAAAAATAGCGAGAGCGGAGCGGCTGTATAAAGGGCGGGAGTTTACCTGTGAGGGAGCAGAGCGCCTGTATAAAGGGCGGGAGTTTACCTGTGAGGGAGCGGAGCGCCTGTATAAAGGGCGGGAGTTTACCTGTGAGGGAGCGGAGCGGCTGTATAAAGGGCGTGAGTTTACCTGTGAGGGAGCAAAGTGGCTGGACAAAGGGCAGGAGTTTACCTGTGAGGGAGTGGAGCGCTGTGTAAAGGGAGGGAATTTACCTGTGAGGGAGCAGAGCGGCTGTATAAAAAGCAGTTGCGGAGTGGCTGTATAAAGAGTGGGAGCGGAGCGGCTGTATAAAGGGCGGGAGTTTACCTGTGAGGGAGCGGAGCGGCTGTATAAAGGGTGGGAGCGGAGCGCCTGTATAAAGGGCGGGAGCTTACCTGTGAGGAAGTGGAGCGGCTGTACAAAGGCGGGAGTTTACCTGTGAGGGAGCGGAGCAGCTGTATAAAGGGCGGGAGTTTACCTGTGAGGAAGTGGAGCAGCTGTACAAAGGCGGGAGTTTACCTGTGAGGGAGCGGAGCAGCTGTATAAAGGGCGGGAGCGGAGTGGCTGTATAAAGGGCGGGAGTTTACCTGTGAGGGAGCGGAGCGGCTGTATAAAGAGCGGGAGCGGAGTGGCTGTATAAAGGGCGGGAGTTTACCTGTGAGGGAGCGGAGTGGCTGTTTAAAGGGCGGGAGTTTACCTGTGAGGGAGCGGAGTGGCTGTATAAAGGGTGGGAGTTTACCTGTGAGGGAGCGGAGTGGCTGTATAAAGGGCGGGAGTTTACCTGTGAGGGAGCGGAGCAGCTGTATAAAGAGCGGGAGCGGAGCGGCTGTATAAAGAGCGGGAGCGGAGCGGCTGTATAAAGGGCGGGAGCGAAGTGGCTGTATAAAGAGTGGGAGCGGAGCGGCTGTATAAAGGGCGGGAGTTTACCTGTGAGGGAGCGGAGCAGCTGTATAAAGAGTGGGAGCTGAGTGGCTGTATAAAGAGCGGGAGCGGAGTGGCTGTATAAAGGGCGGGAATTTACCTGTGAGGGAGCGGAGTGGCTGTATAAAGGGCGGGAGCTGAGTGGCTGTATAAAGGGCGGGAGCGGAGCGGCTGTATAAAGGGCGGGAGCGGAGCGGCTGTATAAAGGGCGGGAGCGAAGTGGCTGTATAAAGAGTGGGAGCGGAGCGGCTGTATAAAGGGCGGGAGTTTACCTGTGAGGGAGCGGAGCAGCTGTATAAAGAGTGGGAGCGGAGCGGCTGTATAAAGGGCGGGAGCTGAGTGGCTGTATAAAGGGCGGGAGCGGAGCGGCTGTATAAAGGGCGGGAGCGGAGCGGCTGTATAAAGGGCGGGAGCGAAGTGGCTGTATAAAGGGCGGGAGCGAAGTGGCTGTATAAAGAGCGGGAGTGGAGTGGCTGTATAAAGAGTGGGAGCGGAGCGGCTGTATAAAGGGCGGGAGTTTACCTGTGAGGGAGCGGAGCAGCTGTATAAAGAGTGGGAGCGGAGCGGCTGTATAAAGGGCGGGAGTTTACCTGTGAGGGAGCGGAGCGGCTGTATAAAGAGTGGGAGCGGAGCGGCTGTATAAAGATCAGGAGTGGAGTGGCTGTATAAAGAGTGGGAGCGGAGCGGCTGTATAAAGATCAGGAGTGGAGTGGCTGTATAAAGGGCGGGAGTTTACCTGTGAGGGAGCGGAGCGGCTGTATAAAGGGCGGGAGCGGAGCGGCTGTATAAAGATCAGGAGCGGAGCGGCTGTATAAAGGGCGGGAGTTTACCTGTGAGGGAGCGGAGCGGCTGTATAAAGGGCGGGAATTTACCTTTAAGGGAGCGGAGCGGCTGTATAAAGAGCGGGAGCGGAGCGGCTGTATAAAGATCAGGAGTGGAGTGGCTGTATAAAGAGTGGGAGTTTACCTGTGAGGGAGCGGAGCAGCTGTATAAAGAGCGGGAGCGGAGCGGCTGTATAAAGATCAGGAGTGGAGTGGCTGTATAAAGAGTGGGAGTTTACCTGTGAGGGAGCGGAGCGGCTGTATAAAGATCAGGAGTGGAGTGGCTGTATAAAGAGTGGGAGTTTACCTTTAAGGGAGCGGAGCGGCTGTATAAAGGGCGGGAGTTTACCTGTGAGGAAGTGGAGCAGCTGTATAAAGATCAGGAGTGGAGTGGCTGTATAAAGATCAGGAGCGGAGTGGCTGTATAAAGAGCGGGAGCGGAGCGGCTGTATAAAGGGCGGGAGCGGAGCGGCTGTATAAAGGGCGGGAGCGGAGCGGCTGTATAAAGGGCGGGAGCGGAGCGGCTGTATAAAGGGCGGGAATTTACCTTTAAGGGAGCGGAGCGGCTGTATAAAGATCGGGAGCGGAGCGGCTGTATAAAGAGCGGGAGTTTACCTGTGAGGGAGCGGAGCGGCTGTATAAAGAGCGGGAGTTTACCTGTGAGGGAGCGGAGTGGCTGTATAAAGAGCGGGAGTTTACCTGTGAGGGAGCGGAGCGGCTGTATAAAGAGCGGGAGTTTACCTGTGAGGGAGCGGAGCGGCTGTATAAAGAGCGGGAGTTTACCTGTAAGAGAGCGGAGCGGCTGTATAAAGGGCGGGAGTGGAGTGGCTGTATAAAGGGCGGGAGCGGAGCGGCTGTATAAAGAGTGGGAGCGGAGCGGCTGTATAAAGGGCGGGAGCGGAGCGGCTGTATAAAGGGCGGGAGCGGAGCGGCTGTATAAAGGGCGGGAATTTACCTTTAAGGGAGCGGAGCGGCTGTATAAAGGGCGGGAGCGGAGCGGCTGTATAAAGAGCGGGAGCGGAGCGGCTGTATAAAGAGCGGGAGCGGAGTGGCTGTATAAAGGGCGGGAGCGGAGTGGCTGTATAAAGAGTGGGAGCGGAGTGGCTGTATAAAGAGCGGGAATTTACCTGTAAGAGAGCGGAGCGGCTGTATAAAGATCAGGAGTGGAGTGGCTGTATAAAGGGCGGGAGCGGAGTGGCTGTATAAAGGGCGGGAGTTTACCTGTGAGGGAGCGGAGCAGCTGTATAAAGAGTGGGAGCGGAGCGGCTGTATAAAGGGCGGGAGTTTACCTGTGAGGGAGCGGAGCAGCTGTATAAAGGGCGGGAGCGGAGCGGCTGTATAAAGGGCGGGAGCGGAGCGGCTGTATAAAGGGCGGGAGCGGAGCGGCTGTATAAAGGGCGGGAGCGGAGCGGCTGTATAAAGATCGGGAGCGGAGCGGCTGTATAAAGATCGGGAGCGGAGTGGCTGTATAAAGGGCGGGAGCGGAGCGGCTGTATAAAGGGCGGGAGTTTACCTGTGAGGGAGCGGAGCGGCTGTATAAAGGGCGGGCGTTTACCTGTGAGGGAGCGGAGTGGCTGTATAAAGGGCGGGAGTTTACCTGTGAGGGAGCGGAGTGGCTGTATAAAGGGCGGGAGTTTACCTGTGAGGGAGCGGAGCGGCTGTATAAAGGGCGGGCGTTTACCTGTGAGGGAGCGGAGCAGCTGTATAAAGGGCGGGAGTGGAGCGGCTGTATAAAGGGCGGGAGCGGAGCGGCTGTATAAAGGGCGGGAGCGGAGCGGCTGTATAAAGGGCGGGAGCGGAGCGGCTGTATAAAGAGCGGGAGCGGAGCGGCTGTATAAAGGGCGGGAGCGGAGCGGCTGTATAAAGGGCGGGAGCGGAGCGGCTGTATAAAGGGCGGGAGCGGAGTGGCTGTATAAAGAGTGGGAGCGGAGCAGCTGTATAAAGAGCGGGAGCTGAGTGGCTGTATAAAGAGTGGGAGCGGAGCGGCTGTATAAAGGGCGGGAGCGGAGCGGCTGTATAAAGGGCGGGAGCTGAGCGGCTGTATAAAGGGCGGGAGCTGAGCGGCTGTATAAAGGGCGGGAGCGGAGCGGCTGTATAAAGGGCGGGAGCGGAGCGGCTGTATAAAGGGCGGGAGCGGAGCGGCTGTATAAAGGGCGGGAGTTTACCTGTGAGGGAGCGGAGCGGCTGTATAAAGGGCGGGAGTTTACCTGTGAGGGAGCGGAGCGGCTGTATAAAGGGCGGGAGCGGAGCGGCTGTATAAAGATCAGGAGTGGAGTGGCTGTATAAAGAGTGGGAGCGGAGTGGCTGTATAAAGAGTGGGAGCGGAGTGGCTGTATAAAGAGCGGGAATTTACCTGTAAGAGAGCGGAGCGGCTGTATAAAGATCAGGAGTGGAGTGGCTGTATAAAGGGCGGGAGTTTACCTGTGAGGGAGCGGAGCAGCTGTATAAAGAGTGGGAGCGGAGCGGCTGTATAAAGATCAGGAGCGGAGCGGCTGTATAAAGGGCGGGAGCGGAGCGGCTGTATAAAGGGCGGGAGCGGAGCGGCTGTATAAAGGGCGGGAGCGGAGCGGCTGTATAAAGGGCGGGAATTTACCTTTAAGGGAGCGGAGCGGCTGTATAAAGATCGGGAGCGGAGCGGCTGTATAAAGGGCGGGAGCGGAGCGGCTGTATAAAGAGTGGGAGCGGAGCGGCTGTATAAAGGGCGGGAGCGGAGCGGCTGTATAAAGGGCGGGAATTTACCTTTAAGGGAGCGGAGCGGCTGTATAAAGGGCGGGAGCGGAGCGGCTGTATAAAGAGCGGGAGCGGAGCGGCTGTATAAAGGGCGGGAGCGGAGCGGCTGTATAAAGATCAGGAGTGGAGTGGCTGTATAAAGATCAGGAGTGGAGTGGCTGTATAAAGGGCGGGAATTTACCTTTAAGGGAGCGGAGCGGCTGTATAAAGAGCGGGAGCGGAGTGGCTGTATAAAGATCAGGAGTGGAGTGGCTGTATAAAGGGCGGGAATTTACCTTTAAGGGAGCGGAGCGGCTGTATAAAGGGCGGGAGCGGAGCGGCTGTATAAAGAGCGGGAGTTTACCTGTGAGGGAGCGGAGCAGCTGTATAAAGAGCGGGAGCGGAGTGGCTGTATAAAGAGCGGGAGCGGAGCGGCTGTATAAAGAGCGGGAGCGGAGCGGCTGTATAAAGAGCGGGAGCGGAGCGGCTGTATAAAGAGCGGGAGCGGAGCGGCTGTATAAAGAGCGGGAGCGGAGCGGCTGTATAAAGAGCGGGAGTGGAGTGGCTGTATAAAGGGCGGGAGCGGAGCAGCTGTATAAAGAGCGGGAGCGGAGTGGCTGTATAAAGAGCGGGAGCGGAGCGGCTGTATAAAGAGCGGGAGCGGAGCGGCTGTATAAAGGGCGGGAGCGGAGTGTCTGTATAAAGGGCGGGAGCGGAGCGGCTGTATAAAGAGCGGGAGCGGAGCGGCTGTATAAAGGGCGGGAGCGGAGCGGCTGTATAAAGGGCGGGAGCGGAGCGGCTGTATAAAGGGCGGGAGTTTACCTGTGAGGGAGCGGAGCGGCTGTATAAAGGGCGGGAGTTTACCTTTAAGGGAGCGGAGCGGCTGTATAAAGAGCGGGAGCGGAGCGGCTGTATAAAGGGCGGGAGTTTACCTGTGAGGGAGCGGAGCGGCTGTATAAAGGGCGGGAGTTTACCTTTAAGGGAGCGGAGCGGCTGTATAAAGAGTGGGAGCGGAGTGGCTGTATAAAGAGTGGGAGCGGAGTGGCTGTATAAAGAGCGGGAATTTACCTGTAAGAGAGCGGAGCGGCTGTATAAAGATCAGGAGTGGAGTGGCTGTATAAAGGGCGGGAGCGGAGCAGCTGTATAAAGAGTGGGAGCGGAGCGGCTGTATAAAGGGCGGGAGCGGAGCGGCTGTATAAAGGGCGGGAGCTGAGTGGCTGTATAAAGGGCGGGAGCGGAGCGGCTGTATAAAGAGCGGGAGCGGAGCGGCTGTATAAAGGGCGGGAGCTGAGCGGCTGTATAAAGGGCGGGAGCGGAGCGGCTGTATAAAGGGCGTGAGTTTACCTGTGAGGGAGCGGAGCAGCTGTATAAAGGGCGGGAGTTTACCTTTAAGGGAGCGGAGCGGCTGTATAAAGGGCGGGAGCGGAGCGGCTGTATAAAGGGCGGGAGCGGAGTGGCTGTATAAAGATCGGGAGCGGAGCGGCTGTATAAAGATCGGGAGCGGAGTGGCTGTATAAAGGGCGGGAGCGGAGCGGCTGTATAAAGGGCGGGAGTTTACCTGTGAGGGAGCGGAGCGGCTGTATAAAGGGCGGGATTTTACCTGTGAGGGAGCGGAGCGGCTGTATAAAGGGCGGGAGTTTACCTGTGAGGGAGCGGAGCGGCTGTATAAAGGGCGGGAGTGGAGCGGCTGTATAAAGGGCGGGAGCGGAGCGGCTGTATAAAGATCAGGAGTGGAGTGGCTGTATAAAGAGTGGGAGCGGAGTGGCTGTATAAAGAGTGGGAGCGGAGCGGCTGTATAAAGGGCGGGAGCGGAGCGGCTGTATAAAGGGCGGGAGCGGAGCGGCTGTATAAAGGGCGGGAGCGGAGCGGCTGTATAAAGGGCGGGAGTTTACCTGTGAGGGAGCGGAGCAGCTGTATAAAGAGCGGGAGCTGAGTGGCTGTATAAAGAGTGGGAGCGGAGCGGCTGTATAAAGGGCGGGAGCGGAGCGGCTGTATAAAGGGCGGGAGCGGAGCGGCTGTATAAAGGGCGGGAGCTGAGCGGCTGTGTAAAGGGCGGGAGCTGAGCGGCTGTATAAAGGGCGGGAGCGGAGCGGCTGTATAAAGGGCGGGAGCGGAGCGGCTGTATAAAGGGCGGGAGCGGAGCGGCTGTATAAAGATCAGGAGTGGAGTGGCTGTATAAAGGGCGGGAGCGGAGCAGCTGTATAAAGAGTGGGAGCGGAGCGGCTGTATAAAGGGCGGGAGCGGAGCGGCTGTATAAAGGGCGGGAGCTGAGTGGCTGTATAAAGGGCGGGAGCGGAGCGGCTGTATAAAGAGCGGGAGCGGAGCGGCTGTATAAAGGGCGGGAGCTGAGCGGCTGTATAAAGGGCGGGAGCGGAGCGGCTGTATAAAGGGCGTGAGTTTACCTGTGAGGGAGCGGAGCAGCTGTATAAAGGGCGGGAGTTTACCTTTAAGGGAGCGGAGCGGCTGTATAAAGGGCGGGAGCGGAGCGGCTGTATAAAGGGCGGGAGCGGAGTGGCTGTATAAAGATCGGGAGCGGAGCGGCTGTATAAAGATCGGGAGCGGAGTGGCTGTATAAAGGGCGGGAGCGGAGCGGCTGTATAAAGGGCGGGAGTTTACCTGTGAGGGAGCGGAGCGGCTGTATAAAGGGCGGGATTTTAC
This sequence comes from Carcharodon carcharias, assembly GCF_017639515.1. NCBI lineage: Eukaryota > Metazoa > Chordata > Chondrichthyes > Lamniformes > Lamnidae > Carcharodon > Carcharodon carcharias. The sequence goes on along the minus strand of NC_054469.1, from coordinate 118,890,726 downwards.
CTGTGAGGGAGCGGAGTGGCTGTATAAAGATCGGGAGCGGAGTGGCTGTATAAAGGGCGGGAGCGGAGCGGCTGTATAAAGGGCGGGAGTTTACCTGTGAGGGAGCGGAGCGGCTGTATAAAGGGCGGGAGTGGAGCGGCTGTATAAAGGGCGGGAGCGGAGCGGCTGTATAAAGATCAGGAGTGGAGTGGCTGTATAAAGAGTGGGAGCGGAGTGGCTGTATAAAGAGTGGGAGCGGAGCGGCTGTATAAAGGGCGGGAGCGGAGCGGCTGTATAAAGGGCGGGAGCGGAGCGGCTGTATAAAGGGCGGGAGCGGAGCGGCTGTATAAAGGGCGGGAGTTTACCTGTGAGGGAGCGGAGCAGCTGTATAAAGAGCGGGAGCTGAGTGGCTGTATAAAGAGTGGGAGCGGAGCGGCTGTATAAAGGGCGGGAGCGGAGCGGCTGTATAAAGGGCGGGAGCGGAGCGGCTGTATAAAGGGCGGGAGCTGAGCGGCTGTGTAAAGGGCGGGAGCTGAGCGGCTGTATAAAGGGCGGGAGCGGAGCGGCTGTATAAAGGGCGGGAGCGGAGCGGCTGTATAAAGGGCGGGAGCGGAGCGGCTGTATAAAGGGCGGGAGCGGAGCGGCTGTATAAAGGGCGGGAGTTTACCTGTGAGGGAGCGGAGCGGCTGTATAAAGGGCGGGAGTTTACCTGTGAGGGAGCGGAGCGGCTGTATAAAGGGCGGGAGCGGAGCGGCTGTATAAAGGGCGGGAGTTTACCTGTGAGGGAGCGGAGCGGCTGTATAAAGGGCGGGAGCGGAGCGGCTGTATAAAGGGCGGGAGTTTACCTGTGAGGGAGCGGAGCGGCTGTATAAAGGGCGGGAGTTTACCTTTAAGGGAGCGGAGTGGGTGTATAAAGAGTGGGAGCGGAGTGGCTGTATAAAGAGCGGGAATTTACCTGTAAGAGAGCGGAGCGGCTGTATAAAGATCAGGAGTGGAGTGGCTGTATAAAGGGCGGGAGTTTACCTGTGAGGGAGCGGAGCAGCTGTATAAAGAGCGGGAGCGGAGCGGCTGTATAAAGAGTGGGAGCGGAGCGGCTGTATAAAGAGCGGGAGCGGAGCGGCTGTATAAAGATCAGGAGCGGAGCGGCTGTATAAAGGGCGGGAGCGGAGCGGCTGTATAAAGGGCGGGAGCGGAGCGGCTGTATAAAGGGCGGGAGTGGAGCGGCTGTATAAAGGGCGGGAGCGGAGCGGCTGTATAAAGGGCGGGAATTTACCTTTAAGGGAGCGGAGCGGCTGTATAAAGGGCGGGAGCGGAGCGGCTGTATAAAGGGCGGGAGCGGAGCGGCTGTATAAAGGGCGGGAGTGGAGCGGCTGTATAAAGGGCGGGAGCGGAGCGGCTGTATAAAGGGCGGGAGCGGAGCGGCTGTATAAAGGGCGGGAGTGGAGCGGCTGTATAAAGGGCGGGAGCGGAGCGGCTGTATAAAGGGCGGGAGCGGAGCGGCTGTATAAAGGGCGGGAGTGGAGCGGCTGTATAAAGGGCGGGAGCGGAGCGGCTGTATAAAGGGCGGGAATTTACCTTTAAGGGAGCGGAGTGGCTGTATAAAGGGCGGGAGCGGAGTGGCTGTATAAAGAGTGGGAGCGGAGCGGCTGTATAAAGGGCGGGAGCGGAGCGGCTGTATAAAGAGTGGGAGCGGAGCGGCTGTATAAAGGGCGGGAGCGGAGCGGCTGTATAAAGGGCGGGAGCGGAGCGGCTGTATAAAGGGCGGGAGCGGAGCGGCTGTATAAAGGGCGGGAATTTACCTTTAAGGGAGCGGAGCGGCTGTATAAAGGGCGGGAGCGGAGCGGCTGTATAAAGGGCGGGAGCGGAGCGGCTGTATAAAGATCAGGAGTGGAGTGGCTGTATAAAGGGCGGGAATTTACCTTTAAGGGAGCGGAGCGGCTGTATAAAGAGCGGGAGCGGAGCGGCTGTATAAAGAGTGGGAGCGGAGTGGCTGTATAAAGAGTGGGAGCGGAGTGGCTGTATAAAGAGTGGGAGCGGAGTGGCTGTATAAAGAGCGGGAATTTATCTGTAAGAGAGCGGAGCGGCTGTAAATAGATCAGGAGTGGAGTGGCTGTATAAAGGGCGGGAGTTTACCTGTGAGGGAGCGGAGCGGCTGTATAAAGAGCGGGAGTTTACCTGTGAGGGAGCGGAGCGGCTGTATAAAGAGCGGGAGTTTACCTGTGAGGGAGCGGAGCGGCTGTATAAAGAGCGGGAGTTTACCTGTGAGGGAGCGGAGCGGCTGTATAAAGAGCGGGAGTTTACCTGTGAGGGAGCGGAGCAGCTGTATAAAGAGCGGGAGCGGAGTGGCTGTATAAAGAGCGGGAGCGGAGCGGCTGTATAAAGGGCGGGAGCGGAGCGGCTGTATAAAGGGCGGGAGCGGAGCGGCTGTATAAAGGGCGGGAGCGGAGCGGCTGTATAAAGGGCGGGAGCGGAGCGGCTGTATAAAGAGCGGGAGCGGAGCGGCTGTATAAAGGGCGGGAGCGGAGCGGCTGTATAAAGGGCGGGAGCGGAGCGGCTGTATAAAGGGCGGGAATTTACCTGTGAGGGAGCGGAGCGGCTGTATAAAGGGCGGGAGTTTACCTTTAAGGGAGCGGAGCGGCTGTATAAAGAGTGGGAGCGGAGTGGCTGTATAAAGAGTGGGAGCGGAGTGGCTGTATAAAGAGCGGGAATTTACCTGTAAGAGAGCGGAGCGGCTGTATAAAGATCAGGAGTGGAGTGGCTGTATAAAGGGCGGGAGTTTACCTGTGAGGGAGCGGAGCAGCTGTATAAAGAGTGGGAGCGGAGCGGCTGTATAAAGGGCGGGAGCGGAGCGGCTGTATAAAGGGCGGGAGCGGAGCGGCTGTATAAAGGGCGGGAGCGGAGCGGCTGTATAAAGGGCGGGAGCGGAGCGGCTGTATAAAGGGCGGGAGCGGAGCGGCTGTATAAAGGGCGGGAGCGGAGCGGCTGTATAAAGGGCGGGAGCTGAGCGGCTGTATAAAGGGCGGGAGCGGAGCGGCTGTATAAAGGGCGTGAGTTTACCTGTGAGGGAGCGGAGCAGCTGTATAAAGGGCGGGAGTTTACCTTTAAGGGAGCGGAGCGGCTGTATAAAGGGCGGGAGTGGAGCGGCTGTATAAAGGGCGGGAGTTTACCTGTGAGGGAGCGGAGTGGCTGTATAAAGGGTGGGAGTTTACCTGTGAGGGAGCGGAGCAGCTGTATAAAGGGCGGGAGTTTACCTTTAAGGGAGCGGAGCGGCTGTATAAAGAGCGGGAGCGGAGCGGCTGTATAAAGAGCGGGAGCGGAGCGGCTGTATAAAGAGCGGGAGCGGAGCGGCTGTATAAAGGGCGGGAGCGGAGCGGCTGTATAAAGATCAGGAGTGGAGTGGCTGTATAAAGGGCGGGAGCGGAGCGGCTGTATAAAGAGCGGGAGCGGAGCGGCTGTATAAAGAGCGGGAGCGGAGCGGCTGTATAAAGGGCGGGAGCGGAGCGGCTGTATAAAGAGCGGGAGCGGAGCGGCTGTATAAAGGGCGGGAGCGGAGCGGCTGTATAAAGATCAGGAGTGGAGTGGCTGTATAAAGAGTGGGAGCGGAGTGGCTGTATAAAGAGTGGGAGCGGAGCGGCTGTATAAAGATCAGGAGTGGAGTGGCTGTATAAAGAGCGGGAGCGGAGCGGCTGTATAAAGGGCGGGAGCGGAGCGGCTGTATAAAGATCAGGAGTGGAGTGGCTGTATAAAGAGTGGGAGCGGAGTGGCTGTATAAAGAGTGGGAGCGAAGTGGCTGTATAAAGAGTGGGAGCGGAGCGGCTGTATAAAGAGCGGGAATTTACCTGTAAGAGAGCGGAGCGGCTGTATAAAGATCAGGAGTGGAGTGGCTGTATAAAGAGTGGGAGCGGAGTGGCTGTATAAAGAGCGGGAATTTACCTGTAAGAGAGCGGAGCGGCTGTATAAAGATCAGGAGTGGAGTGGCTGTATAAAGGGCGGGAGCGGAGCGGCTGTATAAAGAGTGGGAGCGGAGTGGCTGTATAAAGAGTGGGAGCGGAGCGGCTGTATAAAGGGCGGGAGCGGAGCGGCTGTATAAAGGGCGGGAGCGAAGTGGCTGTATAAAGATCGGGAGCGGAGCGGCTGTATAAAGGGCGGGAGCGGAGCGGCTGTATAAAGGGCGGGAGTTTACCTGTGAGGGAGCGGAGCAGCTGTATAAAGGGCGGGAGTTTACCTTTAAGGGAGCGGAGCGGCTGTATAAAGATCAGGAGCGGAGCGGCTGTATAAAGAGCGGGAGCGGAGCGGCTGTATAAAGAGCGGGAGCGGAGCGGCTGTATAAAGATCAGGAGCGGAGCGGCTGTATAAAGAGCGGGAGCGGAGCGGCTGTATAAAGATCAGGAGCGGAGCGGCTGTATAAAGAGCGGGAGCGGAGCGGCTGTATAAAGGGCGTGAGTTTACCTGTGAGGGAGCGGAGCAGCTGTATAAAGAGCGGGAGCGGAGCGGCTGTATAAAGGGCGGGAGCGGAGCGGCTGTATAAAGGGCGGGAGCGGAGCGGCTGTATAAAGAGCGGGAGCGGAGCGGCTGTATAAAGAGCGGGAGCGGAGTGGCTGTATAAAGGGCGGGAGCGGAGCGGCTGTATAAAGAGCGGGAGCGGAGCGGCTGTATAAAGGGCGGGAGCGGAGCGGCTGTATAAAGAGCGGGAGCGGAGCGGCTGTATAAAGGGCGGGAGCGGAGCGGCTGTATAAAGGGCGGGAGCGGAGCGGCTGTATAAAGAGCGGGAGCGGAGCGGCTGTATAAAGGGCGGGAGCGGAGCGGCTGTATAAAGGGCGGGAGTTTACCTGTGAGGGAGCGGAGCAGCTGTATAAAGAGTGGGAGCAGAGCGGCTGTATAAAGGGCGGGAGCGGAGCAGCTGTATAAAGGGCGGGAGCGGAGTGGCTGTATAAAGGGCGGGAGCGGAGTGGCTGTATAAAGGGCGGGAGCGGAGCGGCTGTATAAAGGGCGGGAGCGGAGCGGCTGTATAAAGGGCGGGAGCGGAGCGGCTGTATAAAGATCGGGAGCGGAGCGGCTGTATAAAGTTCGGGAGTTTACCTGTGAGGGAGCGGAGCGGCTGTATAAAGGGCGGGAGCGGAGCGGCTGTATAAAGAGCGGGAATTTACCTGTAAGAGAGCGGAGCGGCTGTATAAAGGGCGGGAGCGGAGCGGCTGTATAAAGGGCGGGAGCGGAGCGGCTGTATAAAGGGCGGGAGCGGAGCGGCTGTATAAAGGGCGGGAGCGGAGCGGCTGTATAAAGATCAGGAGTGGAGTGGCTGTATAAAGAGCGGGAGCGGAGCGGCTGTATAAAGATCAGGAGTGGAGTGGCTGTATAAAGAGCGGGAGCGGAGTGGCTGTATAAAGATCAGGAGTGGAGTGGCTGTATAAAGGGCGGGAGCGGAGCGGCTGTATAAAGATCAGGAGTGGAGTGGCTGTATAAAGGGCGGGAGCGGAGCGGCTGTATAAAGAGTGGGAGCGGAGCGGCTGTATAAAGAGCGGGAGCGGAGCGGCTGTATAAAGGGCGGGAGTTTACCTGTGAGGGAGCGGAGCGGCTGTATAAAGAGCGGGAGCGGAGCGGCTGTATAAAGGGCGGGAGCGGAGCGGCTGTATAAAGAGTGGGAGCGGAGCGGCTGTATAAAGAGTGGGAGCGGAGCGGCTGTATAAAGGGCCGGAGTTTACCTGTGAGGGAGCGGAGTGGCTGTATAAAGAGTGGGAGCGGAGCGGCTGTATAAAGGGCGGGAGTTTACCTGTGAGGGAGCGGAGCGGCTGTATAAAGAGCGGGAGTTTACCTGTGAGGGAGTGGAGTGGCTGTATAAAGAGTGGGAGCGGAGCGGCTGTATAAAGGGCGGGAGCGGAGCGGCTGTATAAAGGGCGGGAGTGGAGTGGCTGTATAAAGAGTGGGAGCGGAGCGGCTGTATAAAGAGTGGGAGCGGAGCGGCTGTATAAAGAGTGGGAGCGGAGCGGCTGTATAAAGGGCGGGAGTTTACCTGTGAGGGAGCGGAGCGGCTGTATAAAGAGCGGGAGTTTACCTGTGAGGGAGTGGAGTGGCTGTATAAAGAGCGGGAGCTGAGTGGCTGTATAAAGAGTGGGAGCGGAGCGGCTGTATAAAGAGTGGGAGCGGAGCGGCTGTATAAAGGGCGGGAGTTTACCTGTGAGGGAGCGGAGCGGCTGTATAAAGAGCGGGAGTTTACCTGTGAGGGAGTGGAGTGGCTGTATAAAGAGTGGGAGCGGAGCGGCTGTATAAAGGGCGGGAGTTTACCTGTGAGGGAGCGGAGTGGCTGTATAAAGAGCGGGAGCTGAGTGGCTGTATAAAGAGTGGGAGCGGAGCGGCTGTATAAAGGGCGGGAGCGGAGCAGCTGTATAAAGGGCGGGAGCGGAGCGGCTGTATAAAGGGCGGGAATTTACCTTTAAGGGAGCGGAGCGGCTGTATAAAGATCGGGAGCGGAGCGGCTGTATAAAGAGCGGGAGTTTACCTGTGAGGGAGCGGAGCGGCTGTATAAAGAGCGGGAGTTTACCTGTGAGGGAGCGGAGTGGCTGTATAAAGAGCGGGAGTTTACCTGTGAGGGAGCGGAGCGGCTGTATAAAGGGCGGGAGCGGAGCGGCTGTATAAAGGGCGGGAGCGGAGCGGCTGTATAAAGGGCGGGAGCGGAGCGGCTGTATAAAGAGTGGGAGCGGAGCCGCTGTATAAAGGGCGGGAGCGGAGCGGCTGTATAAAGGGCGGGAGCGGAGCGGCTGTATAAAGGGCGGGAGCGGAGCGGCTGTATAAAGGGCGGGAATTTACCTTTAAGGGAGCGGAGCGGCTGTATAAAGGGCGGGAGCGGAGCGGCTGTATAAAGAGCGGGAGCGGAGCGGCTGTATAAAGATCAGGAGTGGAGTGGCTGTATAAAGGGTGGGAGTTTACCTGTGAGGGAGCGGAGCAGCTGTATAAAGAGCGGGAATTTACCTGTAAGAGAGCGGAGCGGCTGTATAAAGATCAGGAGTGGAGTGGCTGTATAAAGGGCGGGAGCGGAGTGGCTGTATAAAGAGTGGGAGCGGAGCGGCTGTATAAAGGGCGGGAGTTTACCTGTGAGGGAGCGGAGCAGCTGTATAAAGGGCGGGAGCGGAGCGGCTGTATAAAGGGCGGGAGCGGAGCGGCTGTATAAATGGCGGGAGCGGAGCGGCTGTATAAAGGGCGGGAGCGGAGCGGCTGTATAAAGGGCGGGAGCGGAGCGGCTGTATAAAGGGCGGGAGCGGAGCGGCTGTATAAAGAGCGGGAGCGGAGCGGCTGTATAAAGAGCGGGAGCGGAGCGGCTGTATAAAGGGCGGGAGCGGAGCGGCTGTATAAAGGGCGGGAGCGGAGCGGCTGTATAAAGGGCGGGAGCGGAGCGGCTGTATAAAGAGCGGGAGCGGAGTGGCTGTATAAAGGGCGGGAGCGGAGCGGCTGTATAAAGGGCGGGAGTTTACCTGTGAGGGAGCGGAGCAGCTGTATAAAGAGCGGGAGCTGAGTGGCTGTATAAAGAGTGGGAGCGGAGCGGCTGTATAAAGGGCGGGAGCTGAGCGGCTGTATAAAGGGCGGGAGCGGAGCGGCTGTATAAAGGGCGGGAGCGGAGCGGCTGTATAAAGGGCGGGAGCTGAGCGGCTGTATAAAGGGCGGGAGCGGAGCGGCTGTATAAAGGGCGGGAGCGGAGCGGCTGTATAAAGGGCGGGAGTTTACCTGTGAGGGAGCGGAGCGGCTGTATAAAGGGCGGGAGTTTACCTTTAAGGGAGCGGAGCGGCTGTATAAAGAGTGGGAGCGGAGTGGCTGTATAAAGATCAGGAGTGGAGTGGCTGTATAAAGAGCGGGAATTTACCTGTAAGAGAGCGGAGCGGCTGTATAAAGGGCGGGAGCGGAGCGGCTGTATAAAGGGCGGGAGTTTACCTTTAAGGGAGCGGAGCGGCTGTATAAAGAGTGGGAGCGGAGTGGCTGTATAAAGATCAGGAGTGGAGTGGCTGTATAAAGGGCGGGAGTTTACCTGTGAGGGAGCGGAGCGGCTGTATAAAGAGTGGGAGTGAAGTGGCTGTATAAAGAGTGGGAGTGAAGTGGCTGTATAAAGAGTGGGAGCGGAGCGGCTGTATAAAGGGCGGGAGTTTACCTGTGAGGGAGCGGAGCGGCTGTATAAAGGGCGGGAGTTTACCTGTGAGGGAGCGGAGCGGCTGTATAAAGAGCGGGAGCGGAGCGGCTGTATAAAGAGTGGGAGTGAAGTGGCTGTATAAAGAGCGGGAGCGGAGCGGCTGTATAAAGATCAGGAGCGGAGCGGCTGTATAAAGGGCGGGAGCGGAGCGGCTGTATAAAGGGCGGGAGCGGAGCGGCTGTATAAAGGGCGGGAGCGGAGCGGCTGTATAAAGGGCGGGAGCGGAGCGGCTGTATAAAGATCAGGACTGGAGTGGCTGTATAAAGGGCGGGAGCGGAGCGGCTGTATAAAGAGCGGGAATTTATCTGTAAGAGAGCGGAGCGGCTGTAAAAAGATCAGGAGCGGAGCGGCTGTATAAAGAGCGGGAGTTTACCTGTGAGGGAGCGGAGTGGCTGTATAAAGAGCGGGAGTTTACCTGTGAGGGAGCGGAGCAGCTGTATAAAGAGCGGGAGCGGAGCGGCTGTATAAAGAGCGGGAGCGGAGCGGCTGTATAAAGGGCGGGAGCGGAGCGGCTGTATAAAGGGCGGGAGCGGAGTGGCTGTATAAAGGGCGGGAGCGGAGCGGCTGTATAAATAGCGGGAGCGGAGCGGCTGTATAAAGAGCGGGAGCGGAGCGGCTGTATAAAGGGCGGGAGCGGAGCGGCTGTATAAAGGGCGGGAGCGGAGCGGCTGTATAAAGGGCGGGAGTTTACCTGTGAGGGAGCGGAGCGGCTGTATAAAGGGCGGGAGTTTACCTTTAAGGGAGCGGAGCGGCTGTATAAAGAGCGGGAGCGGAGCGGCTGTATAAAGATCAGGAGTGGAGTGGCTGTATAAAGAGTGGGAGCGGAGCGGCTGTATAAAGGGCGGGAGTTTACCTGTGAGGGAGCGGAGTGGCTGTATAAAGGGCGTGAGTTTACCTGTGAGGGAGCGGAGCGGCTGTATAAAGGGCGGGAGCGGAGCGGCTGTATAAAGGGCGGGAGCGGAGCGGCTGTATAAAGGGCGGGAGTTTACCTTTAAGGGAGCGGAGCGGCTGTATAAAGATCAGGAGTGGAGTGGCTGTATAAAGAGTGGGAGCGGAGCGGCTGTATAAAGGGCGGGAGCGGAGCGGCTGTATAAAGGGCGGGAGCGGAGCGGCTGTATAAAGGGCGGGAGCGGAGCGGCTGTATAAAGGGCGGGAGCGGAGCGGCTGTATAAAGGGCGGGAGTTTACCTGTGAGGGAGCGGAGCGGCTGTATAAAGGGCGGGAGCGGAGCGGCTGTATAAAGGGCGGGAGCGGAGCGGCTGTATAAAGGGCGGGAGCGGAGCGGCTGTATAAAGAGTGGGAGCGGAGCGGCTGTATAAAGGGCGGGAGCGGAGCGGCTGTATAAAGAGTGGGAGCGGAGTGGCTGTATAAAGGGCGGGAGCGAAGTGGCTGTATAAAGATCGGGAGCGGAGCGGCTGTATAAAGGGCGGGAGCTGAGCGGCTGTATAAAGGGCGGGAGCGGAGCGGCTGTATAAAGGGCGTGAGTTTACCTGTGAGGGAGCGGAGCAGCTGTATAAAGGGCGGGAGTTTACCTTTAAGGGAGCGGAGCGGCTGTATAAAGATCAGGAGCGGAGCGGCTGTATAAAGAGTGGGAGCGGAGTGGCTGTATAAAGAGCGGGAGCGGAGCGGCTGTATAAAGGGCGTGAGTTTACCTGTGAGGGAGCGGAGCAGCTGTATAAAGAGTGGGAGCGGAGTGGCTGTATAAAGAGCGGGAATTTACCTGTAAGAGAGCGGAGCGGCTGTATAAAGATCAGGAGCGAAGTGGCTGTATAAAGGGCGGGAGTTTACCTTTAAGGGAGCGGAGCGGCTGTATAAAGAGCGGGAGCGGAGCGGCTGTATAAAGATCAGGAGTGGAGTGGCTGTATAAAGAGTGGGAGTGGAGTGGCTGTATAAAGAGTGGGAGCGGAGCGGCTGTATAAAGAGTGGGAGCGGAGCGGCTGTATAAAGAGCGGGAATTTACCTGTAAGAGAGCGGAGCGGCTGTATAAAGATCAGGAGTGGAGTGGCTGTATAAAGGGCGGGAGCGGAGCGGCTGTATAAAGGGCGGGAGCGGAGCGGCTGTATAAAGGGCGGGAGCGGAGCGGCTGTATAAAGGGCGGGAGCGGAGCGGCTGTATAAAGAGCGGGAATTTACCTGTAAGAGAGCGGAGTGGCTGTATAAAGGGCGGGAGCGGAGTGGCTGTATAAAGGGCGGGAGTTTACCTGTGAGGGAGCGGAACAGCTGTATAAAGAGCGGGAGCGGAGCGGCTGTATAAAGAGCGGGAGCTGAGTGGCTGTATAAAGAGCGGGAGCGGAGCGGCTGTATAAAGAGTGGGAGCGGAGCGGCTGTATAAAGGGCGGGAGTTTACCTGTGAGGGAGCGGAGCGGCTGTATAAAGGGCGGGAGCGGAGCGGCTGTATAAAGGGCGGGAGCGGAGCGGCTGTATAAAGATCGGGAGCGGAGTGGCTGTATAAAGGGCGGGAGTTTACCTGTGAGGGAGCGGAGCGGCTGTATAAAGATCGGGAGCGGAGCGGCTGTATAAAGATCGGGAGCGGAGTGGCTGTATAAAGGGCGGGAGTTTACCTGTGAGGGAGCGGAGCGGCTGTATAAAGAGCGGGAGCGGAGCGGCTGTATAAAGAGTGGGAGCGGAGCGGCTGTATAAAGGGCGGGAGTTTACCTGTGAGGGAGCGGAGCGGCTGTATAAAGGGCGGGAGCGGAGCGGCTGTATAAAGGGCGGGAGCGGAGCGGCTGTATAAAGGGCGGGAGTTTACCTGTGAGGGAGCGGAGCGGCTGTATAAAGGGCGGGAGTTTACCTGTGAGGGAGCGGAGTGGCTGTATAAAGGGCGGGAGTTTACCTGTGAGGGAGCGGAGCGGCTGTATAAAGGGCGGGCGTTTACCTGTGAGGGAGCGGAGCGGCTGTATAAAGGGCGGGAGTGGAGCGGCTGTATAAAGGGCGGGAGCGGAGCGGCTGTATAAAGATCAGGAGTGGAGTGGCTGTATAAAGAGTGGGAGCGGAGTGGCTGTATAAAGAGTGGGAGCGGAGTGGCTGTATAAAGGGCGGGAGTTTACCTGTGAGGGAGCGGAGCGGCTGTATAAAGAGCGGGAGCGGAGCGGCTGTATAAAGGGCGGGAGCGGAGCGGCTGTATAAAGGGCGGGAGCTGAGCGGCTGTATAAAGGGCGGGAGCGGAGCGGCTGTATAAAGGGCGGGAATTTACCTGTAAGAGAGCGGAACAGCTGTATAAAGAGCGGGAGCGGAGCGGCTGTATAAAGAGCGGGAGCGGAGCGGCTGTATAAAGGGCGGGAGTTTACCTGTGAGGGAGCGGAGCGGCTGTATAAAGGGCGGGAGTTTACCTGTGAGGGAGCGGAGCGGCTGTATAAAGGGCGGGAGTTTACCTGTGAGGGAGCGGAGCGGCTGTATAAAGGGCGGGAGCGGAGCGGCTGTATAAAGATCAGGAGCGGAGCGGCTGTATAAAGAGTGGGAGCGGAGTGGCTGTATAAAGAGTGGGAGCGGAGCGGCTGTATAAAGAGCGGGAGCGGAGCGGCTGTATAAAGGGCGGGAGCGGAGCGGCTGTATAAAGATCAGGAGTGGAGTGGCTGTATAAAGAGTGGGAGCGGAGTGGCTGTATAAAGAGTGGGAGCGGAGTGGCTGTATAAAGAGTGGGAGCGGAGCGGCTGTATAAAGGGCGGGAGTTTACCTGTAAGAGAGCGGAGCGGCTGTATAAAGAGCGGGAGCGGAGCAGCTGTATAAAGGGCGGGAGCGGAGCGGCTGTATAAAGGGCGGGAATTTACCTGTAAGAGAGCGGAACAGCTGTATAAAGAGCGGGAGCGGAGCGGCTGTATAAAGAGCGGGAGCGGAGCGGCTGTATAAAGAGCGGGAGCGGAGCGGCTGTATAAAGGGCGGGAGCGGAGCGGCTGTATAAAGGGCGGGAGTTTACCTGTGAGGGAGCGGAGCGGCTGTATAAAGGGCGGGAGTTTACCTGTGAGGGAGCGGAGCGGCTGTATAAAGGGCGGGAGTTTACCTGTGAGGGAGCGGAGTGGCTGTATAAAGGGCGGGAGTTTACCTGTGAGGGAGCGGAGCGGCTGTATAAAGGGCGGGCGTTTACCTGTGAGGGAGTGGAGCAGCTGTATAAAGGGCGGGAGCGGAGCGGCTGTATAAAGGGCGTGAGTGGAGCGGCTGTATAAAGGGCGGGAGCGGAGTGGCTGTATAAAGAGCGGGAGCGGAGCGGCTGTATAAAGATCAGGAGTGGAGTGGCTGTATAAAGAGCGTTAGCGAAGTGGCTGTATAAAGGGCGGGAGCGGAGCGGCTGTATAAAGGGCGGGAGTTTACCTGTGAGGGAGCGGAGCGGCTGTATAAAGAGCGGGAGCGGAGCGGCTGTATAAAGGGCGGGAGCGGAGCGGCTGTATAAAGGGCGGGAATTTACCTTTAAGGGAGCGGAGCGGCTGTATAAAGGGCGGGAGCGGAGCGGCTGTATAAAGGGCGGGAGCTGAGCGGCTGTATAAAGGGCGGGAGCGGAGCGGCTGTATAAAGGGCGGGAATTTACCTTTAAGGGAGCGGAGCGGCTGTATAAAGAGCGGGAGCGGAGCGGCTGTATAAAGGGCGGGAGCGGAGCGGCTGTATAAAGGGCGGGAGCGGAGCGGCTGTATAAAGATCAGGAGCGGAGCGGCTGTATAAAGGCGGGAGTTTACCTGTGAGGGAGCGGAGTGGCTGTACAAAGGCGGGAGTTTACCTGTGAGGGAGCGGAGCGGCTGTATAAAGAGCGGGAGCGGAGCGGCTGTATAAAGAGCGGGAGCGGAGTGGCTGTATAAAGGGCGGGAGCGGAGTGGCTGTATAAAGGGCGGGAGCGGAGCGGCTGTATAAAGGGCGGGAGCGGAGCGGCTGTATAAAGATCAGGAGTGGAGCGGCTGTATAAAGGGCGGGAGCGAAGTGGCTGTATAAAGGGCGGGAGCGGAGCGGCTGTATAAAGGGCGGGAGTTTACCTGTGAGGGAGCGGAGCAGCTGTATAAAGGGCGGGAGCGGAGCGGCTGTATAAAGAGTGGGAGCGGAGCGGCTGTATAAAGGGCGGGAGCGGAGCGGCTGTATAAAGGGCGGGAGCTGAGCGGCTGTATAAAGGGCGGGAGCGGAGCGGCTGTATAAAGGGCGGGAATTTACCTTTAAGGGAGCGGAGCGGCTGTATAAAGAGCGGGAATTTATCTGTAAGAGAGCGGAGCGGCTGTAAAAAGATCAGGAGCGGAGCGGCTGTATAAAGGCGGGAGTTTACCTGTGAGGGAGCGGAGCGGCTGTATAAAGATCAGGAGTGGAGTGGCTGTATAAAGATCAGGAGTGGAGTGGCTGTATAAAGGGCGGGAGCGGAGCGGCTGTATAAAGAGCGGGAATTTATCTGTAAGAGAGCGGAGCGGCTGTAAAAAGATCAGGAGCGGAGCGGCTGTATAAAGGCGGGAGTTTACCTGTGAGGGAGCGGAGTGGCTGTACAAAGGCGGGAGTTTACCTGTGAGGGAGCGGAGCGGCTGTATAAAGAGCGGGAGCGGAGCGGCTGTATAAAGAGCGGGAGCGGAGCGGCTGTATAAAGGGCGGGAGTTTACCTGTGAGGGAGCGGAGCGGCTGTATAAAGGGCGGGAGTTTACCTGTGAGGGAGCGGAGCGGCTGTATAAAGGGCGGGAGCGGAGCGGCTGTATAAAGAGTGGGAGCGGAGCGGCTGTATAAAGGGCGGGAGCGGAGCGGCTGTATAAAGGGCGGGAGCGGAGCGGCTGTATAAAGGGCGGGAGCGGAGCGGCTGTATAAAGAGCGGGAGCGGAGTGGCTGTATAAAGATCAGGAGTGAAGTGGCTGTATAAAGGGCGGGAGCGGAGCGGCTGTATAAAGGGCGGGAGTTTACCTGTGAGGGAGCGGAGCGGCTGTATAAAGATCAGGAGTGGAGTGGCTGTATAAAGGGCGGGAGTTTACCTGTGAGGGAGCGGAGCAGCTGTATAAAGAGTGGGAGCGGAGCGGCTGTATAAAGGGCGGGAGCGGAGTGGCTGTATAAAGGGCGGGAGCGGAGCGGCTGTATAAAGGGCGGGAGCGGAGCGGCTGTATAAAGGGCGGGAGCGGAGCGGCTGTATAAAGGGCGGGAGCTGAGCGGCTGTATAAAGGGCGGGAGCGGAGCGGCTGTATAAAGGGCGGGAGCTGAGCGGCTGTATAAAGGGCGGGAGCGGAGCGGCTGTATAAAGGGCGGGAGCGGAGCGGCTGTATAAAGGGCGGGAGCGGAGCGGCTGTATAAAGGGCGGGAGCTGAGCGGCTGTATAAAGGGCGGGAGCGGAGCGGCTGTATAAAGGGCGGGAGCTGAGCGGCTGTATAAAGGGCGGGAGCGGAGCGGCTGTATAAAGGGCGGGAGCTGAGCGGCTGTATAAAGGGCGGGAGCGGAGCGGCTGTATAAAGGGCGGGAGCGGAGCGGCTGTATAAAGGGCGGGAGCTGAGCGGCTGTATAAAGGGCGGGAGCGGAGCGGCTGTATAAAGGGCGGGAGCGGAGCGGCTGTATTAAGGGCGTGAGTTTACCTGTGAGGGAGCGGAGCAGCTGTATAAAGGGCGGGAGTTTACCTTTAAGGGAGCGGAGCGGCTGTATAAAGAGCGGGAGCGGAGCGGCTGTATAAAGGGCGGGAGCGGAGCGGCTGTATAAAGATCAGGAGTGGAGTGGCTGTATAAAGGGCGGGAGCGGAGCGGCTGTATAAAGATCAGGAGTGGAGTGGCTGTATAAAGGGCGGGAGCGGAGCGGCTGTATAAAGATCAGGAGCGGAGTGGCTGTATAAAGTGTGGGAGCGGAGCGGCTGTATAAAGGGCGGGAGCGGAGCGGCTGTATAAAGATCAGGAGTGGAGTGGCTGTATAAAGGGCGGGAGCGGAGCGGCTGTATAAAGATCAGGAGTGGAGTGGCTGTATAAAGGGCGGGAGCGGAGCGGCTGTATAAAGTGTGGGAGCGGAGCGGCTGTATAAAGGGCGGGAGCGGAGCGGCTGTATAAAGGGCGGGAGCGGAGCGGCTGTATAAAGGGCGGGAGCGGAGCGGCTGTATAAAGGGCGGGAGCGGAGTGGCTGTATAAAGGGCGGGAGCGGAGCGGCTGTATAAAGAGTGGGAGCGGAGCGGCTGTATAAAGAGTGGGAGCGGAGCGGCTGTATAAAGGGCGGGAGCGGAGCGGCTGTATAAAGGGCGGGAGCGGAGTGGCTGTATAAAGAGTGGGAGCGGAGCGGCTGTATAAAGGGCGGGAGCGGAGCGGCTGTATAAAGGGCGGGAGCGGAGCGGCTGTATAAAGGGCGGGAGCGGAGCGGCTGTATAAAGGGCGGGAGCTGAGCGGCTGTATAAAGGGCGGGAGCGGAGCGGCTGTATAAAGGGCGTGAGTTTACCTGTGAGGGAGCGGAGCAGCTGTATAAAGGGCGGGAGTTTACCTTTAAGGGAGCGGAGCGGCTGTATAAAGAGCGGGAGCGGAGCGGCTGTATAAAGATCAGGAGCGGAGCGGCTGTATAAAGAGCGGGAGCGGAGCGGCTGTATAAAGGGCGTGAGTTTACCTGTGAGGGAGCGGAGCAGCTGTATAAAGGGCGGGAGCGGAGCGGCTGTATAAAGGGCGGGAGTTTACCTTTAAGGGAGCGGAGCGGCTGTATAAAGAGTGGGAGCGGAGTGGCTGTATAAAGAGTGGGAGCGGAGCGGCTGTATAAAGAGCGGGAATTTACCTGTAAGAGAGCGGAGCGGCTGTATAAAGGGCGGGAGTTTACCTTTAAGGGAGCGGAGCGGCTGTATAAAGAGCGGGAGCGGAGCGGCTGTATAAAGATCAGGAGTGGAGTGGCTGTATAAAGGGCGGGAGTTTACCTTTAAGGGAGCGGAGCGGCTGTATAAAGAGTGGGAGCGGAGCGGCTGTATAAAGAGCGGGAATTTACCTGTAAGAGAGCGGAGCGGCTGTATAAAGATCAGGAGTGAAGTGGCTGTATAAAGAGTGGGAGCGGAGCGGCTGTATAAAGGGCGGGAGCGGAGTGGCTGTATAAAGAGCGGGAGCGGAGCGGCTGTATAAAGAGTGGGAGCGGAGCGGCTGTATAAAGATCAGGAGTGGAGTGGCTGTATAAAGGGCGGGAGCGGAGCGGCTGTATAAAGGGCGGGAGCGGAGCGGCTGTATAAAGGGCGGGAGCGGAGCGGCTGTATAAAGAGCGGGAGTTTACCTGTGAGGGAGCGGAGCGGCTGTATAAAGAGCGGGAGTTTACCTGTGAGGGAGCGGAGCGGCTGTATAAAGAGCGGGAATTTACCTGTAAGAGAGCGGAGTGGCTGTATAAAGGGTGGGAGCGGAGTGGCTGTATAAAGGGCGGGAGTTTACCTGTGAGGGAGCGGAACAGCTGTATAAAGAGCGGGAGCGGAGCGGCTGTATAAAGGGCGGGAGCGGAGTGGCTGTATAAAGGGCGGGAGCGGAGCGGCTGTATAAAGGGCGGCAGCGGAGCGGCTGTATAAAGGGCGGGAGCGGAGCGGCTGTATAAAGGGCGGGAGCGGAGCGGCTGTATAAAGGGCGGGAGCGGAGCGGCTGTATAAAGATCGGGAGCGGAGTGGCTGTATAAAGGGCGGGAGCGGAGCGGCTGTATAAAGGGCGGGAGTTTACCTGTGAGGGAGCGGAGCGGCTGTATAAAGGGCGGGAGTTTACCTGTGAGGGAGCGGAGTGGCTGTATAAAGGGCGGGAGTTTACCTGTGAGGGAGCGGAGCGTCTGTATAAAGGGCGGGCGTTTTTCTGTGAGGGAGTGGAGCAGCTGTATAAAGGGCGGGAGCGGAGCGGCTGTATAAAGATCAGGAGTGGAGTGGCTGTATAAAGGGCGGGAGCGGAGCGGCTGTATAAAGAGCGGGAGTGGAGTGGCTGTATAAAGGGCGGGAGCGGAGCGGCTGTATAAAGGGCGGGAGTTTACCTGTGAGGGAGCGGAGCGGCTGTATAAAGGGCGGGAGCGGAGCGGCTGTATAAAGGGCGGGAGCGGAGCGGCTGTATAAAGGGCGGGAGCGGAGCGGCTGTATAAAGGGCGGGAGCTGAGCGGCTGTATAAAGGGCGGGAGCGGAGCGGCTGTATAAAGGGCGGGAATTTACCTGTAAGAGAGCGGAACAGCTGTATAAAGAGCGGGAGCGGAGTGGCTGTATAAAGAGCGGGAGCGGAGCGGCTGTATAAAGAGTGGGAGCGGAGCGGCTGTATAAAGGGCGGGAGCGGAGCGGCTGTATAAAGGGCGGGAGCTGAGTGGCTGTATAAAGGGCGGGAGCGGAGCGGCTGTATAAAGGGCGGGAGTTTACCTGTGAGGGAGCGGAGCGGCTGTATAAAGGGCGGGAGTTTACCTGTGAGGGAGCGGAGCGGCTGTATAAAGGGCGGGAGTTTACCTGTGAGGGAGCGGAGTGGCTGTATAAAGGGCGGGAGTTTACCTGTGAGGGAGCGGAGCGGCTGTATAAAGGGCGGGCGTTTACCTGTGAGGGAGTGGAGCAGCTGTATAAAGGGCGGGAGCGGAGTGGCTGTATAAAGAGCGGGAATTTACCTGTAAGAGAGCGGAGCGGCTGTATAAAGGGCGGGAGCGGAGCGGCTGTATAAAGATCAGGAGTGGAGTGGCTGTATAAAGGGCGGGAGCGGAGCGGCTGTATAAAGATCAGGAGTGGAGTGGCTGTATAAAGAGCGGGAGCGGAGCAGCTGTATAAAGAGTGGGAGCGGAGTGGCTGTATAAAGAGCGGGAATTTACCTGTAAGAGAGCGGAGCGGCTGTATAAAGGGCGGGAGCGGAGCGGCTGTATAAAGATCAGGAGTGGAGTGGCTGTATAAAGGGCGGGAGCGAAGTGGCTGTATAAAGGGCGGGAGCGGAGCGGCTGTATAAAGGGCGGGAGTTTACCTGTGAGGGAGCGGAGCAGCTGTATAAAGGGCGGGAGCGGAGCGGCTGTATAAAGGGCGGGAGCGGAGCGGCTGTATAAAGGGCGGGAGCGGAGCGGCTGTATAAAGGGCGGGAGCTGAGCGGCTGTATAAAGGGCGGGAGCGGAGCGGCTGTATAAAGGGCGGGAATTTACCTTTAAGGGAGCGGAGCGGCTGTATAAAGGGCGGGAGCGGAGCGGCTGTATAAAGAGTGGGAGCGGAGCGGCTGTATAAAGGGCGGGAGCGGAGCGGCTGTATAAAGGGCGGGAGCGGAGCGGCTGTATAAAGGGCGGGAATTTACCTTTAAGGGAGCGGAGCGGCTGTATAAAGAGCGGGAGCGGAGTGGCTGTATAAAGATCAGGAGTGGAGTGGCTGTATAAAGATCGGGAGTGGAGTGGCTGTATAAAGGGCGGGAGCGGAGCGGCTGTATAAAGATCAGGAGTGGAGTGGCTGTATAAAGGGCGGGAGCGGAGCGGCTGTATAAAGAGCGGGAGCGGAGCGGCTGTATAAAGAGCGGGAATTTATCTGTAAGAGAGCGGAGCGGCTGTAAAAAGATCAGGAGCGGAGCGGCTGTATAAAGGCGGGAGTTTACCTGTGAGGGAGCGGAGTGGCTGTACAAAGGCGGGAGTTTACCTGTGAGGGAGCGGAGCGGCTGTATAAAGAGCGGGAGCGGAGCGGCTGTATAAAGGGCGGGAGCGGAGTGGCTGTATAAAGAGTGGGAGCGGAGCGGCTGTATAAAGGGCGGGAGCGGAGCGGCTGTATAAAGGGCGGGAGCGGAGCGGCTGTATAAAGGGCGGGAGCGGAGCGGCTGTATAAAGAGCGGGAGCGGAGCGGCTGTATAAAGATCAGGAGTGAAGTGGCTGTATAAAGGGCGGGAGCGGAGCGGCTGTATAAAGGGCGGGAGTTTACCTGTGAGGGAGCGGAGCGGCTGTATAAAGGGCGGGAGTTTACCTGTGAGGGAGCGGAGTGGCTGTATAAAGGGCGTGAGCGGAGCGGCTGTATAAAGAGCGGGAGCGGAGCGGCTGTATAAAGATCAGGAGCGGAGCGGCTGTATAAAGAGTGGGAGCGGAGTGGCTGTATAAAGATCAGGAGTGGAGTGGCTGTATAAAGGGCGGGAGCGGAGCGGCTGTATAAAGGGCGGGAGCGGAGCGGCTGTATAAAGAGCGGGAGCGGAGCGGCTGTATAAAGGGCGGGAGCGGAGCGGCTGTATAAAGGGCGGGAGCGGAGCGGCTGTATAAAGAGCGGGAGCGGAGTGGCTGTATAAAGATCGGGAGCGGAGCGGCTGTATAAAGTTCGGGAGTTTACCTGTGAGGGAGCGGAGTGGCTGTATAAAGAGCGGGAGCGGAGCGGCTGTATAAAGAGCGGGAATTTACCTGTAAGAGAGCGGAGCGGCTGTATAAAGGGCGGGAGCGGAGCGGCTGTATAAAGGGCGGGAGCGGAGCGGCTGTATAAAGGGCGGGAATTTACCTTTAAGGGAGCGGAGCGGCTGTATAAAGATCAGGAGTGGAGCGGCTGTATAAAGAGCGGGAATTTACCTTTAAGGGAGTGGAGTGGCTGTATAAAGATCAGGAGTGGAGTGGCTGTATAAAGAGCGGGAGCGGAGCGGCTGTATAAAGATCAGGAGTGGAGTGGCTGTATAAAGAGCGGGAGCGGAGCGGCTGTATAAAGAGCGGGAGCGGAGTGGCTGTATAAAGATCAGGAGTGGAGTGGCTGTATAAAGGGCGGGAGCGGAGCGGCTGTATAAAGAGTGGGAGCGGAGCGGCTGTATAAAGAGCGGGAGCGGAGCGGCTGTATAAAGAGCGGGAGCGGAGCGGCTGTATAAAGGGCGGGAGCGGAGCGGCTGTATAAAGATCAGGAGTGGAGTGGCTGTATAAAGGGCGGGAGTTTACCTGTGAGGGAGCGGAGTGGCTGTATAAAGGGCGGGAGCGGAGCGGCTGTATAAAGAGTGGGAGCGGAGTGGCTGTATAAAGAGTGGGAGCGGAGCGGCTGTATAAAGAGTGGGAGCGGAGCGGCTGTATAAAGGGCGGGAGTTTACCTGTGAGGGAGCGGAGCGGCTGTATAAAGAGCGGGAGTTTACCTGTGAGGGAGCGGAGTGGCTGTATAAAGAGCGGGAGTTTACCTGTGAGGGAGCGGAGTGGCTGTATAAAGAGAGGGAGCGGAGCGGCTGTATAAAGGGCGGGAGTTTACCTGTGAGGGAGTGGAGTGGCTGTATAAAGAGTGGGAGCGGAGCGGCTGTATAAAGGGCGGGAGTTTACCTGTGAGGGAGCGGAGTGGCTGTATAAAGGGCGGGAGTTTACCTGTGAGGGAGCGGAGCAGCTGTATAAAGGGCGGGAGTTTACCTGTGAGGGAGCGGAGCAGCTGTATAAAGGGCGGGAGTTTACCTGTGAGGGAGCGGAGCAGCTGTATAAAGGGCGGGAGCGGAGCGGCTGTATAAAGGGCGGGAGCGGAGCGGCTGTATAAAGGGCGGGAGCGGAGCGGCTGTATAAAGGGCGGGAGAGGAGCGGCTGTATAAAGGGCGGGAGTTTACCTGTGAGGGAGCGGAGCAGCTGTATAAAGAGCGGGAGCTGAGTGGCTGTATAAAGAGTGGGAGCGGAGCGGCTGTATAAAGGGCGGGAGTTTACCTGTGAGGGGGCGGAGCAGCTGTATAAAGAGCGGGAGCGGAGTGGCTGTATAAAGATCAGGAGTGGAGTGGCTGTATAAAGGGCGGGAGTTTACCTGTGAGGGAGCGGAGCAGCTGTATAAAGGGCGGGAGCGGAGCGGCTGTATAAAGAGCGGGAGCGGAGCGGCTGTATAAAGGGCGGGAGCGGAGCGGCTGTATAAAGGGCGGGAGCTGAGCGGCTGTATAAAGGGCGGGAGCGGAGCGGCTGTATAAAGAGCGGGAGCGGAGCGGCTGTATAAAGGGCGGGAGCGGAGCGGCTGTATAAAGGGCGGGAGCGAAGTGGCTGTATAAAGAGTGGGAGCGGAGTGGCTGTATAAAGGGCGGGAGTTTACCTGTGAGGGAGCGGAGCAGCTGTATAAAGGGCGGGAGCGGAGCGGCTGTATAAAGGGCGTGAGTTTACCTGTGAGGGAGCGGAGCGGCTGTATAAAGGGCGGGAGCGGAGCGGCTGTATAAAGGGCGGGAGCGGAGCGGCTGTATAAAGATCAGGAGTGGAGTGGCTGTATAAAGGGCGGGAGTTTACCTGTGAGGGAGCGGAGCAGCTGTATAAAGAGTGGGAGCGGAGCGGCTGTATAAAGGGCGGGAGCGGAGCGGCTGTATAAAGGGCGGGAGCGGAGCGGCTGTATAAAGAGCGGGAGCGGAGCGGCTGTATAAAGGGCGGGAGCGGAGCGGCTGTATAAAGGGCGGGAGCGGAGCGGCTGTATAAAGGGCGGGAGCGGAGCGGCTGTATAAAGGGCGGGAGCGGAGCGGCTGTATAAAGGGCGGGAATTTACCTTTAAGGGAGCGGAGCGGCTGTATAAAGAGTGGGAGCGGAGCGGCTGTACAAAGGGCAGGAGCGGAGCGGCTGTATAAAGGGCGGGAGTTTACCTGTGAGGGAGCGGAGTGGCTGTATAAAGAGCGGGAATTTACCTGTAAGAGAGCGGAGCGGCTGTATAAAGGGCGGGAGCGGAGCGGCTGTATAAAGGGCGGGAGCGGAGCGGCTGTATAAAGAGCGGGAATTTACCTGTAAGAGAGCGGAGCGGCTGTATAAAGGGCGGGAGCGGAGCGGCTGTATAAAGGGCGGGAGCGGAGCGGCTGTATAAAGGGCGGGAGAGGAGCGGCTGTATAAAGGGCGGGAGCGGAGCGGCTGTATAAAGGGCGGGAGCGGAGCGGCTGTATAAAGGGCGGGAATTTACCTTTAAGGGAGCGGAGCGGCTGTATAAAGATCAGGAGTGGAGCGGCTGTATAAAGAGCGGGAATTTACCTTTAAGGGAGCGGAGCGGCTGTATAAAGGGCGGGAATTTACCTTTAAGGGAGCGGAGCGGCTGTATAAAGGGCGGGAGCGGAGCGGCTGTATAAAGATCAGGAGTGGAGCGGCTGTATAAAGAGCGGGAATTTACCTTTAAGGGAGCGGAGCGGCTGTATAAAGATCAGGAGTGGAGCGGCTGTATAAAGAGCGGGAATTTACCTTTAAGGGAGCGGAGCGGCTGTATAAAGATCAGGAGTGGAGCGGCTGTATAAAGAGCGGGAATTTACCTTTAAGGGAGCGGAGCGGCTGTATAAAGATCAGGAGTGGAGCGGCTGTATAAAGAGCGGGAATTTACCTTTAAGGGAGCGGAGCGGCTGTATAAAGGGCGGGAGCGGAGCGGCTGTATAAAGGGCGGGAATTTACCTTTAAGGGAGCGGAGCGGCTGTATAAAGAGCGGGAGCGGAGTGGCTGTATAAAGATCAGGAGTGGAGTGGCTGTATAAAGGGCGGGAGCGGAGCGGCTGTATAAAGAGTGGGAGTGAAGTGGCTGTATAAAGAGTGGGAGCGGAGCGGCTGTATAAAGATCAGGAGTGGAGTGGCTGTATAAAGAGCGGGAGCGGAGCGGCTGTATAAAGGGCGGGAGCGGAGCGGCTGTATAAAGGGCGGGAGCGGAGCGGCTGTATAAAGGGCGGGAGCTGAGCGGCTGTATAAAGGGCGGGAGCGGAGCGGCTGTATTAAGGGCGTGAGTTTACCTGTGAGGGAGCGGAGCAGCTGTATAAAGGGCGGGAGTTTACCTTTAAGGGAGCGGAGCGGCTGTATAAAGAGCGGGAGCGGAGCGGCTGTATAAAGGGCGGGAGCGGAGCGGCTGTATAAAGATCAGGAGTGGAGTGGCTGTATAAAGGGCAGGAGCGGAGCGGCTGTATAAAGATCAGGAGTGGAGTGGCTGTATAAAGGGCGGGAGCGGAGCGGCTGTATAAAGATCAGGAGCGGAGTGGCTGTATAAAGTGTGGGAGCGGAGCGGCTGTATAAAGGGCGGGAGCGGAGCGGCTGTATAAAGATCAGGAGTGGAGTGGCTGTATAAAGGGCGGGAGCGGAGTGGCTGTATAAAGATCAGGAGTGGAGCGGCTGTATAAAGAGTGGGAGCGGAGCGGCTGTATAAAGATCAGGAGTGGAGTGGCTGTATAAAGGGCGGGAGCGGAGCGGCTGTATAAAGATCAGGAGTGGAGTGGCTGTATAAAGGGCGGGAGCGGAGCGGCTGTATAAAGATCAGGAGTGGAGTGGCTGTATAAAGGGCGGGAGCGGAGCGGCTGTATAAAGATCAGGAGTGGAGTGGCTGTATAAAGGGCGGGAGCGGAGCGGCTGTATAAAGTGTGGGAGCGGAGCGGCTGTATAAAGGGCGGGAGCGGAGTGGCTGTATAAAGAGCGGGAGCGGAGCGGCTGTATAAAGATCAGGAGTGGAGTGGCTGTATAAAGGGCGGGAGCGGAGCGGCTGTATAAAGGGCGGGAGCGGAGCGGCTGTATAAAGGGCGGGAGCGGAGCGGCTGTATAAAGGGCGGGAGCGGAGTGGCTGTATAAAGGGCGGGAGCGGAGCGGCTGTATAAAGAGTGGGAGCGGAGCGGCTGTATAAAGAGTGGGAGCGGAGCGGCTGTATAAAGGGCGGGAGCGGAGCGGCTGTATAAAGGGCGGGAGCGGAGTGGCTGTATAAAGAGTGGGAGCGGAGCGGCTGTATAAAGGGCGGGAGCGGAGCGGCTGTATAAAGGGCGGGAGCGGAGCGGCTGTATAAAGGGCGGGAGCGGAGCGGCTGTATAAAGAGCGGGAGCGGAGCGGCTGTATAAAGGGCGGGAGCGGAGCGGCTGTATAAAGGGCGGGAGCGAAGTGGCTGTATAAAGGGCGGGAGCGAAGTGGCTGTATAAAGGGCGGGAGCGAAGTGGCTGTATAAAGATCGGGAGCGGAGCGGCTGTATAAAGGGCGGGAGCTGAGCGGCTGTATAAAGGGCGGGAGCGGAGCGGCTGTATAAAGGGCGTGAGTTTACCTGTGAGGGAGCGGAGCAGCTGTATAAAGGGCGGGAGTTTACCTTTAAGGGAGCGGAGCGGCTGTATAAAGAGCGGGAGCGGAGCGGCTGTATAAAGATCAGGAGCGGAGCGGCTGTATAAAGAGCGGGAGCGGAGCGGCTGTATAAAGGGCGTGAGTTTACCTGTGAGGGAGCGGAGCAGCTGTATAAAGGGCGGGAGCGGAGCGGCTGTATAAAGGGCGGGAGTTTACCTTTAAGGGAGCGGAGCGGCTGTATAAAGAGTGGGAGCGGAGTGGCTGTATAAAGAGTGGGAGCGGAGCGGCTGTATAAAGAGCGGGAATTTACCTGTAAGAGAGCGGAGCGGCTGTATAAAGATCAGGAGCGAAGTGGCTGTATAAAGGGCGGGAGTTTACCTTTAAGGGAGCGGAGCGGCTGTATAAAGAGCGGGAGCGGAGCGGCTGTATAAAGATCAGGAGTGGAGTGGCTGTATAAAGGGCGGGAGTTTACCTTTAAGGGAGCGGAGCGGCTGTATAAAGAGTGGGAGCGGAGCGGCTGTATAAAGAGCGGGAATTTACCTGTAAGAGAGCGGAGCGGCTGTATAAAGATCAGGAGTGAAGTGGCTGTATAAAGAGCGGGAATTTACCTGTAAGAGAGCGGAGCGGCTGTATAAAGATCAGGAGCGGAGCGGCTGTATAAAGGGCGGGAGCGGAGCGGCTGTATAAAGGGCGGGAGCGGAGCGGCTGTATAAAGAGTGGGAGCGGAGCGGCTGTATAAAGGGCGGGAGCGGAGTGGCTGTATAAAGAGCGGGAGCGGAGCGGCTGTATAAAGAGTGGGAGCGGAGCGGCTGTATAAAGATCAGGAGTGGAGTGGCTGTATAAAGGGCGGGAGCGGAGCGGCTGTATAAAGGGCGGGAGCGGAGCGGCTGTATAAAGGGCGGGAGCGGAGCGGCTGTATAAAGGGCGGGAGCGGAGCGGCTGTATAAAGAGCGGGAGTTTACCTGTGAGGGAGCGGAGCGGCTGTATAAAGAGCGGGAGTTTACCTGTGAGGGAGCGGAGCGGCTGTATAAAGAGCGGGAATTTACCTGTAAGAGAGCGGAGTGGCTGTATAAAGGGTGGGAGCGGAGTGGCTGTATAAAGGGCGGGAGCGGAGCGGCTGTATAAAGGGCGGCAGCGGAGCGGCTGTATAAAGGGCGGGAGCGGAGCGGCTGTATAAAGGGCGGGAGCGGAGCGGCTGTATAAAGGGCGGGAGCGGAGTGGCTGTATAAAGGGCGGGAGCGGAGCGGCTGTATAAAGGGCGGGAGTTTACCTGTGAGGGAGCGGAGCGGCTGTATAAAGGGCGGGAGTTTACCTGTGAGGGAGCGGAGTGGCTGTATAAAGGGCGGGAGTTTACCTGTGAGGGAGCGGAGCGTCTGTATAAAGATCGGGAGCGGAGTGGCTGTATAAAGGGCGGGAGCGGAGCGGCTGTATAAAGGGCGGGAGTTTACCTGTGAGGGAGCGGAGCGGCTGTATAAAGGGCGGGAGTTTACCTGTGAGGGAGCGGAGTGGCTGTATAAAGGGCGGGAGTTTACCTGTGAGGGAGCGGAGCGTCTGTATAAAGGGCGGGCGTTTTTCTGTGAGGGAGTGGAGCAGCTGTATAAAGGGCGGGAGCGGAGCGGCTGTATAAAGATCAGGAGTGGAGTGGCTGTATAAAGGGCGGGAGCGGAGCGGCTGTATAAAGAGCGGGAGTGGAGTGGCTGTATAAAGGGCGGGAGCGGAGCGGCTGTATAAAGGGCGGGAGTTTACCTGTGAGGGAGCGGAGCGGCTGTATAAAGGGCGGGAGCGGAGCGGCTGTATAAAGGGCGGGAGCGGAGCGGCTGTATAAAGGGCGGGAGCTGAGCGGCTGTATAAAGGGCGGGAGCAGAGCGGCTGTATAAAGGGCGGGAATTTACCTGTAAGAGAGCGGAACAGCTGTATAAAGAGCGGGAGCGGAGTGGCTGTATAAAGAGCGGGAGCGGAGCAGCTGTATAAAGGGCGGGAGCGGAGCGGCTGTATAAAGAGCGGGAGCTGAGTGGCTGTATAAAGGGCGGGAGCGGAGCGGCTGTATAAAGGGCGGGAGTTTACCTGTGAGGGAGCGGAGCGGCTGTATAAAGGGCGGGAGTTTACCTGTGAGGGAGCGGAGCGGCTGTATAAAGGGCGGGAGTTTACCTGTGAGGGAGCGGAGTGGCTGTATAAAGGGCGGGAGTTTACCTGTGAGGGAGCGGAGCGGCTGTATAAAGGGCGGGAGTTTACCTGTGAGGGAGTGGAGCAGCTGTATAAAGGGCGGGAGCGGAGTGGCTGTATAAAGAGCGGGAGCGGAGCAGCTGTATAAAGAGTGGGAGCGGAGTGGCTGTATAAAGAGCGGGAATTTACCTGTAAGAGAGCGGAGCGGCTGTATAAAGGGCGGGAGCGGAGCGGCTGTATAAAGATCAGGAGTGGAGTGGCTGTATAAAGGGCGGGAGCGAAGTGGCTGTATAAAGGGCGGGAGCGGAGCGGCTGTATAAAGGGCGGGAGTTTACCTGTGAGGGAGCGGAGCAGCTGTATAAAGGGCGGGAGCGGAGCGGCTGTATAAAGGGCGGGAGCGGAGCGGCTGTATAAAGGGCGGGAGCGGAGCGGCTGTATAAAGGGCGGGAGCTGAGCGGCTGTATAAAGGGCGGGAGCGGAGCGGCTGTATAAAGGGCGGGAATTTACCTTTAAGGGAGCGGAGCGGCTGTATAAAGGGCGGGAGCGGAGCGGCTGTATAAAGGGCGGGAGCGGAGCGGCTGTATAAAGGGCGGGAATTTACCTTTAAGGGAGCGGAGCGGCTGTATAAAGAGCGGGAGCGGAGTGGCTGTATAAAGATCAGGAGTGGAGTGGCTGTATAAAGGGCGGGAGCGGAGCGGCTGTATAAAGATCAGGAGTGGAGTGGCTGTATAAAGGGCGGGAGCGGAGCGGCTGTATAAAGAGCGGGAGCGGAGTGGCTGTATAAAGAGCGGGAATTTATCTGTAAGAGAGCGGAGCGGCTGTAAAAAGATCAGGAGCGGAGCGGCTGTATAAAGGCGGGAGTTTACCTGTGAGGGAGCGGAGTGGCTGTACAAAGGCGGGAGTTTACCTGTGAGGGAGCGGAGCGGCTGTATAAAGAGCGGGAGCGGAGCGGCTGTATAAAGGGCGGGAGCGGAGTGGCTGTATAAAGAGTGGGAGCGGAGCGGCTGTATAAAGGGCGGGAGCGGAGCGGCTGTATAAAGGGCGGGAGCGGAGCGGCTGTATAAAGGGCGGGAGCGGAGCGGCTGTATAAAGAGCGGGAGCGGAGTGGCTGTATAAAGATCAGGAGTGAAGTGGCTGTATAAAGGGCGGGAGCGGAGCGGCTGTATAAAGGGCGGGAGTTTACCTGTGAGGGAGCGGAGCGGCTGTATAAAGGGCGGGAGTTTACCTGTGAGGGAGCGGAGTGGCTGTATAAAGGGCGTGAGCGGAGCGGCTGTATAAAGAGCGGGAGCGGAGCGGCTGTATAAAGATCAGGAGTGGAGTGGCTGTATAAAGGGCGGGAGCGGAGCGGCTGTATAAAGAGTGGGAGTGGAGTGGCTGTATAAAGATCAGGAGTGGAGTGGCTGTATAAAGGGCGGGAGCGGAGCGGCTGTATAAAGAGCGGGAGCGGAGTGGCTGTATAAAGGGCGGGAGCGGAGCGGCTGTATAAAGAGCGGGAGCGGAGCGGCTGTATAAAGGGCGGGAGCGGAGCGGCTGTATAAAGAGCGGGAGCGGAGCGGCTGTATAAAGGGCGGGAGCGGAGCGGCTGTATAAAGGGCGGGAGCGGAGCGGCTGTATAAAGGGCGGGAGCGGAGCGGCTGTATAAAGGGCGGGAGCGGAGCGGCTGTATAAAGAGCGGGAGCGGAGCGGCTGTATAAAGGGCGGGAGCGGAGCGGCTGTATAAAGAGCGGGAGCGGAGCGGCTGTATAAAGGGCGGGAGCGGAGCGGCTGTATAAAGGGCGGGAGCGGAGCGGCTGTATAAAGAGCGGGAGCGGAGCGGCTGTATAAAGGGCGGGAGCGGAGCGGCTGTATAAAGAGCGGGAGCGGAGTGGCTGTATAAAGGGCGGGAGCGGAGTGGCTGTATAAAGGGCGGGAGCGGAGCGGCTGTATAAAGGGCGGGAGCGGAGCGGCTGTATAAAGAGCGGGAGCGGAGTGGCTGTATAAAGATCGGGAGCGGAGCGGCTGTATAAAGTTCGGGAGTTTACCTGTGAGGGAGCGGAGTGGCTGTATAAAGAGCGGGAGCGGAGCGGCTGTATAAAGAGCGGGAATTTACCTGTAAGAGAGCGGAGCGGCTGTATAAAGGGCGGGAGCGGAGCGGCTGTATAAAGGGCGGGAGCGGAGCGGCTGTATAAAGGGCGGGAGCGGAGCGGCTGTATAAAGGGCGGGAATTTACCTTTAAGGGAGCGGAGCGGCTGTATAAAGATCAGGAGTGGAGTGGCTGTATAAAGAGCGGGAATTTACCTTTAAGGGAGTGGAGTGGCTGTATAAAGATCAGGAGTGGAGTGGCTGTATAAAGAGCGGGAGCGGAGCGGCTGTATAAAGATCAGGAGTGGAGTGGCTGTATAAAGAGCGGGAGCGGAGCGGCTGTATAAAGAGCGGGAGCGGAGTGGCTGTATAAAGATCAGGAGTGGAGTGGCTGTATAAAGGGCGGGAGCGGAGCGGCTGTATAAAGGGCGGGAGCGGAGCGGCTGTATAAAGATCAGGAGTGGAGTGGCTGTATAAAGAGCGGGAATTTACCTTTAAGGGAGCGGAGCGGCTGTATAAAGAGCGGGAGCGGAGCGGCTGTATAAAGGGCGGGAGCGGAGCGGCTGTATAAAGATCAGGAGTGGAGTGGCTGTATAAAGGGCGGGAGTTTACCTGTGAGGGAGCGGAGCAGCTGTATAAAGGGCGGGAGCGGAGCGGCTGTATAAAGAGTGGGAGCGGAGTGGCTGTATAAAGAGCGGGAGCGGAGCGGCTGTATAAAGAGTGGGAGCGGAGCGGCTGTATAAAGGGCGGGAGTTTACCTGTGAGGGAGCGGAGCGGCTGTATAAAGAGCGGGAGTTTACCTGTGAGGGAGCGGAGTGGCTGTATAAAGAGCGGGAGTTTACCTGTGAGGGAGCGGAGTGGCTGTATAAAGAGTGGGAGCGGAGCGGCTGTATAAAGGGCGGGAGTTTACCTGTGAGGGAGTGGAGTGGCTGTATAAAGAGTGGGAGCGGAGCGGCTGTATAAAGGGCGGGAGTTTACCTGTGAGGGAGCGGAGTGGCTGTATAAAGAGTGGGAGCGGAGCCGCTGTATAAAGGGCGGGAGTTTACCTGTGAGGGAGCGGAGCAGCTGTATAAAGGGCGGGAGTTTACCTGTGAGGGAGCGGAGCAGCTGTATAAAGGGCGGGAGTTTACCTGTGAGGGAGCGGAGCAGCTGTATAAAGGGCGGGAGCGGAGCGGCTGTATAAAGGGCGGGAGCGGAGCGGCTGTATAAAGGGCGGGAGCGGAGCGGCTGTATAAAGGGCGGGAGAGGAGCGGCTGTATAAAGGGCGGGAGTTTACCTGTGAGGGAGCGGAGCAGCTGTATAAAGAGCGGGAGCTGAGTGGCTGTATAAAGAGTGGGAGCGGAGCGGCTGTATAAAGGGCGGGAGTTTACCTGTGAGGGGGCGGAGCAGCTGTATAAAGAGCGGGAGCGGAGTGGCTGTATAAAGATCAGGAGTGGAGTGGCTGTATAAAGGGCGGGAGTTTACCTGTGAGGGAGCGGAGCAGCTGTATAAAGGGCGGGAGCGGAGCGGCTGTATAAAGAGCGGGAGCGGAGCGGCTGTATAAAGGGCGGGAGCGGAGCGGCTGTATAAAGATCAGGAGTGGAGTGGCTGTATAAAGGGCGGGAGCGGAGCGGCTGTATAAAGGGCGGGAGCGGAGCGGCTGTATAAAGGGCGGGAGCGGAGCGGCTGTATAAAGGGCGGGAGCTGAGCGGCTGTATAAAGGGCGGGAGCGGAGCGGCTGTATAAAGAGCGGGAGCGGAGCGGCTGTATAAAGAGCGGGAGCGGAGCGGCTGTATAAAGGGCGGGAGCGAAGTGGCTGTATAAAGAGTGGGAGCGGAGTGGCTGTATAAAGGGCGGGAGTTTACCTGTGAGGGAGCGGAGCAGCTGTATAAAGGGCGGGAGCGGAGCGGCTGTATAAAGGGCGTGAGTTTACCTGTGAGGGAGCGGAGCGGCTGTATAAAGGGCGGGAGTTTACCTTTAAGGGAGCGGAGCGGCTGTATAAAGAGCGGGAGCGGAGCGGCTGTATAAAGATCAGGAGTGGAGTGGCTGTATAAAGAGTGGGAGCGGAGCGGCTGTATAAAGATCAGGAGTGGAGCGGCTGTATAAAGAGCGGTAATTTACCTGTAAGAGAGCGGAGCGGCTGTATAAAGATCAGGAGCGGAGCGGCTGTATAAAGGGCGGGAGCGGAGCGGCTGTATAAAGGGCGGGAGCGGAGCGGCTGTATAAAGAGTGGGAGCGGAGCGGCTGTATAAAGGGCGGGAGTTTACCTGTGAGGGAGCGGAGCAGCTGTATAAAGAGTGGGAGCGGAGCGGCTGTATAAAGGGCGGGAGCGGAGCGGCTGTATAAAGGGCGGGAGCGGAGCGGCTGTATAAAGAGCGGGAGCGGAGCGGCTGTATAAAGGGCGGGAGCGGAGCGGCTGTATAAAGGTCGGGAGCGGAGCGGCTGTATAAAGAGTGGGAGCGGAGCGGCTGTATAAAGAGTGGGAGCGGAGCGGCTGTATAAAGAGCGGGAGCGGAGCGGCTGTATAAAGGGCGGGAGCGGAGCGGCTGTATAAAGGGCGGGAGCGGAGCGGCTGTATAAAGGGCGGGAGCGGAGCGGCTGTATAAAGGGCGGGAATTTACCTTTAAGGGAGCGGAGCGGCTGTATAAAGAGTGGGAGCGGAGCGGCTGTACAAAGGGCAGGAGCGGAGCGGCTGTATAAAGGGCGGGAGTTTACCTGTGAGGGAGCGGAGTGGCTGTATAAAGAGCGGGAATTTACCTGTAAGAGAGCGGAGCGGCTGTATAAAGGGCGGGAGCGGAGCGGCTGTATAAAGGGCGGGAGCGGAGCGGCTGTATAAAGGGCGGGAATTTACCTTTAAGGGAGCGGAGCGGCTGTATAAAGGGCGGGAGCGGAGCGGCTGTATAAAGGGCGGGAGCGGAGCGGCTGTATAAAGGGCGGGAATTTACCTTTAAGGGAGCGGAGCGGCTGTATAAAGATCAGGAGTGGAGCGGCTGTATAAAGAGCGGGAATTTACCTTTAAGGGAGCGGAGCGGCTGTATAAAGGGCGGGAATTTACCTTTAAGGGAGCGGAGCGGCTGTATAAAGGGCGGGAGCGGAGCGGCTGTATAAAGGGCGGGAATTTACCTTTAAGGGAGCGGAGCGGCTGTATAAAGATCAGGAGTGGAGCGGCTGTATAAAGAGCGGGAATTTACCTTTAAGGGAGCGGAGCGGCTGTATAAAGGGCGGGAGCGGAGCGGCTGTATAAAGAGTGGGAGTGAAGTGGCTGTATAAAGAGTGGGAGCGGAGCGGCTGTATAAAGATCAGGAGTGGAGTGGCTGTATAAAGAGTGGGAGCGGAGCGGCTGTATAAAGGGCGGGAGCGGAGCGGCTGTATAAAGAGTGGGAGCGGAGCGGCTGTATAAAGAGTGGGAGCGGAGCAGCTGTATAAAGGGCGGGAGCGGAGCGGCTGTATAAAGGGCGGGAGCGGAGCGGCTGTATAAAGAGCGGGAGCTGAGTGGCTGTATAAAGAGTGGGAGTGAAGTGGCTGTATAAAGATCAGGAGTGGAGTGGCTGTATAAAGAGTGGGAGCGGAGCGGCTGTATAAAGGGCGGGAGCGGAGCGGCTGTATAAAGGGCGGGAGCGGAGTGGCTGTATAAAGGGCGGGAGCTGAGTGGCTGTATAAAGAGTGGGAGCGGAGCGGCTGTATAAAGGGCGGGAGCGGAGCGGCTGTATAAAGGGCGGGAGCGGAGCGGCTGTATAAAGGGCGGGAGTTTACCTGTGAGGGAGCGGAGCAGCTGTATAAAGAGTGGGAGCGGAGCGGCTGTATAAAGAGTGGGAGCGGAGCGGCTGTATAAAGGGCGGGAGCGGAGCGGCTGTATAAAGGGCGGGAGCGGAGCGGCTGTATAAAGGGCGGGAGTTTACCTGTGAGGAAGTGGAGCAGCTGTACAAAGGCGGGAGTTTACCTGTGAGGGAGCGGAGCGGCTGTATAAAGGGCGGGAGCGGAGCGGCTGTATAAAGGGCGGGAGCGGAGCGGCTGTATAAAGGGCGGGAGCGGAGCGGCTGTATAAAGGGCGGGAGCGGAGTGGCTGTATAAAGGGCGGGAGCGGAGCGGCTGTATAAAGGGCGGGAGCGGAGTGGCTGTATAAAGGGCGGGAGCTGAGTGGCTGTATAAAGAGTGGGAGCGGAGCGGCTGTATAAAGGGCGGGAGCGGAGCGGCTGTATAAAGAGCGGGAGCTGAGTGGCTGTATAAAGAGCGGGAGCGGAGCGGCTGTATAAAGAGCGGGAGCGGAGCGGCTGTATAAAGGGCGGGAATTTACCTTTAAGGGACCGGAGCGGCTGTATAAAGAGCGGGAGCGGAGCGGCTGTATAAAGATCAGGAGTGGAGTGGCTGTATAAAGGGCGGGAGTTTACCTGTGAGGGAGCGGAGCAGCTGTATAAAGAGTGGGAGCGGAGCGGCTGTATAAAGGGCGGGAGCGGAGCGGCTGTATAAAGGGCGGGAGCGGAGCGGCTGTATAAAGGGCGGGAGTTTACCTGTGAGGAAGTGGAGCAGCTGTACAAAGGCGGGAGTTTACCTGTGAGGGAGCGGAGCGGCTGTATAAAGGGCGGGAGCGGAGCGGCTGTATAAAGGGCGGGAGCGGAGCGGCTGTATAAAGGGCGGGAGTTTACCTGTGAGGAAGTGGAGCAGCTGTACAAAGGCGGGAGTTTACCTGTGAGGGAGCGGAGCGGCTGTATAAAGAGCGGGAGTTTACCTGTGAGGGAGCGGAGCAGCTGTATAAAGAGCGGGAGCGGAGCGGCTGTATAAAGAGTGGGAGCGAAGTGGCTGTATAAAGGGCGGGAGCGGAGCGGCTGTATAAAGGGCGGGAGCGGAGCGGCTGTATAAAGGGCGGGAGCGGAGCGGCTGTATAAAGGGCGGGAGTTTACCTGTGAGGGAGCGGAGCAGCTGTATAAAGAGCGGGAGCTGAGTGGCTGTATAAAGAGTGGGAGCGGAGCGGCTGTATAAAGGGCGGGAGCGGAGCGGCTGTATAAAGGGCGGGAGCGGAGCGGCTGTATAAAGAGCGGGAGCGGAGCGGCTGTATAAAGAGCGGGAGTTTACCTGTGAGGAAGTGGAGCAGCTGTACAAAGGCGGGAGTTTACCTGTGAGGGAGCGGAGCGGCTGTATAAAGAGCGGGAGCGGAGTGGCTGTATAAAGGGCGGGAGCGGAGCGGCTGTATAAAGGGCGGGAGCGGAGCGGCTGTATAAAGGGCGGGAGCGGAGCGGCTGTATAAAGGGCGGGAGCGGAGCGGCTGTATAAAGGGCGGGAGCGGAGCGGCTGTATAAAGGGCGGGAACGGAGTGGCTGTATAAAGGGCGTGAGTGGAGCGGCTGTATAAAGAGCGGGAGCGGAGCGGCTGTATAAAGAGCGGGAGCGGAGCGGCTGTATAAAGATCAGGAGTGGAGTGGCTGTATAAAGGGCGGGAGCGGAGCGGCTGTATAAAGAGTGGGAGCGGAGTGGCTGTATAAAGGGCGGGAATTTACCTTTAAGGGAGCGGAGCGGCTGTATAAAGGGCGGGAGCGGAGCGGCTGTATAAAGAGTGGGAGCGGAGCGGCTGTATAAAGAGTGGGAGCGGAGCGGCTGTATAAAGGGCGGGAGTTTACCTGTGAGGGAGCGGAGCGGCTGTATAAAGAGCGGGAGCGGAGCGGCTGTATAAAGGGCGGGAGCGGAGCAGCTGTATAAAGAGTGGGAGCGGAGCGGCTGTATAAAGGGCGGGAGCGGAGCGGCTGTATAAAGGGCGGGAGCGGAGCGGCTGTATAAAGGGCGGGAGCGGAGCGGCTGTATAAAGATCAGGAGTGGAGTGGCTGTATAAAGGGCGGGAGCGGAGCGGCTGTATAAAGGGCGGGAGCGGAGCGGCTGTATAAAGGGCGGGAGCGGAGCGGCTGTATAAAGAGCGGGAGCGGAGCGGCTGTATAAAGGGCGGGAGCGGAGCGGCTGTATAAAGGGCGGGAGCGGAGCGGCTGTATAAAGGGCGGGAGCGGAGCGGCTGTATAAAGGGCGGGAGCGGAGCGGCTGTACAAAGGGCGGGAGCGAAGTGGCTGTATAAAGGGCGGGAGTTTACCTGTGAGGGAGCGGAGCAGCTGTATAAAGAGCGGGAGCTGAGTGGCTGTATAAAGAGTGGGAGCGGAGCGGCTGTATAAAGGGCGGGAGCGGAGCGGCTGTATAAAGGGCGGGAATTTACCTTTAAGGGACCGGAGCGGCTGTATAAAGAGCGGGAGCGGAGCGGCTGTATAAAGATCAGGAGTGGAGTGGCTGTATAAAGAGCGGGAGTTTACCTGTGAGGGAGCGGAGCGGCTGTATAAAGAGTGGGAGCGGAGCGGCTGTACAAAGGGCGGGAGCGGAGCGGCTGTATAAAGGGCGGGAGTTTACCTGTGAGGGAGTGGAGTGGCTGTATAAAGAGTGGGAGCGGAGCGGCTGTATAAAGGGCGGGAGTTTACCTGTGAGGGAGCGGAGTGGCTGTATAAAGAGTGGGAGCGGAGCCGCTGTATAAAGGGCGGGAGTTTACCTGTGAGGGAGCGGAGCAGCTGTATAAAGGGCGGGAGTTTACCTGTGAGGGAGCGGAGCAGCTGTATAAAGGGCGGGAGTTTACCTGTGAGGGAGCGGAGCAGCTGTATAAAGGGCGGGAGCGGAGCGGCTGTATAAAGGGCGGGAGCGGAGCGGCTGTATAAAGGGCGGGAGCGGAGCGGCTGTATAAAGGGCGGGAGAGGAGCGGCTGTATAAAGGGCGGGAGTTTACCTGTGAGGGAGCGGAGCAGCTGTATAAAGAGCGGGAGCTGAGTGGCTGTATAAAGAGTGGGAGCGGAGCGGCTGTATAAAGGGCGGGAGTTTACCTGTGAGGGGGCGGAGCAGCTGTATAAAGAGCGGGAGCGGAGTGGCTGTATAAAGATCAGGAGTGGAGTGGCTGTATAAAGGGCGGGAGTTTACCTGTGAGGGAGCGGAGCAGCTGTATAAAGGGCGGGAGCGGAGCGGCTGTATAAAGAGCGGGAGCGGAGCGGCTGTATAAAGGGCGGGAGCGGAGCGGCTGTATAAAGATCAGGAGTGGAGTGGCTGTATAAAGGGCGGGAGCGGAGCGGCTGTATAAAGGGCGGGAGCGGAGCGGCTGTATAAAGGGCGGGAGCGGAGCGGCTGTATAAAGGGCGGGAGCTGAGCGGCTGTATAAAGGGCGGGAGCGGAGCGGCTGTATAAAGAGCGGGAGCGGAGCGGCTGTATAAAGAGCGGGAGCGGAGCGGCTGTATAAAGGGCGGGAGCGAAGTGGCTGTATAAAGAGTGGGAGCGGAGTGGCTGTATAAAGGGCGGGAGTTTACCTGTGAGGGAGCGGAGCAGCTGTATAAAGGGCGGGAGCGGAGCGGCTGTATAAAGGGCGTGAGTTTACCTGTGAGGGAGCGGAGCGGCTGTATAAAGGGCGGGAGTTTACCTTTAAGGGAGCGGAGCGGCTGTATAAAGAGCGGGAGCGGAGCGGCTGTATAAAGATCAGGAGTGGAGTGGCTGTATAAAGAGTGGGAGCGGAGCGGCTGTATAAAGATCAGGAGTGGAGCGGCTGTATAAAGAGCGGTAATTTACCTGTAAGAGAGCGGAGCGGCTGTATAAAGATCAGGAGCGGAGCGGCTGTATAAAGGGCGGGAGCGGAGCGGCTGTATAAAGGGCGGGAGCGGAGCGGCTGTATAAAGAGTGGGAGCGGAGCGGCTGTATAAAGGGCGGGAGTTTACCTGTGAGGGAGCGGAGCAGCTGTATAAAGAGTGGGAGCGGAGCGGCTGTATAAAGGGCGGGAGCGGAGCGGCTGTATAAAGGGCGGGAGCGGAGCGGCTGTATAAAGAGCGGGAGCGGAGCGGCTGTATAAAGGGCGGGAGCGGAGCGGCTGTATAAAGGGCGGGAGCGGAGCGGCTGTATAAAGAGTGGGAGCGGAGCGGCTGTATAAAGAGTGGGAGCGGAGCGGCTGTATAAAGAGCGGGAGCGGAGCGGCTGTATAAAGGGCGGGAGCGGAGCGGCTGTATAAAGGGCGGGAGCGGAGCGGCTGTATAAAGGGCGGGAGCGGAGCGGCTGTATAAAGGGCGGGAATTTACCTTTAAGGGAGCGGAGCGGCTGTATAAAGAGTGGGAGCGGAGCGGCTGTACAAAGGGCAGGAGCGGAGCGGCTGTATAAAGGGCGGGAGTTTACCTGTGAGGGAGCGGAGTGGCTGTATAAAGAGCGGGAATTTACCTGTAAGAGAGCGGAGCGGCTGTATAAAGGGCGGGAGCGGAGCGGCTGTATAAAGGGCGGGAGCGGAGCGGCTGTATAAAGAGCGGGAATTTACCTGTAAGAGAGCGGAGCGGCTGTATAAAGGGCGGGAGCGGAGCGGCTGTATAAAGGGCGGGAGCGGAGCGGCTGTATAAAGGGCGGGAATTTACCTTTAAGGGAGCGGAGCGGCTGTATAAAGATCAGGAGTGGAGCGGCTGTATAAAGGGCGGGAATTTACCTTTAAGGGAGCGGAGCGGCTGTATAAAGGGCGGGAATTTACCTTTAAGGGAGCGGAGCGGCTGTATAAAGGGCGGGAGCGGAGCGGCTGTATAAAGGGCGGGAATTTACCTTTAAGGGAGCGGAGCGGCTGTATAAAGATCAGGAGTGGAGCGGCTGTATAAAGGGCGGGAATTTACCTTTAAGGGAGCGGAGCGGCTGTATAAAGATCAGGAGTGGAGCGGCTGTATAAAGAGCGGGAATTTACCTTTAAGGGAGCGGAGCGGCTGTATAAAGGGCGGGAGCGGAGCGGCTGTATAAAGGGCGGGAGCGGAGCGGCTGTATAAAGAGTGGGAGTGAAGTGGCTGTATAAAGAGTGGGAGCGGAGCGGCTGTATAAAGATCAGGAGTGGAGTGGCTGTATAAAGAGTGGGAGCGGAGCGGCTGTATAAAGGGCGGGAGCGGAGCGGCTGTATAAAGAGTGGGAGCGGAGCGGCTGTATAAAGAGTGGGAGCGGAGCGGCTGTATAAAGGGCGGGAGCGGAGCGGCTGTATAAAGGGCGGGAGCGGAGCGGCTGTATAAAGAGCGGGAGCTGAGTGGCTGTATAAAGAGTGGGAGTGAAGTGGCTGTATAAAGATCAGGAGTGGAGTGGCTGTATAAAGAGTGGGAGCGGAGCGGCTGTATAAAGGGCGGGAGCGGAGCGGCTGTATAAAGGGCGGGAGCGGAGTGGCTGTATAAAGGGCGGGAGCTGAGTGGCTGTATAAAGAGTGGGAGCGGAGCGGCTGTATAAAGGGCGGGAGCGGAGCGGCTGTATAAAGGGCGGGAGCGGAGCGGCTGTATAAAGGGCGGGAGTTTACCTGTGAGGGAGCGGAGCAGCTGTATAAAGAGTGGGAGCGGAGCGGCTGTATAAAGAGTGGGAGCGGAGCGGCTGTATAAAGGGCGGGAGCGGAGCGGCTGTATAAAGGGCGGGAGCGGAGCGGCTGTATAAAGGGCGGGAGTTTACCTGTGAGGAAGTGGAGCAGCTGTACAAAGGCGGGAGTTTACCTGTGAGGGAGCGGAGCGGCTGTATAAAGGGCGGGAGCGGAGCGGCTGTATAAAGGGCGGGAGCGGAGCGGCTGTATAAAGGGCGGGAGCGGAGCGGCTGTATAAAGGGCGGGAGCGGAGTGGCTGTATAAAGGGCGGGAGCGGAGCGGCTGTATAAAGGGCGGGAGCGGAGTGGCTGTATAAAGGGCGGGAGCTGAGTGGCTGTATAAAGAGTGGGAGCGGAGCGGCTGTATAAAGGGCGGGAGCGGAGCGGCTGTATAAAGAGCGGGAGCTGAGTGGCTGTATAAAGAGCGGGAGCGGAGCGGCTGTATAAAGAGCGGGAGCGGAGCGGCTGTATAAAGGGCGGGAATTTACCTTTAAGGGACCGGAGCGGCTGTATAAAGAGCGGGAGCGGAGCGGCTGTATAAAGATCAGGAGTGGAGTGGCTGTATAAAGGGCGGGAGTTTACCTGTGAGGGAGCGGAGCAGCTGTATAAAGAGTGGGAGCGGAGCGGCTGTATAAAGGGCGGGAGCGGAGCGGCTGTATAAAGGGCGGGAGCGGAGCGGCTGTATAAAGGGCGGGAGTTTACCTGTGAGGAAGTGGAGCAGCTGTACAAAGGCGGGAGTTTACCTGTGAGGGAGCGGAGCGGCTGTATAAAGGGCGGGAGCGGAGCGGCTGTATAAAGGGCGGGAGCGGAGCGGCTGTATAAAGGGCGGGAGTTTACCTGTGAGGAAGTGGAGCAGCTGTACAAAGGCGGGAGTTTACCTGTGAGGGAGCGGAGCGGCTGTATAAAGAGCGGGAGTTTACCTGT
Source organism: Carcharodon carcharias (assembly GCF_017639515.1). NCBI lineage: Eukaryota > Metazoa > Chordata > Chondrichthyes > Lamniformes > Lamnidae > Carcharodon > Carcharodon carcharias. Next base: position 118,852,336 of record NC_054469.1, on the reverse strand, counting down.
GAGGGAGCGGAGCAGCTGTATAAAGAGCGGGAGCGGAGCGGCTGTATAAAGAGTGGGAGCGAAGTGGCTGTATAAAGGGCGGGAGCGGAGCGGCTGTATAAAGGGCGGGAGCGGAGCGGCTGTATAAAGGGCGGGAGCGGAGCGGCTGTATAAAGGGCGGGAGTTTACCTGTGAGGGAGCGGAGCAGCTGTATAAAGAGCGGGAGCTGAGTGGCTGTATAAAGAGTGGGAGCGGAGCGGCTGTATAAAGGGCGGGAGCGGAGCGGCTGTATAAAGGGCGGGAGCGGAGCGGCTGTATAAAGAGCGGGAGCGGAGCGGCTGTATAAAGAGCGGGAGTTTACCTGTGAGGAAGTGGAGCAGCTGTACAAAGGCGGGAGTTTACCTGTGAGGGAGCGGAGCGGCTGTATAAAGAGCGGGAGCGGAGTGGCTGTATAAAGGGCGGGAGCGGAGCGGCTGTATAAAGGGCGGGAGCGGAGCGGCTGTATAAAGGGCGGGAGCGGAGCGGCTGTATAAAGGGCGGGAGCGGAGCGGCTGTATAAAGGGCGGGAACGGAGTGGCTGTATAAAGGGCGTGAGTGGAGCGGCTGTATAAAGAGCGGGAGCGGAGCGGCTGTATAAAGGGCGGGAGCGAAGTGGCTGTATAAAGAGCGGGAGCGGAGCGGCTGTATAAAGAGCGGGAGCGGAGCGGCTGTATAAAGATCAGGAGTGGAGTGGCTGTATAAAGGGCGGGAGCGGAGCGGCTGTATAAAGAGTGGGAGCGGAGTGGCTGTATAAAGGGCGGGAATTTACCTTTAAGGGAGCGGAGCGGCTGTATAAAGGGCGGGAGCGGAGCGGCTGTATAAAGAGTGGGAGCGGAGCGGCTGTATAAAGGGCGGGAGCGGAGCGGCTGTATAAAGGGCGGGAGTTTACCTGTGAGGGAGCGGAGCGGCTGTATAAAGAGCGGGAGCGGAGCGGCTGTATAAAGGGCGGGAGCGGAGCAGCTGTATAAAGAGTGGGAGCGGAGCGGCTGTATAAAGGGCGGGAGCGGAGCGGCTGTATAAAGGGCGGGAGCGGAGCGGCTGTATAAAGGGCGGGAGCGGAGCGGCTGTATAAAGATCAGGAGTGGAGTGGCTGTATAAAGGGCGGGAGCGGAGCGGCTGTATAAAGGGCGGGAGCGGAGCGGCTGTATAAAGGGCGGGAGCGGAGCGGCTGTATAAAGAGCGGGAGCGGAGCGGCTGTATAAAGGGCGGGAGCGGAGCGGCTGTATAAAGGGCGGGAGCGGAGCGGCTGTATAAAGGGCGGGAGCGGAGCGGCTGTATAAAGGGCGGGAGCGGAGCGGCTGTACAAAGGGCGGGAGCGAAGTGGCTGTATAAAGGGCGGGAGTTTACCTGTGAGGGAGCGGAGCAGCTGTATAAAGAGCGGGAGCTGAGTGGCTGTATAAAGAGTGGGAGCGGAGCGGCTGTATAAAGGGCGGGAGCGGAGCGGCTGTATAAAGGGCGGGAATTTACCTTTAAGGGACCGGAGCGGCTGTATAAAGAGCGGGAGCGGAGCGGCTGTATAAAGATCAGGAGTGGAGTGGCTGTATAAAGAGCGGGAGTTTACCTGTGAGGGAGCGGAGCGGCTGTATAAAGAGTGGGAGCGGAGCGGCTGTACAAAGGGCGGGAGCGGAGCGGCTGTATAAAGGGCGGGAGTTTACCTGTGAGGAAGTGGAGCAGCTGTACAAAGGCGGGAGTTTACCTGTGAGGGAGCGGAGCAGCTGTATAAAGAGCGGGAGCGGAGCGGCTGTATAAAGAGTGGGAGCGAAGTGGCTGTATAAAGGGCGGGAGCGGAGCGGCTGTATAAAGGGCGGGAGCGGAGCGGCTGTATAAAGGGCGGGAGTTTATCTGTGAGGGAGCGGAGCAGCTGTATAAAGAGTGGGAGCGAAGTGGCTGTATAAAGAGTGGGAGCGGAGCGGCTGTATAAAGGGCGGGAGTTTACCTGTGAGGGAGCGGAACAGCTGTATAAAGAGCGGGAGCGGAGCGGCTGTATAAAGAGTGGGAGCGAAGTGGCTGTATAAAGAGCGGGAGTTTACCTGTGAGGGAGCGGAGCAGCTGTATAAAGGGCGGGAGCGGAGCGGCTGTATAAAGGGCGGGAGTGGAGTGGCTGTATAAAGGGCGGGAGTTTACCTGTGAGGGAGCGGAGCGGCTGTATAAAGAGCGGGAGCGGAGCGGCTGTATAAAGGGCGGGAGTTTACCTGTGAGGGAGCGGAGCGGCTGTATAAAGAGCGGGAGCGGAGCGGCTGTATAAAGGGCGGGAGTTTACCTGTGAGGGAGCGGAGCGGCTGTATAAAGAGCGGGAGCGGAGCGGCTGTATAAAGGGCGGGAGCGGAGCGGAGCGGCTGTATAAAGAGCGGGAGCGGAGCGGCTGTATAAAGGGCGGGAGTTTACCTGTGAGGGAGCGGAGCAGCTGTATAAAGGGCGGGAGCGGAGCGGCTGTATAAAGGGCGGGAGCGGAGCGGCTGTATAAAGATCAGGAGTGGAGTGGCTGTATAAAGAGCGGGAGCGGAGCGGCTGTATAAAGGGCGGGAGCGGAGCGGCTGTATAAAGGGCGGGAGCGGAGCGGCTGTATAAAGATCAGGAGTGGAGTGGCTGTATAAAGAGCGGGAGCGGAGCGGCTGTATAAAGATCAGGAGTGGAGTGGCTGTATAAAGAGTGGGAGCGGAGCGGCTGTATAAAGATCAGGAGTGGAGTGGCTGTATAAAGAGTGGGAGCGGAGCGGCTGTATAAAGGGCGGGAGCGGAGCGGCTGTATAAAGATCAGGAGTGGAGTGGCTGTATAAAGGGCGGGAGCGGAGCGGCTGTATAAAGGGCGGGAGCGGAGCGGCTGTATAAAGATCAGGAGTGGAGTGGCTGTATAAAGGGCGGGAGCGGAGCGGCTGTATAAAGATCAGGAGTGGAGTGGCTGTATAAAGAGCGGGAGTGGAGTGGCTGTATAAAGAGTGGGAGCGGAGCGGCTGTATAAAGATCAGGAGTGGAGTGGCTGTATAAAGAGTGGGAGCGGAGCGGCTGTATAAAGATCAGGAGTGGAGTGGCTGTATAAAGAGTGGGAGCGGAGCGGCTGTATAAAGATCAGGAGTGGAGTGGCTGTATAAAGAGCGGGAGCGGAGTGGCTGTATAAAGATCAGGAGTGGAGTGGCTGTATAAAGAGCGGGAGTGGAGTGGCTGTATAAAGAGTGGGAGCTGAGCGGCTGTATAAAGGGCGGGAGCGGAGCGGCTGTATAAAGGGCTGGAGCGGAGCGGCTGTATAAAGGACGGGAATTTACCTTTAAGGGAGCGGAGCGGCTGTATAAAGGGCGGGAGCGGAGCGGCTGTATAAAGGGCGGGAGTTTACCTGTGAGGGAGCGGAGCGGCTGTATAAAGAGCGGGAGCGGAGCAGCTGTATAAAGAGCGGGAGCGGAGCGGCTGTATAAAGAGCGGGAGCGGAGCGGCTGTATAAAGAGCGGGAGCGGAGCGGCTGTATAAAGGGCGGGAGCGGAGCGGCTGTATAAAGGGCGGGAGCGGAGTGGCTGTATAAAGGGCGGGAGTTTACCTGTGAGGGAGCGGAGCAGCTGTATAAAGAGCGGGAGCGGAGCAGCTGTATAAAGAGCGGGAGCGGAGCGGCTGTATAAAGAGTGGGAGCGGAGCGGCTGTATAAAGAGCGGGAGCGGAGCGGCTGTATAAAGAGCGGGAGCGGAGCGGCTGTATAAAGATCAGGAGTGGAGTGGCTGTATAAAGGGCGGGAGCGGAGCGGCTGTATAAAGAGTGGGAGCGGAGCGGCTGTATAAAGAGCGGGAGCGGAGCGGCTGTATAAAGAGCGGGAGCGGAGCGGCTGTATAAAGATCAGGAGTGGAGTGGCTGTATAAAGAGCGGGAGCGGAGCGGCTGTATAAAGATCAGGAGTGGAGTGGCTGTATAAAGAGTGGGAGCGGAGTGGCTGTATAAAGAGCGGGAATTTACCTGTAAGAGAGCGGAGCGGCTGTATAAAGATCAGGAGTGGAGTGGCTGTATAAAGGGCGGGAGTTTACCTGTGAGGGAGCGGAGCGGCTGTATAAAGGGCGGGAGTTTACCTGTGAGGGAGCGGAGCGGCTGTATAAAGGGCGGGAGTTTACCTGTGAGGGAGCGGAGCGGCTGTATAAAGAGCGGGAGCGGAGCAGCTGTATAAAGAGCGGGAGCGGAGCAGCTGTATAAAGAGCGGGAGCGGAGCGGCTGTATAAAGGGCGGGAGCGGAGCGGCTGTATAAAGAGTGGGAGCGGAGCGGCTGTATAAAGGGTGTGAGTTTACCTGTGAGGAAGCGGAGCGGCTATGTAAAGGATAGGAGTTTATCTGTTAGGGTGCGGAGTGGCTGTATAAAGAGCAGGAGCAGAGCGACTACATAAAGAGTGGGAATTTACCTGTGAGGGAGTGGAGCAGCTGTATAAGGAGCTGAGCAGAGTTTACCCGTTCTCACCCTAACACTTGGCGGTGCTGGAGTTCAAAAGGAATGACATCAGGACAAGGGAGAGAACTGATTGGTAGGTAGTGGGTAAGTTTTTTTTCCACTTTAAAATTACATTACAGAAGGTAAGAGTCTCAGCATTAGTTGTTTTTAAGAAAACCTAAAGAGTTTTTATACTTGGCTTAAATTTAAGGAAATAGTCTTTTAATTAAAAACAAACAAGAAGTATGGCACGGGAGCTCAGTCCTGTGTGTTGTACGGCCTGCAGCATGTGGAACTTCTTAGACACTCCCTGCAATCTGGATGACTGTATATGCAGGACGTGCCACTGGCTTGACCAGCTAGAGCAATGGGTTTCGGAGTTTGAACATCAGGTGGAGACACAGCGGTGCAGCCTCGAGGCCAAACGTTACGTGGATAGCACGTTTTTAGATGTGCTCACTCCACAGCTTAAGGAATTGCAGTCAGGGAACGGGTGACCACCAGTCAGAAGAAGGGAGGCAGGCAGGTAGTCAGGAAAACCCCAGAGTGCATCTCACTCAAGAGCCATTTTTCTGCGTTGGAAAACAGTGAGGATGAAGGTTCCTCTGGAGAGTGCAGCCGGGGTAAAGTTCACAGTACTGTGGGTGGCTCAGTTGCACAAGCGGTGAGAAGTAAGAGTGCAAGAGTAATAGTGGTAGGAAACTCAATAGTGAGGGGTGCAGACAAGCGCTTCTGCTGCTATAGACGTGACTCCAGGATGCTATGTTACCTCCCTGGTGCCAGGGTCAAGGATGTCACAGAACAGCTGTAGGGCATTCTGAAGGAGGAGGATGAACAGTCAGAGGTCTTGGCTCATATCGGTACCAACAACATAGGTAGAAAGAGGGATGAGGTCCTGTGACAAGAATTTAGTGAGCTCAGTAGCAGATTAAAAAGCAGAACCTCAAAGGTTGTAATCTCTGGATTACTCTCTGTGCCATGTGCTGGTGAGAATAGGAATAGGAGGATAGAGAGGATGAATGTGTGGCTGAAGAGATGGTGCAGGAGAGAGGGCTTTAGTTTCCTGGGTCACTGGGTCTGTTTCTGGTGAAGGTGGGGCCTGTACAAGCCGGAAGGGTTGCACCTGAACCAGAACGGAACCAACATCCATGTGGGGAGGTTTGCTAGTGCTTTTGGTGGGGTTTTAAATTAATTTGGCAGGTGGGGTGGGATACAGAGTAGAGGTACAGTAAGGGGTGATGCACAGCCAAATATAGAAGAGAAACTAAGTCAGCCTGGAAGGCAGAGCAAACATAGACCTGTTAAAGCACATGGGAATAATGCAGGGCTGGATTGCACCTATTTTAATGCAAAGAGTCTTACAAATAAGGCAGATGAATTGAGGGCATTGATTAACACATGAGCATATGAAATTGTTTCTATCACAGAGACATGGTTGAGAGAAGGGCAGGACTGGCAGCTCAATATTCCATGGTATAGAATCTTCAGGCTCAACAGGGGGTGTGTAAAAGAGGAGGTAGCATTGCAATATTGATTAAGGAGCCAATTACTGCAGTAAGGAGGGATGGTATCTTAGAAGGTACCTCAAATGAGGCTATACGGGTAGAACTTAAAACCAAAAAGGGAAATCACTTTTCTGGGAGTGTACTATAGGCCTCCAAATAGTCAACGGGTGACAGACAAGCAGATATGTAGTCAAATCTCAGAGTAGTGTAAAAATAATAGGTTAATAATAGTAGGGGATTTCAACTTCCCCAAAATTAACTGGGATAGTCTTAGTGGGAAAGGCTTAATGGGGGCGGTATTCTTAAAGTGCACCCAGGAGAGGTTTTTGAGCCGGCACATAGAAAGTCGTGCAAGAGAAGGGGCGATGCTGGAACTAATCTTAGGGAATGAAGCTGGGCAAGTGGTAGTGGGGGAGCATTTTGGGGATAGTGACCATAACTCTAAGATTTAAGGTAGTTATGGAAAAGGACAAAGATGGACTGGAACTAAAGGTCCTGAATTGGGGGATGGCAAATTTCAATATGATAAGACAGGATCTGGCCAAAGTGGACTGAGAGCAGCTACTTGTACGAAAGTCTACATCAGGCCAGTGGTAGTCATTCAAAAATGAAATAGTGGGGGTTCAGGGCCAACAAGTTCCTGTAAAGGTGAAGGGTAGGACCAACAAGCCCAGGGAGACTCTGGATGTCAAGGGATATAGAGGATTGGATAAGGAAGAAAAGGAGGCCTATGGCAGATGCAGAGGCCTGCGAACAGCAGAAGGCCTAGAGGAGTATAGAAAGTGAAGGGGGGTACTTAAAAAAGTAATTAGGAGAGAGAAGAGGGGGCATGAAAAAACACCAGCGGGCAAGATAAAAGAAAATCCCAAAGCATTTTATAAACATATTAAGGGCAAGAGGATAACCAGGGAAAGAGTAGGGCCAAAGTGGCAATCTGCTTGGAGCCGGAGGACATGGCTTTTTGGAGCAGCTTGTGGTGGAGCCCACTAGGGAACAGGCAATTCTAGATTTAGTGATGTGTAATGAGGCAGATTTGATAAGGGAGCTTAAGGTGAAGGAACCCTTAGGAGGAAGTGACCATAATATGATAGAATTTACCCTGGAATTTGAGAGGAAAAAGCTGGAATCAGATATAACGGTATTACAGTTGAATAAAGGCAACTACAGAGGCATGAGAGAGGAGCTGGCCAGAATTGACTGGGAGATGAGCCTAGCAGGAAAGACAGTGGAACAGCAATGGCAGGAGTTTCTGGGAGTAATTTGGGAGGCACAGCAAAAATTCATTCCTAGGAAGAAGAAGCATACTAAAGGGAGGACGAGGCAACGATGACTGACAAGGAAAGTCAGGGACAGCATAAAAGCTAAAGAGAAAGCATACAATGGGGTGAAGAGCAGTGGGAAACCAGGGGATTGGGAAGCCTACAAAGACCAACAGAGGACAACTAAAAAAGAAATAAGGAGGGAGAAGATTAAATATGAGGGTAAACTAGCCAGTAATATAAAGGAAGATTGCAAGAGTTTTTTTAGATATATAAAGAATAAGAGAGAGGCAAAAGTGGACATTGGGCCGCTGGAAATGACGCTGGAGAAGTAGTAGTGAAGAACAAAGAAATGGCGGAGGAACTGAATAGGTACTTTGCGTCAGTCTTCACAGTGGAAGACACGAGTGACGTCCCCAAAGTTCAAGAGAGTCGGGGGGGCAGAGGTGAGTATGGTGGCCATTACCAAGGAGAAGGTGCTCTGAAAACTGAAAGGTCTGAAGGTGGATAAATCACCTGAACCAGATGGATTACACCCCAGAGTTCTGAAGGAGATAGCTGAAGAGATAGTGGAGGCGTTAGATGTGATCTTTCAGGAATCACTGGAGTCAGGGAGTGTCCCAGAGGACTGGAAAATCGCTAATGTAACCCCCCTGTTTAAGAAGGGAGTGAGGGAAAAGACAGGAAATTACAGGCCGATTAGCCTAACCTCGGTTGTTGGTAAGATTTTAGAGTCCATTATTAAGGATGAGATTTCAGAATACTTGGAAGTGAATTGTAAAATCGGGCAAAGTTAGCATGGTTTCATCAAGGGGAGGTCATGCCTGACAAATCTGTTCGAGTTCTTTGAGGAGGTAATGAGTAGGTTAGACAAAGGAGAGCCAATGGCTGTTATCTACTTGCACTTCCAGAAGGCCTTTGACAAGGTGCCGCACAGGAGGCTACTCAGTAAGTTAAGAGCCCATGGTGTTAGAGGCAAGGTACAAGCATGGATAGAAGATTGGCTGTCTGGCAGGAGGCAGCAAGTGGGGATAAGGGGCTCCTTCTCAGGATGGCAGCTGGTGACTAGTGGAGTTCCACAGGGGTCAGTGTTGGGACCAAAACTTTTCACTTTATACATTAATGATCTAGATGAAGGAACTGAGGGCATCCTGTCTAAGTTTGCAGATGACACAAAGATAGGTGGAGGGACAGGTAGTATTGGGGAGGCGGGGAGGCTGCAGAAGGATTTGAACAGGTTAGGAGAATGAGCAAAGAAGTGGCAGATGGAATACAACGTGTGGAAGTGTCAGGTCATGCACTTTGGTAGGGATAATAGAAGCATAGACTATTTTCTAAATGGGGAGAGAATTCAGAAATCTGGAGTGCAAAGGGACTTGGGAGTCCTAGTCCAGGATTCTCTTAAGGTTAACTTGCAGGTTGAGTTGGTAGTTAGGAAGGCAAATGCAATGTTGGCATTTATTTCGAGAGGAATAGAATATAGAAGCCGGGATGTGCTGCTGAGGCTTTATAAGGTTCTGGTCAGACCACATTTAGAATATTGTGAGCAATTATGGACCCCATATCTCAGGAAGGATGTGCTGGCCCTGGAGATGGTCCATAGGAGGTTCACGAGAATGATCCCAGGAATGAAAGGCTTAACATATGAGGAACGTTTGAGGACTCTGGGTCTATACTTGATGGAGTTTAGAAGGATGAGGGGGGATCTGATTGAAACTTACAGAATATTGAAAGGCCTGGATAGAGTGGACATGGGGAAGATGTTTCCATTAGTAGGAGAGACTAGGACCCAAGAGCACAGCCTCAGAGTAAAGGGGAGACCTTTTAGAACAGAGATGAGAAGAAACTTCTTTAGCCAGAGAGTGGTGAATCTATGGAATTCATTGCCACAGAAGGCTGTGGAGGCCAGGTCATTGAGTGTATTTAAGACTGAGATAGATAGGTGCTTGATTGGTAAGGGGATCAAAGGTTACGGGGATAAGGTGGGAGAATGGGGTTGAGAAACTTATCAGCCATGATTGAATGACAGAGCAGACTTGATGGGCCCAATTGCCTAATTTCTGTTCCTATGTCTTATGGTCTTATGGACGTAAGTGAGGTTTTAAATGATTTTCACCTGTATTCACTATGGAGAAGGATGATGTAGGTGTAGAAATTAAGTGGGGGGGGGGGGGCGGTGGTGCTGCTGTGATATAGTGGAACAAATTAGCATTGAAAGGGAGGAAGTATTAATGGTTTTAGCAGGCTTAAAAGTGGATAAATCCCCGGCCTAGATGAAATGCATCCCAAGCTGCTTTATGAGGCAAGGAGCTCTGAAACTAATTTTCAAATTCTCTCTGGCCACAGGAGAGGTGCCAGAGGACTGTTGACAGCGAATGTGGTACCCTTATTCAAGAGGGGTAGTAGGGATGAACCAGGTAATTATAGGTCAGTGAGTCTAACATCAGTGGTAGGGAAGCTATTGGAAAAAATTCTGAGGGACAGCATTAATCTCCACCTGGGGAGGCAGGGATTAATCAGGGATAGTCAGCATGCCTGTCAGAGGGTGATCATATCTAACAAGTTTGAATGAGTTTTTTGAGGAGGTGACTAGTTGTGTAGAAGAGGGTAGTGCAGTTGATGTAGTCTACATGGACTTCATTAAGGCTTTTGACAACATCCTACATGGAAGAATGATCAAAAAGGTTAGAGCCCATGGGATCCAGGGCAATTTGGCAAATTGGATCCAAAATTGGCTTAGTGGCAGGAGGCAGAGGTTGGTGGTTGAAGGTTATTTTTGCGATTGGAAGTCTGTGATGAGTGGTGTACCGCAGGGATCGGTGCTGGTACCCTTGCTCTTTGTAGTGTACATTAATGACTTAAATGTGAATATAGGAGGTATGATCAGTAAGTTTGCAGATGACATGAAAATTGGTGGTGTCGTAAACAGTGAGGAGGAAAGTCTTAGATTACAGGATGATATAGATGGGCTGGTAAGATGGGCAAAGCAGTGGCAAATGGAATTTAATCCTGAGAAGCGTAAGGTGATGCATTTTGGGAGGACTAACACGGCAAGGGAATACATAATGAATGGTAGGAGCCTAGGAAGTGCAGAGGATCAGAGAGACCTTGGTGTACATGTCCATAGATCCCTGAAGGCAGCAATACAGGTAGATAAGGTGCTTAAGAAGGCACATGGGATACTTGCCTTTATTAGCCGAGGCATAGAATGTAAGAGCAGGGGGGTTATGTCGGAGCTGTATAAAACATTGGTTAAGCCACAGCTGGAGTACTGTGTGCAGTCCTGGTTGCCACACTATAGGAACAATGTGATTGCACTGGGGAGGGTGCAGAGGAGATTCACCAGGATGTTGCCTGGGCTGGGGCATTTCAGTTGTGAAGAGAGACTGAATAGGCTAAGGTTGTTTTCCTTAGAGCAGAGAAGCCTGATAGAGGTATACAAAATTATGAGGGGCATAGATAGGGTAGATAGGAAGAAAATTTTCCCTTTAGCGGAGGTGTCAATAACCAGGGGGCATGGATTTAAGGTAGGGGGCAGGAGGTTTAGAGGGGATTTGAGTAATTTTTTTTTCACCCAGAGGGTGGTTGGAATCTGGAACATGCTGTCTGAGGGGGTGGTAGAGGCTGGAACCTTCACAACATTTAAGAAGTATTTAGATGAACACTTGAAACGCCATAGCATACAGGATTAGGGGCCATGTGCTGGAAAATGGGTTTAGAATAGATAGATGCTGGACACGATGGGCCAAAGGGCCTGTTTCTGTGCTGTACAACTCTATGAATCTATGGATGATTTCTGTGCCACTGGCACTGTGTTTGGTTGTATCTTGGGGTTAAAATATTCCAATAGCAGTGGGTATGTACAGAACATGCATTGTCAGGGTTAACATCACTATAGTTTCCAAACCAGGGCAACATTTTAAATCTTTTTCCTGTTCTTTGCAAATGTTAATGAATGTAAAACATGAGATTAAAATAATAAAATTGGGCCCTTTAAAGCCTAGCTAAATTAAGAAGCAATAAATTTTATACATAGCTAAAACAATGATTTAAAAATTGCAACCTTTAGCAGAGAAATGCTCTTTATCAAAATGAACAATCGCAGTTTTAATTAGTTTGATAAGCTCCATACATCAATCACTCTGATACTTACTAGAAATGTTGTTCGCACTCATATTGTTTTTATTTATTTGTAAGCTTTGTCTCCTATTTTGTTCAGCTGGTATTAAACAACAGTGGAAAGAAAACTGATCAGATTTTCTTTTAAACCAATGACTTGACAGCAAATTCTCAACATTTTTGTTAATTGGACTGCAGCAATTCAAGAAGGCAGTTCACCACCACCTTCCTTCTCAAGGACAATTAGGGATGGGCAACAAATGCTGGCCTTGCCAGTTGACACCCACATCCCATGAAAGAATAAAACAAAACTGTAGGAAAACTTAATTAATGGTAAACAGTTGCTTCAAAAGTATTTTCTGTGATAAATCATAACACAACTTATTCTTCCAGTTGTATTAGATGAAAAGACTGTTGTGAGCAAAATTCTTATGACATTCACACCAGATAAAGAACATGTTAGCTATACCAATTATTGATTCCAAGAAACATTTATTTAAAGCTATCTAATTCTACAAGATTTTGGACAAAATATCACAAATTTGAAAAAAATTCAAACGTAAGCCAATATAGTCTCAGATAATTGAGAGCTCAAGGTTATTTATCTTCTCTAAATCCTTGCATTCACCCACAGCAGTCACAGAAAATAACCTGGCTTCTGTAGCATTATTCCCTTGAAGGTGAGCATGCAGACAGCCTTGCCACAACCTGGATTATGCTGAGCATTAATATAAACAGGCCATTCAAACGTTTTCTGGAACTTCATTAACATTTGAAATATAACCTGCTCATGGGCAAGAAAGCTCTGCCCAGAGGAGTTTGTAGCCTGGCCAATACCGAGAATATTCAGAGTGAGCATTGCTCTGTATCCTACATTCACTTCAACATACTGTATGTTAGAGGTCCGCATAGTGTAGCGGATTAGGCTACAGACCTCACATATCAAGGCCACCTCAAGGGAATCTGGAAGAAATGAAAGGAATGGAATGGGATGGGATGGAATTTCTGCAAGTCTAAAATTGTCGGTGCTGAGCTGTTGGAGGTTCTGTCTGTCAGATGAGACATTAAGCCAAGGCTTAAACTGTGCTTTCAGTTGGTCAAAAACGATCCTATGGGCCAAATAGTCCCAGATTTTTACTGAGTGGTAGCGGGTGGGAAAAAGGATGTTTTACCCTGTATTGTCCCATTCCTGGCATGTCCCACCTCATGAATAATTAATTCAGGGGAAACACACTGGATTGTTGGCAGGGCATCCTCTGATTTGCCTGTCCTGCTGTCACCTCAGGCCCTCATTATTCTGGGCGTTATATTTAAAGGCCATCCCTGCACAGGGTTTGCACTCTTCAGGGGATAGGAAGCTGCTGAGAACTGATGGCTGCCAAAGGAAGGAAATATGTTGCACCCACATTTAGTGATCCCTTCCTCAAGCCTCTACCAGACATACTGGAGGCCATACGCAAAGTCCTTTACCCGCACTCTGGTCAAAAACCAACGAGAAAGGTCACCAATTCAACACAGCAGGTGGTGGCAGCCGTGGTCAGCACCAATGCCCTGCAAAAGAAGACAGACGGCCAGTGCCGAAAGAGAATGAATGATTTCCTCCATTGTGCCAGTGTAAGTTACCCTTCTCATCACTCTCAACTCACACACTCACAAACCCATCACACATCCACAGGGATCTCATTCACTGCTAGTTCAAGGGAAATCACCATTCACTCTCTCGCACACTTTCATTTGCCCTGCGGAAGTGTCCATTTCCCAACCATAGCACCACCCACACATGCTTGGCATCCTTATGATCTAGATAGGCAGGTGTCCTGCTTACACTCTTTCCATCTGTCTTCATGCAGTTCAAGCTGGCACACAAGAGGGAAAGGTGGCAGACTGGTGGAGGAATGCCTGAAATCAAGGTCCTCATGGACTTAGAAAACAGAGCC